>NC_086116.1:25391013-26591013 GCF_963921235.1 Mobula hypostoma
CCTCCCCACCTGATTTTGTTTTCTTTAACTTGGTCGAACAATTTTATCTGACTGCATCTTTGTGGTGCCTCTCATGCAACATTCAAAGTTAATATTTAAAAAATAACACTGAGTTCAGGAATTTATGCTCAAATTAAAGAGAAATCAACGGTTTCAAAAGATAATTTTCATTCATCACATTCTTTCTTTTTCAATATTTTTATTGATTTCTTACATTAATGAATACAGAGTACAGTAGGATATGTAATATATATCGATCACAATACATTGGAATTGCAAATATAGTCTCATTACCCCATATCCATATAAATTAGATTTAAACATAATATTGAAAAGAGATTATTTTATTATACAAAAAAATCTAAACCCACAACCAGAGAAAAAAAAACAGCTGTTTGATTAAAAAAAAGAAAAGGGAAAAATCTTTATCATATAGTAAAACATATTATTAGCCAACATCCGTGTTTAATAGCAAATCAAAGATTATGAAAATAATTCAAAAAAGGTCCCCACAATGTTAAAAAATCTTGTCTCGGTTCTGAAATTGAACAGGGAATCTTCTGTAAATTTAAGCAAGACATGACATCATTTAACCAATGAGTATGAGTAGGCAGAGTGGTATCCTTCCACTTAAGTAACAATGCCCTCCTGGCTATAAGAGAAATAAAGGCCAAAATATGCAAATCATGTAACTCCAAAATAATATCATTTTCTCCAACAATACCAAATAAGGCAGTCAAAGGATTAGGTTTAAAATTTACTTTAAAAAACACGGCAAAAGTTTGGAATACTTCTTTCCAATATTTTTCAAGACTTGGGCAAGTCCAAAACATATGAATTAGTGAAGCTTCTCCATTGTTACATCTATCACAATAGGGAGAGATATCCGAATAAAAACCAGACAGCTTATCTTTAGTCATGTGGGCCCTATGGAACCACTTTAAATTGTAGAAGGGAATGACAGGCACATAACGATAAGGCATTAACCAATTTAAAAATTTCATTCCAAATATCCTCAGAAACTGGAATCTGTAAATCTTGTTCCCAGAGATTTTTAATTTTGTCTAAAGGAATATTCCTCATTCCCAACAACATACCATAAATATTAGATATAGATCCATTATGGAAGGGTTTCAAATTAAAATTGTATCAAGTAAATTCTTATCTGGACTTTTAGGAAATGTATGTACTTGAGAACGCAAAAAATCTCTAATTTGTAAATATCGAAAAAAGTGGGTTTTGGGTAGGCTATACTTAGCTGACAGTTGTTCAAATGAAGAGAGACTATCTCCAACAAACAAATCCTGAAAACATTTAATATCCAATCTATTCCACTCTTTAAAACTACATCAGTCATAGAAGGTTTAAAAAAATAGTTAGAAAAAATGGGACTTGAAAGTGAAAAACTCAAAACCAAAATATTTTCTAAATTGTACCCAAATCCTCAAAGTGTACTTAACTACAAAATTATCAGTTAAATTACTTAAAGATAAAGGAATTGAGGATCCAAGAAGAGAAATGATAGAAAATTTATTAACAGAATTAGCTTCTAAAGAAACCCAGACTGGACAGTCCTCTCGATTAATATAATATAGCCAAAACATAAGATTTCATATGTTGACTGCCCAGTAATAAAACGTAAAATTAGGTAAGGCTGAACCTCCATTCTTTTTAGCTTTTTAAAGATGAACTTTATTTAATCGGGAAATTTTATTTTTCCATATATAAGGAGATATAATAGAATCCAGAGAATCAAAAAAGGATTTAGGAATAAAAACAGGTACGGCTTGAAATAAATATAAAAACTTAGGCAAAATATTCATTTTAATAGAATTAATTTGGCCAATCAACGATAAAGAGAGGGGTGACCAATTTGATAGTGCCTTCTTAACATAATTCAAAAGTGCAAAAAAAATTTCTTTAAGAAGTAATTTATAATTCCTAGTAATTGTTATGCCCAAATACGTAAATTGATTTCTTACAATTTTAAAAGGAAGGTTAGTATTAACTAATACCAAATTATTCAAAGGAAAAAGTTCCCTCTTATGAAAGTTAAGTTTATACCCTGAAAATTGACTAAGGCAAGAGAGTAAAGAAAGTACGAAAGGTAAAGAAGACTCCACATTAGAAGTGTAGAGCAAAAGGTCATCAGCATAAAGCGAAACTTTGTGGGTAATACCACTCCTTAAAATACCAGTGATATCATTAGATTGCTGGAAAGCAATAGCTAAAGGTTCTAAGACCAAATCAAAAAGCACTCAAAGGACAACCTTGTCTGGTTCCACATTGAAGTTTAAATGGTTTAATATTCGTTGTTTATTGAATGTAATTTATTCTCCTTCTAAAGAGGTATCGGAATCCTTAAATGCTGAGAAAGCCTTTGATCGGGTTGAATGGAATTATTTATTTAAAACTTTAGAAAAATTTAACACAACACGCTGGAGGAACTCAGCAGGTCGGGCAGCATCCATGGAAAAGATCAGTCGATGTTTCGGGCCGGAACCCTTCATCAGGACTGTAGAGGGAAGGGGCAGAGGCCCTATAAAGAAGGTGGGGGAGGGTGGGAAGGAGAAGGCTGGTAGGAGGTTCCAGGTGGAAAACCAGTAAGGGGAAAGATAAAGAGGTGGGGGAAGGGAGGCAGGGAGGTGATAGGCAGGAAAGGTGAAGAAAGAATAGGGGAAAACACAATGGGTAGTAGAAGGAGGCAGAACCATGAGGGAGGTGATAGGCAGCTGGGGGAGGGGGCAGAGTGACATAGGGATAGGGGAAGGGAGGAGGAGGGAATTACCGGAAGTTGGAGAATTCTATGTTCATTCATAGAATTTAACTTTGGGCCCGATTTTATTCAATGGATTAAATTACTTTATCTATCTCCCTCCGCTCAGGTTCTTACTAACTCTCAGGATTCTAAACCATTCATCACATTCTGTCAACATATTTGTGTTTAGGATTTCAAAATGTGCAAGCAATTGTGATTGCTTTTGCAAACCACATATAAATTAGTTGTAATTCTGACAGTGGCCTCTTGATGGCAGTAAATACCCACCATGTACTTCGCTCCTTTCCTCCACACACTTTCAAAAACCTGTAATCCAGTAATTGAAGGAAAATTACTTCTGTATTTTAAAATAAAGCAACTATATTTTGTTTGGTTGGTTAAATGGTGATATTTGTTAATTTCTATGGTGTTATAATGATGATGATAATAGAAACATGAAGGATTTAACAGACTGGAGGAATTACCATAACAAGGTTAAAAGCAGCCGGGCTGACTTTTCATGTCATTGTTTCAGAATTCATTACCATTGTGTTATTTGTATTTTTTCAGTTTCGTATTTTCTATGAGCATCAGATGTTTGCAGCATCTGCCTTTAATACTTAACATGTACAAATGATTATATTCAGAGAGTGTGTCCAATTTGTAAATACAACAGTTTGTAAATCGTATCCATCTATAATGGCTGACACAATACGGTGTAATTCAGCATCAAAATGAATTAGCTTTTAAATCCATTGAATTGTGGTTACTAGGAAATCCACTGAGAATGGTTTTGGTTGGTGATGAAACGTATCAACTCTTGCCTGAGGAGCAACGTGGGTCCGCTCCAGTTTGCCTACCGTCACAACAGGTCAACAGAAGATACCATTTCATTGGCTTTTCACTCAACCCTGGAACACTGGACAGCAAGTTGCAAACACCAGGATGCTCTTCATCGACTACAACCCTGTATTCCATACTATCGTCCCCTCGAAACTAATCAATAAGCTCCCAGAGCTCCTTGTGCAACTGGAAGAGTTTCTGTTTCACCTCCTTGTGAAACTGATTTTCCTCACTTGCAGATTGGCAATAACATCTCCTCCACATCACCTTCAGCACAAGTGCACCACAAGACTGTGTGCGTAGCCTCTACTCGCTTTATACTTATGACTGCGTGGCTAAGCACAGTTGCAATACCGTATTTACGTTTGCTGATAACACCACTGTCATTGGACAAATCAGCAAACAGGAGGGAGATTGAAAATCTGGCTGAGTGACGCCACAACAACAACCTCTCACTCAATGTCAGCAAGACCAAGGAACTGATTATTGACTTCAGGGGGAGGAAACTGGAGGTCCATGAACCAGTCTTTCTTCTCAGGAGATCATATGTGGAGAGGGTCAGCAACGTTAAATTCCTTGGTGTTATCATTTCAGTGGATCTGTCCTGGGTCCCGCACATAAGTGCCATTATGAAGAAAGCACAGCGGTGCCTCCACTTTCTTAGAAATTTGTGAAGATCTAGCATGATTTCTAAAACTTTGAAAAATTTCTATAGAAGTGCAGTAGAGAGTACACTGACTGGTTGCATCACAGCTTGTATAGAAAGACCATTGCCCTTGAATGGAAAGCCTACAAAAAGTAGTGAAAACAGCCCAGTCCATCATGGGTTCCAAATGTTCCTGCATTACTTTCAAGATATCAGCAAACCTCAGTTCGGCTGCCTCGGTTGGAACAGTCAAACTTCTAAGCAAACTGTGTGCTTTTGAACGCAATACCATCAGTAAAACTGGTACTCATTGGCTATTTCATTTGCTTTAAAATACTGTTTAATTTGCTCAGTATACAAAGTACAGTTATCTCTTGCCCAATTGAACATGTTAATCTTTCTGATGTAGCCAGCCACTTCTGCTCTTTTTTAATTTATCATTATTATTACCTGGTACTCAATGTTCATGAACCCATGAATTTCTCCATTTTCTGCCTTTTTTAAAACTCAACTGTCTTCTCTCTCTCTTCATTCTGAAGAGACACGTGCTGCGCTGCTTTTTGTTTAAACTCAAACATCTCGTTGCATTTCAACAGGTAGGAAGTCATCATGGGTTCATTTTAAAACTTCCTTGTTGCCACTGTTATGTTTTGTAACTCCAAAATATAAAAATAATTGGAAGGAAAACAAGGGAGTCTTGCATGGGAGTCTAACTTCATTTTTACTTCAAACAAGGTGCACACATATAGCCTGGTGGTGTGATGACGTATGCCATTCATGTATTAATATATATAACCCATAACGAACTCTTTAAATAAAAAAAACTTAATCAAGCAATGTATTTACAATGTTACTGAAATATTGCTGAAATATTAAATACTCAACCAGTACTGATGGGTATAAGCAAGGTGTGGGACTGTGCAGATTAATCCACAGGACTGTAAATGGAGAAGCTTCTTATTCTGAAAGTACTGGGAAGGTGATTATTTCTGTTTAATTGCCTGAGGAAATTTAAGGCATATTACTACTGAAGTTACGTGATCTTACCTACAACGGTAGAGCATTTTCACCAGGCTCATCTGCATGTGCTTAGGATTTGGATTTGTGGTTTAGAGTTGATGTTTAATTTCAACTGAAACCATTGTTGATTGCAGAACACTTTAGGTTTCACATGCAGAATCAAGAGGAAGGGGAGCCCGTTTCAGCGTATGTGGCTGAATTGAAGAAGGTGTCTGAGAACTGTGAGTTCACTTCTTGAGCAGAGCAATTGCTCAGCCTATTTACAATATAAGTGTAGAATTGTAAAGAAGATGGAGAAAGAGAGAAATATGAGCACTTTAGCACAGTCTAGTGGTTCAGCACGAAAATCTGAGTAAATATGTATAATGTAGTGGTGCGCTCATAGGGCAAGAGTTTGTAAGGCGAGGCATTCTGCCTTAACTCAGTACTAGACCTTGATCACTGACATGTAGCTGCAAAGAAGCAGCATAAAGAAGAGGAGGAAGTGGAGGAAGAGAATAGAATCCTAGAAATGTACTGAACAGGAGGACATCAGCTTCATTCTGGCCAAGTTTAAACAACTCGGGCTAATTCCATTTCCAGTCTCAGTCACAGCCCGGAAGATGATGGCACTTCAAGTGTTCATCCAGGCACTTAACTTCTCAAGGAGATGAACATTTCTGCCTCCACCATTCTTTTAGCCCAGGGGTTCCCACCCTGTGGTCCATGGACCCCTCGGTTAATGGTAGGGGTCCATGACATAAAAAAGGTTGGGAAATTTAGCCTGCCCTCCATATCCCTTGAGGGAAAACAATATTTCTCAATGTACGTAATCAAATTAATGTTATAATCCTCTGGTTTTAATCATATTTGGAGTGAAGTCCAGTTTTGTGGTAATAAATGGATGCAGCTGAGATTGTATGTTAATTCCTTTTATCCACCATACAGAGTTCTACACATTCCTTAAAGACAAAGCAGAGTTTCACTTTTACTTCCTGGTAAGTGTTCAGCCTGTACTGTCCGTGCTTGGTCTCCCCTATGTTGAGGCATTCACTTGTAATTTTATAAAATGGATGTAGCGGCATTTCAAACAACCATCTGAAAGATTGGGAGTAATGGAACTGGCCCTGAAGGAGTGTGACAGAGCGGTGATGTGTATAGCGGATTTTCATGGAAGATCCTGGCAGTGACATCGATGTCTTCTACAAGGCCAAGCGGCCATGTGCAATCAGAACGGTTTTGGATATGGCCCAAGTGCAGAGAGAGAGGCACTGAAGCAGGTCGACAGTGGTCCTCTTCCCCTGACAAGGATCAGGGTAATCAGGGAGCAAAGTGTTGCTGTGCTTTTGGTCAAGTCTTGACAATTGTACAACAAAATGATGGATGTTGAATACCATCATAATAAAACAGTGATTAGCTGGAATGTGCATACTCACGAGCTCAAGTGCCGAATCTGTTGCTTAGCCCGCCTGCGTGGGCACGTAGACTTCACAGCAGAGCCCTTGGTTATATGACATGCACCCTGAGCTTTGTACCTAGGGAACTTTCATCTGCAAGTTCCTGCCACCATAGGGAGTAGTGCTCATGCAGAAAGTGAGCTTGGGAGTGCTTTAAAGGATGCAGGTAAGAAACACAAGATGAGAGGAGATCATAGGGTGGGAAAAGGGAAATGAGGGACAGAGATTATTGGGATATAACTGAGTAGGCTTTCCTCAATGTTATCATAGCTGTGGATAGTGGACATAAACTCCCACTACCTAATAAATGCTCCCAATGGCTTGCATCTCAAATGGTCTCTGACAATCAAGTCCAGCTCCTGACCTTCATGTGTGGTGGAATTGTTTCTACTGCCAAGGAGCAAAAGCGGGTTACTGGAAACTTCAAATCAGTCATTTTGGGCAGTTGGGGCTTGTCAGCTGTGATTGACATCAAATCTAGGAGAAGGAAAACTCTGATCTCAAACCTCCGCTGGCTTGCGGCTATACCCACTCACGGGGAAGGCCTTGGGAGTAAACCCTGAGGAAAAATCCTGGGTAGGAGTCCCTAAGGCAGTCCTCTGTTGAGTTCACGCTGACGGGCAATTCCTGCCGCACCACTGCTCCCAAATTGTAAGGGTCTCTGTCATTCCTTTTGGATTCATCAGCTGCATGGAGGGGGGGAGCCTGCTGTATGGGTAACAGCTTGCTCTCCATTTTGTACTGGCCTGGCTTGCATATCAACTGACAGCGCTGCACCAGCAGTGTATGCAGCTTAGACGCAGCATCCATGGTCGAGCCCCTACCAACAGACGGCTTCACAATTGATTAGGAGGCAGGAGAGTGTTGTGAGTTTGGGATAATGATTCAGGAGCTGATTGGGGATGTGGGTTGGGAAAAGGATTGAAAGATCCATCTGGGGAGAGGACCAAGGGGAGTCAGGGAAAGGAGCAGGGCTTACCTGGGGAGGATTGGCAAATCGCCATGTTGGGATGATAGGCTGGGGATTGGGATGGGATCAATTAACAAAATATAACCTACTTGGAAGACCAAAACCTTGCATTCCCTGACAATGGGCTGGGTAAGAACGGGCAGCTTTTCATAACACCCCAGTAGAGCTCACCTTCATGCTAAGATCTGCTTCAGCGAGGTTCCCGTCTTGCAAAGTTCCAGGCACAGTCGAATTCTGCACACCCATCAGCAAATGAGTGTGGTACATGACTAGATAACACTGTGAAACCCCGGCCTTCATCCATACCATTACCCCCCCCCACCCCCCAGGTTTCCACGTCACATCTGAATTGGGGGCTAAATATGGTGATTTCTTTGATGAAAAACTCATACTCCAATTTCTCATCTCATCTGGAAGACAGAGGTGCTGACATAATTGGACCTCTTCAGCACCACACTAGAATGTCATTTGGGTCCATCCTGCTTGTATCTGAAACATAATTTGAACTTATAACCTTGAGCCTCTGGGTGTATAAGTGCAGGCCACTAAGGCACCACTGACAGAAATGAGCTTGTAATTGTGCAACAGTTACCTTAAGCCCTCTCAATGATATCATATTATTCAGCCCAATAAGATGCACTTTGACCTTTTCATCCTCCAAGAGGACCACAACCTTGTCATGTTTTGGAGGCTTGTGTGCCTCAATAACCCGGAGAGCTATGCTGGCTGGAGTCAGGGCTTTTTGCTTTGGTTTTGGTCAGGGTCACCCACACCAAACAGGTCAAAGGGTGGAGGCCAGACTAGGAGTGGTCCATCGGTCCTCCAGGGTCGGGGGTTCAGCTCAGGGCTAACCACCCAGACCAGTAAAGCAAACTTGTCACAGAAACAGCAATGGAGAATCCTTCTACATCTGATAGCGATGGTATTCCTGAGTCCACCTAAGACCTGCATGGCTGACAGTAGTGAGAAATGAAAGCAAGGTAACGGCACGATGAAGGAAGCCCTGAACACCGCCAGAGATGGAGGACCTTCATTGCTGCCCTAAATGCCAGTGGCGTAACGTCAGTATGTAAGTGACCTTTTCATCTATTTAATGAAATTGAGATTCTATTACAGTTATGTGGCTCCCTCTGCTTAACCACTCTCCTGGTTTTTCTGTCAGTCATAACAATATCTAAGCTTTCTCTTTGTAGTTAGAACAGTCCTCATGAATGATTCCGACAAAGCACAGATATAATTTTCAATGTTTCTGACTTGAATCGCTGAAGTGAAAAATATTATTTAAGATCCTTCCTCTTTCCCAATTGTCTTACAATGTAATTTTCTGGCAAATCTTCCAGGACACATGAGATTTTCTTTTCATTGCTGGAAAATTGTAAAAAAAAAGAGTTCAGAGGGAAAAAAAACAATGAGAAAATGCATTTTAGCTACAATGCAAAGTAATTAGAGCAAATTACTTTTAATGCTCTCGCGGGCAACTATTTGTGACTTACTGCAGCAGTTATCAGTAAACTACATGCTGCAGGCAGTCTGCCAGTAGAATCAGAGTTGTCTTCTTGCCAAACTGCTTTGTACTAACTCAGTATGCGTTCACACGATAACTGCAGTATTGTCACAAAGCAGTTCTGTTCTGTAATAATACAGTGGTTCGAGTGCAAAGGCAGCATGACTTCAGTCAGAGAAAAAACAAAGCAGACGCTCCCAGCGGGCTTCGTCTCAGCCTGCCCTGTATTTGTGTGAGGGTCTGCTCACTTAATCAGTATAGACCTTGAAGCTTTATTCACTTTCAGGAGTTTAAAGTTGGCTTGTGATAGCCTCAATCTTTCAACTTGTTGAACTGCAAAGTACAAACTGGAGCTTCTCTACCTCTCTCCCTTTCTCTTGTTCTCTCGCTCGGTGACTTTGTTAACACAACAACAATTGCTTAAGATTGTTGCCACTGTGAAACAACCAGATGGGGGTGAATCTCACTCACATCGCCCTGTGCTGGTAACAACAGATGGTTGAACGCACACAAAATGCTGGAGGAACTCAGCAGGTCAGACAGCATCGATGGAAAAGCGTACAGTCAACGTCTTGGGCCGAAACCCTTCAGCAGGCCCGCTAAGTTCCTTCAGCATTTTGTGTGTGTTTATTGGATTTCCAGTATCTGCAGATTTTCTCGTTTGTGATATACGGTTGAAACCCCTTTGAGTGTACAGGATTTTTCTCATTGGACTCTGGGCTAGTTAGAAAAAAAAGTGGCAAAACGCAGTACATGATCTAGGGACAGTGCTCAATTTTGACCCCTGCCCCCCCCCATCCCCAAATAGTAACTGGAGTCGTCAGGGATCAGTATTTGGGCTCCAGGTTTGAATAAGGAGACCAAGTGTAGTAAATCTAAGTTTCCTGATGATACACAGCCAGATCGCAGAATGAGTTGTGAGAAGGTCCAGGAGAGGCTTTGGGGAGATATTGACAAGTTATCTGGGCAAGAACCTGGTGGATGGATTACAATACAGAAAAACATGAAACCTTTCTCTTTGGTAGGAAATACAGAAAAGCAAGGTGTTACTTAAGTAGTGAATGATTTAAAATTATCAGTGTGCAGAGGGATCTAGTTGCCCTGTAAACAAATTACTACAAGTTAACAACAAAACAAGTTACTGTGCAAAAGTCTGAGGCTCATACAGTATATATAGCCAGGGTGCCTAAGGCTTTTGCATAGTACTCTCCCTCTCCCTTCCCCTTTTCCCACGATTCCGCTTTTCCTGCCCTCTTCCCACTCAGTCCACAATAAAAACCCATATCAGAATCAGGTTTATCATCACTCACATATGTCATGATAATTGATTTTGTTTTTAGTGGCAACAGTACAGTGTAATGCATAAAATTACTATCGTGCTATGCAAAAGTTTTAGGCACCCTAACTATATACTGTATACATGCCAAAGACTTTTGCGCGGTACTGCAGTTACAGCAAATGATTAACATTGCAATTGGTACATTGGCTTTTGTTACAATGCATTTTGAGTACAGGGTTAGCGATGCCTAACTTCAGTTATGTGGAGCCCAGGAAACTGTACACTGGTACATGATGTGGGCATGCGATTTTGGCACCAGAAAGTGCAGCGACACTTGCGGTCTGACCTCAGTACATCTTTACACAAAAGGCACATTTCACTGTATGTTTCTATATACATGCGGTAAGTAAATGTGGATTTGAATCTTCACCTACAGTGATGGTTCGCCAACACGAGGAAATCTGCAGATGCTGGAATTTCATCAACACACATAAAAGTTGCTGGTGAATGCAGCAGGCCAGGCAGCATCTCTAGGAAGAGGTACAGTCGACGTTTCAGGCCGAGACCCCTCGTCAGGACTAACTGAAGGAAGAGCTTGTAAGAGATTTGAAAGTGGGAGGGGGAGGGGGAGATCCGAAATGATAGGAGGAGGGGGAGGGATGGAGCCAAGAGCTGGACAGTTGATTGGCAAAAGGGATATGACAGGATCATGGGACAGGAGGCCTAGGGAGAAAGAAAAGGGGAAGGGGGGGAAAAAGCCCAGAGGATGGGCAAGGGGTATAGTGAGAGAGACAGAGGGAGAAAAAGGAGAGAGAGAAAAAAAGTTTGTGCATATAAATAAATAACAGATGGGGTACGAGGGAGAGGTGGGGCATTAGCGGAAGTTTGAGAAGTCAATGTTCATGCCATCAGGTTGGAGGCTACCCAGACGGAATATAAGGTGTTGTTCCTCCAACCTGAGTGTGGCTTCATCTTTACAGTAGGGGAGGCCATGGATAGACATATCAGGATGGGAATGGGAATGATGGTTCACCAGTTTGGATAATGGGGATTGTCCTATCAAGCAGGGTTCAGAAGACAGAGACCATACTCTATAAATGTGAAAAGACTGTTGCAGGGCTTGACAAGGGAAATACAAGTTAATGATTTCTCTAGTTGAGCTGCCAAGAAAATAAGGGTCAATCTCAACAAAATGGACATCTCTTCAGCACTTAGATGCAAAATAGTTTTTTTCAGCCAGGGTAGAGAAATTTGGGAATTTGCTATCTATAAGAATGGGCTCAGTGGCTGGGAATACTTGCGGCAATAATTGGTACAGATACTCAGAGAATCAAAGAGTTTGTGTGTAGTGCCGGAAACTGGAACAAGACAGATGATCAGCCATGATTTTATTAAAGGGTGGAGCAGGCAAGAGAGGCCAAATGCGATAATAAGAACTCCTGGTGTTCTGATGCCTGAGCAGACATTAGGTAGACAGCTGTTTCAGGCAGTCAGTATCAGGCCGATAAAGTAAATGACATCTTCTGCATGGTAACTTTCAGCTCTGTTAGTCAGCCAGGAGAGCAATTTGGAACATCAAATGGGACATGTGATAATGGGATACATAAGCAAATCGTAAACCCAAATCTCTGCCATCTTTAACCATTACTGCTATGGTTTGTAACTTAAAAATATTAAACTAATTAAAGGAAGACATGCGAGTCAGAAATGTGGGCCTAACTTCGTGCGTACTTTAAGCGAGGCATGCACGTATCACATGAGAGCATGATGATGTATGCAATTCACGTATTTATACTGTTGGAAACCACTGATTTTTTAATAGTACTGTTTGTAAGATTTGTGCTTTTTAACAAACTCATTCATTTTATCACACTCACTGGCAGAAAGTGGTATAGCAGCTAAACTAACAGTTTATCACCTTTCTCATCTTTCATTGGCTAAGTAGTAGCACATTACCCACATGATGTAATTGCTTTAGTTATGTAGCCTAATAGCTAGTTCATTCCTATCTAAGGAATTTCTTTATCTTATCTATAAAATTGATGAATTTTTCAGAGGCGCCATCTTGGCTTCTAGATTTCTTTATTCCTTTATCTCTGCATCCATTCAACTCTTAGCATCGTTTCTCAGCTCTTTATTTAGTTTGCTTAGTACTTCTATGTTTGTTTGTACTCGTAAATAAACTAGCATCGTTTCTCAGCTCTTTATTTAGTTTGCTTAGTACTTCTATGTTTGTTTGTACTCGTAAATAAACTGAAATCTAGGGGTTAAGATTGCTCGTCATTCCTATGCTGAACTGTAAGGCTAATCTATCCCTCCAAAGGCACAGTGTCCTGAATTGCTCAGGGTGTGTCCTCAGCACTGTGGCTGGTCTAGAGTGCCAAGGATCAGAAAATGAACAGGGATTCAAAAATATATAGAACCCGTAATGACTTTTAAATGAACAAGATTGTTTAATCAAACAATATATTGTGATGTTCTGGGAGCCTGATCAAAAGCCTGCCCCAGCATTCCTAGTGACCGGCACTATTTGTTGTTCTTGTTTTAAAATTCTTTTGTGGGATTATGGTGGATGCTCAAGTTCATTTATTGTTACGTTTTAGCTTGTGTTATACAGTTATTCGCTTGTGTGTTTGTGGGTCACCTTGACTGTAACCGGACTGTGTAATAATCACCTTCCCTGTCTGTATGAGACTGAGTGGGTTCTCTCCCTGGGTCATAGTGGCCGGTCTGTTTTTAGGCTTGTCGCACTAAAGATGTCAGTTGAGATAAACGAGCTTTTTCCGTTTGTCATCATGGACCGAATACTCCTCACATCGCTGTCAGGGGTGGGATTGGAAATTGATGGTGAAAATGAAGAGCTACGATGTCGGATGGGATGCCTTAAGACCTGGGGAATAAGACTGACCAGTAGGCCTCCCCCACACCCCTGGGCCAGGCTCCTGAAGATGGGACGCCAACCCCGAGGGAGAACCTGGGAACTGAGCATTGTGCCTTCCTGGGGAATGCCAACAGTCTCCTCAACAGCTGCCACACCGGGAAACCCAAGATGCCACAGCCACGGGAGAATGGGCAATGCGGCAGGCACCACCAATACCACTGGGGAAAGAAGAGGACCAATGGGCCCCAGTAATTAATGCCATAAGGTCCACTCTGAAGCTCCCCAGATATAATGTTACTGGCCGCCTGGAGCCTTACCTGGAGCAAGGCAAACTTGCTGCATGGTGCAATGTTTGGAGCCCCACTGAGATGACGGTGGAGGGGGATGCCCTATGGGCCCTCCTCAACCTAACACCAGCTGTGCAGCGTAACTACAGGGCTCTTGTAGAGGTGCAGGAGCAGCGTTTCGAGCAGAGGCCATCGGAGGAAGTAGTGAGGGAACAACTGGGCAGCAGGCGGTGCTGGGTGAGAGAAACCTTGGGGGTATTTGCAGCAGCTCTCCGCCAGTGTGCTTGGCATGGCTCCCTCTCGCAGTCCAGCAGAAGTTTGCCCTCCATGCCTTTGTGAATGCACTGATGCCAGAGCGCTTTCGACAGCATGTTCGCCTGACATCGCCGTCATCGCAGGCCGAGGCGGAGAGGGCAGATGCAATTTTATCCCCGCAAGGTGTTCCAGCGTCACCTGAGACTTCCAGCAGAACCCCTCCGATGTCAAGTCCCCGGGTGGGCTCTTTGGGTGAAGAGCAAGGCTAATATGTGGACTGTATCGTGCAAGACATCAGATGCCATGCATTGGTGGACACAGGGTCAACCATCACTATCATCTGTCTGGGTGTCCTTCTCCAACACGGACCAGCCATCCCCGCCTGGGTGGACGATGACGGTGGTCCAGGTTGCTAAGGTCACCAGCAAATGTGCAGTGATGCGAGGAAAGAGGAAGCAGCACATTGCAGTGGGGAAAAACACAGAAGAGCATGAGGTGTGACTAGCCGACTTCTGGGACTCCTGTGTCACTGGTCTGGACCTGCTGTCCCACTGGGGGCCCATGTGGATGTGCACGGGGTAACGCTTTGCCACAGTGCTGATGCTGTGGCTCTCCAGCAGAATGGTTCCAGGAAGCAGACCAGGCGGACGTGGCAACCACCACCACCGGTCACCCCTATGCAGCACATTGTGCCCCCGTCACCAGCAACCGCGCTGGCGCAGCACGATGACGGCGGCACTCTCCGAGACCGTCCAGACAGCGTGAGGGCTGCAGCGGCTGAAAGACCTCCTGGACCAGCATCTCGACATCTTCACAGCCAGGGACGAGGACTGCAGATGCACGGGGGCTTGTCCAACGCCACATTAACACCAGAGACGCCCAGCCCATCCACTTGCCCTTGCCAAACGCCAGGCAGTGGAGCAAGCGGCTGGCATCATCGAACCCTCCAGCAGCCCGTGGGCAGCCCCAGCAGTGTTGGTCAAGAAGAAAGACGGGTTGTGGTGGCTCTACTGCCATCTCAATGCTGTGACCCAGCAGGACACCGACCCGCTGCCCAGGATTGATGATGCCCTGGACTGTATCGCAGGTTCGACCTGGTCCAGCTCTCTCTATCTCCGCAGTGGCTACAGGCAGGTCAAACTGGCCCTGGAAGCCCGGCCCAAGACCGCCTTCAGCATTGGTCGAGGGCTGTGGCACTTCCGGGTAATGCTGTTTGGCCTCTGTAATGGAGAGACTGTTGGAGAGGGTGCTGGCTCACATTCTGTGTGTGTCATCTATCTGGGCGATATCCTCGTGCACACCGCCATTTCTGATGATGCCCTGCAGAACTGGGAAGGGGTCTTCACCTCCGTACGCCAGGCGAACCTGCGCCCCAACCCCACAAAACGCTGCCCATTGCGGCATCAGACAAAGTTCCTGGGGCATGTGGTGAGTGCGGGAGGGGCGATGGACCCTGAGAACGTGATGGTCAGGGAATGACCCACCCCCTGCGATGTCTCCAGCTTCACAGCTTCCTGGTGCTGGCATCATACTACCACTGGGTTATTAAGGGCTTCGCCACCATCGCCCGTTCCTTGCACCAGCTCACCGAGAACGGGAGGCCCTTCGCCTGGACTCAAACCTGGGCAGCGCCTCCGATCAGCTCCAGGCTGCGCTCACCCAGGTCCCGGTGCTGGTGTACCCTGATCCAGTACGACCCTTTGTTGTTGACTCAGACGCCAGCAAAGGCGGGTGGTGGCGGGGTGGGGCTCTCGGTGCAGTGCTGTTGCAGAAGGGGGCGGGGGCCAAGGGGAACGCGCTGTGGCAGACTTCAACTACAGCCTGAGTCGCCCTGAACAGAACTATCGTGTCATCTGCCGGCCGGGAGCCCTTGGCCGTCATCCAGGCCCTCCGCCGTCTCTGCCCTGACCTCTTCGGCCGATGGTTCCTGCGTCGCTGACCTGACTGTTGAACCTCCGCGGCCCCGAGAGGCAGCTGGTGTAGTGGCTGGAGTGGAGGCTCTCAGGGCCTATGTTTTCGAGATACCGGACCGTGCTGGAAGGCACCATGGCAAGGCTGATGCCCTCTCTTGCCGTCCCTGTGAGGCTACCGAGTGTCGCTACCGTCGCTGCCTCGAGGCGCAGAACCAGGAGCAAACGGCGTCCTCCCCACCATCGCCCGCCAGCAGCTGTGCAGTGAGCCGGTGAGTGATGCCATGCTGGCCCAGGCGAGGAGATGGCTGAGTGTGGGACGACGGCTGGAGAGGGGAGAGTTCTCCGGCCTGGGTCAAGAGACCAAAGCGCTTTAGCCTCAGTGGGGAACGCTGGATGTGCGCGCCAGGCTGCTGTTCCATTGACAGCAGTTTCCCGATGGCGGGAGGCATCTCCTGCAGCTGGTGGTCCCCCAGGGGCTCTATACCGCGGTGCTGCGTTCAGTGCACGGACTGGTGGGGGCCGGCCATTTCGGGAGGACGTGGAGCTGTTCGTGCACAGCCGCCATGCTTGCATGTTCCAACAGGGGGCCGGGCCGCCAATGCAGCAGTACCTGGTGGGGGCCCCAATGGAGCACGTAGGGGTGGACATCCTGGGCCCCTTCTCCCACACTGATGCTGGGAACTGCTACGTTCTCGTGGGCATGGATTACTTCACGAACCTGTCAGAGGCGCACGGGGTCCTGGACCAGAGCACTACCACCACTGCTGAGAAATATCTGAGAAACTCCACAATGACCAGGGGTGCAACCTTGAGGTGTCGGTGTTTGGTGAGGTCTGCAGGCTGCTGGGAATCGCCAAAACGCGGACCACCCTCTGTTCACCTGCAAAGTGATGGGCTGGTGGAGCGTGTTAACCACAGCCTGCCACCCTCGTCAGCCAGCACCAGGGCGATTGGCATCGCCACCTACCCCTAGTATTGTGGGCATACCGGACAGCAGTTCAGGAGGGCACCAGGTGTACGCCGGCTGTGCTCGTGTTCGGGCCAGTCGATCTGGTGTTTGGCCCCTCCCAAGCCAGATGTTCCTGGGGAGGCCAGGTTGGAGTACCCGCAGCACCCGCGGGCTGTTCATGATGCAGCTCGGCAGAGCCAAAACGCAGCCAGCGGCCGCCAAAAGCGAGCTTACGATGCCCGCAGCCGGGGATGATTGACCACTCAGGTGGGGGCGGTGTGGAAAGTGTGGCACTCCTGGAGCGTGGTCGACAGTCCACTGCAGCATTCCTAGTGGCCGGGCACTCTTTATTGTTCTTGTGTTAAAACGCTTTTGTGGGATTATGGTGGGACGTTCAAGTTAATTTATTGTTACATTTTAGCTCGGGATATACGGTCATTTGCATGTGCGTTTGTGGGTCACCCTGACTGTAACTGGGGTGTGTAATAAACACCTCCCCCGTCTGCGTGAGACTGAGTGGGTTCTCTCCCTGGGTCATAGTGCCCAGTCTGTTTTTGTGCCTGCCACAATAAAGATGCAAGTTGAGATAAACAAACTTTTCTCATCTGTCATCATGGACCGAATACTCACCACAATATATACAAGATGACTCAAATATTACTGAAATATTAAATGCACAACAGTAATATTGACAACTGACAAGCATCAATTAGGGCAGGAACTCAAGACAAGAGAGCACCATAAAGCGTGGAGTGTGATCAACCAATCAGCTCTCAAGTAGGCACACACTTTCACAGAAGACCATCACTCACGCTTGAAGACTGTTGTGCAGCCTGCATTCTCATACATATTCCTCTTTCTTTCCAGTCGAAACCCCCAAGGAGCAGCAGGAGCTCACAGTGGAAGAGTCGGCTTTCCACAACACCTGCATCATTTGCTGTAAGTACCAGCTTAAGTAGAGCAACCTCAGGGAATTAGACCGCCGACTACCGAGGCAAGCCTCAAGTGAATCAGAAAACACTTGTGAGACAGAGCATATGGTGTTGGAAAGAATCCCAGAGCAGCCATAGGGCTGAGGACACACCCTGAGCAATTCAGGACACGGTGCCTTTGGTAGGAGAGGTTATCCTTACAGTTCAGCACTGAAATGCCAGCATAATAGTTGGACTCCAGATCTTTTTTTTAGTTCTCAAGATATTAAAGAAAACTGTGAGGGTATTTCGGGAAATGTTTTTCAAAGAGCTTAGGTATACGGATATTTCTAAAAATTACAGCTAGGTCGTCTGTGGAGAGCATTCTGACTGGCAGCATCAATGTCTGGTATTGGTGGCGGGGAGTGGGGGGAGCCGGGGGGCGGGGGCGCTACTGCACAGGATTGAAGTAAGCTACAGAGAGTTGTTAAAATTAGTCAGCTCCATCATGGGTACTAGACTCCGTCGTATCCAGGATATCTTTAAGGAGCGCTGCCTCAGAAAGGCGGCATCCATCATTAAGGATCCCTATCACCCAGCTCATACCTTGTTCTCATTTGCTACCATCGGGAAGGAGGTACAGGAACCTGAAGACTCACAATCAACAGCTTCTTCCCCTCTGCCATCCAATTTCTAAATGGACATTGAACCCAAGAACACTACCTCACTACTTTTTTATTTCTGTGTTTGCAATACTTATTTAATTTAACTGTTTAATATACATACATCACTGTAATTCAATAAATAAACTCTTCTTGGACTTCCGCTCAGGTACAAGGATCGATTTTAACCGATGTTTTGATGACAAGCTGTCATCTTCATCAGGGACGATGCCAGGGCAAGTCTAGTATTTTTACCCCGGTGGTCTGTCCCTCCTGATTGGTTAGTCCTCATCCATCAGATTTCCACCTTGTTTACAATCAAATTCCAGTCTTAGAGCAAGACCTTCAATTTTGTTAAAATTCATTTCCTCTAGTTCTATTTCAATGGCTTCCTTCACCAGGTAGTCCCAAAAACCACTGGCAAGGCACAGTAGTTTTGTGCGTCAAAGTCAGTCCTATGGCCTTTGTAAATGCAATTTTCTGCTACCAGCAATTTCCCTGGGTACCAGATACACATCCTGTGATCCTTGATGTAGGTTTCCACCATGCATCCTGTCTGGCTGATATATCCTTACTGTAATTCAGTTTTTTTCCATATTTATCATGTTTGCTATGTACTGCTGCCGCAATGTTAACAAATTTCACGACACTTGCCGGTGATATTAAACCTGATTCTGATTCCAAGAGTCCCAATGGGAAATGCTTACATACACAAAGTTTCTAGAAATTTGGAATTCGCTCAATATTCAGTCTACTAAACCTGTATCAGTTTTTCTTGACCACACCCTTGTGGGATTAACGCATAAAGAGAACTTTCTGTGAAGACAAGATGGTATTTTTCTTTTTTTCACTGTACCACTGTTATCTTTCCTTATAATTATTCCAATTCATCAGAACCAGTGAAGGTGATTCTGGTCAATTTCCCCACCCCAAAAAATACTAGACTGAGTATTTGCAGATGCCTGCCAGTCCCAGTGAAGGGTCTTGACCTCAAAACATTACTGTTTATTCCTCTCCATAGATGCTGCCTGACCTGCTGAGTTCCACCAGCACTTTATGTTTGCAGGTCTGTTATAAAGAAAGTCGACGAACTGCAGCTGAGTGGATTTGACAACAGGTGGTCGATTCAGAGTCTTTATTTTGAGGTTATAATCCATAATTCTAGAGACTCCGACCAGGGAAAGTATCCCTTCAGATTTGATACTGTGGAGTTGCTTAAATGGAATATCTCTTGTTCTTTTACATTCCAGAGTGTCCACACAGCTTGTTTAATATATCAGACGCATCATTCACTGAATTAATCCAGTGAACTTTTGCTGGCTCCCTCCATTTC
This sequence comes from Mobula hypostoma, assembly GCF_963921235.1. Taxonomy (NCBI): domain Eukaryota; kingdom Metazoa; phylum Chordata; class Chondrichthyes; order Myliobatiformes; family Myliobatidae; genus Mobula; species Mobula hypostoma. Next base: position 25,410,661 of record NC_086116.1, read on the forward strand.
AAGTACTGTATGTCCTTTTATTGTTCTGTAAATAGGGAGGGTAAACCTCTGACTGAGGTTCACCAAGGTTCTAAAAATTGAAACAAAAGTCCTCATGCAATAAGTATCAACATGCCGTCTGTATTCCTAATTGTTTGCGGAACCTGCTTCCTAACTTCCAGTGGTTTGTGTACAAAGGCGTCTAGATCACTCTATTGACAATATTCTATTTTACATCTGGTTTCACCTAATACCTGCCAGCTTGTACTCCTTCCTTTCCCCTTCTTCTTATTCTGCTATCTTCACCCTTTCTTTACAATCTTCATGATGAGTCTTGGCCTGAAATACTGACTATTTATTCTGTTCCATAGATGCTGCCTGACCTGCAGATTTCCTCCAGCAATTTGTGTGTGTTGTTCAATATTTCCAACATCTTCAGAATCTCTTGCGTTTATGATCTTACATCATTTTAAAAAATACTCAGCCCTTCTGCTTCTTCCACTGAAGTGGATAATTTCATTATATTCCATCTATCAGATTCCTGACTATTTCCTGAACCTGTCTACACTTACAAAATCACGGTATAATGGCACAGCAGCAAAGTGGTTAGCACGACGCTTTCCAGTACAGGCGACCTGGGTTCACTTCCTGCCGCTGTCTGTCAGGAGTTTGTACGTTCTCCTCATGACAGCATGGGTTTCCTCCGGGTGCTCTGGTTTCCTCCCACAGTTCAAAGAACTACCGTTTGGTAGGTTAATTGGTCATTGTATATTTTTCCGTCATTAGGCCAGGCTTAAATGGGGAGTTGCTGGGCAGCACGGCTCAAAGGGCCAGAAGGGTCCACTCTGTGCTGTATCATTTTAAAAAAGGCAGTTGGCACATTAAATCCATGCTGCCTCCCAAGGGCATAATTCAGTCAGCTCCATTCCCCCTCTAGTTATGTGAGGACCTACAACTTATGCTGTCTCGCATGCCTATTAACTCCTGCTTAATTTGTTTACCACTGACCTATATTGCCATTTACAGGCCACAAGAAGATAGAGGCAGAAGTTGGTCACCAGGCCATTCTATCTTGACCAATTATTCAATATGATCACGGCTAACCTGTGGCAGTCCTCAACTCCTCTTTTGGGCCAGTTCCTCAATTCCCTAATCCTTCAAAAAAAAATTACCTGCCCATCTTTAAACACCTCCGGAGTAAAGAATTCCTATTATCATCACTCATTGTGAGAAGAAATTCCTGCATACAGTATTTTAGCTTCAGCTGAATACCTCTTATTTTGCCACTGTGCTTCTCTCACTTGATAATCTTCCGCAGTGGAGGTATCTCAACATCTATCCTAACAATTACAAAATGATATAGAAACTGAACAGATCTAGCAGCAATAGGCTCTGATGAAAGGCCTTGGCCCAAAACATCAATTTTTCTCCATAGTCGCTGCCCGATCTGCTGAGTTCCTCCAGCGTTTTGTGTATTTTACTCTGGATTTCCAGCATCTGCAGAATTTCTTCTGTTCAACACCTACTCTCTCAATCTCCTTAGGATCTGATACATTTCAGTTAGATCACCCCTTATTCTATTATACTCCAAAGAATACAGATCCATCTTTGGGAGTTGCTCGTGGTAGGGCAGACATCTACATCGAGGAATTAGCCTAGGAAATCTCATCTGGATTCTCATCAATGCTGGTATAGTGTTTCTTAAGCAAGGGGATCACAACTGTTCATAGTATATCAGCACTCTCTACAATTGTAACAATATTGTCCTATTTCAAAATACCATTCCCCTTGTAATAAAGGACAAGATGCCATTCAACTTTCTATCTACATGATGTACTCATCTGTTAATTCTTTGTGTTTTATGCACTAAATCACCAGGTATTCCTTTCATTTCCAGGTCTCCTTATTGTTGAATCCAGTGTTACCATGTGATCTAATTAATGATGGAGTTATATAGACAGAGACTACTTGAGCAAATTATCCCATTCAGGGCCTTGGAGTCCGTCTAAGTGACTATTTTTTAAGCTCATCACCCCTACTGGGACAAAGGCCACCAACAGCAGCTCAGCAGATCCCTTTGTCTTGGGCCAAAGGTTGATCGGTGCTGTGGCTTCTCACTAAGTGACTTCATATGTCTTCTGGGCGAAGATTTTTCCTCTCATGGGGATGAGGTTTTTGGAACTTCTTTTGGCCTTTCTGTAGCTCCAGGTTTTTATGCAGTTGGGTTTCTAGCCCTATGCTCAACCCGCCTCCTTTTGCAGCCAGAGGCTTGGGACCACAGAACCATAAAAACCCTACAGCACAAACAGGCCCTTCAGCCCACAATGCTGTGCTGAACATGTACTTATTTAGAAATTACCTAAGGTTACCCATAGCCCTCTATTTTTCGAAGCTCATGTACCTATCCAGGAGTCTCTTAAAAGACCCTATCATATCCGCCTCCAGCACTGTCACCGGCAGCCCATTCCACGCACTCACCATTCTCTGCGTAAAAAAACTTACCCCTGACATCCCCTCTGAATGTACTTCCAAGCACCTTAAAACTGTGCCCTCTCATGTCATTCATTTCAGTCCTGGGAAAAAGCCTCTGACTATCCACACGATCAATGCCTCTCATCATCTTATACACCTCTATCAGGTCACCTCTCATCCTCCATCGCTCCAAAGAGAAAAGGCCAAGTTCACTCAACCTATTCTCATAAGGTATGCTCCCCAATCCAGGCAACATCCTTGTAAGTCTCCTCTGCACCCTTTCTATAGTTTCCACATCTTCTTGTAGTGAAGAGAGCAGAAATGAGCACAATACTCCAAGTGAGCCTGACCAGGGTCCTACATAGCTGTAACATTACCTCTCAGATCTTAAACTCAATCCCACAGTTGATGAAGGCCAATGCACTGTATGCTTTCTTAACCGCAGAGTCAACCTGCGCAACAGCTTTGAGTGTCCAATGGACTTGGACCCCAAGATCCCTCTAATCCTCCACACTGCCAAGAGTTTTACCATTAATACTATATTCTGCCATCATAGTTGACCTACCAAAATGAACCACCTCACACTTATCTGGGTTGAACTCCATCTGTCACTTCTCAGCCCAGTTTTGCATCCTATCGATGTCCTGCTGATACCTCTGACAGCCCTCCACACAATCCACAACGCCCCCAACCTTTGTGTCATCAGCAAATTTACAAACCATCCCTCCATTTCCTCATCTAGGTCATTTATAAAAATCACGAAGAGAAGGGGTCTCAGAACAGATCCCTGAGGCACACCACTAGTCACCAACCTCCATGCAGAATATGACCCGTCTACAACCACTCTTTGCCTTCTGTGAGCAAGCCAATTCTACACCTACAAAGCAAGGTCCCTTTAGATCCTATGCCTCCTTACTTTCTCAGTTAGTCTTGCGTAGGGTACCATCTATGGCGGAGTTACTGGCTCCAGTGTTGGGGAGGTAAAGAGCTGTCCCTTTGGGATGAGCTTTACTTGAACTGAGTTGGGAGTGATGTCCAAGTGAATCAAATAAAACCATAAGACATAGGAGCTGAATTAGACCATTCAGCCCATCAAGTCTGCTCCGCTATTTCATCATGGCTGATCTCGAATCCCACTCAACCTCATACACCTGCCTTCTCGCCATATCCTTTGATGCCCTGACTGATCAGGAAATGATCAAATTCCACCCTAAAACATACCCGCAGACTTTGCCTCCACCACAGTCTGTGTCAGAGCATTCCACAAGTTCACTTCTCTCAGGCTAAAAGAATTTCTCCTTAACCCTGTTCTGCTCCTTAATTTTGAGGCTGTGCCCTCTAGTTCTGGATACCCCCACCTGAGGAAACATCCTCTCCTCATCTGCCCCATCTAGTCCTTCCTAGGGTTTAAATTTAATTAGTGTTAAAAATAACTAGGGTTTAAAGTTAGTTATAAGATTTTAAGCCTAATTGAGGGACAGGAGGTAGTGGGTCCGGACGGGGGGAAAATTAGATAGCTGAAGTGAAAGGACGATGCTACTTGACCAGCCTGGTATGTCCAGCATTTTTGTTTCATTTAGACTAAACAGGTAGTAGTAATGAGGACGATTAACAAATGCTGAATACAAGAGGTAGTATCCTAAATCAGTGTGCTGAGGAATTAACAAGGGAAAAGATTACTTTAGATCTAACAATGTGTAATGGGAAAGAAAATGTTTAAAATCTAGTAGTTAAGTGAACTTTAGGCAACAATAATCATAAAATGTTAACATTTTACATAAAGATTGAAAGTGATTTTGTTCAATCTGAATCCAAAGATTCAAAGTACATTTATTATCAAACTATGCATGCAGTATACAACCCTGAGATTCATCTTCCACACAGACAGCTATAAAACGAAGAAAACAATGGAACTGTTCAAAGAAAAGCATCAAACCTCAAACCGCTCCCATAATGCAAAAAAAAAACATGCAAACGGCAAAAAAAGGTGAAAAACACAGAATATAGAACACCAGCCTACAAAGACATCAAAAGGGACCAGGCATATTCATTTCAGTTCATGTATTGATGTGTTAACCAATGTGTTAAATCAGAATATAGCAAAGTATGAAAGCCTGATGTGTCAGTTTGCTATTAAGTGGCGAATCCCAATGAAAGGTTGTGTGATTTGCAAGTAATAATACACTAAGTGGCCACTTTATTAGGTGCACCTGTTCTTCTGCTCAGTAATCAGAAACAAAATTCGATTTAATATCACTGGCAAATATCATGAAATTTGTTGTTTTCCACCAGCAATATATGGCAATACATCATAATAAAAACTGTAAATTACAATAAGAAATATATATAAAATTTTAAATTAAATAAATAGTGTAAAAATAACGCCAAAAAATAGTGAGACAGTGTACATGTGTTTCAGAAATTTGATGCTGGAGGGGAAGAAGCTGTTCTGAAACATTGAGTATGTTTCTTCAGCTTCCTGTAGCTCCTCCTTGATGGTAGCAATGAGAAGAGGGCATGTTCTGGGTGACAGGAAGTCCTTAATGAAAGTGGAAAGCAATTTCTCGCAATAATGCAAATACCTAATCAGCCCATCGTGCAGCAGCAACTCTAGACTTTACAGAGAATGGTGCAAAACCCCCCAAAAAAACATCCAGTGAGTGTCAGTTCTGTGGGCAAGAACATCTTGTAATGAGAGAGGTCAGAGGAGAACAGCCAGACTGGCAGGAAGGTGACAGTAAATCAATTAACCATGGGTTACAACAGTGGTGTGCAGAAGACCATCTCTGAGTGCACAACATATTGAACCTTGAAGTCGATGGACTACAACAGCAGAAGACCACGAACGTGCACTCAGTGACCACTTCATGAGGTACCCCATGTATCTAATAAAGTGACCACTGAGTGTATATCCTTTTAAGGAAAAATGGTGCAGCGATGGCTACCAAGTAAAGTTAGAAGGAGAGTTAGATCAAAGGGAAAAAAAACTTGCAATGTTGCCAGAATGCTGAGTAAGCCTGAGGATTGGGAAAGTTTCACTATTCAGCAAGGGAGGACCAAGGTGATTGAGAGGAAAGAGAAAGCAAACCATAAAATAGACTGTGCGATCTTCTATAGATGTGTAATGACGTAGAGGTTAACAAACATTGATATGTGTCCCTTACAGAATGAAACAGGTAATTTATATGCGGGAATAAAGAAAAGGTAGAGAACCCGATTAAATATTTTGTGACTGTCTTCATGAAAAATGATATAGAACAACTTCCAGAAATAATAGACTACAGCTCCTGTGGAATAAAATTCACATTTCAGAGGAGTGATCCTTTGTTAGTTTATCATTGCTCCATTGAGTACATTCCCACATAACTGTTCTTTAATCTGACTTATAACACTCAGAATCATATTGTTAAAAATCAGGGATATCTTCTGTTTAAAGCCACAAATCATGAGATTCCAGGCTGTTCCAGAAAATAATCCCACTTGACAGCTTTGTAAAAATCTTCCTTAAAAGAATTAATTATTATTCAAATAGGTTCATAGCCCTCAGCATATATTTGTGTATTATGTTTGTTTCATCAGTTTGCTTATGAACTATCTGAATTAGCACAGCTGCTTATATTTCTGCAGAGTTGTTTCTATGACAACACACTTCCACATACCTCACCATTTAAAAATTATCTTCAATTATATCCAGAGGAAAAATCAAATTGTTCTCATTCTTTATTCTTTTTCTTTAATCAGTTCCACATAAAGTACAATATGGATTGATTGTTGCATTTGTCATGACTATTTCAATATTTTTAAAATAATTTGGTCTTGATCATAGTAAGAATAGAATATATTTCCATATATTCACCCAGTATAAATTTTATATTCAGGAACAGCAATGATTACATGGCACACAAAATTTCTTTCAAGATCTATCAAGAATATCCCTCCAAGTTCACAGAGCACTGTCTGTGGCAAGAGTTTATTACAGAAATATGCAAAAGTCTTAGACACATACACATAGCTAAGGTGCCTAAGACTTTTGCACAGAACTGCAGTAATTTTGTGTATTGCATTGTACAGTTATCACAAAACAAAAACAAATTTAATGACATATGTAAGTGATAAACATGATTCTGATATGGGTCTCTATTGAGGACTGAGAGTGGGAAAAGGAAAGGGAGAGGCAATCATGGTTGGGGAAAGGGGAAGGGAGAGGGGAATCATGGTTGGGGAAAAGGGAAGGGAGAGAAGAATCATGGTTGGGGAAAGGGGAAGGGAGAGGAGAATCATGGTTGGGAAAAGGGGCAGGGAGAGGGGAATCATGGTTGGGAAAAGGGGAAGGGAGAGGGGAATCATGGTTGGGAAAAGGGGAAGGGAGAGGGGAGGGAGCGGGAAGCACCAGAGAGACATACTGCAATGATCAATAAACCGATGTTTGGATTCAAATTAGCCCTTGCCTGGCGTCTCAGGGCTGGGTGTGTCTTCACCCAAGCCACCTCCTGTAGCTGGTGCTCCTTTTCCACCACCCCTCCCGTGGTGCTCCACCCTCACCATTCCCAACGTCCTTTGTTCCCGCCAGGTTTACTAACTCCATATTGACAAATGCAGTACTGTGCAAAACTCTTCGGCACCCTAGCGATATATGTGCAGCTGAGACTTTTGCATAGCACTGTATTGTATTTCCCTTGGCAGCTTTTCACGTTCATACTCTGGTTACACCTTCTCCTGGAAAGACCTCTCATTTTTACTTTCCATTGCGAGTCAGTTATGTTCTGTGTGGCTCAGGATACAGCTGTATCCTGAAAATAGTTTCCTGGCTTACCTGATGATCTATCCTTCATGTGCCGTTGGCAAGGGTCGTCAACTCTGTTCCAGGTGTTGCAGTTTTGCCTTCAGGTTAGAAACTTGTGGGATTAGCTCCCAGAGGTTTGAATAAATGTACTTGGTTTAGCAGTCTAGCCTGGCACCAAAGAACTGCTGCACTAAAAAAGCTGCTTTCGTTAGTCTGAAGCATTAGCACAAGGCTCACTCATGTGGGTGTAAATGATTTGAAGGCTTTATCAAAGAGAAGCAGGGTAATTGACCCTAGCTGGTAAATATTCTGCAATCGATGTCACTGAGATAGATGATATAGTTCAGTTAATAATTCTCCTAGGCCAGCCTTCTGTTTATTTTCTTGTCCTGGTACACCCTTTTATATCCCTTACTCATTTGATTCCATCTGCCATTCATCCTATCGTAGCTCTTACATTTCATTTGTAGCTCTTACATTTTCTTCCACCTTGCTTCCCCTCCCCACTTTCCCTGCACCTTAAAATCCATTTGAACCTGACATTTCGAGAGCATCAACATAGCCTGTTGGTAATGTTTCTCCCTCCGCAGAGAGCGCCTGACATGTGCACTTCCAGCACATTCTGTTATTATTTCACACAATGAAGGGTCAAGTTTCAGCAACAGCTGGATAATGAAGCAATCTTTTGAAATGGTTGAGCTATTAGGAATGGTCTCTGCACCAGGTACAGCACTATGCAAATGTCTTAGGCAAACATATATAGCTAGGGTGCCTAAGACTTTTGCACAGTACTGTATTTGTCAGCATGGAGCGGGGAGCGAGTTTGTAAATCTGGCAGGAGCAAAGCATGTTGGGCATGGTGAGGGTGGAGTGCTGCGGGAGGGGTGTGGGACAGGTGGCAGAGAAGGAGTGCCAGAATGGTGTGGGTGCAGAGACCCCCAGCCCTGAGACATCAGGCAAGGTCATTTGATTCCAAACAATTGGTTTATTGATCAGTACAGAGTGTCTCTCTGGTGCTTCCCACTCTCTCACCACTCCCTTCCCCTTTTCCCAACCATGATTCCCCTCTCCCTGCCCCCTTCCCACTCTCAGTCCACAATAGAGACCCATATCAGAATCAGGTTTATCATCACTCACATATGACATGAAATTTGTTTCTTTTTGTGGCAGCAGTACAACGCAATACATAAAATTACCACAGTACTGGTGCAAAAGTCTTAGGTACCTTAGTTAAATATTAGTTAAATAACTCATCAGGGGTGATTGATAGGTTCATGGCCTAAGGTAGAAGGGGATGAGCTATTAACTTCAAACTTTCTGCATAATCACTCAAAGAGTTGAACTGCATGTGCATGTAACGAGAGCTGTATAACTCATCTCCTTCTACCTTAGGCCACAAACTTATCAATCACCCCTGCTCTGTACACTTTCTGGAGGTCCAAGATCCGTATGCTCCACGACTGCTGGACTTAGTGTGTAAATGTAGGAGGGGAGTATGTTGAAAAATAAATGTGCTAGGTTTTCTAAAATCGAATCCTTCTACCTTAGGCCACGAACTTATCAATCACCCCTTGTAAAGTTTCAAATGGTTTGACACAATTAGATCACAAGGCAATAAAGAAAGAGAGAGAAATTCATATCTCAAAGAACTCTGTTGACATCTTGCCTTAATTCTAAAGGTAAGAACAGAATCTGCCTAATTATACAGAGGAAGGCCCCACCAAATCAGCCAGGCAGATTCATTTATTAGGAACAATTAGTAAAGAATGAACATTGGTCAGGACAGTGAGAAGAATGTCCTTGCTCTGAATTACGGTGAAGGATCTTTTACGTCTACTTTGTGGGGTAGAAGAGAGAGAAGAGTTTGTGGCTTGAAGGATCAGCTGAAGCAAGCTGCTGAGCCTGATCCTGTGCTGAGTCTAGAAATGAGGAAGAGCAATATTTTAGTCTCCAGTGTTCTGAATAGAAGCTAGGTGAAGATACTTTAAATTGCAATTTTCTGGAGACAATTATTCCTGAGGACTGAATTAAGATGGCAAATGTACAGTTTGATTAGATTAGATGATAGATTGGAAGTAAAACCATAGTCTTTAATCTTTATAAGTTGTAATGATTATCGATAAATTCAACATTCAAAGTTCATTTATTATCAAAGCACATACACGTTATACAACATTCACAACAAGCTGGAGGAACTCAGCAGGGCCTCTGCCCCTTCCCTCTTCAGTCCTGATGAAGGGTTCCGGCCCGAAATGTTGATTGATCGTTTCCATGGATGCTGCCCAACCTGCTGAGTTCCTCCAGCTTGTTGTGAGTGTTGCTTTGACCCCAGCATCTGCAGAATATTTTGTGTACACGTTATACGACCTTGAGATTCGCTTCCTTACAGGCAGCCACAAAACAAAGAAACCCAATAGAACCCATTAGAAAAGAAGACCGCCAAATACCCAATGTGCAAACAAAGAACAGGTCAGGCAAACAATATAAGGTAAGCAAATAACTTTGAGAACTAAAGTTTACAAAGTGAGTTCACAGCCACTGAGCCAGTCACAGCCAATCCAGGAGCCCGTTAGTTTCAGGCCACAGCCTTAGTTCAGTGCAGAGACAAGTAAACTTTGTCGAGCAGCAAACTAAATTGGGGTGTAAATAAGATTTGTAAGTTGCCGATACAATATTTTCTGTTGTTTTGTTATCACTTGCAACATGAAATCACGTCCCCAATACACAATCTAATTGGGATGGAACTTTGACCTTGCTTTTAATGATTAATTTGGAGGTTTCAAGTTTTAAAGATTTAATTCACCAACCTCACCTGTTTTCTATATTTTGACGCTAAAAATAGGCATTTTTTCCCAACAGGGATGTCCTCCGGGAATGCTGGCAGCTGCTTTTGGTTACTCCACCACTCCTTCTGTTGGCACCCTGGGAATCATTTAATAGAGAATATCTTGCACATTAGTGTCGACTGCTTTGAAATTAAAAAAAAAACTAAATTCTGGAACACTCAGCAGGTTAGCCTCCATCTGGGGGAAAAGAAAATGAGTTAGTATTAGAGTTTGAAGACCCTACATTAGAGAAAATAAGTTAGTTCTATCATGTATGGGTGGGATGTTGGTGGATTGCAAAAGCAAAGGGAATGGTAAAACAAGGCCAGGCTTTTTGATGCCCTCCACTGTTTACAGGACCACCTAGCTGGTAACATGTGGCCAGTTTGAAGGAGAGAAATCAACTGAAGAACCTTCATTTGTCCCTTTAGATCAGAGATAAGGAGGAATTTTTTGAGGCAGAGAGTGGTGAATCTGTGGAATTCATTGGCACAGATGACTGTGGAGACCAATTCGTTGGGTATATTTAAAGCAGCTGATAAGTTCTTGATTAGTAAGGGTGGCAAAGTTTACAGGGAGAAGGCATGAGAATGAGGAAGAGAGGGTTAATAAATATGTGGAGCAGACTGTGATGGGCTGAATGGTGTAAGTCTGCTCCTATGGTATGTCTTATGGTCTAATGACCTAAAGAGATATGTAAAACTGTCAAATGCAGGTCAGAGCTTTGCTGATACAGTACTGGAACTCAAGAGGTGAATGCTGATAATGCCCAGCAGATCAGCCAGTATCTGCAGAGAGAGAAATTGATTTAATGTTATAGAGTTAATGCTGCAGGAGAGTTGACAAGTTCTGGTGCAAATGGAAAAATTCAAATGATCTGAAATGATTGAATTCAGTACTGCATCCTGAAGGTCAGGTGTTGCTCAGGCTTACCTTGCGCCCTGTTGGAAGGTCAGAGGCAGGTAGTCAGAGTGGGAGTGTGACAGAGAAGCAACGTGACTGCTAACTGAATGCTCAGGTTCATCCCTGTGGTCTCAACAGAAGTTTTTCACATAGCGCTCACCCAGTTTGTGTGCTGCATCTCTAATGTAGAAGACACATGATGTGAACACTTAATGGGGCGACTCTAGACAGGAAGAAGTGCACGTGAATCACTGCTTTACTTGGAAGGGCTGTTTGGGTCCCTGGATGGTGGGAAGGGTTAGATTAGATTAGATTATGAGAACACTCAGTCCTCTTTTATTGTCATTTAGAAATGCATACATGCATTAAGAAATGATATAATGTTTCTTCGGCGTGATATCACAGAAAACAAGACAGACCAAAGACTAACACTGACAAAACCACATAATTATACCATATAGTTATAGCAGTGCAAAGCAATACCATAATTTGATGAAGAACAGTCCATAGGCACAGTAAAAAAAATAGTCTCAAAGTCCCCGAGTCGATCGACTCCCGAGTCCCTGATAGCGGCGGCAAAAGGGAGAAACTCCCTGCCATAAACCTCCAGGCACCATCAACTTGCCGATGCCTTGGAAGCAGCTGATCCTGAGTCCATCCGTCCGAAAACTCCGAGCTTCCGAGCAGCCTCTCCGATACAGCCTCCCAAGCGCCATCCTCTGCCGAGCGCCTTTGACCTCTCCCCGGCCGCTGCAACACGCAAAGCCGAGGATTTCGAGGCCTTCAGCTCCAGAGATTCCGGTTACCACACAGTAGCAGCGGTAGCAAAGCAGACATTTCAGAAGTTTTCCAGATGTTCCGCTATGCACTCATGTCTGTCTCCATCAAATCAGGACTGTGCACGGTCCCATACTTGACAGATAACAGCAAGTGAAGATAAATGCAAAGCTATTACATTGACCGGAAGAGTGGACTAAGCTGTGAAAGATATGGTCTTTTCAAGATAATGAAAGGTGAGGGAAGGAAAGATGTATCTGATGATTGAATCCTGTTGAAAGTGGTGGAAATTATGAAGGATGATGTATTGCGTGGAAAGACTGATGGAGTAGGAAGTGAAGACCAGGGGAATTTTACTCTTTCCTTGGACAGATGGCGAGCAGACAAGGACTGAGGCTTTGGAAATAGATGAGGAACGATCCAAAGCTCTGTCAACTCACATTTCAGCTTCCCCAGCTTTGGATTGTGATAGCTAAGGGCAGATTCAGTGACTGTTTTACAGACAGCTGCCATGCACAAGGCGAACTTGAACTTCCAGTTATCCCTCACTTTATTTCTCCATCCCACTCCCACTCTGACCTGTGTGTCTGTTTACTCCTGGACCGTTCCAGCAAATCCAATGAGACACACTTTATTTTCTGTCTGGGCCATTGTGGCGTAATTTCAAAGTCAGCAATTTCAGATGACTTGCTTTTTCAGTCGTGATACAGGGTCTCAGCCCGATTCATTGATGATCCGTTTGCCTTCACAGAGGCAGCCTGACCGCTGATTTCCTCAAATAGCTTGTTTTTGCTCCAGATCTGAGCTTTGCTTCATGACTGCCTGCTAGGAGACAAACAGGTTGCATACTGTATAACTCATTTTGAGACTTCTTCTCATGAGGTGTGTAGAGATTAATTTGGCAATGTTGACGTTAAGCGAAAAGGGAAGAAGGGAGAAGGACATAAAGCATTCGGTATGAAGGTGGCACCAGCTGTGGAAGAACTGGAAGAAAGTACACAGGAGGAGAAGGTGGGCTTGAAGCTGTTATGGAATGAAGTGAAGCAGATGCTGGCCAGGCTGTGAAGGGCTGAGCACATTTGTAAGCACAGAGAAAGAAGGAGAGTGAGAGGTCCAGCTTCTTCAGGAATTCTGACGGCTGTTGGAGGATAATAAGAGCAGGAAGCTGGAAGCCACCAAAGAGGAGCTGTTCATCAGGGGCCAGAACCGTGATCCAGGAAGGAAAATTGCCTTGTATCACTGGGGAATGCTCCACTCCTCCAACTGTCCAGTTTGACACCTCCCCACAAGCTAAGTGAAGTCAGACAGGTCATCAAAAAGGCAAGGTCGGTGTTAACACCAGGTCTGACAGAATTCCTTACGAGCTCGACAAAAACTGCCTTGGTGTGCTAAGGATCCTGTGGAACCTAATGAGAACTGCCTGGAAAAAACTGCACATGCCATCAGAGTGGCAAAGAGCTGTGGCAGTGTTCATCTCCAAAGAGCAGGACTCCAGTTCTACAATCCAGTTTAGGAGCATGACACTGCTGAACGTGGAGGAGAAAATCTTCTTCTCTGCCGTGGCTAAGGGGATGACCAGCTACCTGATGGGCAATGGATACATTGACACCAACTGCCGGAAGGCAGGAATTCCAGGCTTCCCAGGATGTGTGGAGCATGTGTCATTGATCAGATCCAATGAGCTGAGCATGAAAAAAGTGACCACCACGTCTGTGGATCTGTGCCTCGCCAGCTCATTAACTTTGTGGTGGAATTGTTTCGATTCCCGACTGCATTAGACGCCTGGTTTCTGATTACCTCAGTGACATCAGGTGGGCTTCTCTTTGAGACTGTACAACAGGGTGGCAGCAGCTCGAAGTAGACATCGCAATGAGGTGTTCCATCTCTCCCATCCCGTTTGTGGCAGCCTTCGAGATCATCCTTACTGGAGCAAGGCAGGTGGATGGATGGATAAAGCTACAGTCATGACAGAGGCTTCCTCCACCGAGAAGCTACATGGATGATGCCACTAACAACCCTCAGATGGCTGCAAGCGCACGAAGACTGCTGAATAGGCCGGACGAGCTAGTGACATCAGCAAGGATGAAGGTCAAGCCCTCCAAGTTGCAAAGTCTATCCTTCTAAAAAGGGGTCAAATGTGACATCACCTTTGTTGTAGGGGGTGAGGAAATCTCATTGTTGGCCAGGCAGCCCATCCGAAGCCTTGGGAGGCAGTACACCACAGAGCTCTCTGATAGGCAGGTGGGAACAGTAGCACAGAAACAGCTTGCAGAGGGCCTGGCCAGAATCGACCAGAGTCAACTACCCAGAAAGTATAAAGTGTGGTACTACCAGTTCACACTGTACCTAAGGGTGATGTGGCCCCTGAGAATGTGTAAAATCTCCTCATCAGCAGCCTGTAGAATGGATGGGATCGCCAACTCGTACGTCTGTAAACGGCTGGGGCTGCCTCGGTGTTTCTCGGACACTGGCCTCTTTGGGAAGAGCATGTTGCACCTGCCACAGAGATCCTTCAGCCTGGGGTACAAGCAGGAGAAAAGCTGACTGGTCATTGAGCTGAGGGAGTCCATCGTCCCGCTGGTGAGGAGTGCCAATGCCCCAACCCATACTGGCCATTAGTGGAGAGATCAAGCAGGCTGCAGCACCGAGAGGTTGTTGGCAGAGTCCAGTCTGGACAGGCAGGACTTGGCTGGGAGAAAGCAGCTTCCCCATCAGGGCAACCCATGATACGTTGCCCTGTCCCTGAAGTTTTCACCAGTGGTTCGGCAGTGAGGATAGCTGACCCCTGTGTGATGCCACCAATGCCGACATCCAACACATCGTGGCAGGATACAAGACTGCGCTGTCCCGAGGGTGCTATAAGTGCCCTAAAGAAGCTGGTGGAGATCCTAGAAACCTGCAGGTGGGATGCGAGAAGCAGCCTTTCCCCAGCGGGATAGCAACTCATCCCATTTGTTAAGGTTGGTAAGAGTGCTGAATGCACCCGCCCCAGAGCTCCTTCGAGACTCCTCTCCACAGGCAAGGACTGGAACATGAGGGCGGATCTCAGCAGAAAGTTCCCACGGAAATCGCCACTACAACTTTCTGCCCAGACATAGTCCGGTGGTCCACAGCAGCCAAGACAGTTCTCCTCATTGAGTTAACCATCCCATGGGAGGAAGGAGTGCAGGATGCCCACGAGTGGAAGAGGCTGAAGTAATCAGACCTGGCAGCTGAGTGTAAGGATGCTGGCTGGAGGACCATCGTCTACCCTGTGGAGGTCGGTTGCCGGGGCTTTGTCGGTGCATTGATGACAAAGTTACTTCATGATATGGCAGTGACCGGAACGAGGCTCAGGAGGGCCAGCAGAGAATTGGCTGAAGACACAGAAAAGGGCAGCTTTTGGCTGTGGCTGAGGATGAAGGACAGAATCTCATCCCATTGAAAGCTGCAGGGGGTGGCAGGGAGATGTCCCTGTCACTGCTCCACCACCAGGAGATGTACCAGTGAAACATCTGTGAATGGTGGTCCCCGGCTGATGACCAAGCAGCTGTCCTAAGGCGCTGTTGGAAGTGTGGCAGACGGCGCAATGCCAAGCAGGAAACATCTTCCTGTCATTCTCACATTTTGATAATAAATGTACCTTGAATTTTGAATCTGCAGTCTCTTGTGTCTCTCACTTGCTTTTCCTGTTTGTTAAAATGATTTAGTTCTGTTGTAATGTTATCTACCTGTAACATTAAATTAATTTCTCTGTCCCTCTCATCTCTCTTTCTCCCAACTTAGTCACTGCCTAATCTGCCGATCATTTCCAGGACTCTCTCTTTGGTTTTAGTTTCTGCATCTACTCTGATTTGCATTTCACAGTTTTTACATCTTTTGCAGTCTTTATATCTCCGATTCCCTTTCCCATTTTGACATGTCAGTCCACGGTCTCCTCTTGTGCCAAGACGAGGCCACCCTCAGAGTGGAGGAGCAATATTTTGTCTGGGTAGCCTCCGACCTGATGGCATGAATATTGATTTCTCCTTCTGGTAAAAAAAAATCCTCCCCTCTCCCCTCTTCTTCTATTTCCCACTCTGGCCTCTTACCTCTTCTCAGCTGCCTACTACCTCCACCTAGTCCCTCTCTGTCCTGACTCTTAAAGTGATTTCCCCTCCTGGCAGAATGTTGGTGTAGGTGGTATGATCAGTACAGGCACAAATGTAAGGTGGATGGCAAATGTGAGCAGGAACAGTACCCTGGGTGTGTTGAGAAGGTGGGCCCTTGCTGGATGCTGAATGGCGCTTACTGGATATGCAGTTCCTAGGCTTAGCCGTGGTTCCCACAGGGGGGCATGGTTGATATGTGGTGCCATATAGATACCACCCCAGTGCCCTGGATGGGCACCTTGCCCATGCTGTTTGGGAAGAGGGCTATTACAAAGGAAGGAAGGTTTTGAATGATAGCCTTTCTCAGTATGGTGCAGCTAGACTGTCCCGGGAACTGATTTTGATTACCTTACATTACCTGCTCACAAAGGATTGTGCCACTTGTACTATTATTGGTCGAGACTTCCACACCTACATTCCTGACAGGCCGGGTAACATCTCTCACCTGGCTGATCATATCTCAGTCAGTGTAGAAGATTAAGCTCATTAGCTATTACACTCCAGGGTGGGGCTGCTGGCCTTTGGGGCACAGGAAGGCTGGTGGTCTACTGTAGAACACTGGGTGAGTGACTATAGGGTTTACAGTACTGGGTATTGGACTCTTGTGTCTTATATTTAGCTTAGTTGGGAGTTCGTGAGAGTCATATTAGTCTGAGGGTTGGATTGTCACATTTGTAATTTTCGAGCGATGGAGTGTCCTGTGGGGTGTGACTTATTCTGCCTGTTGAAAGTTGCTTTGTTGTGATTGGTTAGTTTAGAAACAGCATCTGCTTTTCCCATTGGTTAGCTGCCTGGTGTCCAGTTTCAAATACCCTGAGTATAATTAGAATGTGAAAGGGGCTTGCTCTCTCTTCGTTTATTTAAGGCAAGCAGTGCATGTAACCTTTGGGAAAGTATGCTGCGTGTGCACTTTTGGCTATGTATGTTTGCTGAATGTATACCTGTTGAATACTTAGCTTTGTAGCTTCTGTAACTTGGGACACATGAATGTTTGGTTGAATTTTTACTGTTTGTGAATAAATGATTAGTATTCTTATTCGCAGTCAGTGTTTTCTGTCTCAGTTGTCAGACCCGCACCTGATTCAAGGTTACACCCTCCTCCTTCCCTTTCACCTATGGTCCACTCACCTCTCGTATCAAATACCTTCCTCTCCAACCTTTCCCATCCACTGGCTTCACTTATCACCTTCAAGCTACCACCTTCCCTTCCCTCCATCTTTTTATTCTGGCATCTTCCACCCCCCCCCCTTTCCTTTCCAGTCTTGACAAAGTGTCTCGGCCCGAAACTTCAACTGTTCGTTTATCTCCATAGATGCTGCCTGGCCTGCCGCATTCCTCCAGCATTTTTGTCTGTGTTGCTTTGGATTTCCAGCATCTGCAGAATTTCTTGCATTTACAGTTTTTACATGTTCCTTTGTTTTCACTTTCGTCTCTCTCTTTAATTGAACTCATCAAAACATGTTTACATTTTCACACATTTTTCACACTATTTTTACATGGATTGTTTTCCTTTGTGTATTGGTTGTTTGTTGGTCTTTGTTTATTTAGAGCTTTCCTTATACTGTACGGTGTAAAAATCTAAGACACATATATATAGCTAAGGTGCCTGAGACTTTTGCACAGTACTGTAGTAATTCTATGTATTCCTCTGTAGGGTTGCCACAAAAATAATACATTTCATGACATACGTGAGTGATGATAAACCTGAATCTGATATGGGTCTCTGTTGTGGACTGAGAGTGGGAAGGGGGCAGGGAGAGGGGAATCATAGTTGGGAAAAGGGAAGAGAGAAGGGAGGGAGTGGGAAGCACCAGAGAGGCATTCTGTAATGATCAATAAACCGATTGTTTGGAATCAAATGACCTTGCCTGATGTGTCTGCACCCGCATCACCCCTCACCCTTGCACTCCTTCTCTGCCACCTGTTCCCACCCCTGCCACAGCACTCCACCCTTGCTATTCCCCACATCCTTCGCTCCCACCAGATTAACAAACTCGGTTTCCACTCCACGCTGGCAAATACAGTACCGTGAAGAAGTCTTAGGCACTATATATATGTGACTAAGAGTTTTGCAGAGTACTGTACACCACAGAGTCCTTTACAATAATTTACCTTCCTGTATATATACAGTATGTGCCTAAAACATTTGCATAGCACTGTACATATTTCTTCTTTTTCCCTGTTAATGGCTTCAGGAAAATAAATCTCAAGGTAGTCTCCAATAACATATACATAATTTGATAATGAATTTATTTTGAAATTTGTGCTTTGACTTTTTAAACAATGGATCATAGAGTGACAGAGTTGTACAGCACACAAGCAGGCCCTTCAGCCCATCACATCTATGCAAGCCATTTTTCTCATCTACACTAATACCATTTGCCTGTGCAGCCCTGTCCTCACCCCATCAGAGGTGACAACATTGGCAGAATCACCTTTCTCCCATGCTCGCCATTAACATTTTTTAAACTTTTCAACTTCTAATAAAGGGCTTTTGAACTGAAACATCAGCTGTGTCTCCGTTTCTCCAGGTGCCGCTCAACCTACTGAGTATTTCTATCACTTTTTGTTTTCAGGTGGCCACTTCCTTGCTGATTTTTTTTTGGTGTTCAGTTTCTATCCATTGCTTTAGTTCAGGGATTCTGAACCTTTTTTATGCCATGGACCAATACCATTAAGCAAGTAGCCTGTGGATCCCAGGTTGTGAAACCCTTTCTAGCTCATCTTTTGCCTCAGGAAATCAATATTTTTGCCCTTGACAGAAGACAAGCTGGCCCAATGTAGGCATAGTCCTGTTTAACACCCAGCTTAGTCCTGCCTTGTTGACTTAGTTCACATGCAAAGAGCAGAGAATCAGAGCTAGAATCAGGTTTAATATCATTGGCATATGTTGTAACATTTTTTTGTTTTTGTGGCAGCAGAGCAATGCAATACTTGATAATAGCAAAAAAAGCAAAATTACAGCAAGTTTGTGTGTATATATATATATATATATATCCACACTATAACTATATATAAAAAGTTAAATAAGTAGTGAGAAATAGAATAAAATGTAGTGAGGTAGTGTTCATGGGTTCAACATTCATTCTGAAATCAGGTGGTAGAGGGGAAGAAGCTGTTCCTGAATCACTGAGTCTGCACCTTCAGGCTTCTGCACCTCCTGCCTGATGGTAGCCATGAGAGAAAGGCATGACCTGAGTGATGCGGTTCCTTAATGGTGGATGAAACCTTTCTGAGGAATCGCTCCTTGAAGTTGTCCTGGATGCCATGGAGGCTAGTGCCCGTGACGGAGCTGACTGAGTTCACAACTCTCTGCAGGTTACTTTGATCCTGTGTAGTAGCCCCCCCCCCCTCCACACCACCAATACCAGATGGTGATGCAGCCAGTTAGAATGCTCTCCACAGTACATCTGTAGAAATTTGGTGCAATACCAAATCTCCTCAAATTCCTGATGAAATACTTTTAACTCTTTATCTGTGTTTGGTAAAGAAAGGGTTAAAGGATAAAAGGAGGAATTGAAAGGCCTAGGCAGAGTGGACATGGAGAGAATGTTTCCAATAGTGGGAGAGAACCAGAGGGCACAGCCCCAAGAAACAAGGCCAGCTCTTTGGAAGAAAAATGAGGAGGAATATTTTTATCCAAAAGATGGCGAATTTGTAGAATTAATTGGCACAGGCAGCTGTGGAGGCCAAGTCATTGGGAACATTTAAAGTGGAGGTTGATAGGTTCTCGATTATTATGGGCATTAAAGGTTACAGGGAGAAGACAGGAGAATCGGGTTGAGAGAGAAAATGAAGCAGCCATGTTGGGATGGTGGAGCATACTCAATGGGCCAAATGGCCCAAGTCTCCTCCTGTGTCTTATGGTCTTATAGAAGGCAGCAAACTTCCAAACCTCTCGTCCACCTGCTAAAGAGCCACCGTGTGCCCTGACCGTGGCAGAGTCTGCAGGTCCCACGTTTGCCTCATCCACCCATCTCTGCCGACAGAACAGCAGAGGAAATATATCATCCTTGGCCTCAAGGGACTGCTTAGAAGAATAATCAGAGTCCTTTCTCTTGAGGCCAGATATGCTACATACCAAATATTACAGAATGCTGTGTTCACAGATGACATTTAAATGTAGATTTGATTTAGTGTTTTACATCACCTTGCCTCCATGTAAACACAAATTTTCTCACTAATTATTCAATTCTAATGATTGCGGTCATTCAGTTTTATTATTTAAGGATACATTTTAATATCCATTTCTCATCAATCATACTTAAGCCTTCTTCCCTTTCTATGTTGCCATTATGTGTCAAATGGCCGTCTTGTAATGAAGTGGTTTCTAGTCACTGTCAGTTTATCTCAATGCAAATCTTCTAGTGATTTATTTTAATCATAGTTCTGAAGTGGAATATTTCCTGGAATGTCTTATAAGATCAGAATGTGGTGCACAATTCCTCCTGGGAGATTCTTACATCTGAGCAAAATTTGCCTTGACGGATGAGCTCCTCGCTTCCTCTTCGCTGTATTGTTTCTCCTGGCTGCTGCAGTTCCCCATGTTTAACATGTACAAGAATGGTAATAAAATTCAATTACTGCCTGTCAGTGTTACTTAAGTTGCTTTGAAACCAAGTGAACAGAATTAGTTCACTGGATTTTTATTAATGCAGCTTTAATTACTTGATAGTTCTATTTACACATAAACCATTTTGATACGTTTCATAAATGTCATCTGTTTGCAAAAGAGTAGCAGATTGAAGATTTATATATTAGTGCTAAAAGCTTCTTGTACTCGGGTGATGTGGAGGCAACTCGCTTGCACAGGTGGAAGGTAGATACACATTATTCCCCATACAATGAGATACTCACAGGACAGAAACTGAAAGAGAATATCAGGTCACTTTCAGTGTGCACGAGGGAAGACTGGGATCCCTCAGCTGGCTGCTGTCCACCTCCAGGCAATCAGTTTGAAAGTAGCATTGGCAATGAGGAGAGAGGAAGCCATCTGGTCAGTCTCTTGAGATGGAATCAGACCAAGAACTGATGAGAGAAGGAAAATGAATTCCCCCTACATTAAAAATGAACAAAACTCTGAGGGTAGCAACTCAATGATGTCAATTTTGCCTAATTTGTCATTGTTCATTAATTCTGAAGCCTGACCTAAAATTTCAATTAAACTTTTAATGTACATACTTTGATAAGATTTTCATTTGTTGGATGAATCTCTCGTCCAGGTCTCCATTTAATTCAGAAATTTCTGAAATTACGTGTGGCTATGATGAAGAGAATTCTAATCACTCTCTTGTTTGAGCTGCAGTGAAGATCACCATCAGGGCTATGTACAGGAATTAAAATTTGACTGCTCTGAAATAGCACCTTAAGCAAATTTGTGTCAAATTGATACACATAGATGTTTCCTCAATTTACTGAATGATGCTTGCGGAGGGAGGGGTGGGGGGATTTTGGATCTGTGTATCTGATGCACACACGAGGCAATGAAATGATTTAAAAGATAGGGTACACTTGGCATGACTGTAGACTGAATTCTATCGTACTGACAGAGATATTGTTCTAATCAAGGATTCTTGGTAGTATCCTTTCTGTAAATTGTGCAAGCAGCGATTCAGATTCAGATTTATTTATCACATGTATGTCAAAACATACAGTGAGCTGCGTTGTTTACGTTATCAGCTAATGCACTCATGAATGTGCTGGGGCAGCCTGCAAGTCAGCGCCAACATAGCATACCCATCATGCTCGGCAGAACAATGCAGAACACAACAGAGCAGGCAAAACGAGTGACAAAGCAACTACAGCAAAACAAGCCCTGTTCCTGTCTGCCACCCACACACATACACAGCCTTTTAACCCTAGGATAGGCCACAGGCTGAGACTGGCACAGAAGTATACACAAAAATGGTCCTTCTCCAGGTGCCTCCTGGTCAGTCTCTATCCATATTCTGCAGGAAATGAGGGCTGGCCGGCAGACAGGGATGGAGAGAGATCAGTAAATAGCAGAGAGAATGCCTTGACGACTGAGTGGAGGCCCAATCCTGGATTGGTAAAGACTCATTGAAGAATAGTCTTGCTCCTACAGCTCACACAAGGAATGAATTAATCAGACGCCAACACCTCATCTGGCTACATTAACCTGTCAACACCTACAAGGACATCTTTCCTTGCATTCTTACTGCCCATTACGCCGCTGGCATTTAGGGCAGCAATGAAGGTCCTCCATCTCTGTCTGTCCTTGGCCATCTTCTCTGTTATGCCCCAGGTGTGGTTCAGGGTCCTCATTTCTGCCTCTAAGGTACAGCGCCGAGTTGTTTTTGATCTCCCGCATTTCCTCCACCCTTCACGGGTCCACTGAAGTGCTGTCTTGATGATGGAGTTGACCTCTCTTCTCATCATGTGCCCAATCCATCTCCAAAGTTTCCTCATGGTGATTGTGTCCTCTTGATGACACTGAAAGAGTAAGGCGTGGTTGGAGATCTTTCTTGGCCAGAAAATACGGAGAATCTTCCAGAGGCTTGTGGTGTGGAAGTGTATCCTTATTCAGTACCAAATTTTAAGTGGCAACTGGGTTCTGTAAAGATCAGCAGAACCAGGTCTGCGTACACAAACACCCTGTCAGCTTCAGAAATGGATCTAAACATCTTGATGTTGACTTAAGAACCTGTTCCATAAAATTGTATGGATGAATACAGCATGACATTCCCACTGCTTGCCCTTCATGTTTGTCTTCAGAAGGTGTGCTGTTAACTGGAAGGTATACGATTAACTAGAGCTAGCCTACAAAATGCATTTCACATCCAACACATCACCAGCATCAGCTTACCTACCATCAAGGACTTATATAGAGAAAGATGCCAGAAAAGAGCCAGTAC
Source organism: Mobula hypostoma (assembly GCF_963921235.1). Taxonomy (NCBI): domain Eukaryota; kingdom Metazoa; phylum Chordata; class Chondrichthyes; order Myliobatiformes; family Myliobatidae; genus Mobula; species Mobula hypostoma. The sequence goes on from NC_086116.1 coordinate 25,433,405, forward strand.
ATCATGAAGGATCCCATCCATCCTCATCATGGACTGTTTGTCCCACACCAGTCAGGGAGGAAGCAACGTTATATCAATGCCCGGACCACCAGACTCAAAAACAGTACTTTCCCTAAGCAGTAAGGGTGATCAACACCTCCACCTAGTGACTGAACCCTGGCAACTCCACCACTACTACCTTATCATTTCCTGTCAGAGTCACCTTATGTACAGACACTGCAGTGCCTAGCATCACTTTATGGACATACAATCATCTATGTATATAAGCTATCTTATGCATTTATATTTATTGCGTTTTTATTATTGTTTTATGCACCTTTCGTGTGTTTTTTTAGCTGCACAAAATCCAAGGTAACAGTCATTTCATTCTCCTTTACACTTGTGCATTGGAAATGACATTAAACAAATCTTGACATTAAATAATTAGAAAAGAAAGATAAATTTCAAACTTGGCAACGTGACAGGAACAGATGTAACATAGAGAACAGTATTGTTAATACACTGTATTGCAGAATAAAAGAAGCACTTAGGAAGAAGTTAGTTGAGAATCAGAACCAGGTTTAATAACATCAGCATATGTTGTGAAATTTGTTAACTTTGCAGCAGTAGTACAATGCAATGCATGATAATACACAGAAAGAAAAAAACTGAATTACAGTAAGTATATATAATATATATGTACTGGATATTAAATAGTTAAATTAAGTAGTGCAAAAAACAGAAATAAAATAGTAGGGAAGTAGTGTTCACGGATTCAGTGACCATTCAGAAATCAGATGGCGGAGGGGAAGTAGCTGTTCCTGAATCGCTGAGTGTGTGCCTTTAGGTTTCTGTACCTTCTTCGCGATGGTAGCAATGAGAAGAGGGCACATCCTGGGTGGTGGGAGTCCTCGATGACGGACACTGTCTTTTTGAGACGCTGCTCCTTGAAGAACTCCTGGATACTGCGGAGGCTAGTGCCCATGACGGAGATGACTAATTTTATACCACTCTGCCACTTACTTCAGTCCTGTGCAGTGAATACCAGATGATGATGCAGGCTGTCAGAGTGCTTTCCACGGTACATTTGTAAACCTTTTTATGTGTTTTAGGAAATATAGAGACTGTCTTGTCTTCTTTATAGCTACATCGATATGTTGGGACCAGGTTAGGTCCTCAGAGATCTTGACACCCAGGAACATGAAATTGCTCACTTTCTCCACTTCTGATCCCTCTATGACGATTAGTTTGTGTTCCCTCATCTTATCCTTTCTGAAGTCCACTATCAACTCCTTGATTTCTCTGACATTGAGTGCAAGGTTGTTGCTGTGATACCATTCCACTAGTTGGTACATCTCGCTCCTGTATGACCTCTCCTCATTCTGCCAACAGTGGTTGTACCATCGGCAAATTTATAGATGGTGTTTGAGCTGTGCCTAGCCACACAGTCAGGGGAGTAGAGAGAGTAGAGCAGTGGGTTAAGCACACCCCCCTGAGGTGCACCAGAGTTGATCATCAGCGAGGAGGAGATATTATTACCAATCCATACAGATAGTGGTTTTCCGGTTAGGAAGTTGAGGATTCAGTTGCAGTGGGAGGTACAGAGGCCCAGGTTCTGGAGTTTTTCAATCAGAACTGTGGGAATGATTGTGTTAAACACTGAGCTATATTCAATAAACAGCATCCTGACATGGGAGGAAGAAGAGAAAGGCGAGGATTTTGAAATACTTACTTTTATATAAAACTATATGTTAATTTTTCATATCATTTATCATTCATCATGGGCTTGTTATTGTCATTGTTAACTTAATTATTCTTTTGTTTATCTTCTACATCATGGTGTGTGACCATGATGGTTGGCAGAGAACATTCTGGAATCTGTGGCAGTTTCACACTAAACTGTTCTTTTTACACTTGTATCTCAGCTTCATTAGTTCAACCTCAGATGGAACATTGTACTGAAATGTTCTGGGTGGCGAGGTTGTCTCCCAGTCAGTGACTTTGGGTGATACGGTAGTATATTGCTTAGCAAAATGCTTTATAGTACCAGTGCTGCAGGTTGAATTCCCGCTGCTGTCTGTAAGGAATTTGTATGGTCTCCCCATGACTGTGTAGGTTTCCTCCAGGTGCTCCAGTTTTCTCCCACATCCAAAGATGTACTGGTTGAAGTTAATTATTTCATTTTAAATTGTCCCGTGATTAGGCTAGGGTTAAATTGGAGGTTGCTGGACAGTGTGGGTTGACTATTCCGGACTGTATCTCAATATATAACTGAATGTTCAGGCTAAATCAGTGGTAAAGGAGGCAAATGTAATTCATTTTGCGAGGACTAGAACATTAAAGCAAGGATGTATTGCTGAGGATTTGTATAGCGTTTGGTCAGACAGCATTTGGAATAGGGTGAGCAATTTTGGGCCCTGGGATGAAAGGCTAGACCAATGAGGAGTGCTCTACATCTCTGGGCCTGCACTCAATGGAGTTCGAAAGGATGAAATGGGATTGCATTGTGTTACGTACCCCGTAACTGGGTTGCCAAACCAGCAGAAATGGATCACTCAGTTGGAGTCTGGAGTACTAGAACTAAGAAAGTTTTATTAAAGAAACAAGCAACACAGTAATCGAAAGGATAATAAATGCAACAATTCAACAATGATAACCACACATGTGCACAGAATTAAGATAACAGCATCAATCAAGCTCTATCGTTGTCTAGGGGTAAATGACCAATTTCAAAATGACTCAAAGTTCAGTCCAGTTAGTAGTTCAGTTCGCAGTAATCGTTGCCGTGGCGATGGACAAGGTGGGGGAAGAGAGACATAGAATAGGAACAACTCATCATTCAGCACAGCTTCACTCACAGACCAGCGAGATTGCTCACGAGCAACTTTTGGGCGGGTCCTTGGTGATGTCACCTGAGGTCACCGACTGTGACCCCTCCTCCAGATGCGGTCGATCCTCTGCAGTGAACCCGGCACCCAGGCAAGGGCGGACACACACCGGGTTCCCGCTGATCGTACCTTTCCACCCTTGTCGTTGTCTGGCACTTCTCACCCACTCGTGAGAGGCGCACCGCTTCCAGGGTCTTGTTACCTCGGGTGGCGTGTGTGTCTGTCTTAGCGAACCTGTCCCTTTTTATCCCCCTGCTGGGGTATCGCCTGTCCATCACTTCAAACAGTTCAGGGTTCAAAGGGGGGGAGCCGCTCCAGACAGCTCTCTCTCCCACATCCCTTCATTACACATCTCCAGACGCTGCTCCATTGTTCCTTATCTCTCCTTCCCCTGAGGGCAGGTGGCAGACCAATTGCTGATGCCACTGATGCTAGCCCAGGCCAGCAAACATCTTAATTTTATGTGTATTCTCGTAACAATTGAAACCTATTGGATATTGAAAGACCCGAAAATCAAATCGAACCTATTGGATATTGAAAGTCAAATCAAACCAAAGAACATTTATTATTATCACATTATACATGCAGTATACAACTCTGAGAGTTGCTTTCCCTACAAACAGCCACAAAACAAATAAGAACCATGGAACCCATTCCAAGAATAAAACATCAACACTCCCTCCTCCTCCACGTGTTTCCATTAGCCGGTGGGGGGGGGTCTATGATCTGAAAGCACAGCCCCAGAATAAATGGATGTCCCTTAAAACTGAAATAAGGAGGATTTTCTTTAGCTAGAAGGTGGTGAATCTGTGGAATTCATTGCCGCCAAGGGCTGTGAATGCCAAGTCATTTGGTGTATTTAGGACATAGACTGAGAGGTCAGAATTTGAATATAGATCAGATTTAATATCACTGGCATATGTTGTGAAATTGGCTTTTGATTGGGAAGGTGGTTAAATGTTGCAGAGAGAAGACAGGAGAATAAGAATTGGAAACAAATAAATCAACCATGATTGAATGGTGGAGCAGAATTTTTGCACTGAATGGCTTAATTCTGCTCCTACAGTACACCTTCAGGACTTACGGCTATTACCAGTCTGCAGGAATCACACTGATAATAAAGATGCCACATTATGGTAATGCGAGAGTAGTTTTTAACATCACAGTTGATTAGTTTTCCATCTTAAAAAGATTCTTTTTGTTAATGTGAGGTTAGCGATTACAATACTTAGAGTAAGGTACTCAGGGTTATTAGGGCAGAAGGTGCCTTTTCAGTTGGACAAAAATAGACCTCATTGCTGCTAGCCCGACATTACTATGAATTATTGATTGATTTTATTGCATATTTTCTCATCCATTAATTAGTGCAAATACATTGGCATCTGATGTATTTACCACAACTAATGATTTGTTCTGCATTATCAGTCACCCGTAAAAGAAATTAACTATCCACCTTTTATTTGTTCTGCAAGATTTGTTCAACAGTCTATTGCGAGCTAGACTTCAAAAATGTTAATAAATTTCTGCAGCTCGTCTACAGGCAGTCAGTTAGTTGTGAAATCTATACAGAAGATAAAAATGCCCTGATTATTTTTAGCCCAACCTAAACTATCATTCTGATTATGTGCATACATTTCACATTCAAATCACTTCTTAAATTGTGGAAATGCTTTGCAGCGTTTGTGAGCTGGTCTCCAGAGCTGAGTATTAACCATCACCCTCACTCATCCAGACATGGAGCTTCGTGTGAATTCAGCTATTATCATAGACAGTCTTCAGATGAATGGCAAGCATTGTGCTCATGGTAGACTCATGCACAATCTCATGAGCTGTTAACAATTTGCTAATCGTAAGGGAACAGCTCCCTTAGCAGCTAAAGGATATACAGAACTGTAATATATATTGCTAGGGCGCCTAAGACCTTTGCACAGTTCTGTGGTAATTTTATGTATTGCACTGTACTGCTGCCACAAAAAATAACAAATTTCATGTCATAAGTGAGCGACCTGATTCTGATATGGGTCTCTATTGTGGACGGAAAGTGGGAAGGAGGCAGGGAGAGGGGAATCATGGTTGGGAAAAGGGGAGGGGAGAGAGGAGGGAGTGGGAAGCACCAGGGAGACATTTTGTAATGTTCAATAAACCAAGTGTTTGGAATCAAATGACCTTGCCTGGTGTCTCAGGGCTCCCCCCTCACCATTCCCAACATCCCTGAGCCAGCTTTACAAACTCGCTCTCTGCTCCATGTTGACAAATACAGTACAGGGCAAAAGTCTTAGGCACTCTGGGTATATGTATATGCCTAAGACTTTTGCAGAGTACTGTATGTATACCACAGAGTCCTTTACAATAATTTACCTACCTTTGGTTTGGAAAGTAATGTAAAATATATTTTAGTTGATAGTTTTTGTTTTAAATAAATGATAATTATCATTGTTTTATAGCTTGCAGGTAGATGCATCTAATAAAGCTTAGACAGAACAAACGAGAAAGGACTTATTTTGCCTCGGTAAAGGGGAGAATACCAGAGAGATTGTTACTAATTGGTAAGAATGTTTCTTCATTTGGAGAATGGTACTGATCTGATATAGACAGCAACTTCAAAGCATAAAACTAATTGAAAGAAAAAAAAACACGGAGGCGGGAGATACGTATTTTAGTTTTGTTTTACATCTAGTGAGGTGCGCACGTATGCCACGGTGGCCGAATGACATATGCCATTCACATACTTTTACATATAACCTGTAACGAATTATATAACCAACAAAAAAAATGCTTAATTAAACAACATGTTTACAGTATTGCTCCGGTATTACAGAAATATTAAACATTGGCCTCATCGATTTGATGTGCATTTATGACCATAAGACATAGGAGCAGAATAAGGCCATTTGGCCCATTGAGTCTGCTCTGCCATTTCATCATGGCTGATCCAGTTTCCCTCTCAGCTCCAATCTCCTGCATTCTCCTTGTATACCTTCATGCCCTAACTAATTAAGAGTCTATAAGACTTCTGCCCTAAATATATCAGAATCAGAATCAGGTTTTGTTATCACCGGCAGGTGACGTGAATTTGTTAATGTGACATATACCCAATGACTTGACCTACACAGCAGCCTGTGGTAACAAATTCCTCAGATTTACCGTTCACTGGCTAAAGAAATTCCTCCTCATTCCCATTCTAAAAGGATGTCCCTCTATTCTGAGGTTATATCCTCTGGTCTTTGACTCCCCCTGCCTAGGAAACATCCTCTCCACATCCACTCTATCAAAGTCTTTCAGCATGTGACAGTTTTCAATGAGGTCCCTGCTCATTCTTCTGAATTCCGGTGAGTAGGGGCCCAGAGCCATCAAATGCTCCTCATGTGTCAAACCTTTCAATCCTGGAATCATTTTAATGAGCCTCCTTTGAACCCTCTCCAACGTCAGCACATCCCTTCTTAGAGAAGGGGACCAAAACTGCTCACAATACTCTGTGAGGTCTCACCAGTGCGTTATAAAGCCTCAACGTTACATCCTTGCTTTTACATTCTAGTCCTCTCAAAATGAAGTTGAAACTTATAGGACTATGAGACCAGTGTTGGAAGGTAGGGTTAGACTGGGCAGTTTTTTGATACAGGGAAAATGGACCAAGCGCTGTCCTGCTTCATACATTTTCTATGATTCTATGACAATGCTGATCAAAATGCTTCTTCATACATTACATTCATATTGCTCAGTTCTAGGTCATGTAATTTAAAATTCCCTCTATTCCTGCTGCAAAGTGTCATGGCGCATCACTATTACATCACCATCTGATATGGGGGAAGGGCCACTGCAAAGGACTGGGAAAAGTTTAAGAGAGTTGTAAACTCATACAGCCCCTTCAGGGCCATCTTCAAAGGCAATGCCTCAGAAAGGCAGCATCCATCATTCAGGATCCAACCACCCTTCTTCTCATTACTACCACCAGGGAGGAGGTGCTGGAGACTGAGGGCACACACTCAACAGGGTTTTGAATGGCCAATGAACCCATGAACACCACTTCCGAACTTCACTCTCATTTTGCACTATTCCTTTATTTATTCTTTTAAAATACATTTCTTATTATAACGTATGGTATATATTATTGCACTGTACTGCTGCCACAAAACAGCAAATTCCATATCATATGTCAGTGATAATAGACCAGATTCTGAATCTGCTTTGACTGCTTCAAGCTTCACAAACATCTTGCTTTCTGTGCCTCTGATTCCCATGACTGTAAATTACATATCTCAGTCCTGATTTCACAGCAATAGGAAGTCAGAAGTGTTTATTGCCTTTGGCTCCCCAAGTCCCAGACCATACCATCAAAAACACCCTAGGTACAATGGCCACACATTTCACTGCCTTTGTTGTACTTTTGCTGGCATTGAATAGTTGCTGCCTTTCCTAACATAAACAATCTTTCTAAAAGGCACAATGTAAGGCTCAGAAAGACATGTTAGCCACATAATAATGTATAGGAAGAGTCAAGGTGTTTTCTCCAGTGTTTAAACTCTGCACTCTTTTGATAATTGTCAAAGGAGTGCTTCTGAGAATAAGATTTGATTTTGTAACAACGTTCAAATTAGCCGAAGAATATATTAAACAAGTCCAAAACAGTGTGAACACTTTGCATTGTGAATTAGATCCCAGCCTGTAACTAATTTGATTAATCTAAAAATAATTCACTTTTAGCTCTCAGATGGATTTAAACCTGCAATTCCCTGTTATATCTCTCATATTAAATAATAAGTGTACAAATCTTCTGATTAGATTCCTGCCTTTAATGTAGCTTTTGATATCTGTTAATCTGTAAATTAAAACTAATTCATACCACCCTGATAGGCTCAAACATTCACTACTGTTTCCCAGGCTGTGTTCTTCCTGTTCACTGTATTGAAGCATTGATGAAGCCACCCACAAGTAGGAGGAGCAACGCCTCATATTCTGCCTGGGTAGACTCCAACCTGACAGTGTGAAGATCAACTTCTGTAACTTCTGATATTTTCTCCCCACTCTCCCCTCCTCTCTTTTTCCACTACCCAATCTGGCTTTTCTCTGACCCCTTCCCTTCACCTCACCTGCCTATCATCATCTCCTGGTGCCCTCTTCTTTCCCTTTCTCCCATGGTCTACACTCCTCTCCTATCAGATTCCTTCCACCATTAACCTCACAGCTTCTCACCTCATCCCCTCCCACCTTCCCCAACCACCTTCTTCCCCCCTCACCTGGTTTCACCTATTACCTTCTACCTTGTACACCTTCCCCCCCTCCAACTTTTTATTTTGTCTTCTTCCCCACTTCCTTTGAAGGGAGTCAGCCCAAAACATTGACTCTATTCCTTTCCATAGATGCTGCCTAACCTGCTGAGTTCTTCCAGCAATTTGTTTGTGTTACTCTGGATTTCCCACATCTCGTGCATTAAAATAAATCGAAAATGTCTTCACATTGCATGGACCAGCTTTCCACTGACAGAAACCATTCTTAAGATTATATATATTGACTGCAACACGCACAAAATGCTGGAAGAACTCAAAATGTCGAACAGTAACTATGGAAATGAATAAATGGTTGATGTTTTGGGCCAAGACCCTTCTTCTGGACTGGAAAGGAAGGGGTAAGATGCCAAAGTAAAAAGGAGGGGAGAGGGGAAGGAGGATTAGCTAGAAGGTGATAGGTGAAGTCAGGTAAAGGTCTGATGCAGAAGGAATCTGAAAGGAGAGGAGAGTGGACGATGGCAGAGAGGTAAGTAAGAGAGGCACCAAGAGGAGCTGATGGGCAGATGAGGAGAGGAGGGAAGAGGCCAAAGTGGGGAATGGAAGAAGAGGGAAGGAGGAGGGAAGAAATATTTCCAGAAAAAGAAATCAATATTCATGCTATCAGGTTAGAAGCTACCAGACAGAATATGAGGTGTTATTCCTCCACCCTAAGAATGGCCTCATTGTGGCAAGAGAGGAGGCCATGGACTGATATATCTGAACGGGAGTGGGAATAGAAATTAAAATAGTTAGCTACCGGGAAATTCCACTTTTGGCAGATGGAGTGGAGGTTCTCGCCAAAATGTCAAGAATATAATTAATGTTGGCTCTCCTAATGTGGATGAGGCTGCATAAGGAGCAGCAGATACAAAAGATTACCCCTGACAGATTCGCAGGTAAAGTGCTGCTTCACCTGGAAGGACTGTTCGGGGCTCTGAACGGTGGTGAGGAAGGAGGTGTGGGGCAAGCGTATCATTTCCGTCCTTATATTAACCTTAATCTATAACATGAGGCCACCTAATTTAAATAGCACATCCAGAATAGTGTAGATGAATTCTCTGGCTATACAGTTGATTTCTGGTCACGAGAGGCACATAGAGGGTACTAGTTGCTTGTCAGAACTGTGTCAGTTTGATTTATGCAAAGACGTATCTGTGGAAGCTTACAAAGTGGTTGCTATTGCAAATAACGATTTGAGTGGAATGTGGGGAGGTCTTTAGCAGAACAGCGTGATACTTAACAAAGAAATTTTTCTACCCTTTGATCTCCCACCTTGAAATACCTCTTTCATCTCACTCCAGGCACTAAGGTTTGCCAAGCTAGGTTGAAATACTACATGAAGAGTGGCGAGTAGTTTTGATTTAACTGCAGCCCACAGTGTGAGATTTCAATCTCGTTACCCACAATGTCTTATTTGTCCATGTAGCTTGACTGATATTTATTGAGTGTATCATACTAGGTAATTGTATAACTGACATCATATGTTACAGGCTTCAGTGCAGCCATTTGATCAATACATGTTGCAAGAACTTCCTCTTGACAGAAATGATTCAGCTTGTTGTATGATGGTTGTAAAGTCACACTGTGCAAAATTGCATTTATGTGCTCATTGGATTCTCTTGAGAAATAATAACTATTCCACAGATAATTGATAGATGTAATTCAGAGTGAACACACTGTTCTGGTTTGCCTTCAGAATTATTATCCCAGACTCTGAGGTTGAAGTGATAGTGAAATTGTCAGGATTCATTGCATTACACCATGAAACTGACAGCAGATTTAGGAGAAATCACTATATATCCTTGCCTGGTACACCACTGGGATTCAGACCAGCAATGAAGGTTCTCCATCTCTGGCCATACTCAGGGTTTCCTTCATCCTGTCAGCAGCTTCCTCTCGGTTTTCACTACTGTCAGTCATGCAGATCCCGGGTGGACACTCAGGAATAACTTGTCGCACTCAGATGTAGAAGGATTCTTCACTGCTGCTTCTGTAACAATCTTGTTTTACTAGTCAGGGTTGTTAGCCTTGAGTTGAACCCCCGAGCCTGGAGGAATGGTGGATCACTTAATCTGACCTCTGCCCTTTGATCCGTTTGGCAGGCGTGGCCCTACCAAGAACCAAAGCACAAAGCTCTGACTCCAGCCAACAAGGTCATTGAGGCACGCAATCCTCCAAACCACAACAAGGTTGTGGTCCTCTTGGAGGAGAAGAAATCAGATTCAAGGTTCAATACAGATACACAGAGGTTGCCCTCGGCAATACCCCGCTGCATCGTAAGGTGCACAATGTAATCAGAAATCAGTGACCTGTAAAACCATGGACTCCTGCACTACCCTAGACTTCAGTTGTTTCTTTTTTTTCCCCACTATGGTCTTGTTCTTGCTGAATCTTTTATTTTCTCTCTAAGAGTGGAGGAGTAACATTTTATATTCCACCTGGGTACCTTCCAACCGGATGGCATGAATATTGATTTCTCCTTTGGTGACAAAATTCTCTCTCCCCCCCCCCCCCCGACCCTTCCTCTATTCTGCACTCTGACCTTCACTTCTTCTCACCTGCCTATTACTCCCCCTCCCCCTTCCATTTCTCCTATTGTCTACTCTCCTCTCCTACAAGATTCTTTCTCCTCCTGCCCTTGACCTTTCCCACTCACCTGGCTTCACCTATCACCTTCCAGCCAGCCTCTTTCCCCTTCCTCCCCCCACTTTTTATTCAGGTATCTTTCCTCTTCCTTGTCAGCCCGGAAGAAGGGTCTCAGCCCAAAACGTCGACTGTTTACTTTTTTCCATAGACACTGCCTGACCTGCTGAGCCTTTCCAGCATTTTGGGTGGATTGTTCTTCACCTGTACATGCAAATTTCCTTGTGTTTGTAACTCTTATATAATTTATATTGTGTTTTTTCTGAACAAACTCAACTTGACTAGTCTTGGAGAAACCTTGAGGTACTTTCCAGCTTTAGTCACTATACAAAAGCCCTAAAAGCATTACACTTTGCTACAGAATATGTAAGCTAATTTATAATGACATGAACTTCAATAATCCCTAAATAATAATTTTATGTTAGTTGCATTCCCTCAGGCAGATCTCTTAATATATATTAGATTTTAAAACATATGTTTAAGATAAATTATTTATAAAATGGAGACTTTTATCTTTACTTCATGTATACATTTTAATCATAACTTTTTCAATGTTAAAAGAGATTTTGAAAAATTTGTGCTTTTTACTTTTTGGTTTGCAGCCGATGACATTTCCTCGGTGATTGCCGGCGTATCCTGCTTGGTCATATCACTTCGGCTCAGCTTCATTGTGGCTGAGAGGGACTGTTGTCATGAAAGGGCAAACACATGATAGAGATCACTAAAAAGTTGTAGTCAAGTTCCTTTGAGGACAGTGTCATGTGTATCACTTTGCTACGAACTGTATGTCCGTGCTATTTAATCACCAACATTTCTGAAAAATTGGATGAACAGTACCGTGCAAAAGTCTAAGGCATATATACATATACAAAGTTTGTATATATATATATATGTAGCTAGGGTGTTGAACTGTACTGCTGCTGCTGAAAAAACAAATATCATGACATATATGAGTGATGATAAACCTAATTCTGATATGGGTCTCCATTGTGGACTGAAAGTGGGAAGAGGGCGGGGAGAGGGGAATCATGGTTGAGAAAAGGGGAAGGGAGAGGGGAGGGAGCGAGAAGCACCAGAGAGACATTCTGTAATGATCAATAAACCAATTGTTTGGAACCAAATGACCTTGCCTTATTTCGCAGAGCTGGGTATGTCTGCACATGTGCCACCTCCCCGTCCTGGCACTCCTTCTCTGCCACCTATCCCACAACCCTTCAGTGGTACTCCACCTTCGCCATTCCCAACATCCTTTGCTCCTGCCAGATTTACAGATTCGCTCTCCACTCCTCATTGACAAATACAGTTACATGGAAAAGTCTTAAGCACCCTAGCCATATACGATGTATGCGCCTAAGATTTTTGCACAGTACTGTATTATTGTTCATTTAAATGATATATTCTGCACTGATATATTCCAACTAAATCTTATTAAATACTATATCGTGTCCTTGTGAATTTATTGCTACCCCACTACACTCATTTTCTTTAATAACCAGACGGACCATTCCGTCAGCTTGCTCCAAACTGCCAGTAAATGCAGTGAACTCTAACCAAGAACAGTCACTGTGTTTATGGGCCATGGACAGGATCCAATTATTTTAATCAGATTACTTGCTCCAAAGAAAATCTGATAAGGGACTGAGAAAAAGAAGTCATTTAAAACTGGCCGCAATATCATTGTGGCTTTTAATCAAGCATCAAAGATGTTAAAATCATTAAATCTGACACTTGAGAAGGCTCTTCAAAGACTCCCACATCTTTAGGATGTCTCAAAATACTTTGTAGCCTTAGGAATGCTTTTGAACTATAACCATTTGTTGTTTAGGAGGATAATTCAGCGGCTTATTTGCATACAGCAAAGATTTTTAATTATTTCATGCGGTATGCTCACTATGGGAAAGTCCCCATTTTTAAATGTCCATTAACAATAGTCCTTAAGATAGCGGTGCTGAGGTGCCTTCTGAAATAACTGTATTTTCAAATCCTTCTGCTGATCAGCAATATTCATATCATGTGGGACTGGGATGGAACCTAGTGAGTGATGGTATTCTCTGATGTTTTCTGCATGTGATTACCTGGAAGATGTTGGTGATGCTGTCAAGCCAGCTTTGGCAATTTATAGATGATACACACTTGGGTGGTGGGGTGGAGATGCATCTCTACCAAAGGAGGTGTAAGGTGCTCCTTCCCTCTGCTGGCCTGAAGGTCACCCTTGGGAGAGATGTAGCACCTGCTTAGCTCCCCCGACCCCCGATCAGGGTCATGTGAAACCATGGGAGCAGGTGGTGGATGGTCGAGTAAGCAGCTGGTGCATATCGTAAATCCTGGTGATGTGACCTCTGATGCCAGCCGGACAATCTCTGAAGAGTATGGATAATGGCTGGGGTCACCCGTTTTGGAGAGACACTTCTCAGAAGAAGGCAATGGCAAACAAACCACTTCTGTAGAAAAATTTGCCAAAGACAATCATGGTCATGGATAGACCTTGATCGCCCACATAACGATGATGACACACTTACTGCAGAATGCAAGTGGTAGCTGGAGTGAAGGTTTAAGGTGCTAAGTGGAATGCCAGACAAACTGGCCACCTTGTTTGCATGGTGTTGAGCTTTTTGACTATTGCTGGAACTGGCAGAGAATATTACATCACATAGAATCTGGTATTAATCATCAGTTCTTCAGACATCCAGAATTAAACAAACCTTAGTGACTATGACCATTTTATTGCGTTACAAGAACAAGCAGCAAACAAAGACAAAGAACAAGAAAGACTAGCTCAGACTAGAGAGATAAATCACATCCCATTGATAGAAAGGTAATCTCAGATACAGTCAGGTTCAGTGGCATGATACAGGCTGCAGAGAAACTTCTAAAATAATACAAAATCAGCTGTACTACACTATAATAATCACAGGAATGTCTGCAGATGCTGGAAATCCACATCAACACACACAAAATGCTGGGGAACTCAATATCTACAGAAATTAATAAACAGTCTACATTTGGGCTGAGACCCTTCTTCAGGAGAGTACAGGAAGGGGAAAGACAACAGGATAAAAAGAAGGGGGAGGGGAAGGAGGATGGCTAGAAGGTGACAGGTGAAGCCAGGTGGGTGGGAAAGGTAAAGGAGAGGAGAAGAAGGAATCTGATAGGAGAGGAGAGTGGACCACAGGAGAAAGGGAAGGAGGAGGGACACCAGCATGAGGTGATAAGCGGATGTGAACAGGTAAGGAGACTGAGTTTGGAATAGAAGAAGAGGGAAGGGGAGTGAATATTTTTTACCTGAACGAGAAATCGACATTCATGTCATCAGGTTGGAGGCTACCCAGACGGAACATAAGGTGCTGCCCTCCACTCTGAGGGTGGCCTCATCTTGGCACATCTTGGGAAGGGAATGGGAATCGGAATTAAAATCTTTTTCCACTAGGAAGTTCCGCTTTTGGTGGATGGAGCGGAGGTGCTATACTGCACTTACAGGAAGTTCACTGAACAATCACACCCATACAAGAGATGATATAAAAATGACAAGCAAGCATAGGAATGTTAAACTACAAGCAAAATCACAATTCTACATCCTAATCCAACATACCCGTCTTATAACCTGGTGATGATGAGAAGGGCTCAGTGGGGAGGTGGGGTTGAGCGGAGTGCTTGTGATTGAATCACTCTCCACAGGATGCCCAGTTTCTAACTTGCTCTTGTCACCATGTTCTAAAGATCATAATAGAACTGAAGGAGTTTATTCAGCCAATTAATCTCATGCTAGCCCCTCCCCCGAGAGCCATCCAATTATTCCCATTCCTTTCTCTGTGAACAGAACATTGTCCCTATACAAAATCCTTTTCAGACCATTTATGGACTCTGCTCCCGCTGCCCAGATAGGCAGCTGGCTCTGGGTCCTTAACACTTGCCGCATATGAAGAGTTTATCATCACACCCCTCCCAAAAAGTGACAGAAATCATAGGGGTGAAAGGAATAGGAACTGGAATGGGGCATCTGACTCTTCAAGCATAATCTTCTATTTGTTATGATCACTATTTTTCTCTGCACTATTGCCTTAGCAGGAGAAATTTGTCAGTCTCTGTTCTGATTGACCACAATGAGTAATCCTCCTCAGCCCTTCTGGATGGAGATCCATAAGTCCAATACACACTGAGTGAGGAAAATCCTCTTCATCTCAGTTCCCAAATACCTACCCTTGTTCTGAAGCTATGACCCAGTCCTACACTACTCATTCTCTAAACATCCAATCCATCAACCCTTTAAGGATTTTGCATGCTCTGTTGAGATCTCCACACATTCTTGTAGACTCTGGAGAACAGCATCCAAGTCTACCTAATCTATTGTCACATGGCAAAAGCGACATACCTGAAATTAGGATGATGGCTGTTCACAGCACTTACTCCATGGCAAGTACATCTGTTCTTAAGGAAGGAGAACAAAACCACATGCCAGGGTCATATAAGATTGCAATTGTTCAGTCATTTTCACCTTGCATTCGGACATCATGGTAGTGTAGTGGTTAGCACAACGCTTTACCGTACCAGCGACCCAGATTCAAACCTAGCCGCTGCCTGTAAGGAATTTGTACGTTCTCCCTCTGACCCTGTGGGGTTCCTGTGAGTGCTCTGGATTCCTCCCACAGTCCAAAGATGTTGTCGGGTTAGTTGGTCATTGTAACTTGACCCATGATTAGGCTAGGGTTAAATCTAGGGGTTGCTGGGCGGTGTGGCTTGAAGGGCCAGAAAGGCCAAATCCGCGTAGTATCTCAATAAATAAGTAAAAGTAACATCTAATCTTCAGCCCCACGGCTACTGATGTGCTTGTCCACACTTTGGCTGCATTTGATCCCCCCGAAGACTTTCCCATCATCTTCTCATCCATCATCTCCCAAATTCCAGCAAACTTCATTCCGTTCTAATTTGTTCTGATGAGTTCTGTGTGAAAGGCAAAATGGAAGATGTTTTGGAATGAGCAAAATTATCCTTACTTATACAAGGAGGGTTGGTGCGAGCCAGTTATATTTCCTCTTTACAACTGGGAAGCTGTGGGACGTGGATGACATTCTTTTGTTGATTAACTGGATTAATGTCATTATGGGCAATTGTTATGTAGAATGCTTTTCAAACTATTACACAAACAGTACACACAAAACGCTGGAGGAACTCAGCAGGCCAGGCAGCATCTATGGAAAAGAGTAAGCAGTCAATATTTCAGGCTGAGACCCTTCATCAGGACTGAGAAGGAAGGGGGATGATGCCAGAATAAAAAGGTGGGGGCTGAGGGAGGGAGGGGAAAGAGGCTGGCTGGAAGGTGGTAGGTAAAGACAGGTGGGTAGGAAAGGTCAAGGGCTGGAAATCAAAGAATCTGAGAGGAGAGGAGAGTGGACCATAAGAGAAGGGGAAGGAGAAGGTGACTCCAGGGGAAGTAATAGGCAGGTGAGAAGAAGTGAAAGGTCAGAGTGGAGAATCCAGGAAGGATGGGAGGGGGGAGTAATTGTTCACCAGAAGGAGAAATTGAAATTCATGCCAACAGGATATAAGGTGTTGCTCCTCCACCCTGAGGGTGGGCCTTATCTTGGCATAAGAGGAGGCAATGGATTGACATACTGGAATGGGAAAGGAAATGGGAATTGAAATATTTAGCCACCGGGAAGTCCTGCTTGTGGCGGATGGTGGGGAGGTGCTCGACGAGGCTGTTCCCCAACTTACTACGGGTCGCACCAATGTAGAGGAGGTCGCTTTGGGAGCACCGGACACAGTAGACACCAACTGTGGTGTTGCTACAGGTACCTTCATCAGTGTTTTTTTCTCATCACAGGCAAATGCCTGTCAATCACCTGCCAGCAGTTCGGAAGATGCAAGGAGTAACTTCCTATTGGGTTTCTAGCTGAGTTTTTCTTAAAGAGATTATTTAATGCTTGAACGGCTTGTCTACTCTACAAAGAATTGCCTTTGGTGAGTACTTGTTTGTCAGTAGCAATGAACTGTTGAACAGATTGAGACACATCCCATGAGGTGAGAGGAATCAAATGCTGTCTTTGGAGGGAAAAATGAACACGAGGCTGAAAGGTGATGATCTTGTCAAGGTGACACATGAGCTATTTCAGACAAGAACTAAAACACATTCAGACAAGAAACATAACACATATTATACCATGTTTACATTACTTGCTTCTTGCCCATTACACCACTGTTGTTTAGGGCAGCAATTAAGTTCCTCCATCTCTGGCGGTGTTCATGGCTTCCTTCATCGTGTCAGTAACTTCTCCTCAGTTTTCACCACATGCACGATCTGGGTGAAGACTCAGGAATTACCAGTCAGGGTTTTTAGCCCTGAGCTGAAACTCCGAGCCTGGAGGACTGGTGGACCACTCTTAGTCTGGCCTTTACCCTTTGACCTGTTTGGCATGGGTGACCCTACCAAGAGCCAAAGCATAAAGACTTCACTCCAAGCAGTATAGCTCTTTGAGTCGTTGAGGCACACAAGCCAGCAAACCCAATGACAAGGTTGTAGTCTTCTTGGAGGGTGTTTACGTTAGAAGGTAGTAAATATAACTGATTTTCCTTTCAGTTGAAAAAAACCTCCCTTCCTCTATTCCCCACTCTCATCTTTTACCTCTTCTCACCTGCATATCACTTCCCCCCGGTCACCTCCTCCTTCCTTTTCTCCCATAGCTCACTCTTCTTTCCTATCAGATTCCTTCTTCTCTAGCCCTTGACCTTCCCCACTCACCCGGCTTCACATATCACTCTCCAGCTAGCCTCCTTTTCCCTCCCACCACCTTTTTATTCTGGCGTCTTCCCTCTTCCTTCCCAGTCCTGAAGAAGGGTCTCGGCCCGAAACGTCGACTGTTTACTCATTTCCATAGATGCTGTCCGACCCGCTGAGTTCCTCCAGCATTTTGCGAGTGTTGCTTTGGTTTGCTGCATCTGCAGCCTTTCTCCTGTTTAAACCAGAACTGAGGTTATGATGCTGCATTTGGATGTGCTACATCAGCTTTTAGACCTTGGCACCCGGCGAGGCAGCCTCACCAATGGTGGGAGCTGGAAACACTGCTGATGTGGTGCCAGTTGCTATGCTTTGCAGTGTTCTGGCTTTGGGATCATCTTCATTTTAGACACTAGGGAAGATTCATTGCCCAACATGCAGTCCCTGACTTGCAACAGGGCTTGTCCTTCTGTCCAGTGGGATATCACTTAGTGTGTCCGCACTGACTTAGCTGCTGGATCCTTTCCCTGAGAGAAGCATGCAAACCCCTCTCTAGACAACTGAGTGTGTGACCCAGGCTGATGGTTCAGGGAATGTTGCTGGGCCAGACATGCTGACTTTCAGAAGAATGTAAGGTGGAGGCTTAAGCTGCATCCTTATGTTGATACATTTACCTTTTATTGGTTTGTGTCGGCTTTATTAGTAGTACTTTTAGGTGAGATTCTTAAGATAACAGGAGTGGAATATATAATGTTCAAAGTTCAAAGTAAATTTATTATCAAGGTACATATATGTCACCATATACAAGCCTGAGATTTATTTTCTTGTGGGCATACTCAATAAATCCATAGTAGAATAATAACTGTAACAGAGTCGATGAAAGACCACAGCAGCTTGGGTGATCAACCAGTGTGCAAAACGCAACAAATTGTGCAAATACAAAAAGCAAGAAATAATAATAATAACAACTAAATAAGCAATAAATATCAAGAGTATGAGATAAAAAGTCCTTGAAAATGAGTCCATAGTTTGTGGGAACATTTCAATGACAGGCAAGCGAAATTGAGGGAAGTTATCCACTTTGGTTTAAGAGCTGAATGGTTGAGGGGTAGTAACTGTTCCTGAACCTGGCGGTGTGAGTCCTGAGCCTCCTGTACGTTCGTCCTGATGACAGTGACGAGAACAGAGCATGTCCTGGGTGGTGGGGGTTCCCTGATGATGGATCCCTCAACACTTTGTGCTGTGGCTTTAAGGAGAGAATGCTATCATGAAGGATCTGGAATATTTCCTAAGAGTTTAACGTCACGCCTTGCTTTGTTTAATCAGCAGAATGTACAAGGCCTCATCGACGCTGAAAACAAAGATGTCTTCTGATGTCTGGCTGAATATTCAATTTTATCGTACCCAGTACCTCTTATGAAACTTGCTAACGAATGCCACCAACATTGTATAATAGCTACATATCTGCAAAAAAAGAAACCTTAGTTAGAAATAAAAAAAACTAAAGGAAGAGGTGTGATATTTTAAAGTGAGAAATTATTCCAAGTATTTTAAAGGTTTTAAATAATCTGTCCTTGACAATGATTTTCTGTGTAATAATGCAAACTGTGCAAATCCTTCTGCTCGCTGAATCACGTCCATCCAAATATGAAGGGACACACGTACAAAGTGTTGCTAACATTTCATTAATAGACATTCAAGTATCACCAGAATTCATGACTGCATGATGCAATTATCTAAGTTTCTATGTAATCCTTAAGAGCTACTAATCATATAATATTGATTTTGATGCTGCAGAAATTGGTAATCTAATTGCAGTGTTGTGAAAGCTTCTGAAAGATTTTACAATGATTACTTTTATAATCTTATTTGCAGGTGAAGGTTCTGAAACATATTTGTGAAGTGCATATTGAAAATGTGTCACTTGGTTAGTTTTCTGATAATCCAACAGCTGCGGGAGAAAATGCCAAGGAGAACCAAGAACGTCAACTGTCGGTAGCTTTGGCTCCTGCTGTTGTGAGAGGTGGAGGGTGGAGACGCATAGGAATGGTGGGGGGCTGCAGTAACAGTCAGATGATGTAACTGAATGTTACGCTCAGATCAGGATCTGGCGGTGAAAGAAATCTAAGGATGCAAAATAACCTTAAAAGACTAATCAATTTATTCGGTACTCGATGTCAAGGCATATTCTGCTGGGTATACAGCAAATATTAATTTCACCAGCAACCAATCTTAGTTTTTGAATACGGATTGCAGATTGGATTTAAAATGCAGCTGACAACAATGAGACTTCAAGCTCCTGCACATGCATGAATGTTGCTGAGAGTCAGTGGGAATTAACTTTCATTTTGGGTGTCTGGAGTGTGGGCGCAAAGAAGGAGGCGTTTAAAACCCTATGTAATTCAAAGGAAGCATTGTAGATACATTGTAAGTATAGAATTGCCCTGTTGTTACCTTTGATCCTTAGCATATAAAAGTCTCATGTAATATTTGGTTGAGTGGGCCTCTTCTTCCAAGAGTGTCTCAAACATGATGGCTGAATAAATTTCTACAGCCTCACTAGTTTTCATGTCTCTCCGGTGACTTTGTTCGCATCACAACACTCGAGGGAACATAAGCAACACCTATCTAAAGAGTCCACTGCAAAGTGTGTTCCTTCCCTCCTTTGTCCCTGACACAGCTCACGACATGGTTCGGTGGTGAAACCTCTCCGTAAGTATGGAGTGGTTGTGTTTGCCCCCAATTTTACTTCTTCTTGGTAGCAGGAACGACATTTCACCTCTTGTGAAAACAAGTTCTCTTTCCCCACAGGTTGCCAACGCAACTGTGCCCCAGCAAAGTTCAGCAAGACAAACAAGTTCTGGGATATAAGAAATTTAGCACAGCGTGTCTAACTGCGTTCCGCAATTTTTGTTTCAATCAGCTCAACTACAGGCACGTAGCAGATGCTCAGAATGTAGTCGTGTTCTGCAATTCACAGTGGGCTCAGCCACCGCTCAGCTCACTCGATTTAGCAAAGCCACTCTCAGGGTGTTCAGCTTTCGTCTGCCTTTGCATTTTATCCTGCTGTACTCTGAATAACACCATCCAATATCTTTAGCATTTCACATCCAGCTTCATTGTGTACTTCTGTGGGATATGTATGGGTGATAAAGCTTTTAGATGATGTAAGTTCACATCTCAGTGAAAACATTAAATGTGTTTTGGAAGCTGGTGGCGTAGAAGGTTGGAATCTCAGACTTAAAAGAGTCTCTCATTGTATCCATAAGGCTCCAAATGAGAGAGATGCATAAGGTATCAGGACCAAGGCTATGACACGTTTTGTTTGGACCTGTTGTGAATGGCATAACCCTACAGTGGCTTGCTAATGTCCATTAGACAGCATTCACAGCCTTGCCTTCATTAACTTTCCTGATAACTTCCTTGAAAAACTCTCTAAGATTGATTAGGCAGAACTTAGCATGCACAAAGCCATGTTGACTATCCTTAATTAGTTTTTGTCTATCCAAATAGTTATATATCCAGTCCCTTAGAAAGCCTTCCAAGAATGTTCCCACCACTGATGTCTGGCTCACAGGCCTATAATTTCCTGGCTTACTTTTTAGAACTCTCCTTAAGTAACGGAACAACATTAGCTAACCTCCAATCCTCCAGCACCGCACCAGTGACTAAAGGTGTTTTAAATATTTCTGCTAGGGGCCCCCGCACTTTCTGCATTAGCCTCTCACAGAGTCCGAGGGACACCTGGTCAGGCCCTGGGGATTGCCTCACATCTATAGATTCTGTGTCCATCTCCCAAGTAAATACAGATGCAAAAAATCTATTGAAGTTCTCCCTCATCTCTTTCAGCTTTCAACATAGATTTTCACTCTGATCTTCCAGAGGATCCATCTTGTCCCTTGCTATCCTTTTGCTCTTTTTATATCTGTATATGCCCTTCGAACTCTACAGATATACTACAAATTCTACAGACTTTTCCTTTTTACCAACATTCATGTCTGAACTGTAAAAGAGGCCAGAGCAATGACTGAATTGATTTAAACGTATCCAGGCCAAAATCCACATCTGTCGGCAGGTGTTTCTCAGCAGTCTCAGTAGCCAGAGATGCTTAAGAAGACTGTTTACTTCTTTTCCATAGATGCCACCTGTGTTGCTTTGGATTTCTAATGTTTGCAGATTTTCTCGTCTTTATGCTTAAGAAGATACTTGTTCTCCCGAAAGCCATTGATATTGTGATCCTTATCTCAAAGGTAGAATGATGAATTTGCTTTTACACAGTGTTTTTAGAAACTAGAGCTCCCAGAGTACTTTACAATACCCTTTCACTGTTATAAGTTCTATGCAGAAATTTGGGGTATATGATTAACTCATTATCAGCATTTCCTTTCGTCTTACTCGCTCAATGTTTAATTGCATGAAATTGGCTTCAACAACATGCAAGAAATACGATGGCAATCAGAACAAATTAATTCATCTGATCAACGTCTCCTGCCATACGCCTGGTTCTCACTGCACGCCATTTCTAGATAATTAAAATTAGCACAAGTAAAAAGGAAGCAGGTCACAAAATTATTGGAGCATTCTAGGCTAAATTAACTCATTAGTGCTTCCACCATTCACCCAAGATATTGTTGAAAGATTTGGTGGTTAGTTTCTGAAGGGATGTACTCCCACTACATTTAGAAGAACTCAGTCAAAATCCAGCTGAAAATCTGGCTGTATGGTAAGGAAAGGGGAATCGAGATATCTGTTCTAGTTTTGTTGTTTGATTATGCTGGAGAACTGTGAAAACATTCTAATGATCTTTTCTTGACTCAGAAGAATCACTGACTACCACTCAGTAAAATAAGCTTAATATAATAATTTTCTCCCTTCAGTCTTGTAATTATGCCAAATAATCACCAATTAATTACTTGTTGGTGTAAAGTCACCAAGAATGTGAATTATTTTAATCTTGCCCCTTTAGCAGCTGCACAGGGTGGGCTGAAAGGTGTTTGCAGTAATGAGGCAGGAGGATACTGAAGCACTGATGGCTGACATTTGGGGCAATGGTGCTTCAAAAATACGGTCACCCAGTGGCCTAGAAATGTTTTCAAACTCTTCAGATATATTTCAAACTACTTTAGAAAACTCACAATTTGGATGTACTGTATCAAGCTGTAGACCTCTTTAAATCTATATTGAAGTCCTGAAACATTGTTATAAAAGCTATTAATCTTTGGCAGATACATTGTAAACATTCATCACAAACTGATGCTTAGACAGAAAATATTCCTTCTGCCACATGGACTGGGAATATCAAGGACAGGCAAACTTTCCTTGCTAAAGATGAATAGTGTTTTTTTTGTAGAAAGAAAAATACTTTGAGTTGAATGTGCCTTTTACTTAGAATGAAATGATCTTTTTTAAAGAGTAGCTGCTGCTGACGTCATGATAAACACATCAGTTACTTTTTGTTATTTGTAAAGATAATAACAGAAAAGAATTTTGGTACAAGGCCAATGTAAAAACTGCTTTAAGCTGAGCACTAATAAGACATGGTCAAATACCTGAATAAATTAACACATGATTAAATGTCTCACAATCGCATCTTTGGGAATGTAGAATAAGCAATCTGACATGCAATGCAATATTGAGGGAAAATCAGAGCATTTGACAGTGTGACTATTCTAACAGAAATCTTGATGCTTTGAGCAATCAAATATGGTGATACACTATCAATAACTCCAAAAGACTGGAAGTAGAGTAAATACTAAAAGGTTTTTATTAGCAGCAAAATGTGACCTCCACCTTGCTGAGTATCTGCCCCTGGACTGAGAGGAGGAGCAATGGCACAATCGCCTTTATTCAGGGATCTGTGGGAGGAGCCACAGGAGCAGTCAGCAGAGGGGCGTGTCCAGACAGGTAACCCAGTTACAACATATATATATGGTTTACCACACATGGCATCTGCATAGAAATATGGAGATTTGATAACAACTTCTGATAGCTCTTCTCTGAGCAATCCCTTTCCTGGATTTGTAGAAAACTTGAGATAAAGATGGGTGGAGGGATGGAGATGTGTCTCTACCAAAGGACGTGTAAGGTGCTTCTTCCCTCTGCCTGGCTGCAGGTCCCATTTGCTTGGCCCTCCAGTTAGGACCATATGAAGCCATAGGAGCAGGTTGCATGAGCAGCTGGTGCACATCACAAGTCCTAGTTATGTGACCACTGACGCCAGGCAATCTCTGAAAAGTATTGATCCTGTCATGTAAGGACACTGTCCAGAAGAAGGCATTGACAAGCTATTTCAGTAGAAAATTTTGCCAAGAACAATCGCGGTCATAGATAAGACCATGCTCGCCCACATCATATGACATGTCACATACTAATGATGATGATTGGGTAGCGATTCACAGAAAAAAGCTCGTGTGCAAAATTTAACTGCACGTTACTGGGCTCATAATGTTGACATGAATTGCAAATTAGTTTACAGACTGGAAGCAGTTGAAATAAAAACATGAAATGCTGGAGAAACAAATGGGTTTATGAGAATTAGTGATTGGTGCTTTAGCTTCGGTCACAATGAGAGAAATGAACATTTTGCCAGTGATACTAATATGGGCGAGACATTGAATTCTGAGGAGCTGCGAAGAAGTTTCAAGGTGACCTAGATGAACAAGGGACAAAAATTGGCCGTTACAGTATAACATGGATTTGGTAAGAAGAACTAAAAGGCTGCTGATCATTTAAATAGTGTTAGATTAGGAAATGTTGATGTACAAAGAGATGTGGTGCTCAGGGAACAAATAAAGCTAGTGAAGCAACTAGTTAAAAGTACAATTGTATGTAGCTTTCATGGCAGAGGACACTTAACCAGAAACTTCATGAGACCATATTTGAAGTATTGTGCAAAGTCTTGTTCTCCTCACTGAAGAAAGCAGACATTTACCATAAAAGGAATGCCAAGAAGATTCCCCACACTGATTCAAGTTGCAGATTGTCCTCTGAGAAGTTAAGTTGATTATTTTGTTGTCGATAGAGCCTAGAAAATTCTGCCAGGAGTAGGCAGACTGGATGTGGGGAAGATGTTTCCCCTGGCTGTGGTGTCTAGAATGAGGGATTGCAGTCTCAGATTTAAGCACAGGGGCTACAGACTCTGAATAGAAAGATGCCCCTATAGAATAGAGATGAGGAATTTCTTTAGCTAGAGGGTGGTAAATTTGTCTAATGCCACAGGCGGCTGTGGGAATCAAGTTACTGGGCGTATTTAAAGCAGAGGTTAATAGGTTCTTGATTAGTAATAGGGACAAAGGTTATAGGGAGAAGGCAGGAGAATGGGGTTGAGAGGGAAAATAAATTAATGTGATCATGTGACGATACAGACTTCATGAGCCAAATGGCCTAATTCTGCTTCTATGTTTTATGGTCCAAACCGGGACGGAACTTGCACCAGTGGGTAGTGTTGTAGAACAGGAAGACCCAGGGGTGCAGGTACGCCCTTCCTCAAAGGTGGTGACACAGGTGACCGGGTGGCGAAGAAGGTATTTGGCACGCTTGCTTATTTGGTCAGAATATCGAGTACAGGAGTTGGGACGTCATGTTAGATCTGTACAAAATATTAGTGAGGCTACATTAGCAGCACTGCATACACGTTTGGTCTTGCTGGAATGAAAGGATGTCATTAGACTGGACAAAGAGCAAATAGATGTACGAAGTTATTATGGAGACCAGAGGGTTTGATTGAGATTGAATAGGCTGGGGCTTTTATCCCTGGAGCATACAAGGCTGAGGGGTGACCATAGCGAGCTTTATAAAATCATGAAGGGAGTAGGCAAGGCGAATGCAGGAATATAGGTGTTATATTTGAATGTGCGCAGTATACAGAATAAAGTCGATGAACTTGTAGCACAGTTGCAGATTGGCATGTATGATGTTGCACGCATCAGTGAATCATGGCTGAGAGAAGATTATAGCTGGGAGCTCAATGTCCAAGGATGAACATTGTATCAAAAGGACAGGCAGGAAGGCATGGCTCTGTTGGTTAAAAATGAAATTAAATCATTAGAAAGAGGTGACATATGACTGAAAGGTGTTGAATTGTTGTGGATAGAGCTAAGGAGCTGTAAGGGTAAAAAGCTACAGTTCTTTCTCCAGGATAGTGGAGTCCAAAACTAGAGGGTGTAGGTTTTATTGAGAGAGAGGCAATATTTAAAAAGGAATGGAGGGACAAATTTTTCACAAAGAGGGCAGATTATACGAGGAATGAAGAAGTGGTAGAGGCAGATATGATTATGCAACTTAAAATAAATTTGGACAAGAATATGGAGAGGAAAGGTTGCAGAGGTTCAAAACCTTTTTATGCCATAGACCCCTGCTGTTAACTGAGGGGTTCGTGGACCCCTGGTTTAGAGGGATGTGGACCAAATGTAGATGAATGGTATGAGGCAACTTGGCTGGCGTGGTTGAGTTGGGCCAAAGGTACTGTTCACCATGCCGAGTAGCTCTCCATCTCTAAAGACTGGTTTATTTAAGCCTGAACACTGAATTGTGTCTGTGCCATCGCATCTATTTTTCTTCAGGTAAATCTAAATTGCTTTCTTAAGGAGAAGAACTATTCTGCAGCTGTGGAGCTGTTTAATTTCAAAATGCCCCTGGCTCTCTATGTAGGAAATAAGCAACAGATCCAAGAAGTGAAAAAAAAACTTGACAGGTAGCAACAAAGTGCAAATACCTAACTAGATGTTGTGACAGCAATTACCAACCTGAAACTCTGACTGCATAATCTGATTTAATTATGAAGCCATGCAGCCATAGAATACAATAGCACAACTAGTGCAAGCCAAACCATTTAAGGTGCCTGCTCCCATCGTCCTGCACTGGAACCATAGCCCTCCATATCCCTACCATCCTTGAACCTATCCAAACTTCTCTTAAACATTGAAATCAAAATCGCATCCACCACATGTGCTGGCAGCTCTTTCCACACGTTCACCAGCCTTTGAATTCTCCCTCCGTTTCTGCTTAAACATTTCACTTTTCACCTTTGACCCATGACCTCTAGTTGTAGTCTCACTCAACCTCAGTGGAGAAAGCCTCCTTGCATTTACCCTTTCTATACCCTTCATAATTTTGTATACCTCTATCAAATCTCCCCTCAATCTTCTACGTTTGAGGGAATAAAGACCTAACCTATTCAATCCTTGTTCATAGCTCAGGGGTCCTCCAGTCCCAGCAGCATCCTGGTAATCTTGTCAACTTGTAAATGACAAAAATATGTAGAAGACCCAGACAGCTGCTCCTTGGGCATCCAGACCAGATAGCCACCATCAGGTCTGCCTTACCACGAAGTGCAGAAGGACAAGCATGAAGTCATGTCACTTACTGAGGTCTGTTCTCCTGTGTATTCATACCTTGATATACCTCATGGTACATATTTAACTGACGCTGTAACTTGCATGCATTGGCTATTTTAATAGGTTTGAAGCTTGACCTTAAGCTACCTACTTCTTCTGTTCACAGCCAATGACTCTACTCAAGAGTCAAGGGAAGCCATCTAGAAAAGTTCTTTTAAGCAAGGTACTTGATGGAAGTGATATTCATAAATATTATCTTACAAACCATTTGTTCATTATGTGCTGTTATGATGTGGGTGATCATGGTCTTTCCAGGACAATGATGGTTCTTGGCAAATTTTTCTACAGAAGTAGCTTGCCTTTTCCTCCTGGGCAGTGTCTTTACACCAGCCATTATCAATACTCTTCAGAGACAGTCTTCCTGGCATCATCGGACCTGCGATATGCACCAGCTGCTCATAAGAGCATTCACACCTGCTCCTATGGCTTCATGTGACCCTAATCGGGGGTGGTGCGGGGTGCTTAGCAGGTGCTACACCTTGTCCAGGTGTGACCTGCAGGCTAGCTAGCAGAAGGAAGGAGCACCTTACACCTCATTTGGTAGAGTATGTATCTCTACCCCACCACCCAAATCTTACAAAGACAAATGCCAAAAATCGGATTATTTTAAAAAGCCAAAGCAAGTCAGTAACTGGAGTAGATCACAAGGGCATTGATGTGAAATAAACTGGGTGAGTGAGAGAAAGGAGAAATTTTACCTGGAGATTTTGACCTGGGCTGAGCTTTCAGTTGGTATCTTCCACACTCCAGTGAAACTCAGAAAAATCAAGAAACAATACAACAAGAATAAATGCACTTGGTCCACCAAGCTTTTATGCATGCATTGAAAGTTGGCTCATGTAGCCCTAATCCCCTGTTATCAAGGCCCTGAAACTGTTTCCTTTTCAAGCATACCTCAAACTTCTTTAGAGCATTCTTTGAGAACATGCTTCCATTCTTTTAGGCCATAAAGTCCAGATCATAAAGCTCATTAGGTTGAAAAAACAAGTTCTCCTCAATTGTCTCCATCCTTTGATGCTCTGCACTCAAAGAGGTCATGGTTCAGACTTGCTTGTTTATAAGTTTGTAGGATGGCTTTGTCTGCAGTGTGGGGGGTGTGGAGTCAGATTGGTATATTCAACAGGGATGAGTGGGAGTTAAGAGGTCAGCGGCATGAAATGAGAAGTTGGATGCAGGAATTGATGGTCAGAATCCAGGTTGGAGTGCTCTGCAGTCGAAGGCCAGCAATCCCAGGGATCAGATCGGCATCCACTGAGGATGAAGACCAACATTTCCCATGGTTGAAGACCATAGCTGGTGGGCTTCAAAGACAAGGGCAGATGAAACCCCTGGTTACCTGGGATCGAAGGTCTGCTAGAATCTGGAGGTCGAGGCTCAGAGTACAGAGTCCCACAATCGGTGAGTCCTTGGGTTGATTCTGGAGGACAAAACCCTTGGGTCAAAAGTTGAAGTCGGCAAGTCCAGAGATTGAGGTCCAAAGGTCGAAAACTGTGTCAGAGTATCTGGAAGTTGGAGGCCAATGTCCATGAGTCTTCGAGTCCGGACGAGGGACTGGAGGCTGGAGGCCTGATGTCTGAGAGTTTGGGGCCCAGAACTGTAGGTCAGGGGCCCAGAGGAGCCTGTCTGTCTGTGCGAGTGGGTGGGAAAGGGTCTTACTTCACTATTGTTGTACTGTTATTATAGCTTGGGATGTTCTGCAGAATATTGTGGGTGTGTTATATTGATGGCAGAATGTGTGGTGACACTTGTGGGCTGCCCTCAGCACATCCTCGCTGTAAACACAAACAACGTACCTCACCGTTTGTTTCGGTGTACACGTGATAAATAAATGAATGTGAGTCTGAGCTTATTCTGAATTGTAATTGTTCAGAACAAAACAAGAGCAGCAGGGAGAACTCAGTAGTTGAGGCAGCATCAGTGGAGGAAAGTGGCAATCAACATTTAATAGTCAATGCATTGATAATATTCTAAAAAGCTGTAGACACTGGATATGTAAAATGCAGACGGCAAACACTGGAAATACACAGCAGGTCAGGTCTTATCTGTTGGAAGAGGGTCAGAGTTAATGCTTCAGATTGAGGATGGGGTTCATGATGTGGTCTCCTCTACACTGGGAAAGTCAAACAGAGATTAGGTGCTGATTTTGCAGAACACCTGCATTCAGTCTGCTGGGGCAACTCTGTTGTTTGCCACTTTAATCCTCCATCCTACTCTCAATCTGACCTCTTGATGGTCTTCTCTTTTGCTCCAGAGGGGCACAACACAAGCATATGGAAGAGCACCTTCTTCATCGTCTCGGCTGGTTGGAGCCTTCTGGAGTTAATATTGAATTCTGCAGCTTCAGATTACTCGATTTCTCTGCGTCAGGTTATATTTCAGCAATAATGGCCCAGCTTGTTCATTATTTTCTGTTTGGTCGTGAACAACATGCTCAGCCTGATCTGTCATTTTCTGCCTTTTGCAACTCCTACATTCTTATATTGACCTTGTTCTCCCTCTTCAACCCCTCCTACTAACTCATTGACCACATAGCTTTGTTCACAGCTTCTTCCCTTTGTTACACTAGCTTCATAGTATCAGAGATATCCCTCCTCCCTGCCCACCCTGCAGTCGAACAGGTTCCTTTTGTCTCCTTCCCAGTTTTGATAAAGGGTTATTGATATGAAATGTTTGCTCTCTTTCTTGTCCCAAAGATGTCACCTGAACTGCTGAGTGTTTCCAGCATTTCTGTTTTTATATTGATAAATGTTGTTTGTATTGGCAATTGCTGGTAAGAAAAATTGATCAAACATTCACTTTATAAAAATAACTCTATATATAATAACACAAGCAGATTCTCACGGGTGTTTTTAAAACTATAATCTAATTTCATATATCATTGTTATACAGTGCTGTGCAAAAGTCTTAGACACGCATATACAGCTAAGACGTTTGCACAATACTGTAGTAATTTTATGCATTGCACTGTACTGCTCCTCCAAGAGGACACAACTTCGCTGAGGGGTTTGGAGGCTTGTGTACCTCAATGACCCAGAGAGCTTTGCTGGCTGAAGCCAGGGCTTTATGTTTTGGCTCTTGGTAAGGTCACCCATACCAAACAGGTCAAAGGGAAAAGGCCAGACTGAGAACATTCCACTGGGCCTGCGGGTTCGGGGGTTCAGCTCAGGGCTAACAACCCTGGCTGGTAAAACAAAATCGTTACAGGAACAGCAATGAGGAATCCTTCTACATCTGAGTGGCCAAGGACAGACAGAGTTAGAGGATCTTCATTGCTACCCTAAACACCAGCAAGCGCAACAGGCAGTGAGTAATTAAGTACTGTACTACTGTTGGTGCAAAAACAAATTTCATGACATTTTTGAGTGAAGATAAACCTGATTCTGATATGGGTCTCTCTTGTGGTCTGAGACTGGGAAGGGGGCAGGGAGAGGAGAATCATGGTTGGGAAAAGGGGAACAGAGAGGGAAGGGAGAGGGAAGCACCAGAGAGACATTCTGTAATGATCAATAAACCAATTATTTTGAATCAAATGACCTTGCCTGGTGTCTCGGGGTTGGGAGCGTCTGCACCTACACCACCCCACCCCCCTCAACTGCTGTCACTCCTTCTCTACCACCTGTCCCACACTCCACCCTCACCAGTCCCAACATCCTGTGCTCCCACCAGATTTACATAACTTGCTCTCTGCTCCACATTGACAAATACAGTACTGTGCAATGTCTTAGACGTCTGAGGTATATGTATTTATCTAAGTTTTTTGCATAGTACTGTATCAATACACTCTTGTGGTTTATAGATTTAACTTTTGCTTGTTAATCACTCCCAGAAATCCCTTATTTTACTTGTGTTACAATTAATGATCCTTTATAATCTAGTATGACTGAAAGATACATCTCTTACTATGAGTTTTAAATATAACATTAACTTTCAAAATTCAAATTGTATTTATTATCATTGTATACAATACACATCCATGAGATTCATTTTCTTACTGGCAGCTGCAGAAAACAAAGACATGCAATAGAATCCATTAAAAAAAGCTAAGACCGACAAAAATCCAATGTGCAAAAGAGGACAACTTCAGCAAAATAATAATTAAAAAATAAATAAGTCATCCTGAGACAATGAGCTACAAATTCCCCAAGGGAAAAACATCTCTGCAAGCAGCCATTAAATCTTCAGTTATTAAAACAGTTTACTGCCCTAATGGTTGGGTGGCAGGGTGAAGATACTCTTTGACCTCTACCCTTTGACCTGTTTGACATGGGTGTCTCTACTCATGAAGTGCTATTTCTAAATAGTAAAATATACCTAAAGCTAATCGAAACTTAATTTCCTTTCTGATGCATGTAGCTGAGAAACATTATATTCATTAAGAATCTCTGTGGATCTTGGATAGGTTAAACGGTCATTAATTACACTGCCTTCTGAATGAAGATGCACCCTCCCTCTCTAAACAGCGTTATAACACACACAAAATGCTCACAGAACTCAGCAGGTCAGGTAGCATCTACGTAAATTAATAAACTGTTTCCGGCAGAGAATCTTCTTCAGGACTTTGCCCAAAATATCGACTGTTCATTCATTTTCACAGACGTTGGCCTGACCTGCTGAGTTCCTTCAGCATTTTGTTTGTGTTGCTCTGGATTTCCAGCATCTGCAGGATCTCATGTGTCTATAAACAGCATAACAATTCACTGTATCTTTCATGCAGGTGGATTTGGAACAAGAGCTCATTAAGGGGCAAGCATTAGGACTGAGATGAAGAAAGTAACTGAATGAGCAAATCATTGGGCTTGTCCCATGGAAATGGAAAAGGAAAAGGTCAAGTGACTTCAGTAACTCTGCGCTGTCAAGGCAATTTGCTACATCAAATAGATGGGAACATTAGCAATCTATGTATGCTTCTCAAACTTAGAAATCATATCATAGGTTATTTACAAACGCTGAAAAGTGACCCTTTTCCAGCTTCACACATAATTAGAATGCATCTTTGGGTGTCACTTTAAACTGGAAATGTTGCCATTCTTGTTTGAAAATGTCCTCAAGGAAACAATATTACCCAGCTGAATCAGTAATTAAAGTTTGTTCCCCTTTGTCAGAGTCACTCCAACATCACTAGTCACAATGGACAAAAATGTCAGTCTTACGGGCTCTGTAACAAATAAGGGAATGAAACTATCAGCTCCACTCATTCAAAAAGATCCAATTATAGAGTAATTTGCACTTCATTTATGACTTTGGATGACATGTATATAGTAGGACCAATGATCTGGAATATATTTGGATCCCAAATTTCATGTTGAGCTTCTCATTCTGACTGAGCACCACAGAATATGGAAGGTAATGTCCCAAAAGAAACTATTGCACTACTGTATAGGGGAATTTGTATCAAATTCACCTTTGATTGTCACCAGGCATTCAGTTCCATCAGAATGTGAAGAGGTGAGTATAATTGGCACCGGTTTAGTAATAGTAACAATCTAGCTAATACGCACCTCAAATAAAGCCAAGACACTGCAACTGGATCCTTGACTTCCTCACTGGAAGATCAGTCTGTATGGATTAGAAATAACATCTCTTCCTCGCTGACCATCATCTCTGGTGCACTTCAAAGATGTGTGCTTAGCCCACTGCTCTACTCTCTCTACACCCGTGACTATGTGGCTAGGCACAGCCTAAATGCCATCTGTAAATTTGCTGACAACGTGGTTATTGTTGGCAGAATTTCAGATGATGACAAGGAGGCGCACAGGCCCAAGATAGATCAGCTGGTTGAGTGGTGTCCCAACAACAACTTTGACTCAACAGAAGTCCACTGCCAAGGAATTGGCTGTGGACTTCAAGAAGGGGAAGTCGAGGGAACCTAGCCCAGTCTTCAATGTGGGATAGAGAGCAAGTTTATAAATCTGACAAAAGCAAAGAACATTGGGAAAAGTGAAAGTGGAGCACTGGGAAGTTGCATGGGACAGGTGGCAGGGAAAGAGTGCCAGGAACAGCGGGTCGCGTGGGTGCAGACACACCCAGCCCTGAGACACCAGGCAAGGTCACGATTCCAAACAATTAGTTATTGATCATTACCGTATGACTCTCTGGTGCTTCCTGCTCCCTCTCCTCTCCCTTCCTCTTTTCCCAACCATGATTCCCCTATCCCTGCCCAATTCCCACTCTCAGTTCACAACAGAGACTCAGAACAGGATCGGATTTATCATCACTCACATACTTCATAATTTTTTTTGTGGGAGCATTACAGTGCAATACATAAAATGACCTAGTTATGCAGTATATGTGACTGACTTTTGCACAGTACTCTATATACAGTGCCTTGAAAAATTATTCAGCCCCCACAACTATTTTCACATTTTACTGTCTCATTTTCTAAATTTAAAATGTATTGAAGTAGGATTCTTTTGAGTTAATCTACAAAACATTGTGCATTATGTTAAATCAAAAGTAAAATTCCAAAACCTGTCAACTTACTAAAAATTAAAAACCAAAATTGTGAGGCTGAAAAAGTATTCATTACCATTGTAATTACTAGGCTAACTTTCCCCAGGTGCAATATACTAAATTCCCTTCCCAGATCACCCAATTTATTGATGTGGAAAATTGGAGGATCATAAACATGAAAAATACTGAAGATGCTGGAAATCCAAAACAACACACACAAAATGCTGGAGGAACTCAGCAGGTCAGGCAGCACCAATGGAAATGAATAAACAGTTGACGTTTTGGGCCAAGACACTTAATCCTGAAGAGTAGGAAGGAAGAAGTCCTGGCCAAAAAAAGGCCTATATAAAGACTTTGCGAGGTATCCACTTATAAGATATTGCGAAGATGTAGAGTTCACATGAGATTTCTTTGGACTCAACATTAAGTGGTATGTGTGTCATAAATATAATACACATCAGCCAGGTAACAACCATCCAAAAAATGGTGGAGACAGCATCATGCTATGGGGATGCTTTTCAGCAGCAAGGACAGGAAATCTGCTCAGGATTGATGGGAAGATGAATGCTGCTAAATACAGAGAGATCCTGGATAAAAACCTGCCAGCCTCTACCAGAAAGCTTTAACTGGGGAGGAAGTTCATTTTTCAGCAGGACGACTCTGCCAGAATAACCATGGAAAGCCTTCAGATGAAGAAAATTGATGGTTTTGAGTGGCCCAGTGAGAGTCCTGATCTTAACCTGATCAAACGTCTCTGGCAAGACCTCAAGATTGCTGTCTACTGCCCGTCCTGAACTAACCTGGCACAGCTTGAGCAATTTTGCAAGGAGGAATTGGAAAATCTTGCTCCATCACATTGTGCACAGCTAATGGAGACTTATCCAAAAAGACTACTGGCTGTAATAACTACAAGAGGTGGTTCAACTACGTGCCGAGCAAAGGGGGATGAATACTCTTGAACGGCTGCAATTTCAGTTTAGCTTTTCATGCTTTACAATTTTCTGTGTTTCAGGGCTCTGCTGTGGGAAGGAAGGTGCATGTGATTCACAAATAAAAATTCTCAGTTAAATTCTCAAAATCCCTGGCTATAATACTCACTTATATGCACTAACGGTTACAGCCTGAATACTTTTTTAAGATACTGTATATATTTATTGTAATTTATGGTTTTTATTATTATCTATTGCAATGTACTGCTGTCACAAAACAACTAATTTCATGACATATGCTTGCGATATTAAATCTGACTCTGATTCTAACATTTCAGCCAGTTAGGTGGCTATGGAGCAAAGCCAGAAAGTTCTAGAAAAAAACAGCAATGCAAAGAGAGAAATAAAGTTAATGTTTCAGGCAGTGCTGAGAGTGATAATAGATTGCATTCACCCACTGCAATTTGTTACAATCCTGAAGTTGTTCAGGATCAAGTTGAAACAGACCTCAGATCTCAAGGTTCAAAGTACATTTATTATCAGAGTATATGTGCTATATGCCAACCAGGGGCGTAGTGGCATCAGCACCAAACTTTGAAGCCAATGGTCCCAGGTTCGAATCCAGCTGGCTCCTTGCATTCTTTCCATTCGTGCTCAGTTGAGTGTCAAGCTAGCAACTCAGTAAAAAGATGCCACCACAAGGCACGAATAGGAACTATGAGCATGTATACTATATACAACCATTGTTCTCCTTACAGGCAGCCACAAAACAAAGAAACCCAATAGAACCCATTAAAAAGGAAGACTGCCAAACATACAATGTGCAAAAATAAAAGAACAAATCGTGCAAGCAATAAAAGTAAGCAAATAACATTGAGAACTGAAGTTCACAAAAGTGAGTTCACAGTCATGAAGCCAGTCACAGTTGATCCAGGAGCCTGTTAGATGCAAGCTACAGTCTCAGCTCAGTACAGAGATGAGAAACATCACTGAGCAGTGAGTTGGAAATCGGCCCATCCCTTGCCCATCCTCACCTTTTCCACCTTGCCTGGCACTTAAACTGTCAAACATTGACTCATTCCTTGCTCTCAGGCACAGGCCCTGCTGCCTTGACTATGCCTTGCCTCAGATCCACCGCCTGGAATCAGCTCCAAGTTTGCTCCAGCAATGGCCACACATAGGTTCCTTCCTCACTCTTGGACCCATAAATGCCATACCAGAACTGTCCTGAAACTTTCGAGTCTTCAGTTCACACCGCAAAAAAAATGTCAGGTCATACAGGCAGTTCAAAAGCTTAGCTCCAAAGGAGAAGTTACAGGGTATTGACTGCAGTGATCCTTTTTCAGGAAAAGTACAATTAATAAAGTAGCTAGTAGTTTTGTTTGCTGCCAGTAAGTCGTCGCTCTGTTTTCCCAGCACCATCTTAAACTGGCTCAACTGTATACGAACACCAAATGTAATAGAGCTGACACAAAGTGAATAGAAATGCTGAGCAAAGTGGAGAAGGCAACAGAACGTGAGGAAAAAGCCATAATTAAATTATGCAGTGTTCAATTCACTTTGAGAACTTTGTCCGTGTTTGGGCAGTGAAAAACAACAGGGGCATTTAAGCATTTGATGCAATGCAGATGGGATAGTGAGTCCAGTCCCTGGTGCTGGTGCATAGAATTGTGAAGCAAGAAACCTAGATCGCTCTGTTCCTTCCCTGCACATCAGAAAAGTAGCATATTTCACTTCAAATGACTCATCAATGAAGATCGAGTGGAAGCAAAGGGATTACCACTAGTTAAGATTCAATTATTTGCAACAGTGGATGTGATTTAGTGTTGTTCCAGGCGGATGAAGTAACAAGGGACCAAATGCTCTTCATCCATCAGTACCTTGTAAAGAATGAGGTTCAAGCTTCAGTAATCAAATTGATTCAATCTGAGCCAATTCAGATTATGTGGGTATTATCTCGATCAAAGCCAATATTAAGGACATTAAGTCAAATGGTGATAATCAAAGATACATAGTGTGAACATTGACAAAAGACCATAGGAATAGTGAAGTACAGAGCAGCTTTGATGATTCCCACTGTCTCCCCTCCCTGAGACACACTTTTTTCTCTGCCTGTGGAAGACAATGCAGTCTAACTTGCTGGGTATGTCCTCCACTTAGAACTTAGAACAGGGTCAGACTCCTCAGCCCAAGATGTCTGTGAGGATCATGATGTCAATTTAACTTAATCTCATCTGCCCACACATGATATACATCTGTCTATTTGCAATTTGTTCTTTTATTTTGCATGTTGCATGTTTGATAATTCCTTTGAACAGGTTCTGTGCTGTTTCTTTGTTTCATGGCTGTCTGCGGGAAGATGAATCTCAGAGTTGTATACTGCATACATAGAGTCATAGCAAAGTACAGCACAGAAACTGGCCCTTCAGCCCATCTAATCCATACTGAGCCATTTAAACTGGCTACTCCCATTGACCTACATTGGGACCATAGCGCTCCATACCCTTAC
This sequence comes from Mobula hypostoma, assembly GCF_963921235.1. Classification (NCBI taxonomy): domain Eukaryota; kingdom Metazoa; phylum Chordata; class Chondrichthyes; order Myliobatiformes; family Myliobatidae; genus Mobula; species Mobula hypostoma. The sequence goes on from NC_086116.1 coordinate 25,470,174, forward strand.
CGTCCACATACCTATCCAAACTTCTCTTAAGTGTTGCAATCGAGATCGCATGCACCACTTCTGCTGGCAGCTCAGTCCATACTGTTACATCCCTCTGAGTGAAGAAGTTTCCCCTCATGTTCTCCTTAAAATTTTCACCTCTCGTCTTTTTAATCCATGACCTCTGGTTGTAGTCCCACCCAACCTCAGTGGAAAAAGCCTGCTTGCTATGCCCCTCATAATTTTGTATGCCTCTGTCAAATCTCCTCTCAACTTTTACATTCCAATGAATAAAGTCCTAAACTATTCAATCTTTCCTTATAATCAGGTGCTTCAGACCTGGCAACGTTCTCGTAAATTTTCTCTCAAAAATTTCAACCTTGTTTTGATAACAATTATATTTTGATAATAAATGTACTTGAATCTTTTGAATCCCTACCTGTTTATATGCCTAACTACCACTAAAATGTAACTATCATATCTGCTTCCACAACCTCCCCTGGAAGAATGGTTCAGGCACTGACCACTCTCTATAAAGAACTTGTCTGTAACCTTTCCTCCTTCTCACCTTAACACTGCACCCTCTGGTATTGGACATTTACACTCAGGGAAAATGACTCTGATTATCTACCCAAAAGAGGTTCTGTGGATGCTAGAAATCTTCAGCAAAACACATAAAATGCTGGAGGAACTCAGCAATCAGGTAGTATCTATGGCAATGAATACGCAGTCAACATTTCACACCAAGACCCTTCATCAGGCATGAACTTTTACCTCCCCATCATCCTCAACATGGGTGACCCCCAGAGGTGTTTCTGAACCCTCCGCTTCACGCTTCGCTCATACACGAGTGCATGGCAGCATGCCTGAGTAATCACACTGTCAAGTTTGCCAATGACACTACAGTGGTGGGGCTCACCAGCAACGATGAGATGGCCTATAGAGAGGAGGTGGAAGAGCTTCAGGCCTTGTGCTAGGCAAATAATCTCTTGCTCAATGTCAACAAGACAAAAAGATGGTTATCGACTTCAGGAGAATTCACATCACTCACACCTCTTCTTACATTGGCAGCACAGCAGTGGAAACTGCAAGCACTTTCAAACACCTAGGAAAGCACATCTCGCTCAACCTCTCATGGTCCCATGACATTTCCTGCACAGTCAAGAAAGCTCACCAATGCCTCTACTTTCTGAGGAGTCTGAAGAGAACTGGACTATGCACATTAATACTCATGACCTTCTACCAATGCACAAAAGAGAGCATCCTAATAAACTGTATCACTATATGGTATAGAAAGTGCATGACAGTGGACAGGGAGGCTTTACAATGGGTAGTCAAAACTGCCCAATACATCACCGGTGTCAATGTTATATATACAGAAAGGTGCCAGAAAAAGGCCAGGAATACCATGAAAGATCGTAGACAGTTTGTCCCACTCCCATCAGTGAGAAGGCTACATAGCATCCACGCCAGGACCATGAGACTCAAAAACGGTTACTTTCCCCAAGCAGTAAGTCTATCAACACCTCCACCTACTGACCCACCCCTCCACACTCCCCACTACCACTGCCTTATCATTTCTGTCAGAGTCACCTTATGTACAGACACTCCTGAATCTAGTGTTACTTTATGTACATATAATCAATCTATGTATATAAGCTATCTATGTATTTATTGTGGGTTCTTAAAATTATTATATTCTTTATCTTAGGGTGTTTTTTATATGATGCAATGGATCCGGAGTAACAATTATTTCGTTCTCCTTTATCCTTGTGCATTGAAATTTACATTAAACAAAGTTCGAACCTTTAACAATATTGAATCTTGAATATCTACTCTATGTTCCTTGGAATTTTATAAAATTCCTCAGCCTCCAGTGCTCAAGAATACCTTACTGAATGCTTTCCAAGGTACAAGAAGAGAACGGCATCTTCCCTACCTTTACCAATCATCTTTATGACCTCCTTCACTTCCAGAGAAATAAAAGGGAAAAAAAGTGAAAATATAAACAACCTGATCCAGCCTTGTAAGTGATTAACCAACACAGAAAAATCAAGTTAACAGAAGTTATAGAATTCAATAGAGTCCAGAAGGCTGCAATCTGCCCAGATTGATGAGGTGCTGTTCCTCAAGCTTTTGTTGTGCCTCATTGGAACAGTACAAGAAACCATGGAAACCACACTACCAAAGTGGTAGTGGGATGGAGATCTCAAAGTTCAAAGTAAAATTTATTATCAATTATCAGCGTACATACATGTCACTACTTACAACCCTGAGATTCTTTTTTCATGCAAATCTATAACTGTAAACAGGATCCATGAACAACAAACTGCAAAGAGTGGAGGTGGATAAATATTTCAGGAATAGAGGGTATAGTAAAATGGCACAGATGAGGAGTTGAAGATCGTATAGGCCACACACGATCATATTAACTGGTGGGGCAGGCTTGAAGGGCCTACGCCTGCTCTTATTTTCTTGTGTTCTACCATTGCTTTTGGATATCTATATATCAAAATATTAAAATATTCTGTATATTAAAATATACAAATACTCATCTAAAATTTGCAAAAGTAGATAAGCTGCACAGCTGAGAGATCGTGCTTTCATCCAACCAGTCTCTGTGCCATTTAAGCACTGTCGGAACCTCCTCATTCCTCCTCTATCAGAATAACCATCTTTTCCCTTTTCATCTCTTCACCTTGCATCCTTCTTAGTTCCTCCCTGCACCTTGTGTGGTGCATTGGACGGCAACCTTGCTGTTTCTTTTGCAATTCGTCTGTTTTACAAGGCCGAGTTGCCAGCTCGATGCTCAGCCCAGCATGAGTGGTAGGTGTGCAAGGAGCTGGCCAGATTCGAACTGGGGACCGCTCGCCCCGAAGTCCAGTGCAAATGCCACGACACCACCGGCTGGCTCCATCCCTCTTAACTCTACCCTTACCATTTGCCTATCCATTCCCTGAGGAGGCAAGATCCATCCTCACCATTCTCCAGCTACTGAAGCTGCTCTGAATTCCCTGTTTGACTCTACATCTGAAACCTCCCTGCCCCTAGTACTGTTCTTCCCCACAGGTGTTCTCTAAGGATCAGCAAGCCCTGAGAGAGAATTAATTTCATAGCAGGTAAAGGAAACTAAGCCCAGATAGAAAAAAGATCAGATATTAGAAGTTGATGCAAACTCATTGACTTCCTGATTTAATTCCAGCACATTTCACAATTGGCAGCAATCTGGGAATTCCTGTAGGAAATCACTGCTAGTAATTTAATTACATTAATCACCCATGAAGTACAACTTTGACTATGGGTTTTGGATTTAACCCAGGACCCATTGGCTTCTTAAGCTCCATGAAACTCTCCAGTGAAATATCTTTGAGAACAGATCAGCACACTATGGATTCTAACCAGCTGTTGCTTCATCTCACAATAAACACTACAACTTCATAGCTGGTCCCCGAGTGACTCCTTTTCTCCTGTGATCTCTTTCCTCCGCAGGAGCTACACTGGTTCTCAGCCAGTCTAGAAGGTTCTTTGAAGAAGGTTCGAAAGGCTGCTTGGTAGCCTTCTGCTTCTAGTAACTGCAGTTAGCAAGTCTCCACAAGGACCACTGTGGATGTGCAAGGCCTGGAGGAGGAGAGAGCAGGTCGACCACAGGAGGCAGGGGGTCTACATCTGGCAGCTGTCATGACTCTTTCATCCACACTGATCTCTTTCATCCACCAGGTGGCTGGGGGTGGGCAGAAACAGCCCATTGAAAACCTGGCTCTGAGCCCAGGGAGGATGCCAAAAAACAAATTGCAGAGGAATTATGATCAAAACCACCTCCACCTGCAATGTAGAATGTTGAAAATATACTTTGACTGTTCTGGGGGAATTATCCAATATGGACGTGCCAGGGTATTAACATCGGTGGTGGACTGCTATGCACTCCCCAACACAGAGCAAGGTCCTTCAGGTGAGAACAGGCAGAGGAGGAGGACAAGTGTCTAGAGAATACCTGGACTGCTTAAACAATGCCGTTAGCACGAATCTACTGCAGCTCAGGGCATTCCGGAGATTGGAGTTCAATTCCGGGTCCACCTGTGACGAGTCTGTATGTCCTCTCTGTGGAATGCATGGGTTTTCCCCCTGGGGCTGCAGATTCCTCCCAAAGTACAAAAATGTACCCGGTAAGTTAATTGGTCATTGCAAATTGTCCTGTGATTGTGTTAGGGTTAAATTGGGGTTTTCAGGGGTTGCTGGGGCGGAACAACTTGAAGGGCCAGAAGGGTCTACTCTGCCTTGTATTGGTAAAGAAATAAATTAATGCCATCACAATACAACTAATTGGAAGCCTCCTTTGCCTTTTCTCTTTCTACAACAAAAAACATTCCCACAAGCATTCATCAATATTCATTTAGATGGCAGGGTGGAGATAGTTCTCTACCAAGGGAGGTGTCAGGTGTTCCTTCTCTCCGCTAGCCTGAAGATCACCTTTGGGCAAGTTGTAGCACTTGCTTAGACCCCCAATCCAGGTGGTGGACGGCTGTACTTGCAGCTGGTACATATCACAAGTCCTGGTTATGCGACCACTGACGCCAGGCAGACCATCTCTGAAGAGTGTTGATAATGGCTGGGATCACCCATCTTGTAAAGACACTGCTCAGAAGAGGGCAATGGCAAACTACTTCTGTAGAACAATTTGCCCAGAACAATCATGGTCATGGATAGAGAAGGAAGACCTTGATCGTCCCTGTCAAATGACATGCCACATAATGTTGATGATGACAACGATGATTCATCAATAAACCTTGTTCAGTGTCCCGTGCTCAGTTTCATCAAGAATTAGAGCTATTCAGCACATCTGGTCCATGTCGCATCAATTTGTGGTTCTCCCATTCCACTCAATGGCCTCTCCCATTTCGTCAAAACTCGGCTGAATTGCTTCCTTCTTTGCTGTAGCAAGTTTGTGATTGTACGACTCTGTCATTGTGCAGATCAGAACGGCCTAAAGCTGTTAGGCACAGAAACAGAACTTTTGGCCCAAATTATCTACGACAAATGTCACAATATCTATGCTAAACCCATTTGCCTACATGGGGCTTATACACCTCTGATCTTTTCCATTCCAAATACTTAGCCAAATACCATTTAAACCTTGTTTATATAGTCACTGCCAGTTTGTTCCACGTAACCACCACCCTCGGTATGAAAAGCTTTGATCTTCTTGAAATGTCTCCCCTCTCGCATGAACCCTTTTGCCATTGAATCCCCCGGGGAGTGACTTGTGAAGCTTTGTCTAGTGAAGTGACCCAGCTATTGCAACACTAAGCAGTTTTCTGTCTGATTGTGGAGCCAAGTGGGAGAAAGTGAACTACTTTGATCAGAGCCCCCACTTCATGCTCCCCTGCCAGCTAGCCCTCCTGCCCTGCTCAGTCAATGCCAACAACCATTCTTCATCGGCAAAACTGGAGTTTTGGTTGATGATCTGGAGGGCCATTCCACAAGGCGCTTGTCAATATGGAGAGCCAGAGTGATGAGACTCTGAATTACACTACAGAATTCAGAACCCTGATGCTGGACTGCTACTGGAAATGCAGAAGTGCTGCTGGCCCATTACCATCACTGCCTCTAGAATGCTTGAAAGATAAGCCATCTACCTGGGTGATGCCCACCGACCTTGAAAGCCTCATCACTCTGGCTCTCCGGATTGGCAAGCATCTTGTGGCACGACCCTCGAGATCATCAGACAAAACTCCATTTCCATTTCCGGAACCATTTCAGGCTGCAGGACCGTCATCACCAATACCTCCAGAACTCATCCAGTTAGGGGGAGCACCCTGAACTCCCGAAGAGCGTGAGTGTTGGTGGGGAGTCACCTGTGCACCTGCAGCTGATCACCAGTGCAACAAGTGCCCACTGTGTCCGGGGAACTAGAGCTTTCTGTCCGGTAAGCTCACCCTGGCTCCTCATTCCAGCACAATAGCCTGTTTCACTGTCCTCTTCCACACTCTACGTGCACAGGAGGCTCTGATGGATTCAGGCACAGCAGACAACTTTTTGGGTCGGACTGTGTATGTACAGCTTGAATTCCCTACCAAGTCTCTCTCTCACCCTTTCGACATTAGGGCAATTGTCGTACATCCCTTGAGATCTGGGATGGATGGAGTGTGCACAAGGCCTGTGCATATGAGCATTGTGGAGCACCACAAGTCCATTCAATTCATCCTTATCAACTCACTCAACTTTCCCCTCATCTTGGGTTACCCCTGGCTCTCCACTCACAACCGTCACATCGCCTGGTCTCCTAGTTCACTGCTGGATCACTCGGCTGCAACCTGAGCTGACTTCACCCTGTAAATCTGTGGAGACAGAGGCCCTCGGCCTTCAGTAAAAGGGAGGGAAGCACCTTGCCGCCTCACAGACCACACGACTGCACAATTGACCTCCTCCCAGGCACCACCCCTACCCGAGGCAATTGTTTCTCTCTCTCATCCTGAGACACAAGCAATGAGTGACTACATCACCAAAGCACTACAGCACGGCATCATTTAACCTATCCAGTCCCCAGCCGGTGCAGGATTCTTCTTTGTCAAGAAGAAAAATGGGGGTTTTCATCCCTGTATTGACTACTTAGGACTCGACAAAATCACCACTAAGGACTGCAACTCTCCCCCTTGAAGGATAGCGCATTCAAAACATTCTGCAGGCTCCAAATCTTTATCAAACTGGATCTACGGAGTGCATACAGCCTGATCTGCACATACCAGGGAATAGTGTTCGTAACACTCACTGGCCACAACGAATACTTGGTGATGCCTTTTGGACTTTCCAACAATCCAGCCATTTTTCAAGCTACTTCTGACATTTGCCTTATACTTTACTTCAATTACCTTAAAATTACGTGCCATTGTAGTAGCTATTTCTACCATGGGAGTGTACAGTCTCTGGCTGTACACTCTATCTATGCCTCTTATCTTATATAACTCTATCAAGTCACTTCTCATCCTCCTTCAATCTAAAAAGGAAAGCCCTGGCTTGCTCAAACGTTTCCTCATAGTCATGTTCTTTAATCCATGCGGCATCTTCTTATGCATCCTCTCTAAAGCTTCCACATCCTTCCCATAATGAGGTGACCAGAAATGAATACAATACTCAAAGTAGCATACAATAAAAGCTGGAAGAACTCAGCCATTCTATACTACTACTACGTCGACTCAGGCCTAGGGGGCCGCTGTCGGGCACGATGATGGACTCTCCACTTCTCCCTCTCCCTCATCAGTGTGTTCAGTTAATCTACATTAGCCGCGCCACTGTCTTCTAGCAGCGTGTTGACCATAGTCTTGGGAGGGCGCCCAGGGTCCATCCTCCCATGCTTGGGCTCCCATATGATGACTGGGCTGGCAGATAGCTCAGGGTGGCATAGACAGTGCCCCGCTAGTTGCAGTCTTCTCGCCTCGATTATAGTGGTGAGCATCGGTAGGTTGTTATAGAGCTCAATGTTCGTCACGAGCTATTGCCAATTCACATCAAGAGCCATCCGGAGCATTCATGTATAGCAACCATCTAGAGACTTTCGCATCGTGTTGGTGAGTGTCCATGTCTCGCATCCGTACATGAGAATGGACTCTATGACTGCTATGAAAATCCTCTTTTTAAGCCCTCTGGTCAGGTTTGACTTCCAGATTTCCTTCATGTTGTTCATAGCCCTCCACGCCAGCGCCTTCTGTATCTTTATGTCCTTCTCCGAACTCATCATTCTTGACCCGAGGTACTTGTAGTCAAAAACTTTCTTAATGGTATCATTCTCTACGGTCTTGAGAGTACCTTCATCGCAGTTAAATGCCATGTACTCTGTCTTTTTAGCGTTTAGGTGAAGTCCAACTTTATTGTACTCAATTTCCACTTTTGTCAGTAGCTGCTGTGCTTCCTCCATCTGGTCAGAGAGCAGGACTATGTCATCTGCAAAATCGAGATCTGTGAGCATAACTGGTCTGACCCTTTTGGTTCGCCATGGTTCTATGGTAAAACCAAGCTTGTCATGATCTTTGGTAGCTTGATGCATTATAAAGATGTAGGGTGCCAGAGTGTCTCCTTGCAGCACACCAGCTAGGAGCTCGAACACCGCTGTTTCTCCATCTGGTGATACAGCTTTCGCCATGGTTTTGGTATAACTGGACTCTATTGCTCTCAGTAGATGGTCTGGCACTCCGTAAGCTTTCAGGATCTTCAGCATTTTACCTCTGTGAATGGAGTCAAAAGCTTTGTGAAAATCGATATAAGTAAGCACGGCTGGTAGGTTGTTCTTCTTGACTTCCTCAATGATCCTACGGAGAGCAAGTATTTGCATTACTGTTGTGCGCTTCTGCTGAAAACCATTCTGATTGAATCTTAGTTTAGGGTCAATGGCGGTTCGAATCCTGTTCAAGATGATCCGATTGTATGACTTTGCCGAGATGCAGAACAAGCTGATACCACGGTAGTTATCTGTCTTTATGAGGGATCCAGACTTGGGGACTGGGATAATGTTTGAGAGTGACCACTGTTCTGGTTTGTCGCCTTTCATCAGTGCCGTATTACATATGTCCAGTAAGATGTCGTCCAGGTCGCAGTTCTTCAGGACATCTGGCGGTATCCTATCTGGTCCAGCGCTCCTGCCCTGTTTGAGTGCATACTTGGCCTTCTTCAGTTCCTCAGTGGTGAATGGGCTGTCATCGATGTCGACTTGCGTCAGTATCGTGGGTATGTCCTCTTCTTCTTCCGTGGTCGTTGGAGGGCTTCCCAGCAGGTTCTTAAAGTGGGTAAACCATGTCAGGACACGGTCCTCTGCTGTTTAACCACTTATTTGACCTGATGGGGACTTCTTCCATCTACTGATCTCATTGACTAGGCGTCATGCTTCTCCGTGCTGCATGTCTTCATTAGCAGCTTCTATTTTTCTAATCCTCTCAGCTCATTCCTCTTCCTTCCATTCTATGGAGAGCAATAAAGAGTCAACGTTCTGGGCCATTACCCTTCATCAATACTCCAAGTGTTGTCTAACCTGAGTTTTACTGAATTGAATTATCTCACAGTCTTGAACTCAATTTCCTGACTAATGAAGGCCAACGCATCGTACACCTTCTCAATCACCCATCAATTTCTCAGCAACTTTGAAAGATCTATGGATGTGGACCCCAAAATCCCTCTGTTCCTCCACATTTCTAACCCTATACTCTGCCTTCCCAGTTTGAACTTCTCAACCCAGCTCTGCATCCTATCAATGTCCTGTTGCAACCGATGACAAACCTCCACACTATTCACAACACCTCCAACATTTGTGTCATCTGAAAACCCACCCTTCCACTTCCTCATCCAAGCCATTGATAAAAATGACAAAGAGTCAGGTCTCAGAACAGATCCTTATGGAACACCTTTGACCACCAACCTCCAGGTAGAGTATGCTTCATCTACTGCCACTCTCTGCCTTCTGTGGGCAAGCCGATTCTCAGTCCACAGAGACAAATTTGTCTGCTAATGGCATGCTGGCCTTCATAACAAGGGGAATTGAGTATAAGAGCAAAGAGGTCCTTCTGCAGCTGTACAGGGCCCTGGTGAGACCACACCTGGAGTACTGTGTGTAGTATTGGTCTCCAAATTTGAGGAAGGACATTCTTGCTATTGAGGGAGTGCAGGGTAGGTTCACAAGGTTAATTCCCGGGATGGCGGGACTGTCATATGTCGAAAGATTGGAGCGACTGGGCTTGTATACCCTGGAATTTAGAAGGCTGAGAGGGGATCTTATTAAAACATATAAGATTATTAAGGGATTGGACACGCTGGAGGCATGTTCCCCAGAGGCCACAATTTAAGAATAAGGGGTAGGCCATTTAGAACGGAGTTGAGAAAAAACATTTTCACCCAGAGAGTGGTGGATATATGGAATGCTCTGCCCCAGAAGGCTGTGGAGGCCAAGTCTCTGGATGCTTTCAAGAAAGGGATGGATAGAGCTCTCAAAGATAGCAGAATCAAAGGTTATGGGGATAAGGCATGAACTGGATACTGATTGTGGATGATCAGCCATGATCATAGTGAATGGCGGTGCTGGCTCGAAGGGCTGAATGGCCTACTCCTGCACCTATTGTCTATTGTCTATAAGTTTCCCTGGATCCCATGCCCCATGACCTTCTGAACCTTCTCTCAGTTACTGCTCTGCTCACTAACTCAACAAACCATTATTGGAAGGTAATTTTATGATTTAAAGATTAAATTATTGCAAAAGAATTAAGAGAGCAGCTTTAATAAATGTCCACAGATGGCATAAACAAAGGCAGACTTTAATTATTTTGTGAATACATTATTAAGATGAGAATATTTAATTGTATGAAGGGCCAATAATTTGATAGATTTAATCATGAGTTAATTGTTTGGGAATATATAATTTAAATAGCTTGTATGTAAAAGTAGATCCAGCTATTGAAATGGTGCGGAACTGATTGCTCTTTACTTGTTCAGCCTCTCAGATCAGCATGATTTCCCATGTGGTGCACTTTCCCAGCATGCTGTGTGCAAATGAACGTGGGTAGCAGAGCCCAGCCACTGAGTGGCACTGTATGTCCATGAGAGTAGGATCAAGTGAAACTCAGTCACTATATCTATCATCGATCTTACTTAGAGACAGCTTCAAACTATGAGGGAAGGATCTTTTCTATTTTAGAGTGTTTTTGCCGGATGTGAAATTTCAAAACAGTGTGCCAGTTCAAGTTACGCCTTTGAAGTCAACCATTTGTCTTAACGTTTACCTATCTACTTACGGCCATTAGCATTTAGGGCAGCAATGAAAGTCCTCCATCGCTGGCAGTGTTCAGGGCTTTCTTTATCGTGTCAGTATCTCCTCTCGGTTTTCACTACTGTCAGTCGTGCAACTCCCGGGTGGAGACTCAGGAATACTGTCGCACTCAGATGTCGAAGGATTCATCATTGCTGCTTCCGTAACAATTTTGTTTTACCAATCAAGGTTGGTAGTCCCAAGCTGAACCCCTGAATCTGGAGGAATGGGAGGGAGGAGAAGATGGCGGCGCGACACTGCGCGCGCGGCCGCTCCGAATGACATCGATATGTGTTAACTAGGGGCCGTGCACAATCCTGATTTGATGGAGACAGCCGTGAGAAGCACAGAGGAACATCTGGAGAAACTTCTGAAATGCCTGCTTCACTGCCGCTGCTACTGTGCGATCGAGAATCTCCGGAGGGGAAGGCCCAAAATCCTCGGCTTTGCCTATTGCCTGTTGCCGGGGCCGGGGTTGAAGCGCTCGGCAGAGATAGTGCTCAGTGCTCGGTGTCGGAGAGCTGGTCGGAGGCTCGGAGTTTTCGGACGGACTCGGAGTCGGACTGTGGTCGGATGCTTCCAGGATGCTGCATTGGCAAGTTTACGGCACTGGAGGTTTACCATCTGCGTGAGATGATGAGACTTTCGAGAGACTTTGAGACTTTTTACCGTGCCCATGGTCTGTTCTTTATCAATTACGGTATTGCTTTGCACTGTTGTAACTATATGTTATGATTATGTGGTTTTTGTCAGTTTTTCAGTCGGTTTGTCATGTGTTTCTGTGATATCATTCTGGAGAAACATTATATCATTTCTTAATGCATGCATTACTAAATGACAATAAAAGAGGACTGCATGTCCTCATAATGTAATCTAATCTAATAATCTACTCTTAGTCCGGCCTCTACCCTTTGACCTGTTTGGCATGCGTGATCCACCAAAGGCCAAAGCATAAAGCCCTGACTGCAGCCAACATCACTCTCTGGGTCACTGAGGCACGCCAGCCTCAAACCATGACAAGGAGGCTCTAATGTTTAAGCATGTTAGAATCCAGCTGACTAGCACTCTACACAACCTTTAGATTCACACTCACTTTCAAGGTTTCTACTTCTCATGTTCTTGGTATTATTTATTTATCTGTTTATTTTGTATTTGCACACTTTGCCACCTTTTGCACTTCGCTTGCTTGTCAGTCTTTTTGTGCATTTTTTTCATTGATTCTATTGTATTTTTTAGTTCATCTGTGCATACTTGTAAGAAAATGAATCTCCGGGTAGAATATGGTGATATATATGGACTTAGATTAAAAAAAACTTTGAGCTTTGAGCAATTTGACATCCTCCTCCAGTTTAATGTCTCTGGTATCTTCAAGGTGGCATTTATGAGCCCCATTATTTTATTCAATTTGGGGTCCAGTACACCAATTGGTTTGGTATGTCGCTGGTTTGCAGTTACCTGGTGACTAAAAGACAATGCCACAGAATCTGGACAAACTATCACTGTGAGGCTGGAAATACCACAGCACTTTTCCACTTACCATCAGGGGGAGTCACAGCCACTCTTGCAGGTACCCCAGCCTTTGCACAAAATGTACTGAGAGTTAACATTCAGAAAATCCCCTAACATCTGAAAAGCTCCAGCAATAGGCTTAAACCTAGAACAAAACAAGGTAAAGAGATAAAAAACAAAGAAAAATAATGCTTCAGAAGTTTGTCTCAATAGACTTTCTCCAAAGTATTTGTCATTACAATGCGAGGCAATCCCAAGGCAGTAGAGGTGCTCCACTGGAAGTGCTACTGGTTTCCCACAATCAGGAAGTCTTTCCCCACATCCTATCATCCACCATCCTGGTTAGCCAGCCGGGCTGGAGCCTTGGAGTTGCTGCTGAGATGTAGCTACCAAGGCTTCCATGGTCCAAACTCAAGCTGCTAACCACAGACCCAGGCCCCCAGGTTGAGCCAAAGTGACTGGAGTGAATCATTTTTGGAAGATGCAAAAAGGAAGGTTAATGAGGACACACACACACACACACACACACACACACACACCCCTGATCAAAATAAAGCTTCTAAGATTCAATGGTAAAATAAGGTCAAAGTTATCTCAAAGATTCAAAGGTTCATTTTATTGCCAAAGTATGCATGTACAATATAAATCTGATATCTGCCTTCTTAAAATAGCCATGAAATACAGAAAAACTGCAGGAGTCATTGAAAGAAGAAACAGAATCCCCCCACCCACACAGTAAGGAAAAAGAAACAAAACTTGAAAACCCCAAACCCCCACCTCTGCCGTCACATAAAAACCAACAGACTGCCCATATGGAAGACAGCATCTCCCAACATACCTCTACGGTATGATACCAAGTTGTCTTTGGCCTTCTCTGTTTCCTCCGCCAATACCGTCACACACAGATGTAGAAGGATTCTTCATTGCTGTTTCTGTAACAATTTTGTTTGACCAGTCAGGGTTGTTACCCCTGAGCTGAACCTCTGAACCTGGAGGACTGTTGGACCACTTTTAGTCTGGCATCTACCCTTTGACCTACTTGGTAAGGGAACTCTACCAAATTGGTGGCAGGTTGGAGAGGCGTCTCTACCAAAGGAGGTGTAAGGTGCTCCTTCCTTCTGCTAGCCTGCAGGTCACCCTTGGTCGAGGTGCAGCACCTGGTTAGCTCCCGATCAGGGTCACGTGAAGCCATGGGAGCAGGTGGTGGATAGTTGTATGAGCAGCTGGTGCACATCAGAAGTGCTGGTTGTGCAACCACTGATGACAAGCAGTCAATCTCTGCAGAGTATTGATAATGACTTGTAAAGACACTGCCCAGTTAGTGGCAATGGCAAACCACTTCTGTAGAAAAATTTGCCAAGAAAAGTCATTGTCATGATGAGACCATGATTGCCCATGACATACAACACAGTGATGATGATGATTCTGCCAAGAGGCAAAGCATAAAGCTGGTCGGAGGGAAAAAAAGGTTAGCTAGAATGTGATATGTGAAGCCAAGTGGGTGGGAAAGGTCAAGGGCAGAAGTAAGAATCTGACGGGGCGGGGGGAGCAGATGACAATAGGAGAAAGTGAAGGATGAAGGGGAACTAAGAGGCAGGTGAGAAGAATTGAAAGCTCAGAGTGGGGAATAGAGGGGGAGGGGATTTGTTCACCAGATGGAGAAATCGATATTTTTGCCATCAAGTTGGGGAATACCCAGATGGAATATAAGGTCCTGCTCCACCAACCTGAGGATGGCCTCATCTTGACACAAGAGGCAGCCGTGGACTGACATGTCAGAATGTGAATACACATTTTACAGTGCCTATAAAAAGTATTCTTCCACCCCCACCCCCATGGAAGTTTTCATGTTTTATTGTTTTACAATATTGAGTCACAATGGATTTAATTCAAAGGTTCAAAGGTATAATTTAATGTCAGAGAAATGTATACAATATACATCCTGAAATGCTTTTTCTTCTCAACCATCCACAAAAACAGAGGGGTGCCCGAAAGAATTTGGCTTTTTTTGACACTGATTAACAGAAAAAGAATCTTTCATGTCAAAGTGAAAACAGATTACTACAAAGTGATCTAAATCAATTACAAATAAAAAGCACAAAACAATTGTTGCATAAGTATTCACCCCCTTTAATATGACACACTAAATAATCACTGGTGCAACCAATTGGTTTTAGAAGTCACATAATTAGTTAAATGGAGATCTGTTTTTGGAGATGCGTGTGCAGTCAAGGTGTTTCAAATGATTGTAGTAAAAATATGCCTGTATCTGGAAGGTTCAACTGCTGGTGAGTCAGTATCCTGGCAAAAACTACACCATGAAGACAAAATAACTCAAGCAACTCAACATAAAGATGACTGAAAAGCACTAGTCAGGAGATGGATACCAGAAATTTCCAAGTCAATGAGTATCTCTTACAGTACAGTTAAGTCAATCATGAAAAAATGGAAATAATGTGGCACAGCTGCAAATCTGCCCAGAACAAGCAGTTCTAAAACACTGAGTGACTGTGCAAGAAGGGGACTAGTGAGGGAGGCCACCAAGAGACCTATTACAACTCTGGAGGAGTTATAAGCTTCGATGACTGAGATGGGAAATACTGTGTATTCAACTGTTGCCTGGGTGCTTCACCAGTTGCAGCTTTATGGGAGAATGATGAAGGGAAATCTTGGCTAGAGTTAGCCAGAAGGTTTGTGGCAGACTCTGAAGTCAGCTGGAAGAAGGTTCTATGATCTGATGAAACCAGAATTGAGCTTTCTGGCCATCAGACTAAACGCTATGTTTGGTGTAAGCCAAAAACTGTACATCATCAAAAACACACCATCGATACTGTGAAGCATGGTGGTGGCAGTATCATGCTGTGGGGATGCTTCACTGCAGAGGGCCCTGGAAGGCTTGTGAAGGTAGAAATACCGAGTGACCCTAAAATCCTATTAAATAACTCCACACATTTTGCCCTACCAAATTACACAGCCCATAATTCTGGATTGTTTAAGCAACTCATATTACCAAAGTGGGTGACAACTAAATTGATTCTGAGATTCATACATTCAATGATTTTCTGGCCGACTGAAAATCACATCAGTCCAGTTGTAGGCCTGAAATGAGCATGGATGTGGTTAGCATTTTCTTTGCTACCCAGTCCATACTCATTGGGGGTGTTAGAGAGTGGAAAATCACCTTCCAAAAACTTTTTTTTGAAAGTTTTGGACATTTGTTTGAAATACAAACTCTGAAATGTAACGAGGCATGCAGAATCGGCTTGGGTAATGCACTAAGGGACAGATACAGCACATGGCTGGACTTGACTGGAATGAACGTGCCACTTCTATGCTGTAGCAATTTATGGTTCAGTGTTGTTTCACTTCTTCTCAGCTAAATCTAGCTGCTTTCATCTTTTTATAAGTTAGCTTTTCAAAGTTTGTCTTCATATTTTGCATTGTTCTATGTTCAATGTCTGTTCAGATGTGTATCAGTATAAAATAGAAGCCAATATGATGTAAAATATAATGTAATTCAGCTCAGCAAAGGTAAAAAGGTATTTAGAGTGATAGAAAAGTACAGCACAGAAATATGCCATTTGGCCCATCTAGTCCATACCAAAGCATTTAAACCGCCTAGTACCATTGACCTGAACCCAGACCACAGCCCTTCACACCCCTACCTTCCATGTACCTATCCAAACTTGTCTTAAGTGTTGAAAATCAGCATTCACCACTTTGTTAAAAATAATTCCTCCTTGAGCTTGAAGGATATTGTGCCCGGTTTCAGTCTGGGGGGCCCCCCCCCCCCCCCATGCACATTGTCAATGCCATAGTGAAACAATTGAGGTTCAAAGTGAATGTGTTCTAGCCAAGGTGACAAGGCTTCCCTTATTTGACTATTCCAAGGGCTAATTGGTATCAAGAACAAAAATGGCTTCAAGATCCAGCCAAATACATCAATCTTCAGCCTAGGATTGCAAACTGAAGTTCTCTGGGAGATAAAAAAAAGACAATCAATTTTGTCAAATTTAAAGATTTGTTAATTAAAAACTTATACCAATTGATGAGATAACTATTAACAAATCCATTTGACAATCTTCTTCATGGGTTGTCTTGTTCATAGGATTGTAGAGCAATACAGCAGAGAAACTGGCCATTTGGTCCACACCGTCTAGTGGTATCCATCCATATTATTCCCATTTCCAGCACTTGGCCTGTAACCTTCGATCCCTAAACCATAAAGTACCACCTGGACACTTCTTTTAAATCTTTTTATTGAATTAGTACACAAAAGGTAAACCATATAGGCACTAATACACTGTTGCAGTATAACTTTACAAGAGATATTAATACACAAAAAGCAGTTAGTACAAACAGTGCAGTTTAGACATAAAATAACAAGGTAATATAATAGTATACTAATTTTCATACATATCAATAAGGAAAAGAAAAAAAAAACCCCAAAAAACCCCACCGTGCAACTAATCTAAAAAGCAAAGCAAAGCAATGGGCTAGCTAGGTATCAAGTAGAGTTAAACAACTTAAAACAATCACGTCCTCAAACTCGACCTCCATTAAAAACAGTTAAAAAGCAAGAAGGGAATGTAAATATGGATGGAGAGAGAAAAAAAAGTTACACTAAATGAGAATGTTGAATAAAAGATCTCCAGGTCTGTTCAAATTTAACTGAAGTATCATAAAGATTACTTCTGATTTTCTCCAAATTTAAACATAGTATCGTCTGAGAAAACCAAAAGAACGTAGTTGGGGCATTAATCTCCTTCCAATGTTGTAAAATACATCTTTTCGCCATTAAAGTAGGAAATGCAATCATTCTACGGGCTGAAAGGGAAAGATTACTGGAAATTTTAGGTAATCCAGCACTTCTTAAATGCTGTTGGTGAATCTGCTTCCAGCACTCTCTCGGCTGCTCACCACTCACTGGGTGAAAAAGGCCCCCATCGGATTCTTCTAACTCTCTTACTCCTTAATGTAAATCTAAGTCCACTCTCCTCTCCCAACAGATTCTTTTTTCTCCAGCCCTTGACTTTTCCCACTCACCTGGCTTCACCTATCACCCTTCAGCTAGCCTCTTCTCCTTCCCCCCACCCCACCCCTACACACCTGTTTATTCTGGCATCTGCCCCCTTCCTCCTCAGACCTGATGAAGGGTCTCAGCCTGAAACATCGACTGCTTATTCATTTCCATAGATGTTGCTTGATCTGCTGAGTTCCTCCAGCATTTTGTGTGTGTTGCTCTGGATTTCCAGCATCTACAGACTTTATTGTGTCTATGTCCTCTAGTTCTATTCACTTCTGATAGGGGAAAAGATTCCTGCAGTCTACTTACTGATACTCCACACTATTTCATGTAACTTTGCCATGTCATCTCTTAACCTTCTCTGCTCCAGGGATGACAAAATTTTTCTAGTCTTTCCTCATAAAAAAAATTCTCCATCCCAGCCAAAGTCCTGGTGAATCTCCTCTGCATCCTCTGCAGTGCTAATGCATTATTCCCATAGAATAGAGATCATGTGCTCTTTGTTCTGAAAGATTTCCAAGAAGTAAAAAGTATTTTCAATGTGTATACACAGGGATCTGAAAGAGACTTTGGTGTTTAATCATTAGCATGAATTTATTCTGACAGATTTATATGTTTTTTGCTAAGTTCCAGCAAATTATGTAATCAAACATGAGTTTTATGCTTATTGCAAACAACTGTTAGTTTTAAAAGATTACATCTTATTAAATTGAAAATAGTCCATGTCAATATTTCTTGAGAGCTAATGCTGGTGGAAATAAAAAAGGATTAGAGCAGTGGTTCCCAACCTGTGGTCCACAGACCCCTTAGTTAATGGTATAGGTCCATGGAATAAAAAGTTTGGGAACGTCTTGATTACAGGAAAGAATTTAGAATATAATTAAGGGTAAGAACAAAGAAAAGTTCTCAAAAATTTCAAAGCACTTTGGGAACAAACTAAGCATGAGAATTCACACGGTTCACCAAATTCACAAGAATGACAAAGTACAAAGTAAATTTATTTTCAAAGTACATATATATCACCATATACCAACCTGAGATACATTTTCTACTGAACATTCATAGTAAGTACAAAGAAACAAAACAGAATCAGTGAAAAACGGACAAACAACCAAAGAAAAAAAAGATAATAATAAATAAATAATATCCAGAAGACGAGTTGTAGAGTCTTGTGAATTGTCCCCTCTGGTTCAAAAGCCTGGTGCTTGAAGGGTAATAACTGTTGCTGAACCTGGTGGCATGGGACAAGAAGGTCCTGTACCTCCTTCCTAATGGCAGCAGTGAGAAGAGAGTATGGTTTGGATGGTAAGGGTCCTTGATAATGGATACTGCTTTCCTGCGACAGTGCTCCAGATAGATGTGCTCAATGGAAGGGAGGGTCATGACAGACTGGGCTCCATCCTCTACTTTTATAGGTGTTTCCATACCAGGCCGTGATGCAACCAATCATTATACTCTCCACTTTGCATCTATAGAAGTTTTCAAAGTTTTTGATGACATGCTGAATCTTTGCAAGGTTCTAAGAAACTAGAGACACTACTGTGCCTTCTTTGAAATTGTACTTACACGTTGGACCGAGGACAAATCCTCTGAAATGATAACACTGAGGAATTTAAAGTTGTAGTTCTCTCCTGGGTATGACTCTAAACTGCAACCGGTGATGAGGTTCTTACTGGGGACTTTCAGAGCTTTGGGGAAAGTGGAGCAACCCCTTAGTCATTCATTGCTCCCAGGCCCGCTCCGACCTGGAACGGTAGCACCTGCAAGGGTTCCTGCTCAGGATACGAACGAAGGCCAACGGCGGATCAGGCAGGTTCAGTAACTGAACCTATGACGGAGAAGACGGATGAGCTAAGACCTCAAATGTCAACAGCTATAGTACAGGTGGATGAATATTTGGGAAGAGAAATGGTGATTTCTTTAGTTCGCCCAATGAAAGGCAATAGCAAACCACCGTTGCTACATACTAGGTTTCCTAGAATTTACTTGCTAAGAAAACCATGGTCAAACTCACAAAATGTATCGCACTACAACAACATCAAGAGGATCTTCAAGACAATTCTGAAGATGCTTCACTCGGTAGGGTTGATCCTGGCCAGCAGGGAATCCCCGACCGTCATCAAGCTACTGCTCATAAAATTCACGTAACACAAAAGAAAGTTTTTGCCACTTGGAATGTAAGAACCCTATATCAAGCAGGAAGATTGGACAATGGGATAAATGAAATGGAAAGACTAAAGATTAACATCATGGGAATTAGCGAAGTTCGGTGGACAGGTGCTGGAACATGTTAGAATAGAAATAAAACACCAACTTATTCTTATGGAGCATCCCATACTAATGGAGTAGGAGTTCTTATGGATGAAAACATGGCAAAAAGTGTTTTAGGACATTGGGCAATATCAGAAAGAGTGCTCCTTGTTAGATTCAGAGGACAGCCATTTGATTTAGCAATTATACAGGTATGTGCACCAACAACAGATGGAACAAATGAGGATATAGATAAATTCTATGAAGAGATTGAACAAGCAAAGAATGGATGCAAATCTCAAGATATCGTTATTGTCATGGGAGATCTAAATGCTAAAGTAGGACAAGGTGCTGATGGAAATACCACAGGAAAATTTGGACTAGGGGAAAGAAATGAAAGAGACAAGAAATGGGTAGAATGGTGCAAGATGAATTATCAGGTCATTATGAATACCTACTTTAAAAACCATCCAAGATGCTTGTGGACCTGGAAAAGTCCAGGTGATAACACCAGAAATCAAATTGACTTTATTACTATAAACCAAAGATTTAGAAACTCAGTGACTCAATGCAAAACATATCCAGGTGCAGACTGTAATAGTGACCATAACCCATTAATATGTCATGTAAAAGTAAAACTTAAAAAACTAAAGAAACAAAAACCTGAACAATCCCTTGACTACTTGCAATTAATTAAAGAAGAAAACTTAAGACAAAAATTTACAATTGAAGTAAGGAATAGATTTCAAAGTCTAGAAATAGAATCCATTGAAGATGATAGCAATCATGTAGAAATGAAGTTTAACTCTCTAAAGGATGCCTTGGTAGAATCAGCAAAGAAAAAAGCACAAAGAATAAATGGATAACAGATGGAATCAAAAATCTAATGGAAGAAAGGAGATGAAAGAAAGCAAATCCTATAGACTAAAATTCCTTAGATAAAAAAAGTTAAAAGCTTATGTCAAAAAGCCAAAGAAGAATGGTTAAACTAGGAATGTGAGCAATTAGGAAGAATCCCTATTACTGATCGAAAAAGGTTACATCAACAAATCAAGAATATCACTGGAAAAAAGCTCCTCTGTTCTTCAGGTGGATGTTTGAAAGCAAAGGATGGCACCATTATCATTGAAAAAGATGAGATTATGAACAGATGGACTGAGTATATTCAGGAATTGTTTCAAAATGATTGAGGCAAGAAACCAGAAATTGAGAAGACCATTGAAGGTCCAAGTATTTTAAAATCTGAAGTTTGTATTGCAATATATGAAGAAAGGAAAGGCAGCAGGTCCTGATGAATTAGTAATAGAACAAATGATCACCCTTGAAGATTACGGAATTGAAAAATTTACTGATTTAATCAATGACATTTATGAGACTAGAATAATACCAGAAGAGATGAAAAAATCAGTATTTATCACTCTTCCTAAGAAACCTGGAGCAATAGAATGTGAATTACATAGGACCATAAGTTTAATGAGTCATATCACTAAGAATTTTGATGATAAGAGCTAAAAGTAAGATACAAGCTCAAATAGGTAAAGAACAATGTGGTTTTGTGAAAGACAAAGGTACAAGAAACACAGTATTGATATTAAGGGTACTATTAGAACGAGCTATTCAAGTGCAAAAAGATTTGTTTGTTTTATCGACTACACAAAAGCATTTAATAAAGTGAAGCACAATAAGTTATTCAAATATTACAGGAAACTCTAGATCTAGATTTGAAAGACCTCCACCTAATCAGAAATCTGTACTGGGAACAAACTGTCGCTGTAAGAATAGATGGAGAAGCGAGTCAGTTTACGAAAATCAAGAGAGGCGTTAGACAAGGGTATGTTTTCTCCCCCGATTTGTTTAACGTGTACAGTGAAACAAAGTTACAAAAAATAAGAGATATCTTAGGAATCAAAGTTGGCGGTGAAAACATCAATAATTTTAGATATGCGGATGACACTGTGTTAATTGCAAGTACAGAGGAAGAACTACAAAACTTAATTGAATAGTTGTTGAAGAAAGTGCAAAATTAGGTCTATCTATCAATTGCAAAAAGACAGAATGTATGGTGATATCCAAAAAGAAGGAGAATGGTATCTGCAGGCTGAGAATAAACGGGGAAGACATAAAACAAGTACAGAACTTTTGCTACTTAGGAAGCTGGGTGACATCAGATGGCAGGTGCGACATGGACATCAAAAGAAGAATAGGGATGGCAAAAGCCACCTTTACGAGAATGAAGAGTCTATTGACCAACACGAAACTAGGCATGACAGCCCAGCTCAGAGCACTGAAATGTTACGTTTATCCAGTTATGTTATATGGCTCAGAATGCTGGACAATACCTAGTAACATGAGGAAACGAATTGAAGCAGCAGAGATGTGGTTTCTGAGGAGGATGCAAAGAATATCATGGATGAAACGAATATCTAATGAGGATGTCATGAACAGAGCAAGCACAAAAAGAGAAATAATGTATGAGATCATGAAAAGGCAACGTAACTTCATTGGACATGTGATTAGGAAAGAGGAGTTAGAATGCACGGTAATTATGGGAAAGATTGAAGGGAAGAAAGCAAGAGGAAGGCAAAGACAAATGATGATGAAAACAGCAGGCAGAGAACTGGAAATGAATACAAATGAATTGATCCACTTGACCCGAAACAGGAGTGTGTGGGCCATGGCAATCAAAGCTCAAACTGGGCACGGCATCTGATGATGATGATGATGATGAGTCCTCTCCACCTCTGATCATCTGATGAGGACTTGCTTATGGACTTCTGGTTTCCTCCTCCTGTAGTCAGTAATCAGCTCTTTGGTTTAACTGAGGTTGAATGAGAGGTGGTTGTTGGAAATATACTCAGCCAGTTTTCAATTGCACTCCTCTCTCCTGATTTATCATCATCTTTGATTTGGCCAACAACAGTGGTGTCATCAGCAAACTGAAATTTGTCATTGGATTTGTACTTATCTGTACTTAATAGTCTCGGAAATGAAAGAGGACCACTTAATGGCTCTGGGCTTGTACACAGTGGAGTTCAGAATCTTTAGGGATGGGAATCTCTGTGAAACTACTACACACTGAAATGATGGATAGAGTGGCTGTGGAAAAGATGTTTCCTTTTGTAAGGGAGTCTAGGATTTGAAAGCAATTCCCCACGATAAGGATGAGGAGGAAGTTTTTCAGTCAAAGGCTGCTGAATTCATTGCCATGGAGGGCAGTGTGGTTCCTTTGGTTTGTTTTGGCTGGCAGTGGTAGTTGGGATCAACTCCCACTCCATGTTAAATGCTCCCAATGGAATGTGTTTCAAATAGCCTCTGAAAACCAAGTCCAGCTCCTGGCCTTCACATGTGGCATAGCTACTAAGCCCAGCAGAACCATTTCTGACAGGGGAAGGGGCAAAGGCAGGTTACTGGCATCTTTAAACCAGTCTCTTTGGGCAGATGGGTCTCATCAGCTGTAATTTGCAACTCATCTGGGAGAAGGAAAACTCTGATCTCAAACCTCTGCTGCCTTGTGGCTATACCCACTCATGGGGAAGACTTCGGGAGTAAACTGTGAGGAAAAATCCAGAGCTGAGTCCCTAAGGCCGTCTTATGTTGAGTTCACCGCTGACGGGCAACTCCTGCAATGTCATTAGTACCAAACGGTATCGGTCTCTGCAGTTTCTTTGGATTCATCAGATGCGTGGAGAGGGGCAGCTTGGTACATGGGCCATAGCTTGCCTCCATATTTATCTATGTAGCTCCTTGGTAATCCTCAGGCTCGCTCAGCTCGCTTTCGTCTAGGGGGAGCAGCCTTTGGCCCCACCAAACTGGATAATCAAGTTTGTGTAGATGCTGTGTGATGTATCCCACCACGCCAAATATCAGACAGTACACTATACACGATTAAATGATTACACTTTATAAGTATTTACTGAAACTATGTAATTAATAGAGATACAATATAAAAGGAAAGTAAAAGGCGCCAAACTTACCAAAGTTCAACCACTTCATGCACAACTGTTGGAGCTCAATTAATGGAGTCTTCTTTCCCCCATTCGATCCCCTCCGACCTCCTCGACCCGCCGCCTGGGACCAACCACGGTGGTCGACCAGATGCTCCACACGAGTCTGTCCTCGTCTCCTCTCCTCGCCGAAGACCCTGGGCCTCGGAGTCCGTTCTGTCACCCAGCTTACAGCATCGCGTCTCCTCTCTCTGTCCCATTGCGCCTTCTGCCCAAAACCCACGAAAACAGTAGCTTACAGACACACAAGAAAGAATAACGTCTATCCCAATTGGTTAGCAAATGATTACAATTCTCATCATCAGTAATTATAACCCAAACAAGCTGCTAGAGAGAGAACCACTGTCTCAGCAGTTAACATAATAAAGAAGCCATTTTATGAGCCTTAGCAATAACATAAAAGAAACCCCTTACATGTGTTTATTGTCATACAGCAGGGAATAGGCCCTTCCGGCCCTTTGAACCACGCCACCCAGCATTCCCATAAATTAATGTTAGATTAATCATGGGACAATATACAATGAGCAATTAACTTACTAACAGGTACATCTTTGGACTGTGGGAGGAAACCAGAGCACCTGGAGGAAACCCACGCAGTCACGGGGAGAATGAGCACACTCCTTACAAACAGAGGCAGGAATTGAACCCAGGTTACCTTGTACTCTAAAACATTGTGCCAACCACTATGGTATCGTACTGTGCTGGCTTGCATACTGGCTTGTGTATTACATTGACAGCTGGGACACAATATCCGAAGTCAATCCCAACCAACGGAGGGCATCAAAAGGAGGGCTGTGGAAACCAAGCCATTATGTATACTTAAGGGAGAGGTTGTTAAGTCCTGGATCAGTAACGGGAGATGGTAAGAGAGTGGGACACACAAAAAAAAATCAGCCTTGATTGAATGGTGGAACAGGCTGAATGATCTAATTCTGCTCCTATATTTTTTTGGTCTTGTGGTCTTACTGGACTCAGACTACTGCCCAAGCTCATTACATGTGCTTCCCACCCAGCTGGATCTAGGTAGAGGACAAGGTGAGTTAATCCTATGCGTTGTGGCGATGGCCGGAGGGAGGCTGGGCCCTCAGGGGTGACTTTGCCTCAGGCACCCTCATCATGAGGCCCTGCTGCTGGATGCCTTAGGCTTTGGTTTTTAAATGTCTCTCATGGAGATATTTAACCTGGGTTTTAGTAAGTAAAAAACATGAAAATAATATAAATTAAATTTAATTGAACACCATCAAAACGTTAAAGTAAAATCACCTGAGAAACCTACCTCCAGCCAAGTTCCTGACTGCACTACTCAATGCTGAACCAGATGCAACACTAACTAACTCCTTTCTTCTCGAACTGGAGAATTAACAAGCAAGGATTTTATCCCTCAAACATAACAATTGTCTGTTCTTAGAGATGTGATTTGTCCAGTGTCCTTGAGGACACTTAAAATCATTTAAACGGCATACCTGTACACACAAGAGATTCTGCAGATGCTGCAAGTTCAGAGCGACAGTCAAAATGCTAGAGGAATTCAGCAGGTCGGGTAGCATCTATTCAGGGGAATAAACAGCTGATACTCAGGTCAAGCCCCTTCATCAGGACTCATCAATTCTATTTGGTATCAAACAGCGCCTTTTATGTTTATCTACAAATTGGAATAACTACTTTTCAGTAGACTTTCTTGTACATAAAGAGCTGAACTGAATATGGACTCTTTTGATTTTGTTTTATTTTCTGTTTTTGCTCTGTCTTTCTTGTTGCTGTTTACGTGATTTATTTCTTTTACGCAGGGGTGTTGATGTTCCTACTGCTGTTTGTGCAACTTTCTTTTTACACATGGGGGTTTAATGTTTTCTTTCTTTGAACGGGGTCCATGGTTTTCTTTGTTTTGTGACTATCTGTGGAGAAGACAGATCTCAGGGTTGTATTCTGCATACGTACATTGATAATAAATGTACCTGAATATTGAACTTTGATTGTTCCTGCTCTGGTTCAGGGTATAGAACTCTTTAACATTAGGAATTCCCCAACACTCTAGGCAAGAAGGTGGTACTTTTCTGGTTTAACCTGTCTGTCTTACACTGATGCCAGATATACAGAATTAAGTTTGATGTATCAGGATCATGATACGTTCTTTTAGAACCAGATATTCAATTGCACGAGTTTCCCATTTCCATAATGGGAATAATTTAGGTATTAATCACTTTGACGCCTTTTTAAGATTTACTGATATAGTAAGCTCTTGAAACCTGCTCTGTACACTTCAATATTTGTTTTCCTAAGGCATTGTGTTCAATTATACTGGGTTTGGTTCACCTCACAGATGCTCTTCCGCCTGGCTTAGTAGGGACTGGTTACCGTGACGAACTGAAGAAGCAGAACAAATCTCAGCAAAAGGTGAAGCTCATCAGGAGGGCCTTTAGACCATTCACTGCTGTTGAAGCCTAAGATCAATTTTAGATACACATTTAAGACATTTAAGAACAATTCCAATATATTAAAAATTATTAAACACAAAATACTCTGCAGATGCTGGGGTCAAAGCAACACTCACAACATGCTGGAGGAACTCAGCAAGTCGGGCAGCATCCAAGGAAATGATCAGTCAACGTTTCGGGCCGGAACACTTCGTCAGGACCGAAGAGGGAAGGGGCAGAGGCCCTATAAAGAAGGTGGGAAGGAGAAGGCTGGTAGGTTCCAGGTGAAAAACCAGTAAGGGGAAAGATAAAGGGGTGGGGGAGGGGAAGCAGGGAGGTGATAGGCAGGAAAGGTGAAGAAGGAATAGGGGAAAACACAATGGGTAGTAGAAGGAGGCGGATGCATGAGGGAGGTGATAGGCATCTTGGGGAGGGGACAGAGTGAAATTGGGATAGGGAAAGGGAGGGGGAGGGAATTACCGGAAGTTGGAGAATTCAATGTTCATACCAAGGGGCTGGAGACTACCTAGACGGTATATGAGGTGTTACTCCTCCAACCTGAGTTTAGCCTCATCATGGCAGTAGAGGAGGCCATGTACGGACATATCCGAATGGGAATGTGAAGCAGAGTTGATGTGGGTGGCAACCAGGAGATCCTGTCTGTTGCGGCGGACGGAGCAGAGGTGCATGACGAAGTGGTCCCCCAATCCGTGTCGGGTTTCACCGATGTAGAGGAGGCCGCACCGGGAGCACCGGATGCAATAGATGACCCCAACAGACTCACAAGTGAAGTGTTGCCTCACCTGGAAGGACTGCTTGGGGCCCTGAATGCTGGCAAGAGAGGAGGTGTAGGGACAGGTGTAGCACTTACGCTTACAGGGATAAGTACCAGGTGGGAAATCCGTGGGGAGGGACGTGTGGATCAGGGAGTCGCGGAGGGACCAATCCCTGCGGAAAGCAGAGAGTGGTGGAGAGGGAAAGATGTGCTTAGTGGTGGGGTCCTGTTGAAGGTGGTGTAAGTTGCGGAGGATAATGTGCTTTATCTGGAGGCTGGTGGGGTGGTAGGTGAGGACAAGGGGAACTCTGTCCCTGTTGTGGTGGCGGGAGGATGGGGTGAGGGCCGAAGTGTGGGAAATGGAGGAGATGCGGGAGAGGGCATCATTGATGATGGCAGAAGGGAAACCATGACCCTTAAAGAAAGAGGACATTTGAGATGTCCTGGAACGGAAAGCCTCATCCTGGGAGCAGATGCGGCGGAGATGGAGGAACTGGGAATAGGGAATGGCATTTTTGCATGTGGCAGGGTGGGAAGGGGTATAGTCGAGATAGTTACAAGAGTCAGTGGACTTGTAGAAGATGTCAGTGGACAGTCAGTCTCCAGAGAAGGAGACCAAGAGATTGAGAAAAGGGAGAGAAGTGTCCGAAATAGACTAAGTGAATTTGACGAGCTCAGCACGGGTACAGGAAGCAGCACCAATGTAGTCGTCAATGTAGCGCATGAAAATTTGGGGAGCAGTACCAGAATAGGTTTGGAGCACAGACTTTTCCACATAACCAACGAAGAGGCAGGCATAGCTGGGGCCCATGCGAGTGCCCATAGCTACACCCTTGGTCTGAAGAAAGTGGGAAGAGCCAAAAGAGAAGTTATTAAGTGTGAGTACCAGTTCCGCCAACCGGAGGAGGGTAGTGGTGGTGGGGAACTGGTGAGGTCTATTGTCCAGAGAGTACCGGAGGGCTTTGAGGCCTTCTTGATGGGGAATGGAGGTGTATAAGGATTGGACAATCATGGTGAAAATGAAGCGGTCGGGACTGGGGAACTGGAAGTTATTGAAGAGGTGGAGGACATGGGATGTATCCCGGATGTAGGTGGGGAGGGACTGAACTATGGGTGACAAAATGGAGTCCAGGTAGGCAGATACAAGTTCGGTGGGACAGGAGCAGGCAGAAACATCCGAAGGTTGTTCTTGACTTCCCCAAATCAGCTCAACACTTAAGGCGATCCAACCTTGCACCCAGATTAGTTGGACAGACATTGAAACTCCTGTGCCTCAACTCCTCCTCTTCAAATCGCTCACTCCAACTCCATATGCTTCGATTTTGCAATGCACCAACATGGCTCATCCCTCGAATTAACTTCGCCTTCATTGATTGTGATGATAGTTTACCACAATTTACTTCAATAAAGGTGTTATTAATAATGTCTTTAGTCGAATTTCTTGCCTTTTGAACTACCAGTAAGTTGTCGCTCACTTTCAGTAGCACCATCTTAATCCGGAAGAAGATCAATATTGCCATATTCATGGGGGATTTCAGTATGCAAGTAGGTTGGGAAAATCTAGTTGGCACTTGATACCAAGAGAGGGAATTTGTAGAATGCTTATGGGATGAATTTTCAGAGCAGCTTGTGGTTGAGCCTACTAGGGGAAAGGCAATTCTCAATTGGGTGTTATGTGATGATCCAGATTTGGTTAGGAAACTTAAGGTAAAGGAAACCTTAGGAGACAGTGATCATAATATAATAGATTACACTGTGCAGTTTGAGGAGAAGATAGAATCAAATGTATCAGTATTACAGTGGAGTAAAGGGAATTACAAAGGCAAGGGAGAGCAGCTGGCCGTGATTCTTTGGAAGGGGGCACTAGCAGGGATGATGGCAGAGCAGAAATTGCTGGTGTTAATGGGGGAAACTCAGAAGGTGCAGGTAAAATAGATGCAAAAGCTGAAGAAGTATTCTAAAGGGAAGGTGAGGCAACCGTGGCTGACAAGGGAAGTCAAAGAGGGGGCAAATAATATTGCAAATATTTGTGGGAATGTTGAGAATGCTTTGAAAAACCAAAAGAAGGCCATTAAAAAGCCATAAAAAGAGAAAAAGTAAAATATGAAGATAAGCTAACCAATAATATGAAAGTGGATACATAACATTTTTCAGCTATATACAGAGTAAGAGAGAGTGAATATTGGAGTGCTAGAAGATAATGATGGGTTGGTAGTAACAGGGAAGAAAGAAATGGCAGAGGAACTGAATAAGTAATTTTACATCAGTCTTCACCGTGGAAGACACTTGCAGAATGTCAGAAAAACCTAAGTGTCAGAGGGTAGAAGTGAGTGCCATTGCTATTACTAAGGAGAAGGTACTTGGGAAACAAAGATCTGAAGGTAAATAAGTCACCTGGTTCTGATGGGCTACACCCCAGAGATCTGAAAGAGGTAGATTAAGAGATTGTGGAGTCATTAGTAATGATCTTTCAAGAATCATTAGCTTCTGGAATAGTTCCTGATAACTGGAAAATTGCACATGGAAATTAGAAGAAAGGAAATTATAGGCCAATTAGCCTGAGTTCTGTGGTTGGAAAGATGCCAGTGTGTATAATTAAGGATGAGGTTTTGGGGTATTTGGAGGCACAAGACAAAGTCATCGTGGTTTCCTTAAGTGGAAACCTTGCCTGACAATTCTGTTGGAACTCTGAGGAAATAAAAGGATAGATAAAGGAGGGTCAGCAGATACTGTTTATGTTGACTTTCAGAAGGCTGTTGATAAGCACGTGAGGCAGCCTAACAAGATAAGAGCACATGGTATTAGAGGAAAGGTGCCAACATGGATTGAAGATTGGCTGACAGGCAGGAGGCAAAGAATGAGAAGAAAGGGGGTTTATTTTGGTTAGCTGCCAGTGACTCAATCCATGTTGGGAATGCTTCATTTCCCTTTGATATGGATGAAGGAATTGATGGCCTTGTGGCCAAGTTTGGGGGTGGCACAAAGGTAGGAAGAGGGGCAGGGAGTGTTGTGGAAGCAAGGTGTCTGCAGAAGGACGTAGACAGATTAGGAGAATGGGCAAAGAAGTGGCATTTGGAATATTGTCATGCAGTTTGGATGAAGTAATATAGGTAGGCTATTTTCTAAATGGAAAGAAAATTCAAAAATCAGAGGGCAAAGAGACTTGGGAGTCGGTGTTCCGGATTCCCTAAAGGTTAACTTGCAGGTTGAATTGGTGATAAGGAAGGTAAATGCAATATTAGCATTCATTTCAGGAGGACCGGAGAGGACTAGAATATACTGTAAGGGCAAGGATCTCATGCTGAGGTTTTATAAGGCGTTGGTCAGACCACACTTGGAGTGTTGTGAGCAGTCTTGGCCCTTATCTAAGACAAGATGTGCTGGCATTGGAGAGGGTCCAGAGGATGTTCACGAGAATGATCCCAGGAATGAAAAGGTTGGCATATGTGGAGCATTTGATTGCTCTGGACCTGTACACACTGGAGATGAGAAGAATAAGGGTTGATCTCATTGCAACCTATTGAATATTGAAAGGTTTAGATAAAGTGGAGGTGGAGAGGATGTTTCCTACACTGGGGGAGTCTAGGACCAGAGAGCACAGTCTCAGAATTGAGGCACATAAATTGAGAAAAGAGATGAGGAAAAATTTCCTTAGCCGGAGGGTGGTGAATTTGTGAAATTTACTGCCACAGATGGCTGTGCAAGCCAAGTCGTTGGGTATATTTAAGGCAGAGGATGATAGGTTCAGAGGATGTCAAAGGTTACGGGGCGAGGCAGAAGAATGGGGTTGAGAGGGAAAATAAGTTTGCCATAATGGAATGGCAGTGCCAAATGGCTCAATTCTGCTCCAAAGTCTTATAGCCTCTTCGTCCAAAAATAATTGTGAAATGTGATGCATTCACTTTAAAACTACCGGTCTTCTTATTAAATAAGGTTGTTAATGTTCTGGAAGGAATTCAGAAAAGAGTACACATCATGTGAGATAAGAGGATTATATAAAAGCAAGCATTTATCCTTATACCCTTTTGTACAAGAAAAAGATTAATGTTTTCTAATAGATTTGGCCAGGATGGTAAAAGCATCAGGGAAAATTGTGTGATACAGATAAAACCACTGAGAAAACATCATTTTCAGTATGACTCAGATCTCTCTTACAAAACCAGAATAGCTCTGTTGACTACATGTACATTATGAAAAAGGCATAACTCTAATTCATATGCAGTTAAAAAAAAACCTACAATCTGTGCACAGGCTGTCTCTGGTGAATATATACTGCACATGCTTTAATCTTTAGTCGTATCCTTAATTCGGTGTCCACATCAGCACCAACAATCTATCTGAGGGCTGACAGATGTTTAGTATATATCCATCATTATCTCATTACCTTTGTAGTAAATGTCCCCTTATATAGATACAATGTTTCTCTTTTATTAGTTTTCCTTTGTTCGAGCTCCTTTCCTTTGTACAGATAGGAAGAGGGAAGGAGAGCTAACACAAGCAATCTGTGATCCATTAACTCGTTAGCTGATTAGTGATCTCACTCATTCTGTACAAGCTGAGATCAAAGGGGAAATTAGATTTTTAAATGTTAGAAAATCTTTAAGGTGTTTTTTTAAAAATTTCATTCACTTCTTGTAGAAATAGTTATGCCAAATGAAAGCAATTTTTCCTGTGGTTTTCCATTCACTGTTGTTGATTAATCATTAAAATGGAAATGTATTTATTTATTGAATACAGCACTGAACAGGCTCTTATGGCCCAGCGTCCTCCAATTTAATCCTAGCCTAATCATGGGACAATTTCCAATGACCAATAACCTACCAACTGGTACGTCTCTGGAGTGTGGGGCACCTGGAGGAAACACTGGCAATCACAGGGTGAGCATACAAATTCCTTATAGGCAGCAGTGGGAATTGAACCCGGGTCGCTGGTACTGTAAAGCGTTGTACTAATCACTACACTACTGTGCCTGTCGTGAAAAGTAGACTGATGAGATACAAAAACACGAGGAATCCTGCAGGTGCTGGAAATTCAAGCAACACACATCAAAGTTGCTGGTGAACGCAGCAGGCCAGACAGCATCTCTAGGAAGAGGTACAGTCGTCGTTTCGGGCCGAGACCCTTCGTCAGGGCCCTTTGTGCAGAATTCCTCGTGATTGCGTTTTTAAATTCACTACTGCGAAGCTTCTTCCGGTGATGCCTACACTGAAGAAGTTTAAATCTTCTCTTCAGTCCTGACGAAGGGTCTTGGCCCAAAACGTCGACTGTACCTCTTCCTAGAGATGCTGCCTGGCCTGCTGCATTCACCAGCAACTTTGATGTGTGTTGTCTGATGAGATACGATAGAGCTTGTGGGCCACACCAGAGGAATGTCCTCCTTTACAATTTAAGTCTTGCAGTAAATCTGAGATGTATGGCTCCATTTTCACTATAACCTCACTGTAAAAAAGGAAACAAACGAAAAACAAATGCAATTAATGGAATGAGCTTCTTTTCTTTGAGGTAGGTTTGTAAAGTGGTAGGGTGGTTCCAAAGTACTCTAGTCCTTGGTAAGTCCTAGTTAGAAGGGAGAAGGCGTTTCTTTAGATTAATGTGATCAATGTGTTTATTCGTTAAATGCAAATTACCTCACATTAATCATATATCCTGTGGCTCAAAAATAGCCTGGTGAGCATGGCAGAACTACACAGATGAATCATTGAATGCAGGAGTCAGTATCATTTACGTTCCTTAGTACAGACTGTCCTTTAAAGCTTTCAAAAGTGGAGAGACTTTACTGAATAAGTGGTATAATACTTCCGATGTTCTGTCGAAAATTAGCATTATTAATCCACACATAATAATTCCACCCTAACGCTAATTCAATTTGAATGTATTTAATAAGATCTTGTTTCTTTAACTTTTGATTAGAATCGGGTTTAATAGCAGTACAATGCAATACATAATAATAGAGAAAAAAATCCTGAATTAAGTATATATATATATATATATATATATAAAATAGTAAATTAAATAAGTAATGTAGTTGTGGATTCAACGTCCATTCAGAAGTTGGATGGCAGAGGGGAAGAAGCTGTTCCTGAATCATTGAGTGTGTGCTTTCAGGCTTCTGTACCTCCATTCTGATGATAGCAGTGAGAACAAGATATGACCTGGGTGATGGGGGTCCTTAACAATAGATACCACTTTTTCAAGGCATCACTCCTTGAAGATGCCTTGGATACTATGGAGGCTAGAGACCACGATGGAGCTGAATGAGTTTACAAGTCTCTGTGCAGCTTGCTTCAATCCTGTGCAGTAGCCACTCCATAACAGGCGGTGATGCAGCCGGTAATTAACAAAGAGTCTTGCAAACATTGTAATTTTTGACTACATATCTGTTTAAAAATGACGATGATGAGTTGACACTGCAAAGCAAAGAATGATTAGTTGATGGGAGGGAGAGAATTTCAACACCACAGGGGCACTTTGGTTCCCAGACAGGGATCATCAACTGGTGATAGATATCACCATGCAATGCTAATCTAACTCTCAAAATCTCCGCACAAGTATGGGAAAATGGGAATTGAAAACATTTCTTTTAAAGAATAAATTTAATTGTTGCTTCTACTAAGAAGATAAATCAGAATGCTTTGACAGTAATATGCATTTCTCAGGGAAAGCATGGTGAATATAAACACCTACATTAACATAAAGTAGATGCATTTTTTGAATATTTGGTGTACTATGTATGTTTAAATTTAACCTATATTTCACAGGCTTTTTGGAAATTGTGATGATTTTTAAAGGACTAATACATGGTCTTGAGTTTTTATTGTGGTGTCTCTTTGAGCTGACATTGCTAAGAGTATTTATGGAACTACCATGCTGCCACATTGATGTATATTGCTGAGCCTATTAATGAAGACACCACAGCATGAGAAACAGCTGTTGTGACACAACCTGTACAAATGTTTTATTGTAGAACAGTATTCCAGAATCATATTCATTAATACGTAAATAAGTTATATTTTTTTTATTTTCTGTTAAGTTCTCCACTAACAAACTGAATTGAAGACACATTTCAGATGCCTCTAAATATAAAGAAGAAGTCGAAATACATAGTAGGTCATGGAACATCTGTAAGAAGAGAATTAATTAACGCAGTGGATGTGACCTGTATCAGTATCTCTGTCAGGTTCTGGAGATGAGCCAGGTGAATTAAACTATTAAAGAGCTTTATTAGGCAAGGTACTTACAGAAAGAGACACGGCATTTCTTTTCCTGTGCACCTTCTACCAGACAGATGACCACTTCAAATCTTTTCAAAACTGAACATAGGGAGCAGGTGGTCACATGGTAAAATTCTTAAAAGACACGTGACCAATATACGTACATGGCTGAAATGGTGCCTCATTTCGATTCAACTTTCCATTTCCCTTCTGACATGTCTGTCC
Source organism: Mobula hypostoma (assembly GCF_963921235.1). Lineage (NCBI taxonomy): Eukaryota > Metazoa > Chordata > Chondrichthyes > Myliobatiformes > Myliobatidae > Mobula > Mobula hypostoma. Next base: position 25,504,347 of record NC_086116.1, read on the forward strand.
ACGGCCTTCTGTACTGGCATGATGAGGCCACACTCAGGTTAGAGGGGCAATACCTCATATTCCACCTGGGTAACATCCGACATGATGGCATGAATATTGATTTCGCTAACTTCAAGCAATTTTTCCACATCCCCCTCTCGTTTTCAATTCCCAATTCTGGTTATGCCTTGACCCTTTCTCTTCCCCTCACCTACTTATCACCTCCCACTGGTTCACCCCCTCCTCTTCTCCCATGTCCTTTCCTAATGATCTCTTCTTCTTCAACCCTCTATCTCCTCCATCTACCCCCCCAACCAAACTTCTGACTTTATCCCCCCCCCACCTTCCCCTCACCTGGTTTCACCTTTCACCTGCCATCTTGTACTCCCTCCCCTCCCCTGCCTTCCAATCCTGGCTTCTGCCTCTTTCTGTTCCAGTCCTCATGAAGGGTCTCAGCCCAAAATATCTATTGCTAATTCCCCTCCATAGATACTGCCTGAAATGCTGTGTTCCTCCAGCAATTGCTGCTGTTGATATCCCTGCAACACTTGCTACCTGGCTGCACCATTAAAGTGAGGTGACAGGAAGGAAAAGATGTAAGTTTGATGTTATTCATTTCATTCTGTTTGCAACCAGACCTGATTGAAATTGGGAGCCATTGTTCAAACCAGACTATTTCAATGAAGCATGACGTGCACGTGCAGACATTAACTCCATGTTTTGCATACTGTGTTTAGTATTGGTATCTATCGTGCTTGCACGCCAATTCAGTTTGAGTGACTATTGAACAGTACTACAGCAGTGCCATTTCTTATTTTCTCAAGTTTACATGTACTCTTTGATAGGATTTAAACTGGCCATATCCAAGACTGCAAAGGAATTTTTGGTTGTAAGCACCATAAGGTCACCAGTTTGTGGAGGGATTAGTAGTGATCTTTCAAGAGTCAATAGATTCTGGACTGTGTCTGAGGGACTGGGAAATTGCAATGTTACTCCACTCTTTAAGAAGGGAGAGAGGTAGAAGAAAGGAAATTACAGGCCAGTTAGTCTGACTTCATTGCTTGGGAAGATGTTGGAGTCCATTATTAAAGATGAGGCTTCGGGTACTTGGAGGCGTATGACAAAGTAGGCTAAAGTCAGCATGGTTTCCTGAAGGGGAAACTTTGCTTGACAAATCTGTTGGAATTCTTTGAGGAAATAACAGGCAGCTTAGACAAAGGAGAGTTGGTAGACGTGGTTTACTTGGATTTTCAGAAGACCTTTGAAAAACTGCCACACATGTGGTTGCTTTAACAAGGTAAGAGCCCATGATATTACAGGTTAGTGTCAGGACTGCTTCTTTTCTTGTTATATTTCAATGATTTGGCTGACAGATTCGATGGTTTTGTGGCCAAATTTGAAAATAATATAAAGATAAGTGGAGGGGTTGGTAGTGTTGAGGAAGCATGGAGTCTACAGAAGGCCTTGGACTGTGAGAGAATGGGCAAAGAAGTGACAGATGGAATATAATGTAGGGAAGTGTATGGTCATGCACTTTGGTAGAAGGAATAAAAGTGTAGACTATTTTCTAAATGGAGAGAAAATTCACAAATCGAAGGTGCAAAGGGACTTGGAGGTCCTTGTGCAGAATTCCTTAAAGGTTAACTTGCAGGTTGAGTCTGGAAATGCAATGTCAGCATTCATTTTCAAAGGACTAGAATATAAAAGCAGGGATGTAATGCTGAGGCTTTATAAGGCATTGGTCAGACAGCACTTGGAGAATTGTGAGCATTTTTGGGTCTCTTATCTAAGAAAATATGTTCACAAGGATGATTCTGGGAATGAAAGGGTTAACATATGAGGAGCATGTGATGGCTCTGGACCTGTACTCATTGGAATTTAGAAGAATGAGGGAGGATCTCATTGAAACCTATTGAGTATTGAAAGTCCTAGACAGGGTAGATGTGAAAGGATGTTTCCTATAGTGGGGGAATTCTAGGGCCAGAGAGCGCAGCCTCAGAATAGAACCAAAATGAGAAGTCATTTGTATAGCCAAATGGTGGTGAATCTGTGGATTGTATTGCCGCAGATCGCTGTGGAGGCCAAGTCATTGAGTATATTTAAAGGGAGGGTTGATAGGTTCTTGGTTAGTCAGGGCGTCAAAAGTTACAGAGAGAAGTCTAGAGAAAGGGATTGAGTGGGGCAATAAATTAGCCATGATGGAATGGCGGAACAGACTCGATGGGCCAAATGGCCTAATTCTGCTCCTATGTTTAATGCTTTTATAGTATAAACAGGGCTGGAAGAAGAAAGCTTCTTGCCATGCCATTCATACTGACTATTCCTCTGCATTCAGTGTGAGATTCAGATGAAATCTTTTCCATTTAAATAAATTGAGCTAGTTTGCTCACCTCTTCTTCAATAGATTGTATTGGAATACAGTTAAAGGCATAAAATGGAACAGGATGGAGAATTATTCTGTAAGTACCAGCAAACTCAGACTAAATGGATATAGCTCTGAAACAGGAGTTTGCAATGTTTATTATACCATGGACCTCTACTATTAACTGCGGGGTCTGTGCACCCCAGGTTGGGAACCCCTGCTGTAAAAGCTTCATTGAACAACTTAACCAGTGGTAAAGAAGAAGCCCCTAATGACCCTGTGAGTCTGACCTGAAAGCACCCTTGAGAATGAACTCACTGAAAGCATCCGGCCCAAATGGGGTACTTGACTGAATACTAAGGAGCTGTACTGATCAACTGACTGGAATGGTCACCGATATCTTTAACCTCTGGCTTCTACAGTCTGAGGTGCCCACCTTCTTCAAGCAGGCTTCAATTATACCCATGCTAAAGAAGAACTTGGTAACCTACCTCAATGACAATTGTCCATTCGCACTTACTTCCACTGCGATGAAGAGCCTTGAGAGGCTGGTGGTGAAACATATCAACTCCTGTGACTTGGATCCACACCAATTTGCCTACCGTCACAACAGGTTCACAGATGATTCTATTTCATTGGCTCTTTACTCAACCCTGGAACAGCTGGACAGCAAAAGTGTATACATCAGGATGTTCATCATCGGCTACAGCTCAGCTTTGAATATTATCATCCCCTCAAAACTAATCAATAAACTTGAAAATCTTGGCCTCAATACCTCCTTGTGCAATTGGATCCTTGATTTCCTCACTTGCAGACCCCAGTCAGTTTGGATTGGTAAAAACAGCGGTCCCCAACCACCGGGCCGCGGACCGGTACCGGGCCACAGAGCCTGAGCTACCGGTCCGCGAGGAAACAATATGATTTGGCGATAGGAGTCAGCTGCACCTTTCCTCATTCCCTGTCACTGTCACTGTTGAGCCATTACGCATGCGAAGTCATTACCCACAGGTCATCCATTTCTGCGCGGGAAGAAGATCAATTCCTGGAGCTTGCAAATGATGGCGGGCTGAAAAGTATGTTTGACATAACATCTCTGGCGCCATTCTGGATCAAAGTCAAGGCTGAATATCCTGACGAAGGGTCTTGGCCTGAAACGTTGACTGCACCTCTTCCTAGAGATGCTGCCTGACCTGCTGCGTTCACCAGCAACTTTGATGTCTGTTGCTTGAATTTCCAGCATCTGCAGAATTCCTGTTGTTTGCTGAATATCCTGAGATAGCCACGAAAGCACTGAAAATGTTGCTTCCATTTCCAACATATCTCTGCAATGAATGCAACGAAAACTAAATTGCGGAATAGACTGGACATAAGGAACCCCCTTCGAGTATCGCTGTCTCCCATCACACCTCGATGGGACCATCTTGTTGCAGGAAAACAATCCCAGGGCTCCCACTGTTTCTGCGATATTGGTGTGTTGCAGTGATTTTATATGTTCATACAGGGAAAATATGTGCTGCGTGTTTAATATCCAAACGATACTTAAAATGTTATGATGCTATTGACTTACATAACTATATAACAATTACAGCACGGAAACAGGCCATCTCTGCCCTTCTAGTCCGTGCCGAACGCTATTCTCACCTAGTCCCACCGACCTGCACTCAGCCCATAACCCTCCATTCCTTTCCTGTCCATATACCTATCCAATTTTTCTTTAAATGATAATATCGAACCTGCCTCGACCACTTCTACTGGAAGTTCACTCAACATTTACTTCAAGCTCCCCTGTCCTCCCCTGATAATTGACTTATCATTATATTCATGCGAGGAAAATATGCGCTGTGTGTTTAATATTAAATTCGTTAGATAAACCCTTTTAGAAACGAAATTGAGTGTATTAGCTATTATCATCTGTATTCCGGTCATGATTAACACCCCCCCCACCCCCCCCACCGAAAAGAATCGCCAAAAACAATTTGTGGGAAAAAATTGTACACGCATGCGCAAGGTACGCATGCGCATTGGTGCCCGCGCAAGGCTTCATGGTCATTGTAGTCTTTCTCGGGGTAAACCCAGCATATTTGACTGCTACTCTTGTCTGTTGGCAATGCCCCCCGCCCCCCCGGGTCAGCTGGACCGCAAGAATATTGTCAATATGAAACCAGCCCGCAGTGCGAAAAAGGTTGGGGACCCCTGGGTAAAAACATCTGGTCCTCAATCTCCATCAGCACACAGTGCACCATAGGTGGTGAACTTAGACCCCTGCTCTACTTGCTTTGTACTTAAGACAGTGAGGCTAAGCACAGCTTCAAATCTGTATTTAATTTTGCTGATGACACCACTGTCATTGGCCAAATCAAAGGTGCTGACGAATCAGCAGTGCAGTACTGAGCAAACTCTTAGGCACATGTATATAGTCAGGGTGCCTAAGACTTTTGCATCGTACTGTATGTTACCGTATGTTTTTCCAGTTACCAAACAACACTAAATACTTCTGAGCTAATTCAAAACTAAGTACTCTTATTTCTGCTTCCCAACCACCTTCATAATTTAATCTATATATAATACCATGTATCCTATGTATATGTGTGTGCCTAAGACTTTTGCACAGTAGTGTAGGAGGGAGGTTGAAAATCTGGCTGAGTGATGGCATAACAACAACTTCTCACTCAACGTCAGCAAGACCAAGGAGCTGATTGACTACAGGAGGAGGAAACCAGAGGCCCATGAGCCAGTGCTCATTGGAATTGGAGAGGGTCAGCAACTTTAAATTCCTCGGTGTTATCATTTCAGAGTAACTTTCATGGGACCAGCATGTAAATGTCATTACAAAGAAAACACAGCAGTGCCTCTAGTTCCTTAGAAGTTTGCAAAGATTCGGCATGACATCTAAAACTTTGACAAACTTCTACAGATGTGTAGTGGAGAGCAGGAGGGGTGGTTGATAAGTTTGTGGCCTAAGGTAGAAGGAGTCAGTTTTAGAAAACCTAGCACATTTATTTTTCAACATAGTCCCCTCCTACATTTACACACTTAGTCCAGCGGTCGTGGAGCATATGGATCTTGGACCTCCAGAAGATGTCCACAGCAGAGGTGATTGATAAGTTCGTCCCCTAAGGTAGAAGATGAGTTATACAGCTCTCGTTACATGCACATGCAGTTCAACTCTTTCAGTGATTATGCAGAAAGTTTGAAGTTAATAACTCATCTCCTTCTACCTTAGGCCACAAACTTATAAATTACCCCTGATGAGTTATTAACTGATGAGTTATTAACTTCAAACTTTCTGCATAATCACTGAAAGAGTTGAACTGCATGTGCATGCAACAAGAGCTGTATAACTCATCTCCTTCTACTGCAGGTCACGGACATCAATCACCTCTCGTATATTGTCTAGTTGTATCACGGCCTTTTATGGAAGCACCAATGCCCTTGAACTAAAAGTCCTACGAAAAAGTATTGGATACAGCCCAGATCATCATGGGTAAGGTTCTCCCTACCATTAAGTATGTCTACACAGAGAGCTGTCACAGGCAAACAGCGTACATAATCAAAGACCCCCTACTACCCAGGCCATGCTCTCTTCTCCATTAGGAAGAAGATACAGGAGCCTCAGGACCCACACCACCAGGTTCAACAGTTATTACCCCTCAACCATCAGGCCCTTGACCCAGAGGGGATAACTTCACTCAACCTCACTTGCCCCATCGCTGAACCGTTCCCACTACCTATGGACTCACTTTCAAGCTCTCTTCATCTCGTATCCTCAATATTAATAATTATTAATATTCTTTTGTATTTGCACAGCTTGATGTCTTTTGTACAGCGGTTGTTTGCCTGTCTATTGTGTTTCTTAGATTTACTGCGAATGCCCGCAAGAAAATGAATCTTGGTGTTGTACATGGTGACATATATGCGCTTTGGTAATACATTTACCTTGAACTCTGAACTTTGAACGTCTTACACAGTAGGTCAGTGGTAAAGGGGAAGGGTTCATTAGGATGTCAACATATTAAAATAGTGATCAGAGAAGGGGAAAAGCAACCAATAAAACATGCTGTTTACATGATGTTATTTGATTCTGCTAATACGTACTTTATAGTGAATGAGAAGACACAGACCAGTTTTTAAAAATCCTTATTTCATTTGCCAGTCATATATTTATTTCTGTCTTGACACCTACAGCCTGACTGCCCTCTGAAAGCAAAGGTCCTGATGGATTTGAAAAGCTTAATTACATGGTTACTCTTCCAGGAATAATCAGGTCTTTTCCAAAGCCGAGCAGACCAGTGTAGCTGGTGGATCATCTGCAGTCACTCAGTTGTATAGTATCTAAGTTTCAAATTATTGCAAACAGCTGGAAGCTTATTCTCCAGATAGTTTTGACATTTGTTTAGACCTTGAACTGCAGTCTTTCGAGAGGCGGTGGTAGCATCTGTACAAAATCCAAACCATGGAGTAACTCCCAGTAGGCTTGAAAGACACCTTTAATACTGTAACAAGTCAATTGAACTGATAGGTTAAATGTACAAAAGGGACGCCAGATTGCGGTGTTTTTGGAGGTCAAACCATTTGCCCTTCAATCAAGTACATCGTCAGCATTCAAGGAAATTCCTTCAGAAGAGTTCACGGACTCACTAACTAATCAGCAAAGGTTCAAGGGAAATTTGATCATAATGGACAATTAAAGCTGTAGTTCCTCCAACGTGTCTGCAGTGCAGCAGTTGAAAAGTTATTTCATTGTCTTCTGTGGAGAATGATCACTGTTGCTTCATTAAAATCACACAATTGTTACATCCATTGATTCTATTATTTATTAGTTTTGAGCTAAACTGTACAGTACATTTACAAAACAGCAGAAGAATTAGTCGGGCTATTAGGCCTTGAAGTAGATAAAAATCATCGTAACAATCTTAATACCATGTCAGTGCATGCAGGCGTGTGGAAATCTTTTAGTCAGATTCCCATTGTTCCTCATGCACAAATTTTATGGAGGAAGACAATCAGAGTGATAGGCATTAGGATTCTAACAGCAAATCAGAGAAACATATTGCATTAGAGGAAAGACTTGTTCAGAGATGAGATGGGTTGGAATGCATATTGTGAATGCAGTAACATATAAAAGCCTGCTCAGACCTAAAACATTAACTGTTTCTCCTTCCACAGATTTCATATTTCCAGAATCTGCATTTTTAAATTTTATTTTGTACGTAGATCTTCTGTAGTGACAATAGAGAGGCCTACTTCAAAGAAAATTAAGATATGGGAACTTATTGTGTACATCCATGAGGTATTCAGAAAGATAGAGAAGGATAAAAGGAAGGGCAGATGACTGTATGGATATTATTATAATATTATTATTATTATGATATATAAGTAAGTTGGCGCCATTAAGAAGGTGATTCATGCTAGCAGCTCTGATGGAAATCTTCAAATATTCTGGTTTTAGACTGCTACAGCTGAAATCCACAGACACAGCCATGGACAGTACAGTAAGCAACATTGTTTTAAGGTGTTTAAAAAACCTATTGCAACTCAAAGTCGACGAATTTCGGACGTCGGTCTCCGGTCGCGAGTGCAGTTCCCCTTTAAGACAGTGGATGTGAGAATGCCGCACTGGTTTAAATGTTTGTCTCAGGAGAAGAGGGGTGCGACTTCCCCTGCCGTCTATTCTGCTGGCTGCGATGTACTGCTGCCACATAACAACAAATTTCACAACATGTGCTGGTGATATTAAACATGATTCTGATTAAGTATATGAGCACTTGAGAGAAATAGCATTTATGTGAAGTCTAAGGAAGATTTGATTTGGCAAGAATTCAGGAAAACTTGAAGAGTTACTTGGTGTGTATTTATAGGCATCTGCTAGTCTCATGAGACCATGGATTTGCACCTTGGAAGGTTTTCCAGGGCGCAGGTCTGGGCAAGGTTGTATGGAAGACCAGCAGTTGCCCATGCTGCAAGTCTCCCCTCTCCACACCACCAATGTTGTCCAAGGGAAGGGCATTAGGACCCATACAGCTTGGCACCGGTGTTGTCGCAGAGCAATGTGTGGTTAAGTGCCTTGCTCAAGGACACAAAACGCTGTCTCAGCCAAGGCTCAAACTAGCGACCTTCAGATCACTAGACGAACTCCTTAACCACTTGGCCAGGTGCCAACACTTGGTGTGTATAATAGGCCAACAAATAGTGGGAAAGAGGGAGGGAAATCAATTTCTGGAAAGGTGCAAGGACTGCAATATTTTATTAATGGCGGTCTTCAATCACCTTAATAAATAATGACAGGGGATGGAATATATAGGACAACTTCCTCAATAAGCATAATAATGATCTGATTTTGGGGAATGAGGCAGGACAAAGTTACTAAGCAGTTATGAATTTCATATCATCAGATTTATGAATACAACAATATTCTGATAATTCATTCAGTCAGATCCGTGGTGGTGCCAGACTAACAAATTTTTCAGACCAACTGTAATATAGTTACGTCTTAGATGTCTGCATAACTTTTCTTCTGAACTTTGTGGGTGTTCCTTGTTGGTGTCGGAATGTGTGGCTACACTTGTGGGCTGCTCCCAGCATATCCTCAGGTTGGGCTATTTGTTAACGCAAGTGATGCTTTCACTATATGTTTCAATGTACATGCGTCAGATAAATGCACCTGAATCTGAATCTGAACAAGTTTTCTGGTGGTGTCATGACGGGTTAATGGAAAAACGGTGAGACTGGTTGAATGGAACTGCCAAAGAGCTAATGTATACATTATTAATTGAATGTTAAGTTTAAAGTTTATAGAGTGTAGAGACAAGGCCTCCAAGAGGACCACAACCTTGTTGCAGACTGGAGCCCTGCGTGCCTCGATGATCCAGAGAGCTACACTGGCCGGAGTCAAGAGCTTTATGCATTGGCAATTAGAGTGGTCTATCAGTCCTCCAGGTTTGGGGCTAACAACACTGCTTTGCAAAACAAATCTGTTATGAAAACAGCAAAGAAGAATCTGTCTACATCTGAGTGGTCAAGGACAGACAGTGATGGAGGACCACCATTGCTGCCCTAAATGCCAGTGGCAAAGGATGCAGTAAGTAAGTAACCAGGACCTCAGTGTATTGATGGAAGCAGAGAAATCCAAACCAGCATCTGATAGCCAGACACTGAAATATCCTGACAGGGGATTATTGGACATTTACTGTGTTTATCAGGGAATCATCAAGCTTAAATACGTATTTGGAGAATGGTTAATCACAGTAAGCTGAAGAAGCATCTGGCTCATCTGAGAATTAATGAGTAAAATAGCAATTTGACAATGGGATGATTTCAAAGAGGAGTTGATTGAGGAACAAACAGATTCAGTATGCTCACAGGGGAGAAAAGAATGGCAGGCAAAAATAGAACTCCTTATTAGATAAACAATATACATTACTGTGCAAAAGTTTTAGGCACATACTGTATACATAACTCGGGTGCCCAAGACTTTTGCACAGTACTGGAGTAATTTTATGTATTACACTGTACTGCTGCCACAAAAGAAAACAAATTTCATGACATATGTGAGTGATGATAAACCTGATTCTGATATGGGCCTCTATTGTGGACTGAGAGTGAGAAGGGGGAATCCTGGTCGGGAAAAAGGGGAAGAGAGGGGGAGGCAGCAGGAACCACCGGAGAGAGAACCTGTGATGATCTATAAACCAATTGTTTGGAATCAAATGACCTTGTCTGGTGACTCAGAGCTGGGTGTGTCTGCACCTGTACATCAGCCCCACCCCGCCCTGTCCCTGACGCTCCTTCCCTGTCACCGGTCCCACAAACCTCCCACAGTGCTCCCCCTCACCACTCCCAACATCCTTTGCACCGGGACGGATTTACATACTCACTCTCCACTCATGATACAGCTGGTCCACGTTAACAAATACAGTACTGTGCAAATGTCTCAGGGACCCAAGCTATAAACTCAGTATGTGTCTCAGACTTTTTCACTGTACTGTAGTTACAATAAAAAAGTTAGTAGCAAATAAAACACATAACACCAGAAGTACAAAGGAAGTATAAAACTAAATAAGAGGAAAAGAGAATATATTTGCACATATGAAAATAAATTAAGTGCTGAAACAGGAAAAACACCCAAATGTTTTTCATAAATATATAAATAGAATTAAAGTTAAAGGGAAAGCAAGGATGGCTTGAAACGACAAAGGGGATGTGTTTTTTTTGTCAGAACACACAATTGAGTACCTGCTAATGTATCAATAAATGAGGTATTGATAGTAATATTGTTTACATTAGATAACATTAAAGAGCAGAAGTCAACACATCATGAAAATTGAAGATGATCCGATGAAAGAAGTAACTGAAATTAGAGTCAGGAACACCAACTTTCTTGGAGTGCACTTGATGGATGATCTCACCTGGATGCTCAATGCCATCTCTTTAGTCAAGAGGGCACCTCTGCTTCCCGAGGAGATTAAGGTCAGTGAGACTCCCTTCCCCATTCTAACCAAAGTCTACCATTGAGAGTGTCCTGACCAGCTGTATCATATGTTATGGGAATTACAAGTCATCAGAACTGCAATGGCTTGTGAAGATTGCTGACAGGATCATCAGGGTCTCTCTCTCCCACCCCATCCAGGACAAATACCAGAAGCACTGCGTTCACAGAGACCCCGGCATTGTCAGGGGGCCCTCCCATCCATCCCACAACCTCTTTGAGCTCCTTCCGTCCAGCAGAAGGTACCAAGGTATAAAGACAAGGACAGTTCAGCCGGGTAACAGGTTCTTCCCCCAGGCTGTGAGACAACTGAACACCCTGCTACCACCCAGTATGCATTATTTATGACAGCACCAGCAGCTTTATTCTGTTGTGTACTTAACTATATGTCATATATGCACTTTATGTCATGCTGTACTTTGAGAGAATTATTTTACTATCTGTTAAGGTTATTGTGTTAATATTATTTTATGTGCTGTATGTGATGGATGTACTGTGTTTTGCACCTTGCTCCCAGAGGAGCATTGTTTCATTTAGCTGTAGACAAGCGTACAGTGGAATGATGATAAAATTGAACTCGAACTTGAACTTGAAATTGTTGGAAATGTAATGGCCTTCGTCACAACCTTTCAATCTCTCTTTGGTATAGTGTAATGACAGGGTAATGGGAGAACCAGGAGACTGCTTGAACTGTGCACCCCAGAGAGTCAACACATACATTACTGATTGAATAGACTCTGGAGAACATGAGGATTGCAAATTGTGTACCCCGTTCATAAAAAAAAGGGCAAACTTCTCAACTCCAGGCTGGTGATCTTAATGTTGGATGTAAAGAAGTATCTAGAGGCACTGATTTGAAACAAAATGATTCACATTTGTAAGTAATAAGACAATAGGACCATATGGGCCCTTCAGACCATCGAGTTTCCTTCGCCATTCTATCATGGCTGATTTATTATCCTTCTCAACCCCATTTTCCTCCTTTCTCCCCAAAACTTTTGACACTCTGACTAATCAAGAACCTATCAACTCTGCTTTAAATATACACAATAACTTGGCCTCCACAGAAGTTTATGGCAGTGAATTTCACAGATTCACCACACTCTGACTAAAGGAATTCCCCCTCATCTCTGCTCTTCTATTCTGAAGCTGTGTCCTTTGATCCTAAACACCCTCACTACAGGAAACATCTTCTCCACATCCACTCTATCCAGGCTTTCAATATTCGATAGGTTTCAATGAAATCCTGCCCTCATTCTTCTGAACTCCACTGAGTACATGCCGACAGCCGTAACACGCTCCTCATATATTAACTCTTTCATTCCCGGAACCATTCTCGTGAACCTCCTCTGGACCCTCTCCATTGCTAGCACAACTTTTCTTAGATAAAGGGCCCAAAATTGCTCATGATTCTCCAAGTGTCATCTGACCAATGCCTTATAAAGCCTCAGTATTATGTCCTTGTTTTTATATTCTGGCTCTCTCGAAATAGTGATAATGAGTGTTCACATTGCATTTACATTCCTCACCTCTAACTCAATCTGCAAGTTGGCTTTTAGGGAATCCTGCAGGTCCCTTTGCACCTCATATTTCTGAATTTGCCCCCAGTTGGGATAGCATGCTCAAAAATACAGTCCTAAAGAACGGTCTCAGCCTGCAACGTCGACAGTTTATTCATTTCCCTAGATGTTGTCTGACCCGCTGAGCTCCTCCAGCATTTTGTGTGTGTTACATCCACTTTCTCTTAGTGTCTCTCCGGGTGATCAATAGGAAATTCATTTCCTTAGTCGCTGTTGGGTGCCATGTCACTTTGCAGCAACTCAGTGATAAAATAAGCATGAATTTAACAACTCTAATCATTTTGATCTGCCACCATATGCTGATTAACATTAATCCCTCTAAATCCTCAGTGACTTGAAGATTGCATTGTTCTATTAACTATGCTGGCAAATGGATTGTAATTGTTTGGTACAAGCACATAAAATATATTGCATCTTAACCACATAATGTTCTCTATTCCTTCCTTAGACATGATAACAAAAGACACAATGGAACTTCTAGAAAAGAACAGGTAAAGAAATAGTTGTTATATCTGGGTTTATGAAATCTTATCTCAATATGAGAAGAAAAATGAAATGGTTTTTTTGAAAAAGTAACTTAGCATCGAGAAATAGGTCTTGTTTTTCTATTTGTTGCATTTCTGTTCTCACCCCTTTTACTCCTGGCCAAAACAAGAACAGAAGTCTCCTGGTCCACATTTTCCATTCTACCAAACTTCATATTCAACAGATCATTCCTCGCAAGTTCCAGCAGTTGCTGGATTCCACCACCAGACACATATTCTCCTCCCGCCCTCTTTCAGTAATTTGAAGGGATTCTTTTCTTTGTGATTCTCTGGTCCACTCTTCCATTCCACCAATCACTGCTGAGCTTACGGCACTTTCCCTAGCACCCATAGGTGACGCAGTACCTTTCTTTCCAACTCTTCCTTTCCCCCATCCAGGGACCCAAACTGTCTTTCCAGCTGAAGCAGAGATTCACTTGCACTTCCATCAGTCAGCTGTACTGTTCACAATATGGCTGCCTTAACAACAGAGAAACCAGACATAGACTGGGTGATAGCTCTGGGGAACACTCATCCTCTTTCTGTAGGAGCGACCCTGAGCCACTGTAACTCGCTATAGCACTCTCACTCATGTATGTTATAACAAAAGCTAATGCAATCTCAAGGAATAACATTTCATTTCTATCTGAATCGTTCACAATCTTTAGGACTCAATATTGAATTCGTAGCTGTGGGTAATTCATTTCTTCTGTCTGTCTGTATCATTACTATTTCTGCTGTATTCCTTTTGATTCCATTTTCTTTTGCGTATTCTGTCTTGCTGTTCATGTCCTACTGCTTTATTATGAAGCTCGTCCAAATAAATTTAACAGAGTGCATATACAACCCTGAGATTAATTTTCTTGTGGGCATTCGCAGTAACTACAAGAAACACAATAGAATCAATGAAAGAGTGCACCCTACTGGATAGACAAGCATCTGATGTGCAAGCTATGTAAGTACAAAAGAAGCAATAATTATAATAAAAATAGCAATAATAACTTCTAAGGATATATTTTCATCATCAAAAACAGGATTCAGCACTCCACGCGAGCATATGCAATTCTAATAAGAAGTAGACTCAACTATACTTAAATGAGAGCACAACCCAGAAAGATGAAGAAATTATCACTATAGAAGAAAAAGATAACGATGACCCTCCATGGAAGTCACCCCCATGATCTGAGAGACTAGATGTCAACAAAGAGATGCCGAATACCCGACTCAGAGTTGGAGCCGTCTTCCCAGAAACAGAAGAGTTCTTGTGGCAATACAAGCCCAGGTGGTTAACACAAAATATTGTCAAAAACACATAATATAAGACCAACAAATTCAAGATGATAAATGTAGAAAACGCCAAGAAAAACCAGAAACAATCCAACACATTGCAGGATCCTGCAGCAGTTTAACTCATTCTGATTTCGTACACAAGCACAATCAAGTGGCAAACATCATTCATCAAAATCCTGCTTTAAAACACAAACTCATAAAAAAAACTTACCTTACTATAAGTACAAACCTTATCCAGTTTTAGAGTCAGAATCCCACAATTTATATCATGACTGATCCATTATTACAGATAGGACAATCCATAATAACTTTTTGGATATAATATTACAGGATAAACACGAGCAAGAACAACTTTCTTAGTATATACAGCCAGTCCAAACACACATAGCTTACAGAAATCAACAAGTGAAGAACACCAGAAATTTGCTGAATTAAAAGAGGAAATTGAATGACAATGGAACACGAACATGAATATTTACAACTGGCATCCTCTCAAAGTCACTACACAATAGCATTAAACAATTGGGGATTTTACAGCAATATCTATGTAAATCTTCAGAAGGCCAAAATACTGAACACCACTGATTTAGTAGATTGATTATACCTGTACCTCAGGTTTTACCAGCTTGAGCTGAGAAAAAGATAAAATAATAATAAATAAATAAGCGATAACTATAAAGAACATGAGATGAAGTCTTTGAAAGCAAGTCCTTAGCTTATGGGAACAGTTCAGCGATGGAGCAAGTGAAGTTGAGTGAAGTTATCCCCTCTCGTTCAAGAGCCTAATGGTTGAGGGGTAATAGCTGTTCCTGAACCTGGTGGTATGGGTCCTGAGGCTCCTGCACCTTCTTCCTGATGGCAGCAGTGAGAAGAGAGCTGTGGTGGTCCTTGATGATGGATGCTGCTTTCCTTCAACAGCTCGCCATGGAGACATGCTTTATGGTGGGGAGGGCTTTACCCGTGATGGACTGGGCTGTATCCACTACTTTTTGGAGGCTTTTCCATTCAAGAGCATTGGTGTTTTCATACCAGGCTGTGAAGCAACTAGTCGATATACTCTCCACCACACATCTGTAGAAGTTTGTCTAAGTCTTAGATATCATGTTGAAGCTTCGCAAACTTCTAAGAAACTAGATTTGCCACAAGGAACTCTTCTGTTTCTATTGTGTTTTCTTCATCATGGCACTTACGTGTAGGACACAGGACAGGTCCTCTGAAATGATAACACCGAGGAATTTAAAGTTGCTGACTCTCTCCACCTGTAATCCACTGATAAGGACTGGCTCATGGACCTCTGGATTCCTCCCCCTGAATTTACACAGACATGTCACATATACAAAAGAACTTAACAACTACTTGTCTTCCACTTTGAATCATTTGGTCTCACCCTATCGGAGATATTTTCTTTGGTTTATTCCTCTCTCTGCTAACTATCATCAACATGTTTCTTTCTTTGCCTGGTATGGCAAAGGATCCCAGACATGAAATGTGAAATGGTAATCTTTCCACACAAGCTGCCTGCCTGACCTGCTGAGTACTTCAAGCATTTTCTGTTTTCTAAGCAGGCAATGGATGCCCTACCTGAGAACTTTAGGGATACTTTCAAGGTAAATGCCAGGCTCTTGTACAAATGAAGACACCAACTCAGCACTCAGTTTCTCTATTTTCATTCATCTTGAAAATAAAGTACGCTAAAGGAAGTTAATATTCTTCCGCAAATTTGTAAAACAAAAACAAAAAAGGACGTGATCAGGGTAAAAACTGACTATCAATTCATCATCACTTCAGAGTAGGATTGCCAAGAATTACTATAAATCAGAATCAGAATCAGAATCAGGTTTAATATCACCAGCATATGTTGTGAAATTTGTTATGTGGCAGCAGTACATTGCAATACATAACAAATACAAATGTTTGTTGTTAAATTAAGTAAGTACTGCAAAAAAGTAGTGAGGTAGTGTTCATGAGTTCAATATCCATTTAGAAATCTGATGGCAGAGGGGAAGAAGCCGTTCCTGAAACATTGAGCGTGTGCCTTCAGGCTTCTGTACCTCCTCCCTGATGACAGCAATGAGAAGAGGTAGCAACAAAATCACATTTTATTGCAGAACACAGAAAAAAAATAGAATTGAACTGAAATAATAGTACGCAGCAAAATTCCCCCTTTGTGAGGGATAGTAAGTTCCTATTTTTATTTCATAGTGCTTTGAGAAACTAAGATTAAAATTGAATCAATTTTTGAAAATGCAGTCAACCCAGGACATTTGCTTCAGCATTCAGGCAGCTAAGAGAGCTTTATCATAGAAAAATTTCAACATGGATGTTGTTCAATCTATTAGCTGGTCTTTTGTAAGCAGACAGAAGAAAAAAATTAGGGAAATATTCAGCAATTCAGGGCACTTCTTTGGAAGAAAAGCACCATCCCTGGTCAAACACGTTTCACAGGCTTCTTCATAAGCTATCATGAAGGGAACCAGGATGGCAATGCTTGGTTATTGGTAGGTAGGGTTAATACCTGACTTTCAAGAGCACTTGTGAGTTATGTTCCAGCTGGACTTAGTCCTTAAACTGCTGGAGAACAGTGTGGAAGGAACAGGTGCTGTTTTCTCCTGGTAGGGATTAGTTTTTAGTTCCAAGTGCTCCTGCCACGATTTGTCACCCTGCAGCCTTATCCTTCAATCTCTTTGAATTATGGAGGACAACATGTGTATAAATGTCTTTCTCCAGCAGACTTCATCATGATCATCATGACTCTAGTATTTCTACTATTGTTTTAATGTTTCTTAATTGTACATATGATTATTTTGTGTTCTATCGCTGAGCAGTAGTGAACCATCTGATTGGCCTATCAGAATTCTCTTTGGGAACTAGTTGACTTGATCAGCATTTCTGATCTGGCTATTGTTTACAATTGCACTTAATTAAAAAAAAATAAAAGAAAACAACACACACAAAATGCTGGAGGAACAGCAGGTCAGACAGCATCTATGGAAAAGAGTCAACAGTTGACGTTTTGAGCTGAGACCTTTCTTGAATTGAATTGAATTGATTTTATTTCTTACATCCTTCACATACATGAGGAGTAAAAATATTTATGTCATGTCTCAATCTAAATATGCAATGTGCTTTCATAGTAATTTATAATAATTTATAATACAAAGTTTGTAAATAGAACAGTCAATGTAACATAGAGTACACTTGTGTCAGCGTGAGTTCATCAGTCTGATGGCCTGGTGGAAGAAGCTGTCCTGGAGCCTGTTGGTCCTGGCTTTTATGCTGCGGTACCATTTCCTAGATGGGAGCAGCTGGAATAGATTGTGGTTGGGGTGACTCGGGTCCCCAGTGATCCTACACACCTGCACTTTCACACTCACACCTGCACTTGTAAATGTCCTGAATTATGGGAAGTTCACAACTACAGATGCACTGGGCTGTCCACACCACTTTCTGCAGAGCCCTGCGATTAAGTCCTGAAGAAGGTTCCTGGCCTGAAACGCTATTTACTCTTTTCCACCGCTGCTGCCTGACCTGTTGAATTCCTCCAGCATTTTGTGTGTGTTGCTTTGGATTTCCAGCATCAGCAGACTTTCTCATTTTCATGAAAACAGTTCTGATGAAAGGGTCTTCAGCCTGAAATATTATCTTTGTATCTTCACACAGATGAGGCCTAGCTTACTAAGGTAGCTATTTCCAGTATCTTATGTTTCTGTTCTCTGTAAGCAGAGAGTGTTTGAAAACATGTTGCTGGCTTATTTTAAGATTCATATCCTTCATTGTTCTTTTTTGTTATAATTGATTGACAATTGTGTGCCTAAATATTGAAAGGATTCGAAGTACATTTATTACCAAAGTATGTATAAACTATACACCGTGAGATTTGTCTGCTTATAGGCAGTCGCAAAGCAAGAAACCCAAAAGAACCCAATTTTAAAAAAAGACCAACACCCAATTTATAAAGAGAAAATACACAAATCATGCAAACAATAGAAGCAAACAACTGCATTCTGAACTGAATTGAGTCCATAGGTCTGAATACCCGGAGCAGTCAGAGTAGGCCCAAAGCCTCGGTCTCAGTTCATCATGTAGCTGGGCAAATGGCTGCGAAGCTCACGGACATGAAACATTTAGCAGCCTGACCAGGCTCACAGCCTCAGTGCCGCGGAGAGAGGAGTAAACATCGTGGGAGAGCGAGCAAGATCAGCCTGACACCCTGTCTTTCCAATCCATCTGGAATATGTTTGACTTGAATTAAACACTGGAGATCTATATCAATATCTTTGATTACAGTCTGGCCCCTACATTACAGGAAATGAGCGATTGCACTAAAGAGTGTGAACTGGGGATTTATTACAATGTTGCCAAGATGAAAGATTGAATAAGCTTTTTTTTGGTTTGGATCAAAGGAGGCTGAGGAACATTTAAATGATATATATAAAATGATGACAGCCCCAAATAGAGTAAATGGAATGGATTTATATTCCTTAATAAAGGGTGGAAATCAGGTAGCCATTTCAATTAGCAGTGAAATGGCCTGCACCCGATCCTCAAACACTTTTCTCACTGCTTAGTGAGGGAGGCCCGTTCGTTTCAGTGTTCTGGGTGTACAAATAAAATATTCATCAGGCATCTTAAAACTGTAAAGCAGGATCTTAGCCGTTGCCAAACTACCCCACTGAGATGCCAAGTGTTGATAAGTGAAACAGACATCAAACCAGTAACTTCAGATATATCTGCTTTCCCTTAGAATCCCATCTTTGCAGACAGCAGGTGGAAGAGAACATAGAAACGTAAACAGACAAAAAGCAATGAAGCTGAAAGTGGCAATAATAATGATAGCCAATGAGATGAAACGAGATTGGTGACGATTGAGTGAAAATCAGGCATCATATCACTACTCAGGTGTTATCGAATTTTTACATTTTGGTGTTTGCATTGAAAATTTATTTTTCTAATGTAGTAAATCTTTATTTTAAGCAAAGATTTTTAAATCAAAATCAGAATCAAGTTTAATATCACTGGCATATGTTGTGAAATCTGTTAACTTTGTGGCAACAGTACAATGAAATACGTCATTGTGAGAGAAAAAAACTGCAAATTACAGTATGAATATATATATATTAAGTAGTTAAATTAAATAAATAGTGCAAAAATAAAAATAAAAAAATAGTGAGATCGTGTTCATGGATTCAATGTCCATTCAGAAATCAGATTCTAGAGGGGAAGAAGCTGTTCCTGAATCGTTGAGTGTGTGTCTTCAGGCTTCTGTACCTCCTACCTGATGGTAGCAATGAGAAGAGGGCATGACCTGGGTGGTTGGAGTCATTAGTGATGGACTCTGCCTTTTTGAGGTATCGCTTCTTGAAGGTGTCCTGGATACTACAGAGGCTAGTGCCCATGATGGTGCTGGCTTACTTTACAATTCTCTGCAGCTTACTTTGATCCTGTGCAGTAGCCTCCCGACCCTCCCCACTCCACCATACCAGACATGATGCAACCAGTTAGAATGCTCTCCACAGTACATCTGTAGAAATTTGCGAGTGTTTTTGCCTTAACAATAGATTCTGTATGATGAAAGTTTTGCTTGTGATAAATGAGAATTTATCATGGTTATGTAATTGCTCAAATTAACAGTGGACTATTATTATGGGCAGTGTTAGCACTGATGGACCAGATCTGCATATATCAGGAATTATACTTATTACGCAGAAAAACAAACTTCAATTTAGTGACAACTTAGATGTATCTAGAATCTGTTTTTATTAATTCACATATATTCTGTGTATTTTGGTAGATATTTCAATGTAATGCTACACTGTAGGTGAAAATAAATTGCCTATAAGGAGTAACTATTTTATTTCTTAATTGGTAGACTATATTTAATTGGAGATTGTGAATACTTTTCTGAGCAAATTGATTTGATGTCCATTTTGCAGAAAATGAAACTGACAGATGCATATAACTGGCTGATAGTGACTGCTTTCTGTGGCCCTCAGATGCACTTTGTGAGAACAAAAACCAGAAGAAAAATTAAGATGAAAGGGTCATCTGCAGCCTTAATGGATTGTCTCCTGGAATTGGAATGTTTATTCATCTTACAGTGTGAGGAGGTTTTACTAGCACCTCGTATTCGTGCTGCAATAAATCAGTTTGTACAACCATCGGCTGCCATTGCATAAACAACAGTGACTTTGAAGATAAACAGAAAGGCATATTTTATATGTGAAAAGTACTCATGGCTAAGTACTTGATCTATTTTGGCTCAAGGAACATTTCACAAAACAAAGACCAAAAACGGTGAAGATCGGTTAGAGGCTTGCATTGTATGGTCACTGTTCTCTCACTGGAGTGCTGCAGCTACTGGCTGAATCGAGGCAGTGGGGTCCTCGCCCCAGAGCGTGTCGAGGCAATTGAACCTGATGTTTGGATGGAGATTTAAGTGCTGGGCCGAATCAGAAAGTACGACAATGTTTGGACACTGATTTAGGCACCGGGCCGGATTGAAAAGGTCAGAGTGTTGGGGTCCGAGATGAAGGATGGGCCGGTTCAGATCACTGCTCTCTGACTCACCTGTGTGCTGAACAATGGGCCTCTCTTTGTGCACTTCAGTTCAGAACGCTATTTTCTTGTGGTTATTGTTTGCATGAAGTGTTCTTTTTCTCTGCGCATTGGGTATTTGACGGTCTTCTTTATTTTTATGGATTTTTTTATGGGCATGATGTGTATATTTTTCTCTCTGCACACTGGGTGTTCTTTCTCTTTTTTTACATATGGGTTCTTTTGGTTTTCTTTCCTTCGTGGCTGCCTGTCAGAAGATGAATCTCAAGGTTGTATAATGTGTACATACTTTCATAATAACTGTACTTTGAACTTCGAACTTTTGAAGTTACTTTCAATAACTTTCTTGCTTAGATGATCCCAAAAATGGCCATTACTAGTATTGGTGCGAGTAAGCATAACTCCCTCTATCAAAACTGGGGCAATTCAAATTGCTGATGATAAGTTTGGTGATGTTGTATATTTAAAATGATCAATCTTACTTGCATCTTTTGTAGTGCTCGCACTGCCGCTGAATAGTTACTGTACATTGTGATAACCTCCACAGATTCCTGGAATAAGGCAAAGTGAAGTCGATGGAGTTTATTTATCCCAAAAGAGTTCATAATAGGAGTGTTCTTTCAGTGAAATCCAATCTTCTACTCAGCTGATCGCTGGGAATGTATTTTACCATCGGACTTTGCAACTTGCCATCAGACACTAGTCCAGTCAGTCTATCCATTTGAACAGATACCAGCTGTGAGGGAGAAGGGTAAGTAAACGAACATTCAATTTACATCTTTGATTACCTTTGTAAGAGACCTTGACAAATTTGCAATCACTTTGATGGTTCTGACAGCCAGTAAACTTAGATTGGCTATCAGAGCACTTTTTAGGGATGTCCAGCATGAGAACGGAAAAATCCTGTTCTGAGCAGGAGCTGACTTACTTGTGGAAGTTTGCAGTCCCACACATCTTCCTGGAATCTGCCCTGGGTAAGAGTGGGTTTAGCAGACAAATGATCAGCGATGCCACTGCCGTGTCAAAATAATGGCATGAAATTTGCTGTTTTGTTGAATCAGTACATTGCAACACATAGTAATAAAAACTATAACTTACAGTTAGAAATATATATATTTATATATGTAAAAAGTAAATTTAATAAGCAGTGCAAAAAGAGATGGAAAAATTACTGAGGAAATGTTAATGGGTTCATTGTCCATTCAGGTGGTGGAAGGGAAGAAGAAGTTCCTGAATTATTGAGTGTGTAACTTCAGCCTCCTGTACTTCCTCCTTGGTGGCATCACTCCTGGGTGATGGGGGTCCTTAATGATGAATGCTGCCTTTTTGGGGCATCACTTTTTGAAGGCGTCCTCGTACCCATGTTGGAGCTGGCTGAGTGAACAGATTTTTGCAGCTTTTTCTGATCCTGTGCAGTGGCCCTTCCCCCACACCAGTTGTTGATGCAGCCAGTTAGAACGCTGTCCACAGTGCACCCATAGATACTTGCAAGTGTCTTTGTAAACTTTCCAAATCTCCTCAAACTCCTAATGAAATGTAGCTGCTATCATGCCTCCTTTGTAATTGCATCAATATATTGGGCTCTGGATAGGTCCTCAAAGATACTGACAGCCAGGAACTTGGAAATACTTATCCTTTCCAGCTCTGATCCCTTGATGAGTGTGTGTTCCCTCAACTTTACCTTCCTGAAGTTAACAATTAATTTCTTGATCTTACTGACGTTGAGTGCAAGGTTGTTGCAGTGACACGACTCAACCATCTGATCAATTTTGCTGTCAGAGGCAGATCCCAACACGGTTGCCATGTGGATCAGGAACCTAAAATGAAATCAAGTTAGTGGGATATGATGGTACAAGCAAGTTGAAATAAGTCAAAAGCAAAATTATGACTGAATTTGGGAAGATCTGTTTCATGCAAAAAAAAATGCATGCATTTGATGAAGGTTGGGTGGAGAGAACAGAATTATTGGAATTATGTTTTGAAAAAATTGTTGCATGCTGTAATGTGGAAACAATGGATTTTTTTGAATGGATCTTTAAAGATTAACAGAATTGCCTGTTTTCAAAAGCACAATTTAATATGAAAGTTTCAGTTTCCAGTTGAAATTAATTAAGAGCCAATACTCCATATTAGTTTTACAGTTTTCCATATCTATGTTCAATATTTTCTATATCACTGAGAATAAAATCATTCAATTCCAGAAAGACTTGATATCAGTAAGTTATTATCAATAATCTCCAATGACTTTAACTTCAATTTGGTTGTTAGAGTACTTTAATTCAGAGTTTTACAGAAGATTGAAAATAGTTCCTGTAAGACTATTAAAGTCGAGAAAGAGGGATGAATATGTCATTCCTTTGGCATATGGAAAGTGAACAGATGGTCTAATTAAAGCTTACGTTGCATATTTTGACAGATTGCTAGATTTTACCCACCTCTCTAATCAGATGAGAAAATAGTTCTCCACAGTATAGGGAAAGTCATTGCAGACATTTGATTGCCTTATTGTACAAAGTACATTTAGAGTTTGAAGTTCAAAGTACATTTATTATTAAAGTATGTATATATTATCCAACCTTGAGATTCACCTCCTTCCAGGCAGCCACAAAACAAAGAAACCTAAATGAACTCATAAAAAACAGACCATTAAACACCCAATGTGCAGAGGGAGAAAGAAACAAATCATGCAAACAAAAAAGAAAGCACAACACCCTGCCTTTTTAATCCATCTGACCCGGCATTAAACCATTCAAACATTGAGTTTTTGCTCGCACTAAGACCCAGGCTCTGTCGCATCGATATACTCTGGGTCTGGAAACCGCTGCCACATTTCAGCCCGTAGCCGACCTTTCCCAATCGGTTTGATGTTTAGGTCGATCAAACCTCGTTCTCGGTTTAGGAGGATGGGCCTCAAATCTGCCTCTCCTCCACTCTGCTTGCCCCGACGTTGTCTCGAATGTGCCTCGACATCACCTCGCACCCGAACCCTTCGGCCTTTGACACAGCCTCACCTTCGCTTGCCTCTCCATCGTTTGCGATGGTCGCTTACCATAAACTTTACAAGAAAAAATGTTACTAATGAAGTATTTAGTTGTATTCTTTGCTTTGCTTGCCACCAGTAAGTAGTCGCTGGGCTTCCCCAGTGCCATCTTACACCTCACTAAAAAAATTTGTGAGAAATTGTTGAGTGTATGTCTGAGAAGAATAAGAATGGAAGGCCTGCTGATGTCAAAAAGTTTGAACAGATATCCTCACCACATTCTAAATCACCCCTGTTAGCAATCTTCAACAACTGTTTCATAAATTATATAATTTCATAGTTTAAAACTGGTTCCTGGAATTGGAAAAGGTTTATCTATTATAGTATAGTCCTGTCATGGCCTATTGCAGAAATAGCTAAAAATGTCCTTACTCTAGTTGGAAGAGCCACAAGGAACTTAATCTTCAATCTCCATATTTGATTAATCTGCTCTAGTTGACTGCAAATTCCAATGAATTCAGTACCCAGCCATTGTACTAACCACATGAAGGCTATTCCCATTAATGGTTAGCTTCAGTAGTTGATTTGTCTGCATTGCTTAAATCTAAGCTGCATCATTTCAAAGAGAAATTGCAATCTGTCTGAAGCAGGTGTAAGCTGTTTGTCGGAAATGGGTGACCAGAGAAATTGTGAAGAATCGCGGTTCATGGGAGAGGGTGGGAGATGAGACTCTGCTCCAGATTCTTTGTTTGAAAAGATGCACAGCAGCATAGAAATCCATTAGTAGACTGAATACATTCCAAGTATGCGGCCAGAAGGCAGTTAGAGCATAAATGCTGGTTCAGTGTTGAAACGTCTAATGGTCTTGCTTATACTCAAGTTCAGTGATGGCATTTTTTCTTGTCATATTCTACCTTCTCCATGACTTTCAGGCATTCCTCCCATCACACACCTGTCAATAATGCCCATAACTCATCTCTAATGTTCACGTGCTACATTTCACCATGCCATACCTAATAATGTTGTAAGCCTCACTCACAACACTATGCAAGAACCTCAACCAGAGAGTGAAGCCCTCTAAAGCAGGGGCCCCCAACCTCTTTTATGCCATGGACCCCCAACATTAACCAAGGGGTCCACGAACACAGGTTGGGAACCGCTGTTCTAGAGACATCAGCAGCTGATTAAATAGGATCAATCATGCCTGCATTCCTCATCAATACAGGAGAAATCTGTTGCTGAAGCCATGTCAGCAGTGGAACTGAAGCCATTGACAACAGCAATACCATTGTAACTAATCCACTTTTACCCCTCCCAAGCTACACTTTTCCTGATTATACGGTAGAAACGATGGCAAGGTGCGCCTGTAACTTTTTGTTTCTTCTGACTTCCTGGTTCACTCCAGGTATGCGGGAAATGCAGTCTTGCCCATTAACACAGTAGCAGCAGGCAAGATTGGTAGGTGGTAAGGGCATACTAACCCTGGCAGACTTGCTCCTACCATCTCAGGCAATGACACTGCATGTAATTTAGAGCCAAGTGTGGATCTGCATTTGAATTATTGAGTTGGGCATGAACAAATACAGAGCAAGTATCAGCTTCCCAGCGGGCAAACGTCACACAAATGTTCATTGCAGGTTCTGGTAGGAGTGGTTTGATTGGGAAGGCTACAGAAACACCCAAATGGTGGGCACAGTGAAATACTCATTGTAGCAGGGATGTCTGCTAGAAATCCTGCTCTCATTATCAATAAAAATATTCCAAAGCCTTGGCACAGAGCTTTGCTATGAGCTCAGAACACATCCCTTTAAGTGTGGAACAGATAACTGGTTTGTTGACAAATTTGTGAATCCAACCAAGACCACATGTCTTCATTGCAGCACAAAGAACCTCATGCCATACCTCATTCTAGTAGTGGAAGATCGCATTTCTGAAATGCAAGATAAACTTGTTCTCGTCCAAGGTCTGTCATGCGCTGCCATGGGTGTGGATTACAATCTGCGTCAGCAGGTGGGTAACCTGTTTGTCAGATGATCTCTAGGATCATTGACGTGCCTCCCAAGGATAGAGGCAGTGGCTCCAATAAGCGCAGACCTGCTGATCTCTCTCAAGAAGACAGCTTTTGACATTGTCCTGGTCAGAGCCTATTACCCTCCAATGTGGGGATAGAGCCATAGACAATCCTAGCAGAAAACTACTCACGATGAAAGGTCTTGGCCTGAAGTGTTGACGGTTAATTCCCATCCATAGACACTGCCTGACCTGCTGAGCTCCTCCAGCATATTGTGTGTATTGCTCTAGATTTCCAGCATCTGAAGTATCCCTTGTGTCTAGAAAGCTACTCAAAGTCACCTTCCTAATCCTTCTGCACTATAAGTCAGGAGGCTTCCATCATGGGCTAGATAAGGACACATAGTCTCTAATAGTAACTTTTCAGACATAAGAGCCACTGTAATATAAATGTTTCAGGACATTTGAAACATAAAATAAAATTATTTTCAGCAAGTTACCACATAGCATTGCATGGAATGCACAAGAGTAACCTGTTAACTTCAGTTTACAAATTTGACTTGGATTTGACGGTGACTACTTGAAGAGCGTGATGACTCATGGCAGAGGTATAGGGCGGCGATGTATGAGAATGGGGGTCATGGTTGCTGAGATCACATGTTCTTCACAAGCAGCCTCAGCTCTAAGGGGTTGCTTTCTCTCCCCCATCTCTTTCTTCTGCTTATACCCTGATCTACTCAACCACTCAAAGTTGATGATGAGTATTGTTGCCTCAGAATAAGGAAACTGTGTAGCGTGTAGCAAACAGTACCAATCTGGGTAAACACTCTGACTGGAACTCCTCCAGAGCAGCGACACTACAGAAATGTTATTTCAGCATTTCAGTCTCATTCAGGTTACACCATGATCCCTAGAGCTTGTATTGCAGTTTGAGCATTACCATATAATATATATAACAATTACAGCACGGAAACAGGCCATCTCGGCCCTTCTGATCCATGCCGAACTCTTACTCTCATCTAGTCCCACCGACCTGCACTCAGCCCATAACCCTCCATTCCTTTCCTGTCCAGATATCTATCCAATTTAACTTTAAACAACAACATCAAACCTGCCTCAACCACTTCTGCTGGAAGCTTGTTCCACGCAGCTACCACTCTCTGAGTAAAGAAGTTCCCCCTCATGTTACCCCTAAACTTTTGCCCTTTAACTCTCAACTCATGTCCTCTTGTTTGAATCTCCCCCATTCTCAATGGAAAAAGCCTATCCACCTCAACACTATCTATCCCCCTCATAATTTTAAACACCTCTATCAAGTCCCCCCTCAACCTTCTATGCTCCAAAGAATAATGACCTAACTTGTTCAACCTTTCTCTGTAACTTAGGAGATGAAACCCAGGCAACATTTTAGTAAATCTCCTCTGTACTCTCTCTATTTTATTGACACCTTTCCTATAATTCAGTGACCAGAACTGTACACAATACTCCAAATTTGGCCTTACCAATGCCTTATACAATTTCAACATTACATCCCAACTCCTATACTCAATGCTCTGATTAATAAAGGGCCAGCATACCAAAAGCTTTCTTCACCACCGTATCCATGTGAGATTCCACCTTCAGGGAACTATGCAGCATTATTCCTAGATCCCTCTGTTCTACAGCATTCTTCAATGCCCTACCATTTACCATGTATGTCCTATTTTGATTAGTCCTACCAAAATGTAGCACCTCACATTTTTCAGCATTAAACTCCATCTGCCATCTTTCAGCCCACTCTTCTAACTGGCCTAAATCTCTATGCAAGCTTTGAAAACCTACTTCATTATCCACAACACCACCTAGCTTAGTATCATCTGCATACTTACTAATCCAATTTACCACCCCATCATCCAGATCATTAATATATATGACAAATAACACTGGACGCAGTACAGATCCCTGAGGCACACCGCTACACATCGTCCTCCAATCTGACACACAGTTATCCACCACTACTCTCTGGCGTATCCCATCCAGCCACTGCTGAATCCATTTTACTACTTCGATATTAATGCCTAATGATTGAACCTTCCTAACTAACCTTCCGTGTGGAACCTTGTCAAAGGCCTTACTGAAGTTGTGACGAGAATACACATAAAATTAAGATGTTTGCTGGCCTGGGTTAGCATCAGTGACATCAGCAAGTGGTCTGCCACCTGTCCTCAGGGGAAGGAGAGATAAGGAACAATGAAGCAGCGTCTGGAGATGTGTAATGAAGGGACGGGAGAGAGAGCTGTCTGGAGCGGCTCCCCCTTTGAACCCTGAACTGTTTGAAGTGATGAACAGGCGATACCCCAGCAGGGGGATAAAAAGGGACAGGTTCGCTAAGGCAGGACACACACGACACCCGAGGTAACGAGACCCTGGAAGCGGTGCGCCTCTCACGAGTCGGTGGGAAGTACCGGACCTTAAACGCACAGGGTGGAAAGGTATGATCAGCGGGAACCCGGTGTGTGTCCACCCTCGCTTGGGTGCCGGGTTCACTGCAGAGGATCGACTGCATCTGGAGGAGGGGTCACAGTCGGTGACCTCAGGTGACATCACCAAGGACCTGCCCGAAAGCTGCTTGTGAGCAATATCGCCATTATGTGAGTGGAAGCCGTGTCTGAATGATCCGTCGTTCCCGTTCTCTCTCTCCCTCCCCCCACGTTGTCCATCGCCATGGCAACGATTACTGCGAACTGAACTAAATTGGACTGAACTTTTGTGTCACTTTGAAATTTGGTCATTTACCCCTAGACAACGATAGAGCTTGATTGATGCTGTTATCTTAATTCTGTGCACATGTGTGTTTATCATTGCTGAACTGTTGCATTTATTATCCTTTCGATTACTGCGTTGCTTGTTTCTTTAATAAAACTTTCTTAGTTCTAGTAATCCAGACTCCAACTGAGTGATCCATTTCTGCTGGTTTGGCAACCCAGTTACGGGGTACGTAACATAAGTGGGGGCTCGTCCGGGATTTTGAGCGCTAAATTTGGGACGGAGTAAATTGATTGGGTTAAAATTCTCGAAAGAAAGAAAAGACAAACAGCAGAAATGGAGGCTGAGGAATTTATAAAGGCGCCCACCTTGGAGGCATTAGAGGATGCCAGGAAATTGGAATTGGTAGCTGTGGCCAAACGGTTGAATCTTGCTAAGGTGAAGTCGACAATAAGGAGAGAGGAGATACACAGAGCTATCGTAGAGCACTATGTATCTAAGGGTGTGTTTCCCCAAGGGGAGCTGGGGGTGGTGTCTATTGAAAAACCTGCTGGAGACGCGGTACAGGTACAGCTTGAAAAACTGAGCCTCGAGCACGAGTTCCGGGTACGACAGTTGGAGTGAGAAGAGAAAGAGAAAGAGGTAGAAAGGCAAGAGAGAGAGAGACAGTTGGAGAGAGAGGAGAAAGAGAGGCAATGGGAGCGAGAAGAGAGAGGGAAACAGAGGGAAAGTGAATTTGAGCTGGAGAAGTTAAAGATAAGGGCCGAGCAGGGGCTCGTGCCGAACCAAGGTGGAGGGTTCCGGGCGACCCAGGAGGTTAGGCTGGTCCCCCCATTTGACGATACCGACGTGGATCGGTACTTTCTCCACTTCGAAAAAGTGGCTATAAGTCAGGAATGGCCGAGGGATAAGTGGGCTGTGTTACTTCAGAGTGTACTGAAAGGGAAAGCCCAAGAAACTCACTCCGCTTTGTCCACGGAAGATGCCCAGAGGTATGAGGTGGTAAAAGAGGCCATCCTCAGGATTTATGAGTTGGTCCCGGAGGCATACCGGCAGAGGTTCCGGAATGCGAGGAAGCGGTGGGACCGCACGTATTTGGAGTTTGCCCGTGAGATGCAGACATATTATGAGCGTTGGTGCGCCTCAAAGGGGGTAGAGGGGGATTATGACAGACTGCTACAGCTGATCCTGATTGAGCAGTTTAAAGGTTGTGTCCCTGAGGGTATGAGACCCTACCTCGATGAGAAAGAGGCAGCCACGTTAGCCGCAACTGCTAAGTTAGCGGATGAGTATGCGTTGACGCATAAAATGAAGTTTGCCCCGAGTAAAGGCTACCAGAAGGGTAGTCAGGACGGCGGGGAGAGTCCACCGGAAAAGTCAGTAAGTAAGCCGGGGACTAGTGAAAAGGATAAGGTAGACCGGGAGCAGTCTCGTAGGAAGTCCCCTGGGGTCGTCTGTTATAATTGTGGGAAAGCCGGACACTTTGCGTCCAGGTGCTTTGCTCCAAGGAAGGAGACGGGAAAAGGAAAAGCGGAATTTTGAATGGCTGTATCGAGCTGTTAAGCGAACCGCTAGGGACAGTCAGGTCTGCCAAAGTTCAGGAAGGGCGCGAGAGGTTTATCTCGGCCGGATTGGTGTCAGTGAAGGAGGGGTTAAAACCAGTTCCAGTGCGGGAGCGTGTCAGTCACTTACTGAAGAGTGTATTAGAGTTTAGCTCAGAGACCCAGACTGGGGAGGTAGAGGTCAAAGGTGTTGGGGAAGGGATAGAGTCAGTCCCTTTGCACCAGATACACTTACAAAGCAACCTGGTCTCTGGACTAGTCACGATCGGAGTGAGGTCCGAATTACCGATGAAAGGCGTGGAAGTCTTGCTCGGTAATGACATCGCCGGGGGAATCGTGTTCCCAGTCGTGAGATTGACAGGTCAGCCTGCCAGCATTGAGGCCCCGCCCATGGACTCACAGGTTCATCACGGGACCGCGGTAGTGAATTTAGCTGAAACGTTTCTGCCAACCTTGTACAAGAAGAGGGTAGAAAATGAAAAGAAAGAGTGTAGTGAGACAAGAGGCAGTGAGGGAGCTGGGACAGACGTAGCAGTAGCCAGGAAAGAATTTGTGCAGACGCAGGAGCGAGACGAGAGGCTGATGGTTTCGGTAGAGACAGCTCTCTCTGACACAGCTTTGACAAGGGAACTAGTAGGCTATTGTGTGGAGGAGGAAGTGCTAAGGAAAAAAGGGAAATCAAGTACAGTACCCGCAGATGAGGAGTGGGGGGTGGTGCAAAAGGGTTATGGAGATGAGGTGTTTTAACATGGCCCACGAGGTACACCCCAGTGGACATTTTGTGGTGCTGGAGGAAACAGTTGGTGGAATCAAGAAAGAGGTTTACCGACTGCCCAGGAGGAAAGATGTTATTGATCATGACCGACGCGAACTGAGACGGTCACAGGCTTTTGATATGCTAACAAACCTAGTCGGTGTTAGCGTGGAAATCAATGAAGCTAGGGGCCCCCTGATAAGAGAAAAAAACCATTTTGAAAAGATTAGTATGGGATTGATCAGATGGGAGAAGGCTATTGTTTTGGCCAGGTCTACTGATAAGGTCTCTCCCTTAATCCCCGAACAAAGCCACTCTTTAGGAGTAATTAAATGACTCGCACCCGTGTGGTTGATTGTCCTGAGGCGATGCAAAGAACTGGGACGTTGGGTGATGTCTGTTACAATAGGCCAGCCTAGCAAACAACAGCCATATATAATGAGTAATTCAGTGACTAAAGGGCTGACGAACACAGAGGTGTGTATTGGCAATTTAATACGGCTGTCTGAAGCCAGCTTGATAGTGAACCTTGAAAAAAATGAATTCGGCCACACAAGGGTCACTTACCTGGGAATTGTGGTGACACAGGAGCAGCTGGCAGCGATGCAAGCTACAGTGCAGGCTATCGCTGACCTCCCAACCCCGACAGACAAGAGGGCCCTCAGAAGGCTCTTGGAGATGGTGGGGTACTGTAGGAAGTTTTGCAATAACTCTGCGGTCACTACCCCTCCCCCTCCTACTAAGCCCTTGCGAGAGAAAACTAAGTCGGAACGGGACGACCCTTGTTATTGTGGTCTGGGACGAAACCCAATGAGAGGTTACATTGATCGAAATTCATCAGTGTCTTTGGCCACTATGAAGTTTGCTGAGTTGGAGCCTGGTCTAAGGGATTATTAATAACACATATAAAAGGGACAGAAAATGTGATGACTGTCTGTCAAGGTGTTGACAACTTCAAACTCGCTGTGTTAGCCAAATAGCTGATAAAGATGTATATTTGTGTGTGTATCAAATAATGTATTCATGTTTGTAATTTTTACCTCCCGGTAAAAATCCTTAAAGGGGGGAAGTGTGACGAGAATACACATAAAATTAAGATGTTTGCTGGCCTGGGTTAGCATCAGTGGCATCAGCAAGTGGTCTGCCACCTGTCCACAGGGGAAGGAGAGATAAGGAACAATGGAGCAGCGACTGGAGATGTGTAATGAAGGGACGGGAGAGAGAGCTGTCTGGAGCGGCTCCCCCTTTGAACCCTGAACTGTTTGAAGTGATGGACAGGCGATACCCCAGCAGGGGGATAAAAAGGGACAGGTTCGCTAAGGCAGCACACACACGACACCTGAGGTAACGAGACCCTGGAAGCGGTGCGCCTCTCACGAGTCGGTGGAAAGTACCGGACCTTAAACGCACAGGGTGGAAAGGTACGATCAGCAGGAACCCGGTGTGTGTCCACCCTCGCTTGGGTGCCGGGTTCACTGCAGAGGATCGACCACATCTGGAGGAGGGGTCACAGTCGGTGACCTCAGGTGACATCACCAAGGACCTGCCCGAAAGCTGCTTGTGAGCAATATCGCCAGTATGTGAGTGGAAGCCGTGTCTGAATGATCAGTCGTTCCCGTTCTCTCTCTCCCTCCCCCCACGTTGTCCATTGCCATGGCAACGATTACTGCGAACTGAACTAAATTGGACTGAACTTTTGTGTCACTTTGAAATTTGGTCATTTACCCCTAGACAACGATAGAGCTTGATTGATGCTGTTATCTTAATTCTGTGCACATGTGTGTTTATTATTGCTGAACTGTTGCATTTATTATCCTTTCGATTACTGTGTTGCTTGTTTCTTTAATAAAACTTTCTTAATTCTAGTAATCCAGACTCCAACTGAGTGATCCATTTCTGCTGGTTTGGCAACCCAGTTACGGGGTACGTAACAAAGTCCATATAGACAACATCCACCACGTTACCCTCGTCAACTTTCCTAGTAACCTCATCAAAAAATTCAATAAGATTTGTCAAACATGACCTTCCATGCACAAATCCATGTTGGCTGTTCCTAATCAGACCTTGTCTATCCAGATAATTATATATACCATCTCTAAGAATACTTTCCATCAATTTACCCACCACTGACATCAAACTCACAGGACGATAATTGCTGGGTTTACTCTTAGAACCCTTTTTAAACAATGGAACCACATGAGCAATGCGCCAATCCTCCGGTACCATCCCCGTTTCTAATGACATTTGAAATATTTCTGTCAGAGTCCCTGCTATTTCCACACTAACTTCCCTCAAGGTCCTAGGGAATATCTTGTCCGGACCCAGAGACTTATCCACTTTCATATTCCTTAAAAGTGCCAGTACTTCCCCTTCTTTAATCGTCATACTTTCCATAACTACCCTTCTTGTTTCCTTTACCTTACACAATTCAATGTCCTTCTCCTTAGTGAATACTGAAGAAAAGAAATTGTTCAAAATCTCCCCCATCTCTTTTGGCTCCGCACACAGCCATCCACTGATTCTCTAAGGGACCAATTTTATCCCTCACTATCCTTTTACTATTAATATAATTGTAGAAACCCTTTGGATTTATTTTCACCTTACTTGCCAAAGCAGCCTCGTATCTTCTTTTAGCTTTCCTAATTTCTTTCTTGAGATTCTTTTTACATTCTTTATATTTCTCAAGCACCTCATTAACTCCAAGCTGCCTATATTTATTGTAGATCCTTCTCTTTTCCCAAACCAAGTTTCCTATATCCCTTGAAAACCATGGCTCTCTCAAACTTTTAACCTTTCCTTTCAACCTAACAGGAACATAAAGATTCTGTACTCTCAAAATTTCACCTTTAAATGACCTCCATTTCTCAATTACATTCTTCCCATAAAACAAATTGTCCCAATCCACTCCTTCTAAATCCTTTCGCATCTCCTCAAAGTTAGCCTTTCTCCAATCAAAAATCTCAACCCTGGGTCCAGACCTATCCTTCTCCATAATTATATTGAAACTAATGGTATTGTGATCACTGGACCCGAAGTGCTCCCCAGCACATACCTCTGTCACCTGCCCTATCTCATTCCTTAACAGGAGATCCAACACTGCTCCTTCTCTAGTTGGTACCTCTATGTATTGCTACAAAAAGCTATCTTGCACACATTTGACAAACTCCAAACCATCCAGCCCTTTTACAATATGGGCTTCCCATTTTATGTGTAGAAAATTAAAATCTCCCACAATCACAACCTTGTGCTTACTACAAATATCTGCTATCTCCTTACAAATTTGCTCCTCCAACTCTCGCTCCCCATTAGGTGGCCTATTATACACCCCTATAAGCATTACTACACCTTTCCCATTCCTCAATTCTACCCAAATAGCCTCCCTAGACGAGTCCACTAATCTATCCTGCCAGAGCACTGCTGTTATATTTTCTCTGACAAGCAATGAAACACCTCCACCTGTTGCCCCTCCTATTCTATCACACCTGAAGCAACGAAATCCAGGAATATTTAGTTGCCAATCACACTTCTACTGCAGCCACGTTTCACTAGTAGCTACAACATCATATTTCCAGGTATCAATCCATGCTCTAAGCTCATCCACCTTTCTTACAATGCTCCTAGCATTAAAATAGATGCATCTAAGAAACTCTCCACCTCTTACTCTCTGTTTATCCCCAATGGTGCAAACAACTTTATTATCTTTTTCTTCCTTCTCCCCTACATCTTCAGTCTGAGCGCTCCCCTTCTCTGTCACCTGCCTATCCTCCCTCACACACTGTCTACTGGCTTTCTCTATTTGTCAACTAACCTCCTCTCTCCTAGTCTCTTTAATTTGATTCCCACCTCCCAACCATTCTAGTTTAAAGTCACCTCAGTAGCCCTCACAAATCTCCCCGCCAGGATATTGGTCCCCCTAGGATTCAGGTGTAACCTGTCCTTTTTGTACAGGTCACACCTGCCCCGAAAGAGGTCCCAATGATCCAAAAACTTGAATCCTTGCCCCCTGCTCCAATCCCTCAGCCACGCATTTATCCTCCACCTCATTGCATTCCTACTCTCGCTGTCACGTAGCACAGGCAGTAATCCTGAGATTACTACCTTTGCGGTCCATTTTCTCAACTCCCTTCCTAACTCCCTATATTCTCCTTTCAGGACCTCCCCACTTTTCCTACTTATGTCATTGGTACCTATGTGTACCACGACCTCTAGCTCCTCTCCCTCCCACTTCAGGATATCTTGGACGCGATCAGAAACATCCCGGACCCTGGCATCAGGGAGGGAAACTACCATCCGGGTCTCTGGACTGTGTCCACAGAATCACCTGTCTGACCCCCTAACTATCGAGTCCCCTATTACTACTGCCCTTCTCTTCCTTTCCCTACACTTCTGAGCTATAGGGCTGGGCTCTGTGCCAGAGGCATGGCCACTGTTGCTTCCCCCAGGTAAGCCATCCCCCCAACAGTACTCAAACAGGAGTACCTATTGTCAAGGGGCACAGCCACCGGGGTACTCTCTATTACCTGACTCTTCCCCTTCCCCCTCCTAACCGTAACCCACTGGTCTGCCTCCCGTGGCCCCGGTGTGACCGCCTGCCTGTAACTCCTCTCTATCAACTCCTCACTCTCCCTGACCAGACGAAGGTCATCGAGCTGCAGCTCCAGTTCCCTAACGCGGTCTCTTAAGAGATGCATCTTGGCGCACCTGGCGCAGCTGTGGACATCCGGGAGGCCGGGAGACTCCATGATCTCCCACATCCGGCACCAAGAACAACAAGCTGCCCTCACACTCATACTTCCCCTCTCCTCAAATAACAACAAAAAATGAACACCAAACCTTCCTCACCTCGCCCGTTTCCGCCTAAGCCCATTGAGCCAAAGCCCTTAAGCCTTCACTCTACTCCCAGCTTACTCCGCTGCCAGCAAAATGACGCTGCCCGCTGTATAAGGTTCTGTTCCTTTTAAGTCTTCTGCGCTTCACTGCCCGACGTCCCACACCTGCGCAGTCCCACCTCTCTGAACGCCGATGAAAAAAACCCGAAAAATTCAAAATGGCTTCCTCTGCACTCCCGCTCCGATTCTTAGACTTCCTTCTCCAAATTATACCCCATCACTTCACCCAGGCAGCAGCAGAAATAAAGTCAGTCATTAATCAGGAATTAAAATTGAACAACTGGTTTTACCAATGGTGACCGCCAGTCTATTGCTAAGTCATATAAAAAATTAATTGTCCGTTCATGCCATTCAGGACATAAACTTTGTCATTCCTACCCGGTCTGGTCAGTACGCAACTGCAAGCCTGTAGCAATGGGGTTAACTCTGAAATGTCCCAGAAGCCACCTTGTTCAGGTTAATAATGAGTGGAGAACTGCTGGCCTTGCCAGTAATGACTAAATGTTGAAAAATAGATCGATAGGTAGATAGGAAGAAAGAATGGGTGGAGGAAAGGAAGAGAGAGAAAAATGGAAGGAAGAAAGAAAGAGAAAGAAAGAAAGGAAGGAAGGGTAGGAAGGGAGAGAGAGTGAAAAATAAAGAAATAGAGAAAGAAAGAAAGAGAGAGAGAAAGAAAGGAAAGAGAGCATGAAAGAGAGAAAGAAAAAATGAATGAATTTCCTCTCAGTCCTGAAGAAGGGTCTTGCCCTGGAAGCAACTATTTACTCTTTTCCATAGATTCTACCTGACTTGCCGAGTTCCTCCAGCGTTTTGTGTGTGTTGCTTAAGAAATTAAATGCATGCATACAATCATACCCCTGGTTGTTATGCTATTCTGAGGCTGTAGTTATAGCTGAATCAGGTTCAAATTTCAGTGAAGCTCAGGCTTCTAAGGTTCTGGTAGGAGATCTACTTTCTGTACATCCTGGACAAACGTGAGTTCCTGGTAAATCCTTCCCCCTCTCTTCCTCCTGTCCCATCCAATCGCTTGCCTGATCTGTACGGCCTCTGCTCAGCCTCCCAGTACCACTGTTTTCCAAGGGGAACCAAGATTAACAACTGAAGCTGAAGTTAGCAGAAGAAATCACAATCATTTCGACTGGCTTTTGCAACAAACTTGTAAAATCAAGACATTCCTACCAGTAAGGCACTGGTGAAACACTCGGAACAAAAATTCAAGAGCAATGCAAAAGTTATTTTGGAAGCCCATGTACGTGTACTTGTTTCTAATAGGTAGATAGATAAATAGATAGACATACTTTATTGATCCCGAGGGAAATTGGGTTTCGTTACAGTTGCACCAACCAAGAATAGAGTATAAATATAGCAATATAAAACCATAAATAATTAAATAATAATATGTAAATTATGCCAGGAAATAAGTCCAGGACCAGCTTATTGGCTCAGGGTGTCTGACCCTCCAAGGGAGGAGTTGTAAAGTTTGATGGCCACAGGCAGGAATGACTTCCTATGATGCTCTGTGTTGCATCTCGGTAGAATGAGTCTCTGGCTGAATGTACTCCTGTGCCCAACTAGTACATTATGTAGTGGATGGGAGACATTGTCCAAGATGGCATACAACTTGGACAGCATCCTCTTTTCAGACACCACCATCAGAGAGTCCAGTTCCATCCCCACAACATTACTGGCCTTACGAATGAGTTTGTTGATTCTGTTGGTGTCTGCTACCGTCAGCCTGCAGCCCCAGCATACAACAGCAAACATGATAGCACTGGCCGCCACAGACTCGTAGAACATCCTCAGCATCGTCCGGCAGATGTTAAAGGACCTCAGTCTCCTCAGGAAATAGAGACGGCTCTGACCCTTCTTGTAGACAGCCTCAGTGTTCTTTGACCAGTCCAGTTTATTGTCAATTCATATCCCCAGGTATTTGTAATCCTCCAACATGTCCACACTGACCCCAGAGTGGAAACAGGGGTCAACGGTGCCTTAGCCCTCCTCAGGTCCACCCCCATCTCCTTAGTCTTTTTCACATTAAGCTGCAGATAATTCTGCTCATACCATATGACAAAGTTTCCCACCGTAGCCCTGTACTCAGCCTCATCTCCCTTGCTGATGCATCCAACTATGGCAGAGTCATCAGAAAACTTCTGAAGATGACAAGACTCTGTGCAGTAGTTGAAGTCTGAGGTGTAGATGGTGAAGAGGAAGGGAGACAAGACAGTCCCCTGTGGAGCCCCAGTGCTGCTGATCACTCTGTCGGACACACAGTGTTGCAAGCACACATACTGTGGTCTGCCAGTCAGGTAATCAAGAATCCATAATACCAGGGAAGCATCCACCTGCATCGCTGTCAGCTTCTCCCCCAGCAGAACAGGGCGGATGGTGTTGAACGCACTGGAGAAGTCAAAAAACATGACCCTCACAGTGCTCGCTGGCTTGTCCAGGTGGGCGTAGACACGGTTCAGCAGGTAGACGATGGCATCCTCAACTCCTAGTCGGGGCTGGTAGGCAAACTGGAGGGGGTCTAAGTGTGGCCTAACCATAGGCCGGAGCTGCTCCAGAACATGTCTGTCCAGGTTCTTCATGATGTGGGAGGTCAATGCCACCGGTCTGTAGTCATTGAGGCCGCTGGGGCATGGCGTCTTTGGTACAGGGACGAGGCAGGACGTCTTCCACAGCACAG
Organism: Mobula hypostoma; assembly: GCF_963921235.1. Classification (NCBI taxonomy): domain Eukaryota; kingdom Metazoa; phylum Chordata; class Chondrichthyes; order Myliobatiformes; family Myliobatidae; genus Mobula; species Mobula hypostoma. The sequence goes on from NC_086116.1 coordinate 25,542,748, forward strand.
GAACCCTCTGGAGACTCAGGCTCAGACAGCCAATTTACCCAATCTCTCACTGACCTTATTTTAAAGTTGTAATAGCTTTGAAGTAAAAACAGAACAGACTGAACTTGAAGTATCGGTAAATTAAACTTCTGCCTGTGTTATGTAGAACTACCTTAATGATTTAGTATCCTTAATTGAAGTGAGCAAGCTTCTAACTCATGAGGCAAGGATAATTTTTATTCTGGTTTAATAAAGCTCAGATATTCATCAAAAGGGAGTAATGTTTTCTTCCTAATACTCCAAACTCACACAACTTCTCTTGTTTTTGAGTGAGTGTCATTCAATATAAAGTAATCAGTTTCAGTACACACCAGGTTCTTGACAAAACACCAGTGGACCAGACTCTGAGTAGTCACTTCCTTTGTATTATTATTTAATTACTGCCGATCCCCGACCGCAGCAACAGAATCTCAATCAGGTATGACAATAATTGTTCCCAGAAGTAAAAACTGATAACTTGACAAAGTGTGGAATGAGTACTATTCTCATAAACAAAGTGTTAAGATCCAAAACCTAAAATATGTAAATAAGCCCCTGGAATAATCTGCTGGTGTAATTTAAACATTCAAAAGGAAATGTTGAGGAAAACTTAATCAAACACATTCCCTTATTAATTGGTACCATCGAGATTGGCCATGTATTGCCAACTTTCCTTGTTCTGTTCTGTTTTATGTTGCCAACAATGAAAGTTTGAAGTCCATGGTTAGGATCAAAGAACTTATTCTGATAACATTGAAAATAGTCTGAACTAAATATATAATATAGAAGAGTAATAGAAAATAAGAACATAATACGACCGAATTCATCATTGTTCAGAAAAAAAATTCTGTTTTAAGTAGAACACAAAACATTGTTAGTCCCTGTTCAAAGCTACCTAAATTTCTCACAGTTCTATCAAGGTTATGGAATGTAAAGATAACCATTTTTTTTACTGCAACTTGTCTCCTTAAACACTTCTCCCCTTCATTTTGTAATTGTCATGAACATCAAGTGAAAATGGCTTGTGAAATGCTCTTTGCTAAAACTAAAATCATAATTTCTGCTGATTCTTTCTTTCCTTAACCACTAAGCCAATCTTCCAACTGACCACAAACATCCATTTTCTCTCAAGTGCCTGCTCTATTCATACATCACTTTGTTTTTGAGACCCATTTCCTGATACCTCAGTTCTATGTCTACTAATTTGTTGACCTGGCTTCTCTTAATAGTCCTTGTTTTAAATGATGATGTAATGCCTCTGTCTCTTTAGACACTATTCCCATCACCCGCAGGTCTTCTGTCATCATCTTGCTTGTCAGGGGAAAACAGACGCTACCATGTAGCGGATATTTTTGCTGAAACCCTGTGTTTTTTTGCTACATGGTTTGAAAACACAAGGTTGGAATACTCTAGTTTGAATGAAATAATCAAAATGATATCCTTACATTTCTCTGCATTCTTGCCCATTCAGCCACTACGACCTCATTGCCTGCATACATAATCATAATAAATAACGTCTACAAATTCATGATAAAATCAAGCCACAAAGTAGATCTTTGAGCACCCCTTCTCGTGTACAATTAGTCAGAAGACATCCCCTTTAGCCTTGCTTTCTTAGAAGGTCGTCTCTCTGTTTCTACGTAATTTCCTCAAATGCAAACATAAAATTTCATGCTATGATTTACTTTTACAGTACTGCACACTTAATTATCAAAGTTGCATTTTAATTGTTCAAAAATGCCTTTAAAATAACATCAAAGAGGCGCATTAAAGTGATTTGTCTTTGTACCGGAACAGTTGTTACTCATCAGCCATCAGACTCCTGAACCAACGTGGATAACTTCACTCATCTCAACTCTGAACTGATTCAGTGACCTATGGAATCACTTTCAAGGACTTTACAAATCATGCTGGGTGCCACAGTAGCATTGCCGTTGGCGTGACGCTACCGCAGCACGGGGTGTCGGAGTTTGAAGTTCCTCTGTAAGGTGTTAGTACATCCGCCCCTGGCGTGTACGGGTTTTCCCTGGGTGCTCTGGTTTCCTCCACAGTCCAAAGATGTAGCAGGTAAGCTGACTGGTCATCTTAAATTGTCCTGTGATTAATTTAGGGTTAAATCAGAGTTGTCGGGGGTTGCTGAGGTGGTGCTACACGAAGGGCCAGAATGACCTACCCTGTGCTGTTCTGCTAAAATAAAACAAAATGTTCTTCACGTTTTTTTTTACTTATTTATCATTATTATATTTTCACAGATTGTCTTCTATTCCTCATTGGTTGTTTTCAGTCTTTGTTGCTTATAGTTTTTTATTGATTCTATTTTATTTCTTTGTTCTACTGTGAATGCCTACAGGAAAATGAATCTCCTGTTAGTATATGGTGATATATATACATACTCTGATAATAAATTTTCTTTGACCTTTGAGCAGATCTTGAATGAAGTGAATCAAAATTTCTGTCACTGAACACAACAAAACATTGTGTCCATTTCCAGCAATGAGGCAAGAGATTGCATAAGCAGCTTTAATAGGAAGAGTTGAAAAATATTGGCCAAGGTTTGAGGACTTGCTGCTATTTTCCAAACCAGGAACTGGGAATGTTTATGTCCAGAATAGAGAGTAAACAGCTCTTCAATTTATTGCCTCGTCCAAATGGCAAGGAATAAAAAAATAAATTGTGTTAAGTCAAATTGAAGAGACACAGTGAATAGTGAGCTGAGCCATTACAAAACAGGAATTCAATTAATTCATATCATTTGATATAAGAAGTGGATTGGCAGAGCACTTTTAAAATGATGAGCTTTTGAAAAATGTTTGTTTTCATAAGGACCTGGGTGTTCTTGTACAGGAATCACTGATAGCTATCTGTGTAGATACAATGAGGAGTTATGAGGGTAGATGGTATGTGGACCTTTATTGTAATACTATTAGTATATCGAATCTGAAACGTTTCATAGATGCAGAAATTACAATATGTTTATTTATGCTGAAAACATAGTAGTTATCATGTAAGTATTTCTTTAGCAGGAAAAGGACAGTATTAACAATTACCAGGAGTAATATTATTCCTTGTAATTTTAAAGAAGTTGAAAATACGTAATCTTGAATTTTGCCAGTTAAGGCTTGTCACCTGCAGCCAGCTCCCACATTCACCCTACACTCAGCTTTACATCTCTCAGAAGGAAGTCTCTTTCTTTGCTCATCCACTAGCATCTCATTCCAGCAATGAGGCTCTGAGAGTTGTCATCTGAGAAACCTGCTTCCCTAAACTAACCCAACAACTCTGATAACCAGTGAAGCCCCAACCCTTTCTTTGCCAACTATGAAAGCTTTTTAAAAGTTATGGAGTGCTTCTAACTTCAAAAACATTTAAAAATATTGGAAATGAAATAATGTGTTTTAGAAAATAAAAATTAAATTTTAAAAATAAAAATATCGATTGAGATGGTAAAAAGATTTTCAAATAATTAAACACAAACAATTAGAACAAAACTTATACTTTTTTCCTTTTAGTTCTACATTGCCAATAAACATAATGCATCCCAAAGTATGTATTGACATTTCTGGTGGCAATTAATGATAGGTTTGAGCCTTCCATATTGTACCACAGGGATGAAATGTCTAATGTCAGAGGGCTTGCATTAATGGTGAGAGGGGGTAGATTCAAAAAGGATGTGAGAGTTAGATTTTTTACTCAGAGTGGTGGATGCCTGGTATGGTGGTAGAGGCATATACACTAGAGGCTTTTAAGAGCTTTTTAGTTAGGCACTTGAATGTGAGGACGGTAGAAGGATATGGACATTGTGTAGGTAGGAGGGATTAGTTTTTGGGAGTTTTTGACTTACTTTTTAGCTGGTTCGACAAAACATTGTGGGCCAATGGTCCTGTTCACATACACACAAACACAGGCACACACACTCAGACAGTCAGACACACACACACACACACACACACACACTCAGTCACACACACACACACTCACACTCAGATGTACAAACAGATGCACACACACTCAGACAGTCAGACACACACACACATACACACACACACTCACACTCAGTCAGACACACACACATTCACACAGTCAGACACCCACACTCAGACACACACTCAATCAGACACACACACGCACTCAGACACACACACACACACACACACACTCACACTCAGACACACACACATTCACACAGTCAGACACCCACACACAGACACACACTCAATCAGACACACACACGCACTCAGACACACACACACACACACACACACACACACTCACGCACACACTCAGTCAGACACACACACACACACACACAGCCACACTCAGTCAGACACACACACACAGACACACACACACTCACACACACACACTCAGATAGTCAGACACACACACTCACTCATACACTCAGACAGTCAGACACACACACACTCACACAGTCAGACACCCACACACAGACACACATTCAGTCAGACACACACACGCACTCAGACAGTCAGACACACACACACACACACTCAGACAGTCAGACACACACACACATGCACACACACTCACACACACACACACACACACACACACACATGCACACACACTCACACACACACACACATACACACACACTCAGACAGTCAGACACACAGGCACATGCACACACACTCAGACTGTTAGACACACACACTCACTCACACTCAGACAGTCAGACACACACACTCACACGCACACACACACACACACACACTCAGTCAGGCATACACACACACACACACACACACACACACACACACACGTAGACATGCAATCAGTCAGATACACACACGCACACACACACACACTCAGTCAGACACACACACTCACACTCTCACACACACACTCACACATACACACAGACTCAGACAGTCAGACTCACACACGCTCACAAACACACAAACTCAGTCAGACTCACACACACTCGCTAACACACACAAACCCAGTCAGACTCACACACACACACACTCAGTCAGACACATACACACAAACACATGCACACACGCTCAGACAGTCAGACACACACACTCAAGTCCCACGGTTTTTGTCCAATAGTGGCAAAAACCAGTATTATCATCATTTTAAACCTGCATTGTAAACCACCTAAATAAAATAAGACCACTCTTTTTTTCATCAAAAACTTTTAATTTCCATCCTTTCAACATCCCTTGTAAAATATTCTAAATTCTTTAGTGGTTTATAATTTCAGTTACTGTGAAGCTAGCTAGCAATATTTAACAGAAATTTAGATGAGAAATCTTTCCTGCTCTTTTGAGTCGGTTGGAAAATGTAGCTAACCAACTTGATGAGTTAACTAAAACCTGACAGTTGATACTAGAAACTCTATCTCTCAAACAGTGACAAGACTACTCTGATATAGCAGTGACTAATGGTATTCATTTATCACAGCCATACAGCAGAGAAGTTAATATAACTGAAGTATGGCGATGATTAAGGCTGATGATTAAGAAAGTACCAAAGAAATGAAGACTGATGACCTAGTCCATAAAATCAGGAGGTTAATCAAAGAGCAGACTAAATTCAGAGCCGATAAATATCAAAGCTTTTGAAATGCACCCCTAACAGTAACGACACTGCAAAAAGAAATTGGTAACAATTCCATTAATACCATCTTTCTATTTTAATTCAAATTGATAACAATTCTAAGAAAACAAACTTTCTTTTTTAAATGGGTGTCCTTCTATTAGAGGGATGTCCATTTAGAACAGAGACAAAGAGGAATTTCTTTAGCCAGAGAGTGGTAAATCTGTGGAATTTGTTGCCACAGGTGACTGTGGAGGTCAAGTCGCTGGGTATTCTTAAGGCAAAGGTTGATAGGTTCTTGACTAATCAGGGTATGAAGGGAAACGGGGAGAAGGTTGGAGACTGGGGCTGAGAGGGGAATGGATCAGCCAGGATGATATAGCAGAGCAGACTCGATGGGCCAAATGGTCTCATTCTGTTCCTATATCTTATGATCTCATTTTACCCTTCGATAGTCAGAGTGGATTTGAGATCGCTGTACACAACAAATGGCAGAATACACTCAGTGGCCACTTTATTAGGTACTGGTGTGGAACCTGTACCAGTGTGGTCTTGTGGTTTTCTACTAAGGTCGCCCATCCACTTCAAGGTCTATGTGTTGATCATTCAGAGATGCTCTTCTGCACACTACTGTTGTAACGCATGGTTATTTGAGTTACAAACAAGAGAAAATCTGCAGATGCTGGAAATCCAAGCAACACACACAAGATACTGGAGGAACTCAGCTGGCCAGGCAGCATCAATGGAAAAAAGTACAGTCGACGTTTGGGCCAAAACCCTTTGGCAGGACTGTACTTCGTTCCATAGATGCTGCCTGGCTTGCTGAGTTCCTCCAGCATGTTGTATGCGTTATTTGAGCTATCAGCTTGAACCAGTCTGGCCATTCTCCTCTGACCTCTCTCATTAACAAAGGTGTTTCACCCACAGAACTTGATGTTTTTTAAATAAATTGAGCTGCTGCCACATGATTGGCTGATTAGATATTTGCATTAATGAACAGGTTTACTGGCGTACCTAATAAAGGGGTCACTGAATAAATGCTTACCACATTAGAAAGTACATTAAAATTAGGATTACATGTTACAAAACACCTCAGTTAATAAAAGTTGCGGAACTATTTGAAAAGCAGTTATACATATACTGTATAGGTGATGTTGAAAATGATCAATTGCATTAAAAAAAAAGACAACCTGATAAGTATGTCTTTCAAGGAGATGAAACTATCTGCCTGGAAGGTGAAAATATTAGAAAGCAGCAGGAAAAGCTTCGCTGCAAGATTGATTCTTTTGATATTTAATGATGATAGAAGCTGGATTTAAACATAGCTGGAAAGCTACAGAAACCTGATACTGATGTTGAAATAGATTTAATATGTGTTCAACAGATGGGATTACTTTCAATCCAAGACATGTCAGATGTCAGTACTGGCATGCAACATCAAACATCAATGGGTACAGTTAATAGCTCAGGCCCATGGGAAATGCAAGGGGTGGTGTCCCTGCTTGGTGATCTTTGAGAGTATAAGATAACTTCAGTGACCTTCCTTAACCAAAGTGGGAGCTGCTGCAGATACCTTCAGCTCCTAAATGGAAGGAGCCAAATGCAGATCTGACAGTAATTGATAAGTGGGTTCTTGCCCTGCTGAAGCTGAAAATGTGCCAGCTTAACGTGGAAGTTTTCAGTGAAGATGTCCTCACTGTAGTATAGTTACCCTGCACTTCGTTTATGCTGAGGTTATAGAATTGGTCTCTGAACACATTGACCTAAAAATTCTTCTTTCCTCGAATCCAACTTCAGCAGCTCAACTCACACTGCATGTTTTCTTTCATTGTCCCAATTATGCTTCCAGGGGCAAAGCCAACCAAAGCTTACAAGTCTGAAAGCAACCTGGCTTGTGTACGAACTGCAAGTTGAGCTTCAAAGCGAACAGCGCCAGTAACACTGCTCCCTGTAGATATCTGCAACTAGGAGCATCACTAGAAAGGCCCACTTGTAGAATAACAATGGATCGAATAAATCAATTGGCAGCTAACTTATGATCCCTCTTTATAGTAGAATTAATAGGGATCTTACATCTGCCTATATGTATTCAAAAGCACCAAGTTACAAAGGCATCAACTTGCAGCCCAGAATAGCTGCACTAGGGTCAAATCCACATTTTACACTAACATCCATTCTGATGTGGATGCTTTGTATATTCTCAGTATGTGCAAACTGCATGTGTGTAAAGGACTCCCTTCCATGACGCCCAATATGATCGTAACAGAAAAAGTGTGCTCATCCAAAGATATTTTTAATCCTTCGAAATCACACAAGACATCCAAATTCCAACTCAAGATTTTGCATATTCCTTGTTTTGGTTCACTTTATTCCAATTCTATTGTGGAATTAATAACTTGAGTATCTTTCTTCCTAACTCCTCATGGGCTATCTGCCATCTATAAGGCTCAAGTAGGGAGTGTGATGGAATACTCTCCCCTTGCTTGGTTGAGCACAGCTTCAACAAAAATCTCATATCAGTGTATGTGATGACCGGTAACACTTAGCTGAAATTTCAGTGGCAATATTCTGTACATATTTAGGGCCGTAGAATCAAAAAAATGCACAGGAGAGAAAGGGGTCATTTGGACCAACCACGTGCCTGTTGGCTGTTATACCTACCTACATCAGTCCCAATCACCAGCATTATGTCTATAGTTTTCTACTCCTTGGTAATTCAAGAATTGGTCCAGAATGAGAATATTTCCCCCCACCACTTCTTCAGGCAGCATATTCCAGATTCCAATCATGCTCCGCATGAAAATTCCTCCTTGGATTCCCTCTAAGTCGACGCCCGTTTGCCTTATGACACTGTCACCATGGGAAAGTTTATTAATTGGGTGGCATGGTAGCGTAGTGGTTAGCACAATGTTTTACAGGTGACCCGGGTTCAATTCCCGCCACTGCCTGTAAGGAGTTTGGTTTTTCCTCCGTGACTGCATGGGATTCCTCTGGGTGCCATGGTTTCCTCCCACAGTCCAAAGACGTACTGGTCGGTAGGCTAATTGGTCATTGTAAATTCCCGATTTATTAGGCTAGGATTAAATTAGGAGGATTGCTGGGTGGCATGGCTTGATGGGCCAGAAAGGACTATTCCATGCTGTATGTCATAGAACATAGAATAGTACAGCATATTACAGGCCCTTCGGCCCACAATGTTGTGCCGACCCTCAAACCCTGCCTCCCATATAACCCCCCAACATTAAATTCCTCCATATACTTGTCTAATAGTCTCTTAAACTTCACGAGTGTATCTGCCTCCACCACTGACTCAAGCAGTGCATTCCACGCACCAACCACTCTCTGAGTAAAAAAACCTTCCTCTAATATCCCCTTGAACTTCCCACCCCTTACCTTAAAGCCATGTCCCCTTGTATTGAGCAGTGATGCCCTGGGCAAGAGGCGCTGGCTATCCACTCAATTTATTCCTCTTATTATCTTGAACACCTCTATCATGTCTCCTCTCGTCCTCCTTCTCTCCAAAGAGTAAAGCCCTAACTTCCTTAATCTCTGATCATAATGCATACTCTCTCAACCAGGCAGCATCCTGTAAATCTCCTCTGTACCCTTTTCAATGCTTCCACATCCTTCCTATAGTGAGGCGAACAGAACTGGACACAGTACTCCAAGTGTGGCCTAACCAGAGTTTTATAGAGCTGCATCATTACATCACAACTCTTAAACTCTATCCCTCGATTTATGAAAGCTATCACCCCATAAGCTTTCTTAACTACCCTATCTACCTGTGAGGCAACTTTCAGGGATGTGTGGACATGTACCCCCCGATCCCCCTGCTCCTCTACACTACCGAGTATCCTGCCATTTATTTTGTACTCTGCCTTGGAGTTTGTCCTTCCAAAGTGTACCACCTCACACTTCTCCGGCTTGAACTTCATCTGCCACTTCTCAGCCCACTTCTGCAGCCTATCAATGTCTCTCTGCAATCTTCAACAATCCACGACACTATCTACAACACCACCAACCTTTGTGTCATCTGCAAACTTGCCAACCCACCCCTCTGCCCCCACATCCAGATCATTAATAAAAATCATGAAAAGTGGAGGTCCCAGAACAGATCCTTGTGGGACACCACTAGTCACAATCCTCCAATCTGAATGTACTCCTTCCACCACCACCCTCTGCCTTCTGCAGGCAAGCCAATTCTTAATCCACCTGACCAAACTTCCCTGGATCCTATGCCTTCTGACTTTCTGAACAAGCCTACCATGTGGAACCTTGTCAAATGCCTTACTAAAATCCATATAGATCACATCCACTGCACTACCCTCATCTATATGCCTGGTCACCTCCTCAAAGAACTCTATCAGGCTTGTGAGACATGACCTGTCCTTCACAAAGCCATGCTGACTGTCCCTGTCAGACTGTGATTCTCTAAATGCCCATAGATCCTATCTCTAAGAATCTTTTCCAACAGCTTTCCCACCACAGACATAAGGCTTACTGGTCTATAATTACCTGGACTATCCCTACTCCCTTTTTTGAACAAGGGGACAACATTCGCCTCCCTCCAATGCTCCAGTACCATTCCAGTGGACAATGAGGACATAAAGATCCTAGCCAGAGGCTCAGCAATCTCTTTCCTCACCTTATGGAGCAGCCTGGGGAATATTCCGTCAGGACCTCGCTCACTTCCACAGCCTCCAGGCACATCTTCCCACCTTTATCTCTAATCGGTCCTACCTTCACTCCTGTCATCCTTTTGTTCTTCACATAATTGAAGAATACCTTGGGGTTTTTCTTTACCCTACTTGCCCAGGCCTTCTCATGCCCCCTTCTTGCTCTACTCAGCCCCTTCTTAAGCTCCTTTCTTGCTTCCCTATATTCCTCAATAGGCCCATCTGATCCTTGCTTCCTAAACCTCATGTATGCTGCCTTCTTCCACCTGACTAGATTTTCCACCTTACTTGTCACCCGTGGTTCCTTCACCCTACCACTCATTATCTTCCTCACCGGGACAAATTTATCCCTAACATCCTGCAAGAGATCTCTAAACATCAACCTCATGTCCATAGTACATTTCCCTGCAAAAACATCATCCCAATTCACACCCGCAAGTTCTAGCCTTATAGCCTCATAATTTGCCCTTCCCTAATTAAAAATTTTCGTGTCCTCTCTGATTCTATCCCTTTCCATGATAATGCTAAAGGCCAGGGAGCGGTGGTCACTGTCCCCCAGATGCTCACCCACTGAGAGATCTGTGACCTGACCCGGTTCATTACCCAGTACTATATCTAGTATGGCATTCCCCCTGGTCGGCCTGTCCACATACTGTGACAGGAATCCGTCCTGGACACACTTAACAAACTCTGCTCCATCTAAACCCTTGGAACTAATCAGGTGCCAATGAATATTAGGGAAGTTAAAGTCACCCATCGTAACAACCCTGTTATTTTTGCACCTTTCCAAAATCTGCCTCCCAATCTGCTCCTCTGTATCTCTGCTGCTACCAGGGGGCCTATAGAATACCCCCAATAGAGTAACAGCTCCCTTCCTGTTCCTGACTTCCACCCATACTGACTCAAAAGAGGATCCTGCTACATTATCCACCATTTCTGTAGCTGTAATAGTATCCCTGACCAGTAATGCCACCCGTCCTCCCCTTTTCCCCACCTCTCTATCCCTTTTAAAGCACTGAAATCCAGGAATATTGAAAATCCATTCCTGCCCTGGTGCCAGCCAAGTCTCTGTAATGGCCACTACATCATAATTCCATGTACGTATCCAAGCTCTCAGTTCATCACGATAATTTAAAAAATTGCATTCAGTCTTTCCTTATAACTGAAATGCCCCAGATTAGTACTATGATTGAAATAGGATGCTTATAATATGAGGATGACTGGCAAGGCTAGGAAACATCAGCAAAAAATTATGTTTGAAGTAAAATGCAGATGCGGGAATCCTCCACACACGCACAAAAAAAATCAGGAAGTGCTGTAGGCTTTCAGCAGGTCAAACAGCCACATGGGAAAGAAATGAACTGGAGAACTGAGAAGATAAATGTGCCTCGTTGCAGAGGGCTGCAGGGTGAAGAGAACAAAGAGAATGTTTGTAATAAAGGAGTTACTTTTCTTTTGAAGTCTGTCTCTCCAGAGATATAGCTGTAACTTTTTGTTTCAATTTGTTCCTTTTTCTTTTGTCTCCAATTGCAGTTTGTTTGAAGTAATTGTTGCATTGCAAAGTTTGGTCTGCCCTCTGTTACAGACATTCTCTTTGGTCGTTTCATCGCTTCCCTTACTCTGAAGCTTAAAGCTCACTTGACTTTTTACTTCTCCGGTTCTGTTGAAGGGCCCTTGACCTGAAATGCTGAAATCTGCTTCTTGCCCTGCTGATATTGTCTGATCTGCTGAATCCCTTAACGTTTTCCTTTTCTCAGAGTCAGGGTCAGGTTTAATAGCACTAGCAGTAGCGGGCAGCACAGTAGCATAGTCATTAGCAGAACTCTTTACAGTATAGGCGACCCAGGTTTAATTCCCACCACCTCCTGTGAGGAATTTGTATGTTCACCCCATGTCCACGTGGAATTCCTCCAGGAGCTCCGGTTTCCTCCCACAGCCCAAAGACGCACCAGGCGCTAGGTTAATCGGTTATTGTAAGTTGTCTCATGATTAGGCTAGGATCAAATCAGGAGATTGCTGGGTGGCAAAGGGCCGGAAGATCATATTCCATGCTGTATCTCAATAAATAAGTCATGAAATTTGATTTTTCTCAACAAAAAAAAATTACAGCTGGATAAGGCTAAAGCAGCAGGAAAAGGCTCAAAGGCTCATTTTATTATCAAAGTATGTTGGTAGCCAGAGGCTTTTTCCAGGCTGAAATGGCTAACATGAGGGGACATAGTTTTAAGGTGCTTGGAAATAGGTACTGAGGGGATGTCAGGGGTAAGTTCTTCACATAGAGAGTGGTGGGTGCATGGAATGCACGGCCAGAAGCAGTGATGGATGTGGATACAATAGGGTCTCTTAAGAGCCTCTTAGATAGGTACATGGCGCAGAGAAAAATAATGCGCTGGGGAAACTCTAGGCAGTCTCTAGGGTAGGTTACATGGTCAGCACAACATTGTGGGCTGAAGGGCCTGTAATGTGCTGTAAATTTCTATGTATGCAGAATACAGCTCTGAAATTTGTTTTCTCCAGATAGCCATAAAATCCAGAAAACCATAGCAATAGTTGAAGGGAAGACATCAATCTCCACATGAAAAAGAAACAAAAACTCACAAACCTCAAACCCCCACAACCCCTCCCTCTCACAAAACCTTGAAGATCACCTTCATAGAGAAACAATAGCAAGAACATCAAACCCCAAACCTCCAGCCCACAATCAACAGCAGGAAACAATGGGTGAGAACACATAGAACTGAACAAGGCCAATATGAACAAGAGCCCAATCTATAAATCTCAGAATTTTGATAACAACTCCGAGAGCATTGGGACCCAGCTGCCCCTCCGAGAGAAGCAACAGGAAATAGCATCCCCTCCGAGGGCAGTGACATGAACCCAGTGGCCTCGTGAGAACTGCTCACTCTCCTCTGCATTTGCCTCGATGTTTCAATATTACTTGACATTTTAACTGGCGAGAAATTAGTCAATCGTGGACTGTCTCATCTCTGAGCTTCTCCTTGTGGTAGCTCATTTTCTGATCTCTCTCTTGGAGTTTTCTAGGGGACAGTAGAGTTCCAGCTCACTCGATCGAGCTACAGCCTGTAAGTCACAGGCTCCAACAGTTTCAAGATCAAAATTAAGATTAAGAGTATAAATTGACAACATAGAAAAACTGAAATGACTGATTATCTGGAGATGTCGCCCGAGGAATCATTGTTCACTGGCACCATCTTGACTGAAGCGTTTAAAAGAAGAGCAGAACTATATAAATTATATAAAGAATTATATAAAGTGAATAGAAAAAGTAAATTAGGTCCAATGGAGACAATGACAGGAGATCTTATAATGGCAAATGAAGTGACTCAGAGGACAGAGATCTTCCCCACAGAGAACACGACAGATGAGCTGCAGAGTAGAAACATAACAAGGCTTTGTAGCAAAGAAAGGAAAAAATAGTAAATCACTGACCAGACATCAGCAAGATGTATTTGTTTGTTGAGATACAGCACAGAATAGGGCCTTCAAGCCACACTGCTCAGCAACTTCCGATTTAATTTTAGCCTAATCACAGGTTAATTTACAATAACTAATTAACCTACCAACTGGTACGTCTTTAGACCATGGGAGGAAACCCAAATGGTCACAGAGAGAACGTACAGACAGTGGCAGAAATGCTAGCAAAAGGAACATAATAGATACTGATTTTCAAAAGGCATTTGATAAGGTACCACACAAAAAGTTATTCCATTCAATAAAATCTCATGAGGTTGCAAGTAACATTATAGCACAGAAATGTTAAAATGAGGAGTAAAATCAGGAGCAGACCAGGTTGCCCTTCAAACCATCCCTGCTCTCATGTGATCTGTACATACTGGCTGTGTGGTGAAAAAGGTACAATTGCATCTCTTTCACCTCAGATGGTTGAAGTAGTTTGGTATGGGCCCCCAAATCCTAAGAACTTTCTATAGGGGCACAATTGAGAGCGTCCTGACTGGCTGCATCACTGCCTGATACGGGAACTGTACCTCCCTCAAGCGCAGGACTCTGCAGAGAGTGGTGTGGATAGCCCAGCGCAACTACCCACTATTTGGGACATTTACAAAGACTGGTGTGGAAAAAGGGCCCGAAGGATCACTGGGGACCCAAGTCACTCCAACCACAAACTGTTCTAGCTGCTACCATCCGGGAAACAGTACCACAGCATAAAAGCCAGGATCAACAGGCTCCAGGATAGTTTCTTGCACCAGACCATCAGACTGCTTAATTCATGCTGACACAACTGCATTTCTACTTATAAATTACTACAAATTGCACATATAGATGGAGACGTAACTAAGATTTTTACTCATGCGTATGAAGGATATAAGCAATAAAGTCAATTCAATTGTTGTTCTCCATAGCACTTTATTTTCCTCATGTTCAAAAGTCTATTTATATTGCCACTGAATAAACTCTATGCCTCAGTCACTGGAGCTCTCTGGGGTAAAGCATTTTAATGATTCATGGCAGAGACAATTTCTTTTTCCCTTGATTCCTAAATCATCTTATTTGAAAATTCTGCCATTTCTACATTTCCCCATGGGTATGACACCCTTAGAAAAAACTACCTTGTCAGCCTCTTGAGATAATCATAAATGTTTCCACTTAATTGGAGAAGAGGAAATGGTAATAGACACACACACACAAAATGCTGATGGAACCTCAGAAGGTCAGGCAACATCTGTGTAAATGAATAAATATTCAATGGTTCAGGCAGGCACCCTTCTTCAGGACTGAAAAGGGATGAGGAAGATGCCAGAATAAAAAGGTTGTGGGGTGGGGAGAAAGAGAAAGCTAGCTGGAAGGTGACAGATGAAGCCAGGTGGGTGGGAAAGGTACAGGGCTGGAGAAGGAATGTGATACCAAGAGAGTGGACCTTAGGAGGGAGGTGGAGGGGACCCGAGGGAAATGAAAGGCAAGTGAGAAGAGGTGAAGGTAATAGTATATGGTTCTATTCAGGTTGACATATTGATAATGGGGGGGACTGTGCCTTCAGCAAATCGTATTAATACAAACGGTCAAAATGAAACAAACTGTCCAAGTCTGCTGAGGATACGACCGTAGACAGGAAAGTGTAAAGATGTTTGCAGGCGAAATACAGCCATTCAACAGTGAACAGTCAGATGGAAGACTGTATCATGTGGGAAAATGTAAGACCATGAAAACTGGGTGCTTCTTGCTGCTTAAAATATTTTTGTACAAAGAAATCTGGGTGTATGGTTTTAGAAGTTCCAGAGAGCTCGCTTACTAAACTCGTGTGGAACTAGGAAGACAAACTGCATTGTGGGAAGTTGGAGAATGAGAAGTCGTTGCTGAGATTTCCAGGATTTTAAATAATGGACTGATTAACTAGCATTAAATTTGGCTTTGTATCCAGCAACTTGAAACTTCCAGTCTCTCTGCTTATATTTCAACTTACATCCATCTGGGATTCTGTCTTTCAAATCTGCTGCTTACATTCCTATCCCAGGAATCATCAAGTTTCCTGTTGTCAACTCATGAGCTATGAACTCACCTCCTACTGCACTTGCACATAACAGATTTGAAACATATGTACATTCTCAGACAGAGGAAAGTGAACATTCAAACAGAAAGATGGCACCAGTAGGCCACTGGTTTCAATTCAACCAAGGCATCTGGCTCCTTACAGCCCATTGTGAACCAGTTTGCTCTCTCACTGTTATCTTTCAAAGCAGCCTAGTTCAGTTAAGACATTGTTGAAAGAATACAATTTTTCATTCCCTAGGATCTACTAAAATATTCAATTTCTAATAATTATATTTTAAGCTTTATGTAGAGAAAGAAAGGTACCATTCTAGAAATGTAAAAAGGCAGGAAGAGGAAGCAAATAGATTAAACCATTGAGTTTAATTCAATAATTTTATTTCCATATTCTATCCTAACAAACACTTTTTTGTTTGCATTTTTTAAAACAAGAGACTATCAGCAAATTTATTTGGTCTGGATTTAAAGCAGGTCAACAAGAAATAGCCTGCTGAATGAACTTCTTAACAGAAAGCTTCCCTGAATAGGAAAAGTTTCAAAACACTAATAAAACAGAAAACGTAATGGGGACAAAGAATTTTTAAAAAATCACACCTTTCAAGGACATTGTGAAGTATATCCTTGCTGGCTATTTACATTAGCTATGTAAAGAAAATACAAGCAAATAAATATTCACAACACATGTTAAGAATTAAGCAAATACTTTTGAAATGACTGATCAAAGAAACAAAACTTGTTCAATGGAATAAGGATCAGTAAGTAACAGCATCAGTAATTTATTCTAAGCAACACGCAATTCTTGTAAAGTATGAAAGAGGAATGTACGTAATACAATGAGTGAATGCCACTTTCTGTTGTTAGATCGTATTCTCTATTAGTGCATTAACAGGACTGACTACATTCTATTCACATAGTGAACACATACTAAGCTAAGCAAAATCTAGCTTAATCATATACAATAAATATATTTTTTATATTTGTTATTTACAAACTCAAATATTCAACAATTCATAATTTATACATTTTCCTCTATTAACATTTACTAAAATAAACTGTTTCAAACTATAGTTTCTTCATTATTATTTAGAAGTTGCAATCAAGTTGCATTGATAAGTTGCAAGGTGCAGTAAAAGAAATTGGAAAATATCTAGATTTTACCTTAAAATTAAGAATGTAATTACAAAAGCAATTTTGGAATCCATGTTTAAAAATAAGTGAAATCTATCACCTAGTTTGAAGTGGCTGTCAGTAAATAATGACAGACACATACTTCAATTTAAAATAAGGCTGATGCATATAAATGATTCCCTTCCAAACTCTGACCCACAGTTTAAAAGCACACTTAAAAAAAATATTCTGCCAATTTCCCAAGGACAGCTTCTTGCAACACACCAACGACTCTAATTCTTAAATCTCAAATGCCATGTATTAAACAGATACTTCATTTGAAATCTAATCCATAAAAGCAGAATTTACATTTTGAGATACATGAAATTTGTTGTTTGTTGCTTTTTATGCTTACACTGCAATAAATAAATATTCATGAATTTATTAATAATGTAAACAAACTTAGAATCTTAAGTTATAAAAGCAAGTTCACAAATTCGATGTCAGACTTCAATCTTTGAAATGAGTTTGTGGAATCCTGAGATCATTTTGGAATCTGCTTAAACAACAGAATTGCCGTTGCCTTTTTCGGAAGAAAGCATTTCTATTCCTCTTGCAAAAAGTCTTAACAGCTGGCAGTGAACTCTGTAAACAAAGAAAATCGAGTTATTAAGAACATGTTCATTACCTTTCAACAAGATTAGTGAGGAAATGTGAAAATGACAAAAGGGAAAATAGTTAATGATAAGGACCATTGACTATAACACCTTTCACTGAAGCAAGTGTTTCCTTTTAGTGTCATGGATATCAAATTAGCTCCAATATGGCATTTGATGCAAGTACTATGTTCTTCATAAATTGTAACATTGGTGTCATATTGTTAGCAGGCAACTTTCAGAGCTGGCAAAGGCAGTCTGTAGTTTCAGTGTGCAACACACATCTGATGCACATAAATACTGTCAAACTCGAATGTTCAGCAACAGGAGGGGATCACCAATGATCAGCATAGTGATGCTGCCTCAATTGCTACTCATTATTACTGCCATTCTGACAATTGTTGATGGTTTGTAGATTTCTTTTATGCTGCAGATTTTTACAGGAAAGAGCATGGCAGATGCTGATACAGCATCACTACAGATGCTGTACAGACCTCATAGGATTTGCAGAACTGAGACATTCCTAAGGATGGGTGCTTTTGGAGGCGTTCCCTTAATGAGAAGTGTGATATGTTATAACAAATTAAAGAAATGGAAAAGGGAGGGGTAGAGGGGAAGAATGCCACATCTCAGCCTGCTCAGAGAGCAACATTACTATCTGCAAGTCTTCAAGGAATAAAACGTATGCTTCCTATGTCTCAGCAAGCAAGTCCTCACTGGATTTATATTACTTTATTGTCATGTACACCAACATACAATGAAATTCCTCACTCACATGAACAGAGTAAGCAGTATTAATAGTAATAATAAATGCAATTAATAAAATCACAAGCACAAAACAGCAGAATGGTGCAAAGATTATATTGCATAAGCTGCAGAAATGCTGAAGTGACAATAACAGAATAAAAACAAAGTAGAATTCAAGAGTACAAGAATGTGGCAGTATTACTGGGAAAGGGATGAGAAGGAAGTGATTGTTTCGGAGATGTGATAGCAGTGGGGAAGAAACTACTCTTCAGTCTGGAGGTCTGGGATTTCAAGCCTCTATCTTCTCCCAGAAGGGGAAGAGTGGCAGACAACTTCGACAATACTATCAGCCTTCCCAAAGCAAGGCACTGCAAAGTGGACTGAATGGAAGGAAGTGATGAGTTTGTAAAGGACTGGATCGCGTTACTATTCTCTTCAGGTTCTATCAGTTCAGGGCCGGGCAGCTGCCATACAAGGCAGACGTGCAACCTGTCAAGATAACTTCTGGAGTGCAGCTAGAGAAGTTCAAGAAAAATCATCAAGGATATTCTGAATCTTTGGAGCCACCCAAGAAAGTAAACCAGCCCCCACCCCAGCTTCTTGACAATTCCTTAACAACTAATTTCCCTCACCTTGCTGACGTTTTGGGCTGGGTTGCTGTCCTGACACCACAACAAAAGGTTCTCTTCTAAAATTTATAACTACTCCAGTCACAAATGCAATTTCAAATTAGGTGGGGCTAAATTGTCAAGGGCTGTTAAGCACAGTGAACAATTATACATTGGTTTGCTTCCAGGCTAAAGTTGAAAAAACATCTGTATATTCTTGTAATGTGTGTACTGGGCGTTGCTGCTGCTTTCTTTTCAAAGACAGCCGATCATATTTCATTTCCTCTTCTGAGTAGGCAGGTGATTGGCATTGCACAAAGTTCTGAAATGATAACTGCCTTACTATGTTACACAATGCCACAGAACACAGTTAGCATCCTGAAATACATTACAAAAATAGGGATTCCAGTCCCATACATGACCTTCCTATAACACATTGTGCAGTGTTTCAACAACATTCATGATCCCTTTCTTTTGTTGCAATATATTTGAGTCACCAACCAAATCAGCTACGAGGGTTGGCTTCTCATGATTCAAGATTTATGCGCCTGCATGCACACACATATGCATACCAAGGGATTGTCCTCACAAAATACAGGTCTATTATGTTGAAGCAATCCTGCACTTCGAAAAACATTGAAGGATTGAATAAACTGCGTTTCAAGATTTGTAGAGGTCTGCTGCATTCTAAAAAATCTTACCATGCAAGTAAGGACAGGACAAAGGAGACATTCAGACAGCAACATTCTGCCACGATTGACAGTGAAACACTAATCTGATGACAATCTCGTGAAAAATGTCAATTCCTGTAAACTTTTACTGAAATCAAAAGAAATTTTGCAGAAATCATCTGCTTCTCTTCTTCGGCTGTCCATCAATTTTCAATGTTGACTGAGGCTTGGGCAAGGTTGTATGGAAGACTGGCAGTTGCCCATGCTGCAAGTCTCCCCTCTCCACGCCACTGATGTTGTCTAAGGGAAGGGGACTAGGACCCATACAGCTTGGCACCGGTGTCGTCGCAGAGCAATGTGTGGTTAAGTGCCTTGCTCAAGGACAGCCTCAGCTGAGGCTCCAACTAGCGACCTTCAGATCACTAGACCGACACTTTAACCACTTGGCCATGTGCCACACAGCAATCTTTAAATATTTTTAAATGCCACCGTACATCAGGAACACACAAAATAAAACTGTCTCTTATCAGCTGCCTTTGGGGTGGGCTGTAGCAATATGCCTCTTGGTGCTGCCCAGACGTTGAGTGCTCAGGGGGGGGCAGGGGGCTTTCATATCTACTCCAATTGAGTATAGGGACAAGAAACAAGACAGACAAGAAAAGTAAATTAATTGTGTTCATGCATTTGCCTGGAGCCTTGTCTTCTGTTCTCCTCCTTCCCCCCTCCCCCATTGAATCACTCCTAGGAAATTATGTCTTAGAAGCTAGAATCCAGAAAGTAGAAGGATGCTATCCATTATTGAAAGCTGCAGACAATCTTGGAGGAAAATGTCAAGAAACCAGGCTTAGAAGGCATAACTTTGTACCTTATCATCAGCTAACATGAAGAACGAACAACATATTTGTATTCAACCCTCTCAGGAATATGTCTCAGCAATTCCAGTAATCTGATGAAAGACAGATTACTGGTATTCTAAGACATCTTCAAGTCATAAGACATGCTGATAGCCAAAGCTTTAATGGAGCAATCTGCATCTTCAGGGCAATACACGTGCTACTCAAGCAATGGGAGGCTTGATTGTACTACATTACAAGATGAAATGCAATGCTGCATGATCTAATATCCATGTTAATGGAATTGGCCACCAGCTCCATACCGGAAAGCGTGGTTTCCAAGTGCTGTAATTATCTCTGCACAGTTGACACTAGGCCTAAATGTCCCTTAACACTGCATTACGTTTTTCCGCCAGGCTTGCCAATTCACTGGGCATTTCATTGTGCATACTCTATCTTTCTCTTGTAGGTTGTTCTTTCAAAATGTTTGATACTCTTGCAGTGGAACTCTTCAGTAACCCTGGTCTGGCAGAATTTGACATCAATATTCTCCTTTCCCTTTGCCACATTTGAATGAATTCATGGCACAAACCTCAAAATTTGCAATACATCCTATAAGCCCACTTCAAAATTATCTTATCTAGCCAATATCTTAGCTGGTATAAATTGCTGTTATACTGACAAATGATGACATTTTTAATGCAACTGTCATTTTGTTCCTTTACCAATGCTTGGTCAGTGTGCTGTTCTTAATGGGGAAAGAGTCACGAACACAACAGGTGCAAGCAGGAAAGATGTCAATAAGATTGAAGATGTAGAGAAAATTTACAAGGTGTTGCCAGGATTTGAGGACTTGAATAATAGAGAAAAGTTGAGTAGGTTAATACTTCAGTGTAGAAGAATGATGGGAGATTTGGTAGAGGTGCATAAATAGGGTAAATATAAGCAGGCTTTTTCCACTGAAGTTGGGCAAGACTAGAACTAGAGGCCTGGGTTAACGATGAAAGGTGAAATGTTTAAGGGGAACACAAGGGGCAGCTTCTTCATTCAGCATTGTAAGACTGTTGAACGAGCTGCCAATGTAAATAGTGGATGCAGGATCAATTTCAAGATTTGAGAGAAATTAATATAGCTGTCTGCAAGGAGTTTTTATATTCTCCTCGTGACTGTGGGTGTTTCCTCCCACAGTCCACAGATGTACCAGTTGGTAGGTTAGCTGGTCATTGTAAATTGTCCTGTGATTAGGCTAGGATTGAATTGAGCAAATACTGGGAGACGTGGCTATTTGGCACCTATATCAATAAATAACATTTGGATGGGGACATGGATGGGAGGGGCATGGTCCCGGTGTAGGTCAAAGGGACCTAGGTAGATTAGCAGTTTGATGCAGACTAGATGGGCTGAAGGGCCTGTTTCTGTGCTGTAGTGTTCTATAACTCTATGACTGAGTGGAGAGATGATAGCAAGTAATAAAACACGTTTACACTACAGTACTTGCAATTTGTACTGTACATTACTAGAAATTGTGGTAGAAATGTAAAAAAATGCTTTCACTTTGAGAATGCCAGACCTTCCTATGGCTTTAGTCCATAATTAAAGGTATCATATCCTATGCTTTGAACTCAACAACCAGTTGGTCTTGGTAAAGGTCATTCTATTAATTGAGCCCGTAGTTGAGCCCACACACCCTCTCCAGTTCTGTATCTATTTCTCCCCTTGCTAGTGAGGAGAAAGTATGCCCCTGAGTATTGATTAATTATATAAATCACTAAATAGCTAACAATGTGTGCAAGCTGTGAGATGTGAGGGGAAACCTACAGTTGAATTAGATGTATGACTATACACTATACTATATTACACACACACACAAAACAGGTAATGAATGATGGCAACAACTGTTGTTGGGATTCTGCCAGCATGTCTGAGACCTAAGGGGCAATTGTGAAGAAACTGGATTTGAAGATGAACTCAATGACATTGAGCACAGGATAAGGTCACTGAGATGAGTGCAGGTCTTTCTTCTCAGTTTGGCTTTGAACCCCATTAATACATGCCATTGCAGTACTTAACTGAGAATATTCTGGTTCCCTGGAGTTAAAACCTCTCTTTCCTACTTTGCACCACCTCCAAAATACCTCCAGGGTAGCACTGGTAAACCACTCATGTGTTGCATCAGGATTACAGCTTTTCGATGTTGATTAGTTTATCAATGACTCCAGCACTTATTCAATGCATCACAGCTTCCCTTAAGCGTTGCTAGTCATTCAAGATGCAGGTATACAGTATGAAGTGTATAAATTGGGCAGTAAGCACTGGCTGCTTAAATAAATTATTCAAAAAAGAACAGACATGAATTTGACATGCTACCTGCATCAGAAGCAATAGCTGTGGCTTAACTGAGTTTTGGAATTCCCCAATCCCATTTTCAGGGATTGTTGAATTTAATCTCAGGGCATAATATCCTTTTATGATTAGTAATATGTGCAAATATATGAGAAGCTTTCCAAACAAGTACTGAGCAACCAGTGCTTGCTTATAGATGAGAAACACTGGGTTGCTATCTCCTATTATATACTTTCAAGTTCTCCCATAAATGCACCAAAGTCTGCGTGCACCAAATTGTAATGTAAATGTGAACATGCAAACAAATCACATACAAGTGAATGATCAAAACAGGCAGGTACAGTCAGTACTGTAGAAAGAGCTTTCAGTACACTTCTCGGTTACACTAGTGTTCAAAGACACTAATTTGGTTGTTACAGTGCAGTTTAATAATGCTATCTTTGATGAGAAAACAAATTGCTAGGCAATAATTAATTTCAAAGGAACAAAAAAAATCAAAGACAAAATGCATCAGCTTACCTATTCTAAAACCAGTAGAGAGAAATGGAAATAAATAAATGAATCATAAGCAAGTTAAAGCATCTCAAAGTGTAACCTTATGTCCTCATCCTGAGAGGTGGAAATGGATAAGGCTGGCCAATAGGCCTTTGGTGAAGCTGTATAGGCTGATGTCATGTACAGTGGATACAATGAATTGAAGAAACTTGATCTCCAACCATACCATTGACTTTGTACAACGAAGATGGGAGGTCATTAATGGCCTTTGCTCCACTAGGAGCCAAGGGCCCAAGAAGAAGAAATAAGTTAAGATACATTATAATAGCTTTTTAAACTGCAGAACAACACATGGAAACAGGAAAGGGGCTGCAAGACTTGGTCCTTTCCAACCAATTTTAATGGCTTTATAAATCACATAATAAAGTGTAGGCAATCAGTACTATATTCCACAGCAGCTGAACAAATACAATATATGTGGATTTATCATTGATTTGAAAATTAAAAGAGATGAGCAGATGGGTTTTTGCATCTGTTAGTCTTGTCACATAGTATGCAAATAAATTCACTCCAAGTGCATTATACAGTATTTCTCAGAAATCATGGTTGAGGGCAGTGTGCTCACTTCACCATTTACATCTAGCTCATAGGCTCGCAGTGATAATTTAGGCACAAGAATAACTCAGTTATTCAGATTATGAAAGGTGAAATCAAATTTATGAAGACATGAAATATGTACTGCATTGATTTAAGTCAAACATCACACATTAATGAATAGTACCACAAAGTCAACAATTTCTCATGAAGACAACAATCAGGTGGTTGGCTGACAAAACTGACAATATATTAGGAAATAAGCGAATAGCCTACCTCACTTCAATGGCTGCATGCTCAATTATCTCTCCATCACAATCCCAACAGCTAGTAAGCTGCACACAGCTACAGGTGGGATGATCTCTACAGAAATGTCCAAAGAGATTTTTGCTAACTTCCTGGATATCACTGTCCTCCTCATCACAGTATTTTGGAGTAAATTTGAATCTCTTCACTCTGTATACCTCGACAAAAGCAAGGTCAAACTGAAAATATCAAAAGAACTGTGTTCAGCATGTTAAGACTTTATAATAAACAGGCATCTCAAAATATACCACAAATATTTAAGTGAAATATTGATTTAAAAAGTCTGAATAGAAAGAGTTTCTATAGTAGTTTTTCCACCTCATTATAACTGTACTTGAGTATCACCCAATTCACTTGACCCAGTTGTCTCTTCACTTACACAAAACCAACTTCTATCTTTCCTTCCTTTACCATTATTTTCCCCTATTTTCCCCAACTTGGAAGTATTTAGGCCTGCAAAGTGTCACATGTGTCTAATATACAAATACAGAGGAGCTTATGGATGCACACTGGTGCATAAAAACAGGCATGTGGATGCCTTTTTCATGATTTTGTTCCAAGTGCATCTGGCTACATATGCAGAAGGAGGTTTTCATAATACCTGCAGGACCTGCTTTGCCATTTGTTAAAAGGGGTTGATTCTCAAGTCAGTCTTAAACGTTAGCCTGCAAGCAACTCCAGCGCGATCCTTCGCTCTTCCCCATCTCCATCACTAAATAAACCCTCTCTACAATACACCACCTTTACCAAAGCTCTACCTGACCTTTGTACTGGTTGTACCTTTCTAATGTCTTGGCCTATCCTTTTACTACCTTCTAGGACATGAACTTTGGCCAGCCTCTTCAACTACCCCCACCCACCCAATAAACATTACCCCTTTGACCTACCCTTATTTGGTCTCCATAACACAGCAATTCCTCACACCAACCTCAAAACTAACTCTCTATGTGGTCAGGCATGGCAGGGAGAGTTTTCTTCCTTCTCCCATCTGTGTGAGATGTGGGACTTTCGAGAGACTTTGAACTTTTTTTTTTACTGTGCCCATGGCCTGTTCTTCATCAAGTTATGGTCTTGTTGCACTGTTATAACTATATGTTATAATTATGTGGTTTTTGTTAGTTTTTCCAGTCTTAGTCTGTCCTGTGTTTCTGTGATATCACACCGGAGGAATATTGTATTATTTCTTAATGCATGCATTACTAAATGGCAATAAAAGAGGACTGCGTGTCCTCATAATCTAATCTAAAAGAAACATTGAACAAGATATAAAACTCAGCTGGTCAGGTAGCATCGGTGGAATGGAATAGCCGACATAGAAAGGAAGGGGGCAGAAGCCCTGGATCCCTTCCCTCCACTTATGAGCACAAACTTCACCATCCCTATTAGGTGAAGGTATTCCCGCACCCTACCTTCCTAACATTAATGATTCCACTTGATCCAATCTCACCGTTGTAGAAGTGTCTGCCTTTGGGCTCTCAGCTAATGCTGTCTAAACTGCTAGGTACTTCCAGCATTTTGTTTTTTAATTTCAGATTTCCAGCATCTATAGTTACTTATTTTTCCCACCTTTCCTTCAAATTCTGTTATTGCACAATGCAGGAGTCAAAAGATGCTCAGATGTGCTGCAAGGCCTACTCAGTATTGTACGATTTTTTTTAAAGTAGAAAGTGTCATCTTTCAAAAAAGCGTTCATGAACTACATTTACTCCTATTTTATTTACTTATTTTTTAAACACTTTATACACTTTCTAGGTTTTAAACTTAAATTTCTTAAACATTAAAACATATTACAAGGTAACAGACTCTATTGCAACAGAAACTTCCCTACAATGGAAAAAAAACAATAGTTTGTCGAAATACTGAATGTACGCAGCATGTCTTTCAGCAGCCAATTCCCCAAACCGTTAAACCTTTCCTCTGTATTGATTAAATTACCTAGAGTCTCAGATACCAGCTCAGGAAAGCTTTGTTTCAATTGGTTAAATTGCAGCTTGTAAATTCTATCAAAACAGTATCAACTCCTTCCTAATATGACAACATGGAGGCAAGTTTTCATAAGGATTAGAAGTGCTTACCATAAAATATTCAATGTTTACTGCATTTCACAGTCAATTTTATAAAACTTTTTGAATTTCATATTGTGAGGAACATAATACTAAAAGAAAAATTCAATACATCTCTACCTGATCATTGCTGGTTGTGTGCCTAATGAGATACCTGAGGAAACTGAGCCTTGAACATTTGCGAACTACAATGAGGTCCATGGTCCCATCAGCTAAGTGTGCAGCAGGCGAAAGACCCTTTGGAGATTTTGGACATGCACAACTTATATTTGCTGAATTTATAGCTAGGAACTTTCCTTTAATCACTTTCCATTGCTGGTGATCATCTAAATCAAAGAAACAAATTTTCACATGAACTACCAAGTTGCAGATTACAATCTCTATAGCCATTGTTGCATCAGGCCATTTTATTTTATAGAAAGACACCATGTAACCAAAAAGGTATTAGATAATAAGAACTTCATTACTGCAAATGCTAGTGTTGCAAGAATGATCAGAAACAAGTAATTTTCGGTAAAAATAGAGATTTAAAAATGATTAAACAATGTTATCCATGATCCAGAACACTGGACAACAAAGATTTTGCTTCCTGTATACTTTTGGGTGTAGCTTACAGATTTTGGGCTGCTGATCCTAAAAATCACCAAGAAATTTCCCAATCATGCACAATTTTTTTTGGAATTGCCTATATTTGTTATTTCAAATCATAATTCAAGTCAATTAAAATGTTACCTATAATGCAAGCTGAAAAGTTTTCTATCTTGTACAGGCATGCCTAGGCAGAGCAGATGCTGCATGGCAGGATAGGCTTTAGAAAGGCTATAAAAACGCCATGCACACACTGTTCTGTGCATTGCGCTTACATGTATATTGGTTTGTGACCACATTGATGCACATGCTCTACACGCAGAGCATATTGTGTGCACTCATCATAATACAATAATTGTATTTTCAAGAGCTTTTGTGATAGCAAAATGTTTTGCCAATGTTGCAACAGCTGTGATGCTTAAATCTCAAAGACAGAGCATGACTCCCCTTATTAAAAACTACCAGCTCTACTTTAGGTGTAAAATTGGTGACCAAGACAAAGCCTGGGCTCTTCACATTTGTTGCTGAACATACAATTTGATCTTAGAGCTTGGCTCAGTGGTACTTGGAAGTCAATGCTGTTCGCTGTCCTGATGATATGAAGAGAACAGAAGGATTATGTGACAGACTGCTACTTCTGTCTGACAAGTGTCTTTTGTTTCTCTGCTAAAAACAAGAAAACCATGGAATACCCCAATCTCCCTTCAGCCATGAGACCTATGCCGCATGACCATAGTCTTCCAATACCGAAGCCACCAGAGATACAGGAGTCTAACAAAGGCTGATAAAGATGCCATGATGCACAAATCACAAATGAAAAACAACAATAACACTAAGAGGTTTTGATTCCCTTGTGTTAAGTGAGCTTCATGTGCTAACTGAATTGAGTTAAATGACTTGGGTTTGTCAAAGGGAAAAGCAAAATTTATTGGGTTCAAGACTGCAGGGATGAAATCTGCTGTCACCAGGCACAAAAATTTCTGTGAAGAACTTCGATATTTGAGACAGATGTTTCCCAGAATAAATGATGTCAAGATTAAGGAAAACATTTGTTGGTCCACAAATCAAACAGGTCATCAATGATAGGCAATTCCAAGAACTTATCATGGGACTGGAGAAAATTGCATGGAAAGCATTCAAGAATGTTGTTGAAATCTTTTTTGGCAACTACAGAGCACCAAACTATGTGCAGCTGGTTGACAACATGCTTCAGGCATACAAGTAGTCTGAAATTATATTTGTGTTCAGCTTTAAGCGGTCTATCATAACCACATAAGATTTCTGAGGAAGCAACATTTTCGTAAAAAAATTGTTGCCTAGTATTGTTATAGACAACCCCCATTTCTCAGTAATGTGAGGCCCCTTTTCCTACCGAATCCCATGTTATAAAAAGAGATGCGTTCTTATGCGATGTTTTCTCCCAACAGCAATGACTCCTCAGGTGTGAGGTTTAAAACCAATGGAATTATGAAACTCTTAAATTGCAGTAATTTTTTCCTAGCTTAGTTCAACCAAGAAAATGGAAATATACACTTTGATGTATATTAAAATAAAGCAGTTCTTTCTGTGGTTGGTAACCCATCTGTACAGTAATCTCCAGCCAGGGGATCAGCAGGATTGTTTTAATTTAATGTATTGAAATTTATTTTATTCTGTGAAGTACACCCCACTTCATGGAAAGACTGACAAGAAAAATACAGGAAGTAGAAAATAAACAGAAAAACAATATGAAAAAAGTCCGAATTCCTGAAACAATGTTTATAAACAACCTGGTTAGAAATTGTGTTATTGAAACATAGGACTGATCTAGATTGGTAGATCAAAGCACAGTTTGACTTACAGGCAAAAATTGAAGAGCAGTGATGCAATGGATTATAACAAATGAACTGGAGTTCACATAGTCATTTACAAGCAGATTATCAGTGCTCTTGGAAAAGACCTCCACAACTGAATCAGTATTCCTCAAAATTCATAGAGGCCTCAATCTACATTTTCATGAAAACTAACAAGATGCAATCACATCAAATACTTAAAGTAAGGAATTTGAACAATACATAAGGCATCCAAATTGAATGTAGGCTGAAGAGAAAGGGTATGGCTTTGATTAATTAGAAAGTATTAATAAAAAAAGATTGCCTTGTCTGTTTCTAAAGCAAAACTCTTAAGTGGACTCCTGTTTAACCTGCACCTGTGGTATTTACAGAAATGGATCTGTTTGATTACTGCTGAGAAGTTTTAGGTATATATGTTTTTTTTTCTATACAAGTTCCATGGAAATTTGTATTCCATCTCTCAGAATTTTTGATGGGGATGTGTGAATTTCTTTCTACCTAAGATGATGTAACACAATGGTTGTCTGTATTGCCATTATAACAGATTTAAAGTCATACAACATGGACACAGGTCCTTCAGCCTGCTATGTCTTACCAACCATCAAGATTAAGATAGTAATTCAATTTTCCAGTCATGGCATTTCTGTACTTAACTAAATATTTCTTAAATGCTGTGAGTGTATCTGCCTCCATCATCACTCTTAGGTTGTGTATTAAGGATCTGAACTATCCACTGAGTGAAAAAAAACCTCTTCCTTTAAAATTTCCTACATGTTACTTATACACTCCCATTATAGTACACATTTGCTAACGTAAAACACTTTCCTTCTGTATCCTAGCCATGCTCCTCGTAGTTCTATATTCATCAGAAAGACATCAGCCTTTTCTGGTCTAGAGAGAAACAAAGCCAGCCTATCCAGCCCCACCTCATCGCTGAAACCCTCCATCCCACTGGATACATTTTGGTGAATCTCCTTTCCACCCTCTCTAGGGTAATCACATCTATCTGATAGTGTTTTGACTAGCATGAGACACTATTCCAAATGTAGTCCAACTGATGTACCGTATGACTGCACCATGATTTTCTAGATTTTATATTCTAGTCATAATTAACTGTGTGTCTTTTAATCACCACATCTAGCACAGCAGTTAGTGTAATGCTTTACAGTGCCAGTGATCCGGGTTTAATTCCCACCACTGTCTGTAAGGAGTTTGTATTTTCTCCTCATGACTGTTGTATTTCCTTCAGGTGCTCTGGTTTCCTGTCAAAGTCCAAAGACAAATGGTTAGTCTTAGTAAGTCCTGAGCAGGCTATGTTGGCACTGGAAGCATGGGACACTTGCAGTTGACCCAACACATTCTCAGAGTGTGTTAGTCATTGACGCAAACAAAGCACTTCACTGCATAATTCAATGTATATGTGACAAATTTACTTATCTAATTTACCCTTGTTTATATATGTAGAGTCTTGTTTTGTTTTTTTTTAATTTTCTAGGGCCCTAGTCCATTATTCCTCCAAAAATGGAGACTCTCACATTTTTCAGGATTAAATTCCATCTACTATTTCACTTCACATCTTCTCAATGTGTCAATATCATTCTGTAGGGCCAAAATCTATCCTTACTATCAATATCACCAATCTTCGTGTCATCTACAAAGCTACACTGACATCCAAGTCATTAGAGTATGTGACAATAACCAAGGGCCCTATCACTCAACAACATTTTACACCAGTGGTCATAGGCTTCTAACCAGAAAGTCAACCCTTGACCATCACCTTCTGCTTTATATCATTAAAATAATTCTGAATCTCAGACACCACTTGCCCTGGATCCCATGAGCTCTTAATGTTTGGACCAGCTTTCCATGTTGAACACTGTCAACAGTTTGACTGCAGTTCATCTGAACTACATCAATCATACTGTCCTCATTGACACACACACAAAATGCTGGAGGAAATCAGCAGGCCAGGTAGCATCTACGGAAAAAGTACAGTTGACATTTCATGCCGAAACCCTTCAGCAGGATTGGAGAATAAAGGCTGAGGAGTAGATTTTAAAGGCCTGCTGAATTCCTCCAGCATTTTGTGTGTTGCTCGGATTTCCAGCATCTGCAGGTTTTCTCTTGTTCGTGATACTCATTGACATATTTAGTCATCTCCTCAAAAAAAAATTCAAACAAGTTTATCAGATATGAATTTGAAACAGTAAAGCCATTGTGACTATCCCTGCAGAACCTTTGCCTGTCCAGGGTTGGATTAATCCTATCCCTCAGAACTTATTCCACTAATCTCCTTTTCATTGATGTTAGAATTACCAGCTTATAATTATATGGCTTATTCATGCTGCCAGAAAAAATATTACATTCACTGTGCTCTAGTCATCTGGATTTGAAAAATTCTGTCATTTTCCCACAATCTTCTCGCTTGCCTCTTGGAATACATCTCATTGTGCCCTGGGGATTTATCATGCTTTAACCTGTTAAGACATGTAACAGTTCTACTTCACTGGCAATTTGTTCTAGAATTGCACTGCCTCACTCCCAATATTGTTTTCTATAGTGAATAAAGATGAGCAATATTCATTTAAGACTTCACCTGTATCATCACCTACTGGACTGTAGTCGGGGATTCTTGTAGGCAGAAAAAGAACTAAGATGAATTGATTCCTTAAATTCATTTTATATAGTACAAAAGGTCTGTGGACTCAACACGGTTATCAGGCTTAATGTTATCAACTGTCATAGACCTATCCATAGCACGTGCTGGTAACAAGATTTGAGAGTGCATGGATAAGCCTATTAGCTACTTCATGTGACCAGAGAAGTTTGTAATCTTACCACTATTAAGAAATTTGAATTCCCTTTCTTTTTTTGATGCCTTCAGTTGCTCTCCACTGTGCTGACAGATACGACATCTAAAAGAAGAGCATCCAATATTAAGGTCAGAATTATGTTTTCATATACTGGCATGCAAGAACATACATTGGAGCAAGCTGGATATGGAGTTCATGGTAGTCTCATTATGCATTTCTATCAATACACCGATACAAGGATGTAAATCTGGTAGGATTTGGGATTCCAAACAATTGTAACAGTAGAAAATTTTTTTTAATATCCAAATGGCCTGGTTTCATAAAATGTTTCATTACATTGGTGTTGCATTAAGAACGAATTTTCATAGACCATAGTGTGCAAAAGCTTGGGGGGGGGGTGGGGGTGTGTGTGTGTGTGTGTGTGTGTGTGAGAGAGAGCAAGCGCACGCGCGCGCACACACATACGTACACACACACACACACACAACACTTATATACGCAAGAGAGCAAGGGTGCCCAAGACTTCTGCATGGCATTTGTCAATGTGGAGCAGAGAGCGAGTTTATAAATCTGGTGGGAGCAAAGGATGTTGGGAATGCCGAGGGTGGGGCACCATGGGAGGAGTGCCAGGGGAGGGGGGTGGCACATGTGCAACCACATCCAGCCTTGAGACACCAAACAAGGTTATTTGATTCCAAATAATTAGTTTATTGATCATTGTGGAATGTCTCTCTACTGCTTCCCACTCTGTCCCCTCTCCCTTACCCTTTTCCCAACCACAATTCCTCACTCCCTGCCCCCTTCCCACTCAGACGCAATAGAGACCCATATCACAATCAGTCACATCATGAAGTGTGTTTTTTTTTGGTGGCAGCATTACAGTGCAATACATAAATTACAGCATTGTGCAAAGTTGTAATATTTACTACTTGAACATAAATTACTTTCCACTCAAGTACATTATGTCTTAATTACTTACAAACAACTTGACTGGCACTGGATAATTACTTACTATGCCTCTGGTTCTAATTATTGTTTATGATTCAACTTCTGATAGTCTCTTTGTTTTATATTTTTCTATCATATTTCATTCCACCTTACATTATTTTCTATTAATAAATTCACTTATATGGTTTAAATTTCACATTTCCTGATAGAAAAAAATTGCAGGTTGCAAAACAATTGTTCTCACAATCACTCTTGATTCAGGATTACAACACAAAACGTGAACTATCCCTTTGCCTCCACAGATGCTGCTTGACCCACTGAGTTCCTCTAGCAGTTAGCTTTGCACAACAAACTGTTCATTCCATCCACAGGTCCCAGATCCCCTACAGATGTCGGCTACTGCTTTCTCTGATAACCGCAAATCAAAGAACAAGTAGCTAGTGTCACTTGTCTGACATTGATCAGACCATTTTATACTACTGCTGACTTTAGAAAAAGATAACTGAGAAGCACCAAATTAATGTTTAAGATTTCACCTTTTGTTTGAAGTAATTACTCCAAAACAATCTAAAGTTACATATATTTAAGAATGCAATTTGTTTTTAGAATGCAGTAACCTTCTCAACCATGTAACCTTTTGACAGGTTTGTTAGTTAGCAGAAAGCAATTCATTGATGAGATCTCAGCAAAAATATACAATTTAAAAAAATGGGCAAGATACATGTTTATTAGTCGGGAAAAAAGTTTGGCAGGGAGAACAAGGTAAGACTACTCACCCAGCTGCACATGGTCTCTGATCTCTTGGACTACCAAGCGTTTCAGTTGCTGGTAAATAAGAAATTACTCCTTCATAGCACTGGTGAGTTAGAAAAGCCTTAAAACCTACATGGAAAAATAAGTTAAACTGTGATAACTTGGGTTTTGGGACTGTAGATTTTAAATCACAAATTGATGTGAATGAATACAGAGCATTCACACCAGGACCACCAGACTTCAGAAATAGTTACTTTCCCCCAGCAATAAGACTAATCAAAACCTCCAACCACTAATCCCCCCTCCACATCCTCAACTGCCACTACTTTATAATTTTCTGTCAGTCACCTTATGTACAGATGGTTCTGTAACTAGTGTTACTTTATGGACATACAATTAATGTAGGCTCATATTTACATATCTCATTTAAAACAAAATCATTATTGCTTTCTTTATCTTGTGCTTTTTGGAGCCGAAGTAAAATTCATAAGCCATACATTTCACTTCTTTTGCCTTTTATATTTGTTTTTCGCCTTGGATATGATTCGGGAACTATTGGAACCTGTGATTTGTTGTTTAGAGATTGTTTGGGTCTTCCAGTGCTCTGTAGTCTCTGAGAGGATTCCAGGAGAGGCAGCATGCACGACCCTCTAGGTGGGCAGGCTGTGGGATGGGGTGCCAGCCAATGTTTGACTCCATTTCGCCAATTAAAGCTTCCACTGAGCGCTGATTAAAGCAAAAAGGGAAGCTGAGGCATTGAGGCGGGTTCAGAGGGTGAGCACTGGCTACCTGTGTTCTGATCAATCTGCTACCAGAGAGGAGACAGTCTGCCACTGTAACTGGAGAGCATTGCCCAGGTTTTCTGCACTTTGGATGTGGACTTGCACTAGACTTTATATTCAGTCTTAAGTTTTTTTTTAAATATTGTGCTTTTTTTTTTAACCCGATCTTTCTTGTTTTTTTTTTGCGCAGGAGGGGAATTTGGGGGTTGATAAACCTGTTTCATTTTCTTTGTTTTTTTCCTTCAGGAAGATGGGATTTGGGAATTGATGATCATGCTGCCTTTCTTTTCTTCCTTGGTTTCATGGCTACCCGGAGAAAAAGAATTTCAGAGTTGTATACTTTGATAATAAATTAACCTTTATTTCATTCATCTTTCCTGTTGTGTACTGGAAATAATATACAATCATGCATCTAAATTCCATTTTCCTTCCTTGTCATAGGCTTTTCCACTGGCAAAAAATTGTTATTGCATTTAACACAGCAAAATAACCCAAATTAGAAGGGAAAATAGATAACAAACCAAAAGAGCTGAAAAACTGTTCTGAAGTTTGGTGAAATATGAAACAGAAATTGAGAGTTAAACAAGGAGGGAAAAAAAAGAGGAAATTCAGAGAAGGGACAGCTGATAACAGTATCAGCATAGTGCAAAATGGAAGGGATGGAAAAGTGGACAGTTCAGGTAAAGATTAAGAGATGGAGTAAGTTACAAAAATAAAGAAGGGCAAGACCATGAAGCAATATGGAAACAGGAGTGAGAATCTGTAAAATAGCAATTTTCCACACTCAGACTAATGCAAGTTAGCAAGCACAGATTAATAGGATTTCATGAAAAGGTATATACACTGAAGTTTTGGACGGACACCCGCTTTTAGGATGTAAAAGTGGGCAGAGTGGAGAACTTACTGATAGTTGACTCCAGAGGTTACAAAAGAACCGATATCTTCAGCAACAAGTTTATTTAGGTAATGACTGAGAATATATCCTCGACATCAACAAGCAATAAATATACTAAACAGGAAGTAGATGATGTTTTAGAGCAGAAAACTGCACAAAAGCCACTTTTAGTCACAAGTAGAACTGAAGGAAACAGAAATGATACAATCATGACAGTTCTTTCAGAGGTGCACAATGTTACAACTAACACAAACTGGCATCTAGAGCAAGAAAAAAAAATGTCATATCAAATGTAATTACCAGAAAAATCGTATCTTGATGGACCCATCCAACGATTCTTTTCACTGTCTGATACTGTATCACCATAAAATCCATATCCTAATAGAGATACTGAGTATTTCAAAAACATATTTTTATGATGTACTGAACTGACATCAATGGGTTGTGAATCACCTGTGGGGAAAACAATAACAAAGTACAAGAATTATCTCAAAGAAACCTTTCAACTCCAGAAAGAACAAACATTATGTTGTTAAATTTGGCTGTATTTGTCTTTAATGTGGTTCCACATTGCACTAAATCTGACAATTGAACAATCCGTTAAAAGATTAGAAATATTAAGAACAAATTAAAAGTGGGGATAAGCTGAAATATTTTTACTACTGTAGGAATGAGATTATTCTAAAGAAAATGTGATAGGCACTTTTAGAAGTTTAACTGCAAGCTGGCTGTTATTCAGATCTACATATGCCAATATAAAGGATTTTCACAAGAAAGCTATGCTATTGATGAAAAGGTGATCAGATCATGGGAATACATTAAGGAGAAGTGAGAGGATGCTAATGTTTGGGAGGAGCCATCTTTCAACTACCTGATGGTAATGTAGTGGCAGTGGGATGCATCATTTCCTTCAAATTTTCTGCAATCTCAATGTCTTCAACCTATGCTATAGTTTCATACACTGGCAGCTGAAGCAGTTAAATCAATACATTTTAGAGTACATTTTTGAATTTTTTAAGCACAAAATGTATTAAAATCAACAAGATAGGACACTCAAAATTTAGAGATTAGTAGTGAATGAAAATTAGAAAATAATCTGGAAGGAACAGAACATTTTGCAACTAGTTTTAATATGAATATAATGTCAAGCAAAAGGAGCAATGTTAATTAAAGCCTTGCATTTAAAACAGTGACATTCAAGGGGATGGAAAATAACTTGTTCACAATACATTATTAATTGGCAAATCTACATAAAATACAGTACAAAACCAAACATGAAAGGAAAATCTTCTTGGTAAAACAAAAAGCCTCAATAAAATGTGACAGAACTGAAAATCTAACACATTGTTAAAACTATATAACCAACAAAAACATACAAGAAAAATTACAAATAGAAAGCATGAAAGGAAAATGCTGACCCAACAGCCAAAGATGCAAATGGGAATCTGAGTGATAATATAGTACGACATTCAACTAAAGACAAATGTCATTCATACTATAGTAATTAGATATAACATGAAAATATATGTTCACAGTAGAGGACAACATTAAAATAAAAATAGAACAGGGAAAATAAAATTAATTCAAGGAAAGGAACCTTGTGAATTCAGTAATGCAAGAAAATAGAAAAAAGAAAATAACAAGACTTCAGAGAAAAATATAAAGTGCTTGATGGGAATGATAGGCTAACATTAACTGACTTCCTCTCTAGGAGGTGAGTACTGCCACAATATATTGTTAACTACCGACGAATGTTGCTTATGTGAATATTTGATTAAGACATTTGAACAAGTCTGCTTTCTGAAAAGCAAAAATAAATGGTATTTGCAGGCAAGCTTGTGATATGGACTGGTATTTAGTGGGGAGGTTGGAGAAGTAGTACCACAAATTAAATATCATCAAACTGGTGGAAATTTCTTCAAAGATTTACCCAGGTATGGCACTTTTTCCAATCATTGACTTTAACATGTTGGCAAGTACCCTTTCGCACACTATTTCTATGCCGATCATCTATATTAATCCCACTTGCCTAAATCAATTCAATATCCATCTATGACTTGCTTATTCAAGGACTTGTCCAGATACATTTTAAATCCAAAATATATAGCATTCATTTGTCAAGGTAAGCCCAGTAATTTAAAGTTATTTTCAGGAAAATGGACCTTTCATAAAACTTTTTAAAAAGCTGATCTGTATTTTCTGGCTATTTGCATTTCAGATTACATCTAACATCAAGATACCAACCTACAATGATGTGTAAGGCAGAAGTTACTGGATCATTTGTTCCAACTGTTGCATAGCAGATGCAGTCTGTAGAACCTGGAATAGACAACACGTCTTAGTTTAATTTTCCATTTCTTTTATTTTGCTGTCATGATTATAATAACAGAAGTTTTAAAACTCAGGATTTTTGTCAAAGTGAGATGATGTTGCTCTAACTTAAATTAAGGTGGCGAAGTAATTACATCAAAACAACTTCCTTGATTGGCATTATTCAAACCAACGAGGAAGAAATTAATGTCAGATCTGATTCTTGGAAAGGAGGTGGGTCAAATGGACCAAGGTAGGATAGTGGTTAGCATAATGCTTTATAGTACCGGCAACCTGGGTTCATTTCTCATCACTGTCTGTAAGGTGTTTGTACATTCTCCCCGAGACCGCATGGGTTTCCTCTGCATGCTCCAGTTTCCACCCCCAGTCCAAAATGCACTTGTTGGTAAGTTAATTGGTCATTGTAAATTGTCCAGTGATTAGACTAGGATTAAATTGAGGGGTTGCTGGGCAGCTCAGCTCGAAGGTCCACACTGTATCTCAAAAGAAAAGTGTCAGTGGAAGAATATTTGGAAAATAGTAACCATCAGATCAAAATGTTTAGATGAATAGTAGAGACTAGAAAGCAGAAAATAGCAGAATAACATAACTGAAGGGCTAAGTTCAAAGGGATGTGACCAGCATAAAGTGGAACCAAATTAACAATAAATAAATATGAAGTAGACAACTTTAAAGATGAAATGCTTCAAACAGTGGCTAGATTTATATTACTGTGCAAAAGTCTTAGAGAGATATGATCTGCACAGTACTGTTACTGTAAAAATAAACAAATTTAATGACATATCTGAGTGAAGATAAACCTGATTCTGATGTGGGTCTCTATTCTGGATGAGTGGGACAGGGCAGGGAGAGCAGAATTATGTTTGGGAAAAGGGGAAGGAGAGGGAAGTATTACAATGACATTCTAATAACCAATGAACCAATTACTTAGAATCAAATAACACTGCTTGATGTCTCACGGCTGGGTGTGTCTGCATCTGGGCCACACCCCACCCCTGGCACACCTTCTCTGCCACCTGTCCCACAACTCTCCCGTGGCACTCCATCTTCATCATTCTCAACATCCTTTGCTTCTGCTAGATTTACAAACTCGCTCTCTGCGCCACATTGACAAATACAGTACTGTACAAAAGTCTTAGGCACCCTAACTATAAACTCATTTGTCTAAAACTTTTACACAGTACCCAAGGTTAATGGATAACAAAATCAAAGCCAGACCTGAGTGGGCAAGATTTGATTGCTGTCAGTCTGTATTTATTTAAAAGGCGAATAACTCCTTTGAGATCCAGACTCAATACTGAAAGCTGAGAGTCCAAATCAAAGAACATCTGGGGCTAGCAGAAAGTGAATGAGAACTAAAACTAACATAAACAAGAGCCAAAAATCATCCTTAATAGGCAAGTAAATACAAGTGGACAGTAAGTAAAAGCTCGAGGCCAATTAAAAAATGTGATCTATGCACAGAGGCAGAGGCATAACTAGAATATTAAATGAGTTCTAATGGCAGAGGATGCTGCCAAAAATCTCAGAAGTGATAGTGATAATGGACCAGATGTGGTGAAAATTTTTTGAACAGGAACAGCACTGATTGGCATTGTTTTAAGTAAGGTTGCTGAGGAAGATGAACACAAGCTTACCATAATTATCTTTCCCATGAAACTTACCAACGAGATGAAAAATGGCAACCATGTTCAGAAAATGGGTAACAAAATCCCTAGACCTGTTTAAGCTAAGATGTGAGGAGGAACAATCAGGGAACAAATAAATAAGCACTTGAAGTTTAAGCAAATAAGAGCCAGAATTGAGTTTTTAAAAATGACAAATCCATGTTTGACTACCATAACTGAATATTCAGCTAGCATAACTGTTAAGGTGATTAGAGGAATGTGGTCATTGCCATGCACATAATTTTTAGAAAATCTTTGATAAAGTATAACATACAAGGCTTACTAGAAAAAAATGAGGGTTGTGGTATTCAAGGATCGAGAGCAGCATTGATCAGAAATTAGCAGAAAGCAGAGTTATGACAAACAGCTGTTTTTAAACAGGAGATGGCAATGAAATGCTGTTCCACAGAAGCCAGTGCTGGGATCAGAGGTTTTGCATCACTCCCATACAGAATGCAAAGGGCAGCAATTACAAGTTTGCAGATGACATGCAGAAGGCAGCGAGGAACACAATATCATTCACTGACAGGCTGGTAGAATGAACATGTATTAGATTAAATTTAGAACCGTTAAATACTTCCAGGACCTAACGATCCTGCTTTCATTCATCCTGCCAAAGTATAAGTGCAGAGAATTTTCTAAGCACGGTACAGCAAGTGCAGCATATGGTATTCTGAGATTCAGAGGTACAGCCTATAAAATCAAGGAAAAAATGTTGAACCTAGTTAAACTACCACTGCAATACTACATCTGAAACTGGTATCTTACATTAAGGAGGTTGTGAAGAGCCTAAAGAGGTGCAGAAAGGGTTTACTAGAATGATGGACGCACTGTAATTTTGAAGGTGGGCTTTTCCTGTTGAGCAAAGAAGCGAGTGCTGGGATTTGATTGAGCTGTGGAGGGAAATTTGAATGCGAACAGCATCATGGCTGGTGTAAACAGAGGGAAACCAAATAAGATGGGACTCCTATTAGAAATCAAATAGCAGCCTGAGTGTGGAGGAAAACATTAAAATGTCCTCCTGCTCAATCATTAACAGTTTCCTCTTTCAGCAGATGTCACTGAAACCTTTTTCAACTACATCCTAATTCAGATTGTCTCGTTCAATCATTGACATCGACTCTTGAAAAAGCAACAGCGTTTAAGAAATTTAAAAAGTTTCACTCTTTTTGGCTCAACCAGCTCTGCACTAAACTGGGAAATCTTCCCTTTAACATTTCTTATGATCCACCTTGAACAGCCATAACTTTAAACTCTGCAATTCACTCATTAAACACTTCCTTCTCTCAAGTTCTCTGCCCTCCTTTAAGAATGCAGAAAGGGAAGATTCATGTGGTACATTGTCCCTTGTTTCCTAGATTATGATTGAATTGTACAATAATATATGGAAGATAAAAGCACAAATTTATAGATGTTATATATTCTACATTGTGTTTTTAAAGGAAATGTTGACCTTTTGTGCTGTTTTTTTTATATAAGAAATACTTCTCACCTGCTGGGATAATTCCAATCCTCAAATCGCATGGAACTAGTTCAGCATTGGGATGATTTTGATTAATGCATGCATTCTTCTGTGTCCGACCAATCACACCATGCATTACCTCACTGAACATACCATCTCCACCGACAGAAACAATCCTGGCAAAAAGACAAAAGTCAAAGAATACTCAGGTCAAAATTTGATTAATATGCCCAATATATTTCAAATGCACTTGAGTTTTTCCAGGAACACATTAGCCTTACTAAACTACTCATTATCAAATTAAGCCAAGATCACCACTGGTTATTTTAACAGTGAAATAGTGGACAGAAAAAAAATTGAGAGAGTAGAAAGGAATGAGAGAAAAAACTAATCTGGTGCTTGCATTAGAACTGAGTGATGCAGAGTAAAACAAAATACAAGATACACAAGACTATTTATGGTTGTTATTTTGAGCTTGCTAGCTAAAACACATTATTTTGAAAGGCCTTGGATTACATCTTTTTTTCTAAAATGGTGGTTCAGTCATTTGTAAGTGAACACTCACCCATCATATTTCTCTAGATCAGCTTCCAACAGATAGTCTCTGGCATGGTTAGCACATTCAGTAACTGGAAACAATAAGAAAAATTGCTCAAAAGTTTTAAAACTACATTCACAATAAACTGAAAATTTTTGTTCAAGTTTTTCCAGCACAAGCTGTTCCACCAATAAGTTTCAAAGGAACAACAAAGGCCCATAATTCAAACACATTCCACCAAAGCTCTGAACTGACCATAGAAGTGAAGAAAGTTTGTACGAGGGTAGCGCATTGAGAATTATAGCAATGCCCTTGAAAGAATGTTAGTCTTAAATGATGACAGCAACCTTGCATTCTGGTAAACATGGCTCCACACAATACCTGGACTATTCTACCTGGTTTGGTTTCACCAGGGTTCCTTTTTGTTTTAAAACAGCAGCCAAATCTTCCATTCCACTTCACTGACAAGCTCAATTTGTGGTTGTCAAATGGAGCTAGCCAGCTCAATATTAATGAGGGTTGTGGTACAATATCAGTTGTTTCTGATCATTCACTCTTTTCAAGTGATTGGTCAAAGACACACCTGATATTGGACCTGGGATCTCACCAGCACTCAAGGTGTGTTCCCAGGAATTAGAACACTAATTAATTGCACTAAAAGAGGTCACATTACTCATATTGTTATGTTTTACTTCCAATAGTACAAGAGGCCATTCAGCCCAACAAGATTATGCTGTTAGTTTTCCCTGAGTCCTATTCCTCTACTTATTTCCTGGCCCTAAGCACACTCACGTGCCAATGAACTCCCTTGATGTCCCTGCCATCTACACATATCAAGAGCAATTTTTAGTACAAAATTAACTTAGCAACCATTATCACTGAGGGATGTGAGATGACGGTGGAGAACGTGAGGAAAATCAGGGAGAAAATCAGGCAGAAAATCAGGCGCAAAATCCACCTAAAACCCCAGATTGCAGCACTAATTGCTGGCTCATTGCACCACTCGAGACATTATAGTATCTTATCGCAGTGCTCAGTTGCTGCACCTGCTACCCTAGCCTGCTTAACACTAGTCCACAGAGGCAGCTTCACTACATTGAGTTACTATTCTAGCCTTCACACCCAGATTCCCAGAACACAACAGCATGCAAGGTGGAGCAGATAGAGGGTTGCACCAGATTTCCGGTGCAGCAGTGCAGGTCCTGAACATATCTTTTGTTTTACAACATGAGGAGTTTATACATTAGTGTTTGGATGTATTATAGTAAATGAACAATCTGCACAGCAATTCTAATCTAGATATCAGTATAATCAAACTAAATCACACTTAACAAACTGATTGCTATTCCATCATTCCCTGATGCAATTTACTCTACTCAAGCAAACATTCAGCACAGTGGGGCAAAGATACTATTTTGTCCTGTTCTAACCCAGCAAAAAGTCAATTCAGTAGCTCTATAGCTGGTTTAAAAAAAACAAATAATGTTTATTA
This sequence comes from Mobula hypostoma, assembly GCF_963921235.1. Taxonomy (NCBI): domain Eukaryota; kingdom Metazoa; phylum Chordata; class Chondrichthyes; order Myliobatiformes; family Myliobatidae; genus Mobula; species Mobula hypostoma. The sequence continues at coordinate 25,585,054 of NC_086116.1, forward strand.
ATATATATTGAAAGATGAATAATGAATAGATGGATAATAAACTAACTGGATTATATTATCTAACTACTAGTTGCTGCAATAAATGTTATTACTTATATGATATACTATATAAAAATTTGTATATAGGACATGCACATTTACACAAGCATAATAGGCCTGCTTCCAAAATCAAATCCCTGATGATTAATGAAAAAAAAGGTTAAAATATACCAGTAAGCAAAAGCTGTCATTTTACTAGCCTAATTTAAGATTAACAAAGAGTAGGTCATGGTTTCCTTCAAATTTTGTGAACTTGCAAACCTAATTGTTTTTTAGGTTAATTATGAGGACACTCAGTCCTCGTTTATTGTCATTTAGAAATGCATGCATACATTAAGAAATAAAAACAATGTTCCTCCAGAGTGATATCACAAAAAAAAGGACAAACCAAAGACTAACACTGACAAGACAACACAACATAATTATATATAGTTACAGCAGTGCAAAGCAATACCATAACTTGATAAAGAGCAGACCATGGGAATGGTAAAAAAAAGTCTCAAAGTTCCAATCGACTCCCGATAGTCCCCGATAGCAGGCGGCAGAAGGGAGAAACTCTCTCTGCCATAAACCTCCAGGCACCAACAACTGTTGATGCATTGGAAGCACCCAACCACAGCCGACTCTGAGTCCATTCAAAAACTTCGAGCTCCGACCAGCCCTTCAACACCAAGCACCATCTCTGCCGAGCATTTCGACCCTGCCCCGGCCGCCGAGCAACAAGCAAAGCTGAGGATTCGGGGCCTACCCCTCCGGAGATTCAGGATCACACAGTAACAGCGGCAGCGAAAGAGGCATTTCAGAAGTTTCTCCAGCTGTTCCTCTGTTCTCTCATGTCTGTCTCCATCAAATCAGAATTGTGCATGGCACCCTACTTGACAGATTACAGATATCATTCACCGGAGTGGCCGCGCAAGCTGCGTCACGTCGCCATCTTCTCCTCTGTAGAAGATGGGCTGTACGTTTTAAATTTGTCTGGGTTTTGTGTAATCCAGCATTTTTAAACATGTAAAAAAAATTCTAAAAGGCAGATGAGTAAAATAAATAGCTAACTAGAAATGGATTCATTTAAAAATTAATAAAACAAATTAATATCAATGTTAAACAAGTGGACTTGAACATATGAAAACAAGTATTGATATGGAAAGCAGAGTTGGTGAACAACAAAGAGATCCTCAGAGACCACATCCTCAGTAAATAACCTCATCCGCAGGAGCTTTCATTCAGAGTTACTGAGCTGGAGTCAGAGATACAGATCCTATGATGGATCCCCAGGCAGTTACAAAGCTCACAATACTCACTTGAATTTGGCAAAGAGAGAGAACAGTGAGACAATAAGTCCAACTGATTTGGGACTCATGGATATGGTGATGCAGGAGCCTCAGCTTTTTATCCAATTTAACAAGTATAAGGCAATCATCACATAATAGTAAAGATGACACAAGAGATATTACAGATGCTGGAAATCTACAGCAATACAAATAATGTGCTGGAGGAGCCCAACAGGTCAAGCAGCATCTATGAATGGGAATAAACAGTCGATGTTTTGGACTGAGACCCTTCATCAGGTAGAGATAGCTATTTTGACTACAGTATATGACTAAGTAAGGGAATTAAAAAGGAATATGGTAGTGGTAGGGGCAGTACAGTCAGGCAGATAAATGCTCTGATGCCCAAGTCTTGAAGACTGTGCTTGTTGCATTTCTGGTTCTGGAGTGTAGGACATCTCCTCTGGGCTGCAGATAAATGGTTCGCAAGTGGAATTTCTGGTTACCATGGCACAAATAGATGATGTAGGTAGGACCAAAGAACAGGTTTAATGAGGACCCAGAGGAAACTGGGTCAATTTACATCCACAACCACAAAGGTAATGATCTCTAGATTACTTTTGAGCCTCACAAAGATTGACATAGGTAAACGGATCAAAGAAATGAAAATGAGGAGCAGAAATTCATGAGAGAAAGGATTTTGATCCATGGGGCATAGGTATCAAGAAGTACTAAGGAGAGGGAGCAAAAAGGTGGGAGCAGATGTCATGAAAGGAGGAGAAATTCAAACATCGGTTCTCTGCCGCTCGGCTGACAGCCCAAGACATGACATCGGACACTTAGGAGCCATAACTAAACATTTCAAGCACAAAATCACTGCACCATAGGTAAAACCAACAAAAGTTTAAGATCACGCATCCACACCTTGCCAAAACCAATGCGAGAGTGGTGGGAGACTGTGAAGCGTGCGCACCTGACTTGTATTGGCGGGAAAGCGGTGCATCTCATCCCAACAGTGAGACCGTGAAGCTAGTGCACCTGACTTGTATTGGCAGGAAGGCAGTGCTGCTCGCATAACTGTGAATTTTGGACGCATATAACAGGACGATGGTAGAAATAGGTTCCTCGCATAACTGTGAATCCCCATAGTCTGAAGACGCATATAACGAGGATAGGGTGTAGTTGTTATAAAGCAAACAGGATAGGGAATTAAAAATTCCAGGGTACTTGACAAGTTAGAGACAATATTAACAGAAAAGGCAGCAGGAAAAGGTAAATCTACTAACAAAGGGTTACTTCCAACAGGTTTCAGGAAGGGCTCACTGCAGATCAGAATTATCTTGGATGCTGATACAGAATAACAAAAGGTTAGAAAAGCCTGATGTAATTTATTGACTGAGGCTGATGTGATCTTAATTCAAGAGAGAAGACAATGAAGGCAGAATAGTTCCCATTTATTCCATTGATTAACTTTTGTGGAAACTTAAGAGGTGGGACATAATGTTACAGTAAGGAAGGGAGTTGGCTTTGTCACAGCTTTGCTTGGACCTGGATCACTGGTTAGAAGAGTAAGTTATTCATTGTGATATACTGGGGTAGATCAAAAACCCCAAACGCATTGAAATCAATCAAAGTCCAAGACTTTGCTATCAGTTTAATTTATTTCCATATATGTACGTACCTATATGCACAGACAAAATGATAAACTTACTTGCAGTAGCATCACAGGCACATGGTGTCATACAGTACTAATTACAAGACAAAGTTATCACAATTGATTTTAAAATATTTTATGCTTTATAAATTAAAAAGTATTTTATCAATTTACATCGTAACAGAACAAACTTTACAATGTGCATCACTCTTCAAGACTTCCTCACAAACCAAACAGTATACCCCACAATGCAAACCAACATGGAATGCATGCACAATTGGAATTGGTGGACCATGTCACCACCAAATATCCCCAAAGACCCATCTCCCTACTCACTCCCTAGCATGGCTCCAAGAACTTCTTATCATCCCAAGTCAGGAGATCAAACCTAGTATTTTGCTGGCCAGATACTTGTACTACCATGGCACACAAGTAGACTGAGAATATTTTGAGTACAAGATTCAATGATTCCTTCGGTGAAGCTTTTCAAAAAGACACCAGACTTCTATATTAGTTTCAATGAAGGACAAATTATGTGATTCCAGTTGCAAATCCATGCATGCCCTCCAAAACTGCCGTTGATAATCAAAAGTCATATCAGGATACCACTTAAGTCTCTGCCCTAACCATTAAAAGCAGTAGCTCCTTCATATTCAATGCCAAACTCAGAGGATTTTGCCGGTATTTGATCACCAACTGTTGTTATTACCATTTCAACACCAAACTGATTCCTTTTGCTCTGGGTACACATATGGATTAAGTAACTCTTATATAGCACTAAACACTGACTTGCTAGCCTAATACCATAGGCACAGACAGTAGCAGCTATACTTTGGTGCTTGATCTGGGAAACATTTGTTCTAGACAGGCTTCCAACTTACAGGAGGCAAGTGCCGCAGCACTTTGTGGACAGCATATGATAGAGGAAATATCTGGACACACCAATGCTATCTACAAAAGATGGCTCCAATTTGTGCATGATATTTTATTGTACACCTAGGATTCTTCGATATGACTGTACCAACACAAGCTCTGTCCAACCATTGCATTACCTTATGCTAATCCCAAATGAACATGACGTTCTATACACTTACAATGACATAATGCTAAAGTTCAAATTCCATGCAAAACTTGTACTAAGTCCAAGACCAGAGCTTCTGCTGCATTGATGTGATAACTAGCAGTTTTCCACAATCATTTAAAAGATCATTAATAAGTGACCAAATGCCAAAACTTTGTTTATATTGGCAGGTCTCATTTGTTCCACAGTGCAGGCCTGCTATTAATACTTATACTAATTTCAGGAATGACTCCAATTGCCTTCCAGTTATGGTGGGAGTGTTGCAACAGACTAGGTTGCACTAATGCAACACTAACTAAATGTCAAATGCAACTTCTAGCTGAACAATCTTGAATCAAAAAAAGAATTCAAATGTGAAATTATTACCACATCAAATCAATATTCCAGAACTGTTGATAAATGACAGAAGTCAACGCAAGCTAGAGAATGGCATCACAGCCAGACAATGGAAAAGTTGTTAGTACAATTAAACTGACCATGTTAGTTGCACAAAATAATTAAAGAAACTAAATATAACAATGGTTCGATGGGAGGAGAAAAAGATGTTTGTTTCAATTCATTAAAAACTTCCAAAGAAGCTACCTGCTCAGTATGTATCAGTTTCCTCATTTACACATCCAAAAGGTGATTCCCACCTCAATCAGAACAAAAGATAGATGAGAGCTTCCAGTCTAGGATTTATCTGGTTGGGGGATGAAGTCAGATAAGAGATATGTGCATGCTCACTCCCACTCCCCTCATAACCCAAGAATTATCACTCCTGAAACAACAGTCCAACTTCCTCAAAATGCTCCAAAGCAGCATTAATCACAAAAGAACTTTTTTTATATTAGTCACACACTGTATTGTGAGTGGAAGAGACAAACAAGTCTAGAATATCTGGTAAAATTCCTGACATGGAATGATTTTACTTCATAATGCTCACAATCAAGCAAATTAGTATATAGTGCTGGAAAAAGGAAAATAAAAATATTCATATACTTTTGTCCAGTAAATTTAAACAACCTTCTAATGGCAACATTTATTATTAATGCAAAAGGGATAAGACTAGATACAGTTGTTGGCTTTATGCCTTGTTGTACAATGGAAACCATGTTTTCTTCCGCAATGTATAATTTATCTCATAGCAAAATGGGAATGACACAAACTAGTATTTTCAGCAATCTTACAATTCCAGTCACTCCCCATCAAACTCTCTTCACATTGCTAGCGCATGCTGTCTAAAATACTTCGTGGCAAGGTAGGAAGTCAGAAGCGTATCAAGTACTAGGAGTCACAATGAGAATCACTTATTCTAGCAGTGATGATCTTTTATAATCATTGCAAATGAGCAGTAAGAGAATACATAGAAAATATGCACAAATGATTCAATTCATTCTTATAGAAATATTAAGTCACCATTATCAGGCATTAAGAATATCCATGAAAAGCTTGCAGGAGCCCACCAAGTAGCACTCAGTGTTACACTACCATTCAATAAGATCATGACTGATAGTTTCCTTCAGCATCACACTGTACTAATCCAATTTTCCTCGATTTAACTTAAAACAAAATCTATTGATTTCTGCCTTGAATATTTAGGGGGAACGTAACTCCAATGCCCTCCAGATTCTTAATTATTCTCCATATGATGGAATTTCTTTTCAATTTTGTGAGATTCCTCATTCTAAACCCTGCTTCTGGACACTTTAGTCCCAAATTTACCTCAATTTATTTTATATATTTTTTTAAAATATAAATTTCAATAAGATCACCCCTCATTCTAAACTCGAGAATATTGTAGATCCAGTCTCATTAATATCTCCTCACATAAACCTGCTACCCCAGGAATCAATCTGATAAGCTTTTGCTAATGTCCTCTATGGTTAATACATTCATACTTCCTTTCGTGGTGAGTTTAGGCACACACGCAATATTTCTGAAGTCCTCATCAGGGCACTTTATAACTGAAGCAAGACATACTAAAATCCTCTTGCACCAATGCCAAGCTCACCACTTTTCTTCTCAACTGCATCATGCACAAAATAAAGCTCCTTTGAAAAAGCAGAGCTGTTTCAAAAAATAAAACCTGCATATTCTGGTAATTTAAAATTAGAAAATGCCAGAGAAACTCAGGTTAGGCCACATCTCTGGGGAGAGAAGTACAATTAATGTTTCAGTTTGAAGATTGTTCAGTAGAATGAAGAAATTTTTTGGTATGCATTTGTATAATATCTGATGGTTCAGGATGAAATTCATTATTAACCTGGTTTGTCCACTTACCATCGTAAACTAGTATTTAAATGCTCAACATGTAGACAGTAACTTACCAATCACATCTGCAGTAATGGAAGCCAATTGAAACAGAGGAGACACCTTCTCATCATAGATTTGCTTTCCAAGTCGCTTCCCTCCAAAAGGATTAATAAATACAATTAAGTTCTTTGGTCTCATAGCTACAAAAGGAAAAACAAAGTGCAACTTTAGGAATCATTAGTTAACTATAAAAAAAGCTACAATAACTTGAAATTTAATTTACTTGTCAAATCAAAGTGAAAGCATTGGTTATTGGCATTTCTTGTCAGGATCTCAAATCTTTAGATTTTTGTTTTAGTATTAACATAATTTATTGCTGGGTAACAGAGAAATTAGTAAATTGCAACAAAAACATGACAGTCAACCTAATATATCGTGAACAATATTTCTGATGAAAAGACTGAGCAAGTCAAACATAACAAAAAGCAAAGTATTCATTTAGCAATGTGTTGAATCAAGTAAAAGACAGGAAACATATACAGGAAGTCACCCATTTGGAGAGGTGCTCTGCAAACATCTTTGACTACAGTAAATCAATAAAATGCTGATGTGATGCCATTTGCTTTCATTTCCTGACAGCAATTATGTTGTTTTGGCTGTAAATACATTTTGGCATTTTATAACAAAACAAGCTATTATCATTGTTTAGATTAGAGATACAATTGATTTTGAATGTTTTGTTGCCAGCAAACAAAAAAGGCATCTACCGTATGAGGCTAACACAAATTGAAATTTGTCTTTATTTTGAATTCATGTTAATCTGAAGAGCCTATTTAGTGGCTATCTGATTCATTATGCCTGATGAACATTATGAAGGTGCAAAAACATGAGTCTACTCACACTCTCCCTTCTAGATGAATGGATCAAATTTGTAAGGAAAAAAGGAAAACAGACCGTGACAGGAAACTTGAAGGCACGAAATAATGTGGGAAATGCTCAGTGGAAATGAAATCTATTCATCTATTGGATGAAATAACCTGTACAGCCTGATGCAAAAGACCAACAAACACAACGAATGTGGAAGGATATGTGAAATGCTACAGTACAGAGCTACATATTTTCTATAAACACACTCTGCTTTTAAATAATTTGAAGAAGGAAAAATATATCCAATTAAAGTAGTCACTGGCAGCCACGAATTCAACCCTGACAAAGATGTGGTTGCAAATATCATTGAAACAGTTATGGATCGTGGGTTGGAATGGAATCTGGAGAATTTATTTCGCGATACAGCATGGAAAAGGCCCTTCAAGCCACACCGTCCAGCAACCCCAATTAACCCTAACAACCTAATCATGGGACAATTTAGAATCACCAATTAACCTACCCAGTAGGTCTTTGGAATGTGGGAGGAAACCCAAGCATCCAGGAAAATTCCATGCACTCCACGGGGAGGACGGTCAGAGACTCCTCACAGAACAGTGCTGGAATTGAACTTTGGAATACCATGAGCTGTAATCGTGTCATGCTAAGCACTACGCTATCATAGCTACCAATTTTTAACAAACCAAATGCTGTGTACAAATATCAGACCATGCTAGCAAGAGAGAAATAATGCAGTTGAAGAGAATTGGAATCCAAATTAAAAACAAATCTCATCAATACTCCATAAAGGCAAGGAGCCACCCTAGCAAATGTCTTCCTCAATATCTTTGAACATTAGCACTCTGACTGCCAGAATTTAATCTGACATTCACAAGCTAACTTCATGGATCTTAGCAAATTACTTGTCATTTAGGTGTGCATAATTATATTCAACTTTAACATGTGAATTGATGGAATCCAGTTGCCCTGATACCTTTTCTCCATGAACACAATGGTCTGGTGAAGCCTTTTACCATGGTCATCACTGACAGAACCAAGATTTGCAGAGAACAAATCTAAATGGGAATGTAGGAAATGAATCTTTCATGACATGCTGTTTTTCATAATTTTGTATGATTGAAGCATGCTGTCAACCAGCTGCACGGAGCTTGTGTGTAGTTGCCAAGAAAATTTTCAATAACATCCTTGAATGCCTTCCATCTGATTTTCTCTCATCCCCTTCTAGAAGTTCTTCTAATTGCCTGTCAGTGATGGCTTGTTTGATTTGTTGACCAACAAAAAAAATGTTTTCCTTAATCCTAGCATTAGTTATTCTGGGAAACATCTGTCTCAAATATCAAAATCCTTCACGGAAACGTTTACGCCTAGTGACAGCAGATTCCATCCTTGCAGAGTTAAACCCAGTAAATTCTGCTTTTGCCTTTGACAAACCCAAGTCTCTGACCAGGTCATTTATCTCAGATTGAGTTGTCAGATGAGGCACACTCAACATAAATAGTTCAAAAACTGTATCAGTTATCGGTGTCATTTTCCATTCTTGGCTCGTGCATCACGGCATCTTTGCCTGCCTCCCCTAGACTCCATGTGCTGTTTTTCTAAACCCAGTCCTGCTGTGCAGTATCTGCAGATGCTGGAAATCTAAAGCAACATGCACAAAATGCTCGAGGAACTCAGCAGGCCAGTCAGCATCTATGGAAAAGGGTAAACAGTTGATGTTTTAAGCTGAAACCCTTCATCAGAATTGGAAAGGATAGGAAAATGTCAGAATAAGAAAGAGGGGATGAAGGGTAGAAGTAGTACAAAGTGTTTGGTGATACATGAAACCAGGTGAGGGGTTGGAGTCAAGTAAACAGCTGGAAAGTTAATTGGTAAAAGAAATAAAGGGCTGAAGAAGCAGGAATCTGAGAGGAGAGGATAGAAGACCATGCAAGGAAAAGGAGGAGGAGCACCAGAGAGAGGTGATGGACAAGTAACGAGCAAAGGCAAGGGAGGGAAACAGGAATGGTGGAGGAGAGGCAATTACCAGAAGTTCGAGAAATCGATGTTCATGCCATCAGACAGAATAAATATAAGGTGTCGTTATCCCAACCTGAACGTGGCCTCATCCTGGCAACAGAGGAAGCCATGGACTGACATGTCAGAATGGGAATGGGAAGTAGAATTGAAATGGGTAGTCACCAGGAGATCCCACCTTTTCAGGCAGACAGATCGTAGATGCTCAGCAAAGCAGTCTCTTAATGTATGTCGGGTCTCACTGATATATAGGAGGCCACACCAGAAGCACCGGATACAGTAGATCACCCCAATAGACTCACAGGTAAAGTGTCACCTCACTCCAGTAGGACCATTTGAGGCCCTGAATGGTAGTGAGGGAGGAGGGGTAAGGGCAGGTGTTGTACTTGTTCTGCTTGTAGAAATAAGCACCGAGATGAAGATCAATAGGGAAGGACGAGTGGACAAGGGAGCTGCGTAGAGAGCGATCCATGCAGAAAGTGGGGGTTGGGGAGGGGAATAAAGATGGAAAGATGCACTTAGTGGTGGGATCTTGTTGGAGATGGCTGACGTTATGGAGAATTATGTGCTGGACACAGGCTAGTAGGGTGGAAGGTGAGGATAAGAGGACCGTTATCCCTGGTGTGGCAGTAGGAGGATGGGGGAGGATGCGCGCTATGGAAGAGATGCGACGAAAGCAACATTGATGGTGGAGGAAGGGAAACCCCTTTCTTTGAAGGAGGTCATGTCTGTAGTTCTGGAGTAATCCTTTTCCCAAGAGCAGATACAACAGAGATGAATGGATTGAGAGAAGAGGATGGCATTTTTACAAGAGACAGGGTGGGAAGAGGTATAGTCCAGGTAGCTGTGAGAATCAGTGGGTTTATAGAAGATATCAGTAGCTACTATCTCCAGAGATGAAGACAGAGAGAGATCCAGAAAGGGGAGGAAGGTGTCAGAAATAGAAAACTCTTCAACTTACAGTGTGTGCATCGATTTAAATAATGAAATGAAATACAATACAATACCAAATATAGGCATTTTCAAAACAGTAGTGCCTGATAAGGAAATGTTGTGGCAAGATTCATGATCAGCAGCCCCAAATCCACAAGATACACCGAAAAGTATTCAGAAAGCAAACTTCATTATCCAGAGTAGTTCACTGAGGCATGTTCATTTTTCTTTAGCATGAAATCCCATTTAATAAAGTTGTTAAAACATTTAGGATTTGAATTATACAAGAATGTGACAGTAGTATAAAACATAAAATGGAGTTGAAAAACATTGGCCTTAATTGTAATTACAAAGTGACATTGACAGAAACTACTGCGTTCTGCTGGCACGTGGTAAACTCAGGTATCCAGAGGTGCTGTTGTTAACCGCCCATCTGGTGCACTATGAAAGTCCTTACAGATTGAAATCTTAATTAAATTTGAACGGCAGAGCCCCTGTATGGGGATGAATGGCCGCCCTTAACCCTTGTTCTTAGGCTCACTGAACTGAATTAACCAATTTTTCACAGTGAAACTCTTGAACAAGTTGAGCCTTGTTGAAAGATTTGTAACTGAAAAGTGACTTTGACATTAAATTTGACTACTGCACTGCAGCTCCAGGGTTTCAAACTCAGGTGTTATCTGCTTGGAGCTTGCACTTGTTCCAAGACCATATGGATTTCTTCAGGGTGCTTTGGTTTCCTCCCACATTACCATATGGGGTAACATATGGCCACAACCGAGTTAGCCAGTGTACCTTATGTTACTCTAGAAAGACAAGTATAAAGCAAAAAGAATGAAACTGGAAGTTAATGAGCATATGTAAGAGAACAAGCCACCAGAATACAGGGAAAATAAGGAGTGGAAATAGGACTAACGGGATTGATTCACAGGATCTGGCACAAGGCTCATGTTGAATAGCTGTCTTCTTTCTAATTAAAAGGTGCAAGGTAACACCACAGCTTCTATGCTGATTTCATTGGAATGTTCCACTCTTTACTTTGGTCAATTGAAAGTGTTTAAAGATTTCAATTCAAAATTACAGCTACTCATTTCCTGGTTTGCTGACTGTAAAAATACTTTTAAGTCTTCCATTAGTCCCCTAAAGCCAACAGCAAAATTAAAGCAATGCTAGGGAATGACATATCCGCGTCACTAAGACAGATGCATCATGCACACCATTGAAGGCAACTACAAATGCTGTTGAGTAGAAAATCTATGCAGCGCTTACAGTGGAAAAAGTAACATTTCAGATTTATATAACTTCTGCAAAGCCAAAAGATGGAGTAACTTTACACAATTTGTAAAATAAAAGGCATTTGACAATTTTATCATTATTCCACAAAAACACAGTACCTTGTAAATCCAACTGTTCCTCAACAACTTGTATCCATTGACTACAGAGTTGGCGATCACTGCTGCTAAAGGTTACCTCACTATACAACCAGTGGTGCTCTTTTGATCTCTTCACATGATATACTAAAACATGAACACAGAAAAATGCTATGATCTCACCTGTAGACATTCCAATCAAGCTGAAAGATAATTTTGTACAAATACTTCTATGACTGGTTAGATGAGGGACCCTTTGGTTTATGGTAGGAATCCATGGCATTAAAAAAAAAGGTTGGGGGCTCCTGGGTTAGGTATTTTCAAAACAATGCCGGTAATCAAACTTTCATTTTAAAATTATGAATATTCAATGAATTCATACTTCTACACAAAAGAAACATGAAACAATATTAAGACAGAGGCACAAGAGTCTGCAGATATTAAAAACCTGGAGTAACACACAAAATGCTGGAGGAACTCAGCAGGTCAAGCAGTATCTATGGAGGGAAATGGACAGTTAACATTTTAGGCCTAGACCTTATATCAGGGCAGGTAAGAAAGAAGGGAAAAAAGTTTAAAGAGGGGAAGAGATTGGAACAGAAGCTGGTAGGTGAAGGTGGATCGAGGTGAGGGGTGATAGGCAGATGAGGGAGTGATAGAAGGAATATGATAAAGAGCTCGGAGGTGCCAAATGAAGTGACAGAGGGGTAGAATCTGATGGGTGAGGATAGTGGACCATAGGATCAAGGGAAGGAAGAGAGGAGGTGATAAAAAGGAAGAATATATTGGTGATGGACGGATTGAGAGGGTGGGGGTGAGGGGAAGATGGAGTGAGGGGACCAGTGGAATAAAGGGGATGAAAAACGAAACAATGGGGAGTGTGAGTAACCTGAAGTTAAAGAGACTAAGTTAGAAAAGTTAGAGAAGACCATAAGACAGAGGAGCAGAAGTAGGCCATTCGGCCCATTGAGTCTGCTCCGCCATTTTATCATGAGCTGATCCATTTTATCCTATTTAGTCCCACTGCCCCGCCTTCTCACCATAACCTTTGATGCCCTGGCTGCTCAGATACCTATCAATCTCTGCCTTAAATACGCCCAATGACTTGGCCTCCACTGCTGCCCGTGGCAACAAATTCCATAGATTCACCACCCTCTCACTAAAAAAATTTCTTCGCATTTCTGTTCTGAAAGGGTGCCCTTCAATCCTGAAGTCATGCCCTCTCGTACTAGACTCCCCCATCATGGGAAACAACTTTGCCACATCCACTCTGTCCATGTCTTTTAACATTTGAAATGTTTCTATGAGGTCTCCCCTCATTCTTCTAAACTCCAAGGAATACAATCCAAGAGCGGACAAACATTCCTCATATGTTAACCCTCTCATTCCCGGAATCATTCTAGTGAATCTTCTCTGTACCCTCTCCAACGTCAGCACATCCTTTCTTAAATAAGGAGACCAAAACTGCCCACAGTACTCCAAGTGAGGTCTCACCAGCACCTTATAGAGCCTCAACATCACATCCCTGCTCCTATACTCTATTCCTCTAGAAATGAATGCCAACATTGCATTCGCCTTCTTCACTACTGACTCAACCTGGAGGTTAACTTTAAGGGAATCCTGTACGAGGACTCCCAAGTCCCATTGCATCTCAGAACTTTGAATTCTTTCCCCATTTAAATAATAGTCTGCCCGTTTATTTTTTCTGCCAAAGTGCATAACCATACACTTTCCAACATTGTACTTCATTTGCCACTTCTCTGCCCATTCTTCCAATCTATCCAAGTCTCTCTGCAGACTCTCCGTTTCCTCAGCACTACCGGCCCCTCCACCTATCTTCGTATCGTCAGCAAACTTAACCACAAAACCATTTATTCCATAATCCAGATCGTTGATGTACAATGTAAAAAGAAGCGGCCCCAACACTGATCCCTGTGGAACACCACTGGTAACCGGCAGCCAACCAGAATAGGATCCCTTTATTCCCACTCTCTGTTTCCTGCCAATCAGCCAACGCTCTATCCACGTATGTAACTAGTAGTAGTCAGAGACTACAAAACCAGAATATGCCAAATTGATGCTAGGTACAGATTAAGTGTGGTTCCTCTGATCTATGTCTAGTCTCAATTTGGCAATAGAGGCAGCAGTGGACAGACATTTTGGTGTGGGAATGGGAAGCAGAATTAAAATGGCTGAACATTGGAAGATCCTGGCTGGCACAGCAGTCTGAATGAAGGTGTGCTCGACAGAGTAATATAACCTCAAGATGTGAACACTTATAATGAGGGAAGATCTTTAACTGAAGTAGCAGCATTCCTATTGGCTTCGCTCTAGAAAACAATTCCAGGAATGCTCAAGTGACCATGATACCTCTGGACAAATCCGGTTTGTCCACTGAAATCATTGGGAAGAAGCAGAAAAACAAGTAGACTTTTAAAAACTTAATGAAGTCAGATTGAGTAAATTTAATTGTTTCAAGAATGCACAAATGTTATTAATGGGAAGAAATAAAGAGCTGTGCACAGTTGTGATTGTAAATTGCACTGTTGCATTTGAACAGTAAAACTTAGAGATCCAGTCTTACTCAACTCCACAGACCCTATATTAGTTGGGAGTTACTGATATCATATCATACATATTTATCATCACTCCTCAAGTATTAACATATCCAATATATCGTTCTTAAGTCAAAGGTTACTTACAGTGGTTAAGGGGGTTTGCCAGATCATCTCCTATAATGTGCTTCAAGTCGAAAAAAAGTAAACACAATTGGTGCCATATATGCAAGTTGCAAATAATTAAAAATGTTAAGCCTGTTTAAAGTTGAAAGTTAAATAAAAATCAAATAATCCTTTTTCACCACTCTCTTCAACCCACACAAAAAGAAGAATGTTAAGTAGTAAATAGATAAATTAGAGACCAACATCTTTTAAATAAAGTGAACAAGATTTTTAAGGCAGATAAGAGATGTGTCACTTTTCTTGATCTATTATCAGAGAAATGTCTGGAAAATGGACACGCTAGGCACAGAACCAGGGTTACAAAGAGCAAATTTGCAATAAACATTATGATTGTGAAATTAGGTGGAAGAATGGAATTAAAAATATCAAGTCTTGAAGTTACAACTGAATTATCTGGAAGTATACAACTATATAATCATTTGTATTGATATAGATGTATCTTCACAGAATCTTGCTTAAAATATTTAAACAGAATGCGAGTCAAAATACAGCAGGAAGTTTAATTTTAGATTTTTGCCCAGGCCTCGATTTTCAAACAGCTCTGTGTACTATCATTGAAGGATTTTCCCCACCTCAAAATGGGAAATAGTGAAACTAGACAAATGTATTGATTGAAATATGGACAGATGTACCTGTGAAAGCATGGAACATTTTCTCATTGGAAACAGAAGGCATTTTTTGCCATCGTCTGCATTCTTTATTTATCACATCTACTTCAGTTTCACGAACAGCGATGATCTCAGGTACAGGCACAGAACATTTTTCTGCATGAAAAGAGATTACATTTTGTTAACATGCTTTTCTACAATATCATTGTATGATCAAATGTACACCACCAACTGCAATTAAATTTTGCTGAAGTCATTGATTTCTGAACATGCAACAAACAGAGAATCTGCCATCAGGGCATCAAAGTCCCGAAGCTACCAGATGATCAGACTTCTATTGTATTTCATGTACTCCATTTAAAGCTGTGGGCCACAAAAAAGTGTTTGATTTCTTCATCATTTTCTGCCATCAGGAAACAACTAAAATTATTGTTATTTTAGTTACATATCCTGAAAGAGGTCCACCATGTTTATGAATAAAAACAAAATAAACTTTGTTCTCATCCTCTCCTTGGCAGATAGACTGAAGGTAGCTGTTTTCTTGAATTAATGGTGCAGAAGACTCCAATTGCATTGTTATGTGTCCAGAAGTTAATAATGCATTTATACCCCATCCATAATTTGGAGAGAGAAGAAATAAAGGCTCTTCCTGATAAAGAAATTGCTACCTTGGTTAACATAATGGCTGCTAGCATTGATAGAACAACTGCAGAGTCTACAAATACTAAATGGAAACATCAGATTAACAATGTGACAGATATCAGATTTCAAGGCACATCAGCAATGCCTAAATAATAAATGCAAATTATCAATTTGAAACTCAAAATGCAGGAAATAATGTATAAGTATTCTAAATAAAAATAAATAAAACTTGGATGTGGTGACAGAATATAAAAACCACACCAAAAGCAACTGAGGTAGTTCAGTTCGAGTGAATGCCATGGGCTGCCCTCAGTCTGTCCACATTGGTTCCCTTGTTTACTGCAAGAACTCCCATAGTATTTTTAAGCTCCAAGGTGAACATTAACCCAAATCTGATGAAAGGTCATGGAAGTGAAATATTAACTCTCTCCACCATACATGCCGTTTATGATACTGAGTACAGTGAATTCTGGTCAACTGGGACACATCGGAACTTGAACAATTCGGCCCATATCTGTCAGTGCCTCAATTAGCAAAAATTTCATGGATATATTTAAAAAGACAAACCACTGTTTAACTGAGTAACAAATTATGTATTTAAATGAAATGCAGAGCAAATTAGAACACTATCAATACTACTACAGCAGCGGTCCCCAACCACCGGGCCGCAAGGCATGCGCTACCAGGCCGCGAGGAAACGATATGATTTGGCGATAGGAGTCAGCTGCACCTTTCCTCATTCCCTGTCACGCCCACTATTGAGCCATTATGCATGCGAGGTCAACCCGCGCGTCATCCATTTCAGCGCGGGAAGGAGATCAACTCGAGCTTGCAAATGATGACGGGTTGAAAAGTATGTTTGACATAACATCTCTGCCGGCATTCTGGATCAAAGTCAAGGCTAAATATCCTGAGATAGTCAGGAAAGCACTGAAAACGTTGCTTCCATTTCCAACATATCTCTGCAATGAATGCAACGAAAACTAAATTGTGGAATAGAGTGGACATAAGGAACCCCCTTCGAGCATCGCTGTCTCCCATCACCCCTCGATAGGACCGTGTTGTTGCAGGAAAACAAGTATTCAGCCCAGGGCTCCCACTGATTCAGCGATATTGGTGTGTAGTAATGATTTTATATGTTCATACGAGGAAAATATGCGCTGTGTTTAATATCCAAACGTTACTTAAAATGTTATGATGCTATTATAAGTGACTTATATAACCATATAACAATTACAGCATGGAAACAGGCCATCTCTGCCCTTCTTGTCCGTGCCGAACGCTACTCTCACCTCGTCCCACCGACCTGCTCTCAGCCCATAACCCTCCATTCCTTTCCTGTCCATATACCTATCCACTTTAACTTTAAATGATAATATTGAACCTGCCTCTACCACTTCTACTGGAAGTTCGTTCAACACTTAGTACAAGCTCCCCTGTCCTCCCCTAATAATTGTCTTATCGCTATATTCATGCGAGGAAAATATGCACTGTGTATTTAATATTAAATTCGTTAGATAAACCCTTTTAGAAAGGAAATTGAGTGTATTAGCCACTTATCACCTATACTCCGGTCGTGATTAACACCACCCCCCCCGAACAGAATCGGCAAAAACGATTTAAAAAAAACTGGCGCGTACACGCATGCACAAGTTACGCATGCGTACTGGTGCCCGCGCAAGGCTTCATGGTCATTGTAGTCTTTCTCGGGGTAAACCCAACATATTTGACTGCTACTCTTGTATGTTGGCAACCCTACCCCCGCCGGTCGGCCGGTCCGCAAGAATATTGTCAATATTAAACCGGTCCGCAGAGCGAAAAAGGTTGGGGACTCCTGTACTACAGTACTGTAAAACTGTATTAGTTCCGAAGTTATCGATGAAGGAATTCATCCAATGCACGGCTGCACATTTTTTTTGATGATTGTAAATGGGGGTGGGGGTCGACCCAGACTCCTATTACAGGTAATGGACTGCCTTTATGTGAAGGTTGCATCCTCCAAATCTTCATTTTCCTTCTAACATTCAAGTTGATTGTCAAAACCTTCAAATTCTTCCTAATTCACAATAATGAACTCATTTCTATTTCACTCCTGACCATTTCCGGCTTTTCCAGGATCGAATGCTTGAATCTGCAGTGTGCAAATCAATTCTGAATTGCCAAATATCAGTGACAGGAATTACTGCTTTTTGAACACAAACCCACACAAATGACATTTAATAACTGTTCACTTTAAGCACAGTGTAGTATCTAACAGCCACACGAGTGCATGAAACGGATCGTTAGAAACTGTTCAGCAACAGTCTCCTGTCCCAATTAAGGAGCACAATGTCACAAATAAACAAAGGAAATTCCGCGGAACAAGTGCTACACATGTCCTTACACTTCCTCCCTTACCACCATTCAGGGCCCCAAACAGTCCTTCCAGGTGAGGCATCACTTCACCTGTGAGTCGACTGGGGTGATATACTGCGTCCGGTGCTCCCGATGTGGCCTTTTATATATTGGTGAGACCCGACGCAGACTGGGAGACCGCTTTGCTGAACATCTACGCTCTGTCCGCCAGAGAAAGCAGGATCTCCCAGTGGCCACACATTTTAATTCCACATCCCATTCCCATTCTGACATGTCTATCCACGGCCTCCTCTACTGTAAAGGTGAAGCCACACTCAGGTTGGAGGAACAACACCTTATATTCCGTCTGGGTAGCCTCCAACCTGATGGCATGAACATCGACTTCTCTAACTTCCGCTAAGGCCCCACCTCCCCCTCGAACCCCATCTGTTACTCATTTTTATGCACACATTCTTTCTCTCACTCTCCTTTTTCTCCCTCTGTCCCTCTGAATATACCTCTTGCCCATCCTCTGGGTCACCCCCCCTTGTCTTTCTTCCCGGACCTCCTGTCCCATGATCCTCTCGTATCCCCTTTTGCCTATCACCTGTCCAGCTCTCGGCTCTATCCCTCCCCCTCCTGTCTTCTCCTATCATTTTGCATCTCCCCCTCCCCCTCCAGCTTTCAAATCCCTTACTCACTCTTCCTTCAGTTAGTCCTGACGAAGGGTCTCAGCCTGAAACGTCGACTGTGCCTCTTCCTATAGATGCTGCTTGGCCTGCTGCGTTCACCAGCAACTTTGATGTATGTTGGTTAAAGGAAATTCCGGCTATTTTCTCATTAGATTTTTGTTCTTTAAGAGTTGCGTCAAATAAGCAGTTGCCCTAACTAACCAAAGGCCCACTTAACCAGAATTCACTGTATTTTAACATTTGCTTCAATTTACAATTTCCACTATAAAAAGAGCATTTTGCTAAATCATTATTCATCAATATGTTCTCTACATGAGAGTAACTAGTATGTAATGAACTTTAATTTCTTCTATTTAATTTCTTCTCATTAATGGATGCAAACACATTGGAGGGGTGAGTTGTGCAGCATGCTACTGTACTAATCAAAAATTCTGAAAGCACAAATGACTGAACAGTTCAAACATGGTGTTTTTGGACGGCAAAAACAACTGTTGATAGAACATTTAAAAAAAACCAAAGGAATCAGTCATCACCCAAACATGCCAGACTCTTCCAATCCAATCAATTCAATCTCATATCTCTGCTCTACATCTGCAGCCATATTTATCCTGATATCTGTTCAAGCCCAAATGACTGCTTCCACACCCTTGCAGGCAGCAAGTCCCAGATCATAGCTTGTAAAGAGCAGAATAGTAGAGAATAAAATTGCAGTCAAAATCTGCTGATGTTTGCATAATGGTATACTAGAACTGCAAAAACTAAATGCAAGCCTTTTGCTAAGCATCCTACACCAGTAACAATATATTTCAGGCCAAACAATATATTTTCAACTCCTCCCCCCCCCCCCCCCCCCCGGGCAAATAGGAACCTCCTTTACTACCAAAAATATTAAAAGCCATTTTTACAACAGGGAATATAATTAAAATACTTAAACCACTACAATACTTCTTACAGATTATAGCTACTTTGTCTCAATAAGAATTCTAAGCGATAACTGAATAACAGAACATTAATGGCCAGTTTAAAAAAAACAGGATGTCCACAATATTTTAACCAGTAAGTACTTTAAATAAATGAATTATAAACTGATTAGTCAGCTTAACTACTGCTTTCATCTATGCAGAAAAAAATAAGTGGAGCTTTTATCTAAAAACATGCCAACTAAAACAACCTAATGAAGACTTAAGCTTCTTTGAAAATGTTGGTTGAGGGAATCAAAATTGTTTTAAACATTGGAGATAACTCCTTGCTCTTTTTCTTGTAAAAGTGCCTTAGGATATTTTGCATCCTCTGGGAAAGCAAACAATCTCTTTTTAATGTCATGCACAAAATATGGCAATGTTTCAAGTGTATCAAACATACATAGTGAATTAGCAGAGTTTTTGATAGAGTCTCCTCCAAGATGACTACAACCTTGTTGTGCTTTGGAGGTTTGCATGCCTCAATGATCTAGAGAGCTACATTGGGTGGAGTCAGGGTTTTGAGCTTTGGCTCTTGGTCAGGTCACCCAAGCCAAACAGCTCAAAGGTTAGAGGGCAGATTAAGAATGGCCCACTGATCTTCCAAGTTCTGGGGATCAGCTCAAGGCTAACAACTCTGACCTTGATTGGTAAAACAAAATTGTTACAGGAACAGCAATGTAGAATTTTTCTACATCTGAGTGCGACAGTATTCCTGAGTCTCCACCCGGGAATTGCCACGACTGACAGTAGTGAAAACCAAGAGGAAACTGCTGGCGTGATGAAGAATGCTCTGAATGTCAATGAAGATGGAGGACCTTCATTGCTGCCCTAAACACCAGTGGTGATAACAGGCAGCAAGTTGATTGAGACTCTAGAATGGGCATTTAAATATCCTACTGGGCAAAAATATGCTTAACTGTGCTACAGTTGACAAAAGGTATTTCACAATATTTTACAACCAGAAGGTCTGTTCTTTACCTGCAAACTTATAATGCACCTATGTACAAAATAGACTGTGGGATACCTTAAACCTGAAATAAGGGAAGTTTATTAATCCCACACAAAACATTAATTCATAGAAAAGTAATAAATCAAAATGTTTTCATAATCATGTTTATTCAGGCAAGCATTCTATCAAATGCAGTATGTTCTAGTTTAGTGCAGAAGTATAGCTTGTATGTACTGCAGGAAGGTTTTGCATACCCAAATTTATGAAACCAATAAAATAATTTACTGTATTGTTTAATTGATCTAGTGCCTTCAGAAGTGTATTTATTAGGGGCAGGTGGTGAACAGGACACTGAGCTGCAGGTGGTTTTTTGCCTAGATTCCATGATAGCTTATTGCAAATCATTGTACATGGCTAAAATATGTTTGTAAAAGTAATTGCTTTAACCTACACAATATAAATAACATAAAGTAGTTGCCTTTTTGTAGTATTCATGCATTATTGAACTTTTGGCAAATTAATTTTTCACAACATACAATGTGAATATAAACTGTACAAGGTTTAAAATGTGGACTCAGCCACTTACAGATTGTTCACATGAAATGAAATAACGTCCAAAAAGCATTCTTATTCACAGTGGAGTGTTAGTTATTTGGAGCAAATGTAAAATTTTTATTATTATTGTAATTGATCTTCATAAAACTTAACTGGACAATGTGCTGACAAAAGTAGATTGATAAACTGAATATTTAAACTCTTGATGTATTTGGGCCAGTCAGTACCCAAACACCAGAAACATTCATCAACTCTACAAGTCACGTTGCAATGATTTGCCTGGGTTACTACACTTCCCAATGCCACAACTTCAGTCCAGTGGGAATACCACTGCCAGCAGGTTCCCCTTCAAGATGCACACCATCTTGAAATAGAAATGCTATCCTGACTTTGCTACTGGGTTTAATTTCTTGGAATTTCCTACTGACCTTTTCAAACCAATAAATACCACAGCATTCTAGATAAACATTGTAGTTCTTCTATTTTAGATTGGAATTAATGTCAGGACATGATAATGCATACTTAGAAATGTCACCAATTTATCTCAGTGGATCAAAGAGAAAATATTTCTGAATAAAACTTGCATCTTGCAAATAACTGCAGAACAAATGAAGTGAATTCAAGCAAATTAGTTGTGGAAATTTGGTGTGAATTTCTGCATTAAATTATGGTCAAAATAGGTAGTTCTCCTTCCTTTATTTCAAATGTTTACTTCTTTAAAAAATCTTTCTCCTTGTCCCTCTCTCTCTCCCACCCAGCCACACACAAAATATTGCCTGACAATTTATTTTTTCAGGCAGAGGCTTCTCAGTGGTTTGCTACTTCCACCTTGCACTTCTCCATTAGAGTTACATTAGAGACAATAATGAGCCACTTTACATAAACTGTCTGGAAAACAAATCTAGGGCCTTAATGGATTAAATGGCCCAGTATGCTGAATTACTGAGAGAGCTTTTAGTCTTTTCCGGAGTAGAATCCGATGATTCATCCAAGTTAGCCAACATTAAAATATTTTGTATAAAACATTTTAAGGTCATGAAATACAATTTAGAAACTAAAAAAGTTCAGTTTTCATTTACGAAACATTCATACCAATATGAAGTCAAAATCCCCTTATGCTCATGCAATATATAGATCAAATGGCAACCATTCAGAGCCAAACATATTCTGATAATTAAAACATTTATTTTTATCTACTGGTTTTGATCATTGGCAACACTTCGTTTAGGGGATGAAAAATACCAAGTGTTGGGTGTACTTGGTAGATCAAAGCGTTAATTATCTCGTTTTTATTTATAATCATTAATCTGCTTTGCAAAGTGTAGAAAGCTATGCAGACAGCATGGGAAGCTAAAACAAAGGGAAACATGAAAGAGCATTTTAGATTGTATCAATGTATTCATTGTTAAGTAGAAAATTTTGGAAATTAATGCAAACAAATGTGGAAAATACAGCTGATATTTGCACTGACGTGAACTTCTTTGAAGCGCCTAAAGTTTCCTAAGCTGTTATCTAAGTATACAGTGAGAACAAAAGCAATTGTGAAGTGTCATTTTGGGTTCACGAGAGAGCACTGAACCCAAAAAGCGCAACTGAAGCAGAAACTTGAGGAAGTTGGAGCGTACTCAAAAGTTCATGGAATAAAGTCCAGTTATATTTATTGCCCACTTTAAAAACACCAACTTTACTGCTTGATGATGGGGATTTTGAAGCTTAACACTTAACTACAGGACATTCCAGGCATCTCCATCCATTTTTGTTTGTTCTCCACAGAAAGTTGACATGGAGCTTCAGCCGATTTTCCCGCTTCCCACAGGGATCAAACATATTGACTCCCGGTCGCTTGCACTTATTAATAAAATGAAACACTACTTCTTTTGATTATAAACAAGTCGCCAACAGCAACCCCGCTCTCCCCACACCCCAAACCTTCCCAATCGAGTAACAGCTGCTCAACGTTCCCCTGCCGTCCCGTCGCCGATAGGCACCGATACCTACGAGGGTGGGAGCTCAGTGGCATCGGCGGCTGGTGACTCACCTCCTCCCGCTGACGAAGGCTTCCTCGGCCGCAGCGGCTGCCAGGAGAACACGGACTTGGTTAAGGTGACTTGGAATGGTCGGTCATTGACCAACAAGTGCGAGAGCAGCAGCGGGGGGCACCCATCCATGGCTCGCCGGCAACGATCGTCACAGTTTACGACCGATGGCAGTGACCTTGTGGAAAGGGTGCGAGGCACCGGCTTGCTTTCACTGTCAAGAAGCGATCATCGCGAAACTGATTCCGCCGTCGCTCCCGTTGCCCTCAAGCCGTTCTTCCAGCGGTTTTCCACACCGTCCTCGCCAGATCCGTTGGCGACGGCCACACGTCATCACGCAGACCCGTAAATGAGCACGCGCTTGGCTAACTGCCTTCGGAGGAGGGGCTTGATTTGGAGGCGGAGCTTGAACTGAAGACGAGTCTGATCCTCAAACAACCTTGGAGGTGGAACTGGAGGTGTACCTGAACCCCAGCTAGTTGGGTTCTCTTGCTAAGGGACGGGTTGCAATGTGGGTAACCTGTCAGCTAATCATCATCAGGTGCCGTGCCCAGTTTGAGCTTTAACTGCCATGGCCCACACACTCCTGTTTCGGGTCAAGTGGATCAATTCATTGGTATTCATTTCCAATTCTCTGGCTGCTGTCTCCATCATCATTTGTCTTTTCTTCCTCTTGCTTTCTTCCCTTCAATTTTTCCCATAATTACCATGCATTCTAACTCCTCTTTCCTAATCACATGTCCAATGAAGTTATGTTGCCTTTTCATGATCTCATACATTATTTCTCTTTTTGTGTTTGCTCTGTTCATGACATCCTCATTAGATATTCGTTTCGTCCATGATATTCTTTGCATCCTCCTCAAAAGCCACACCATTGCAGCTACAATTCATTTCCCATGTTACTAGATATTGTCCAACATTCTGAGCCATATAACATAACTGGATAAATGTAACATTTCAGTACACTGAGGCGGGTTGTCATGCCTAGTTTAGTATTGGTCAGTATACTCTTCATTCTTGTAGAGGTGTCTTTTGCTATCCCTATTTTTCTTTTGATGCCCAAGTCGCACCTGCCATCTGATGTCACCCAGCTTCCTAAGTAGTAAAAGTTCTTTACTTGTTTTATGTCTTCCCTGTTTATTCTCAGCCTGCAGATAGAATTCTCCTTCTTTTTGGATATCACCATACATTCTGTCTTTTTGAAATTGATAGATAGGCCCATTTTTGCACTTTCTTCAACAACTATATCAACTAAGTTTTGTAGTTCTTCCTCTGTACTTGCAATTAACACAGTGTCATCTGCATATTGGAAAATATTGATGTTTTCACCGCCAACTTTGATTCCCAAGATGGCTCTTATTTTTTGTGATATTGTTTCACTGTACACATTAAATAAATCGGGGAGAAAACGCACACTTGTCTAACGCCTCTCTCGATTTTCGTGAACTGACTCACTTCTCCATCTATTCTTACAGCGGCAGTTTGTTCCCAGTACAGATTTCTGATTAGGTGGAGGTCTTTCGAATCTAGACCTAGAGTTTTCTGTAATATTTCAAATAACTTATTGTGCTTCACTTTATCAAATGCTTTTGTGTAGTTGATAAAACAAACAAATCTTTTTGCACTTGAATAGCTTGTTCTGATAGTATCCTTAACATCAATATTGCGTTTCTTGTACCTTTATCTTTCACAAAACCACATTGTTCTTTGCCTATTTCAGCTTGTATCTTACTTTTAGCTCTTGTCATCAAAATTCTTAAAATGTCAGCTGATAGGAAAGTTTATTTTGCAGTCAAAAATACCCTAACCACCATCATTTATGTCTGCTTGTTACTAAGTGCAGCTTCTATCTTAAAGTTCAGCAGGTCAGGCGGCATCTGTGGAGCAGAAGACAAAATCATTGAAAGCTCCAAAATCTAATCTGGCAAGTCATGAATAGTCTCCTCATTCACCCACTTCTGGATTTGCAAAACTATTGTAATTGTGCCTGCAGTGGTTTGGTGAAATGGCTTTTATCAAGACCAAATATCAGTTTTAAGATACCAACTCATTACCTTTCTCTGAACCATGACCCCAACAATGAACATAAGGCTGTTGTCTTCCAGAGAGTAACTGAATTCAATTTTTTCCTCATTTTCCAGTGTCTCAATTCCTTTTGTGCCACGTCCCCAAACATACCTTTTCTCCCACCACCCCAAGATTTACAATACTGTCTCAATGGATCCAGTATTTCATCACTCTGTTGTGCTACATAACTACACCAATGCAGAGGAGGCTGCATCGGGAGCACTGGACAGGATAGAAGTCTCTAGCAGATTCGCTGGTGAACTGTTGCTTCACCCGGAAGGACTGTTTGGGGCCCTGAATGGAGGTGAATGGGCAGGTGTCGCACTGAGACTGCTTGCAGGGGTAAGTGCTGGGGGCGGCGGGGCGGGGTGGTTAGTGAGTAGGGGTGAGTGGATGTGGGAATCATGGAGGAACTATCCCTGCAGAAAGCAAAGAGAGCAGGTGAAGTGATGATATATTTGTTGGTAGTACTCCTTTGGAGATGGTGAAGTTGTGCAGGATGATGTGTTGGATGGGATGCCCCCTCTCTGAACTGGTACAACTAGTATATTGATGACAGCATTGACTTGATTCACGAATTTGGCAGCTCCAAATTCGATGTGTCACCTGAATAGTCGTGGTCTCTGTCTGATCCAGACAGCCCATTTATTCTCTCCATCCTTTCCGTCTCTGCAATTTAACATATTTCCTCAGTGTAACTGATCCAGTGAAGGAAATGAAATGTTAATTCTAATTCTGTCTCCACAGATGCTCTCTGTCTTGCTGGGTATCTACATCAGTTTTTGTAACAATCATTTACCTTTGTTGATAAAAGCTATTGTGTGCAATTATGGTCACCCAATTACAGGAAGGAATTTGGGGATTTGGAGAGAGTGCAGAAGCTGCGGCCGGATGAGGCAACACTTCACCAGTGAATCTGCTAGAGTTGTCTATTGTGTTCAGAGCTCCCAGTGTGGTTTCCTGTACATTGGTGAGACCCACCATTGAGGAAGTGTTTCAGCCCAAAACGTCAGCTGTTTATTCATTTCCATTTATTTCCATCTGTAAGAGAGAGTGGACAAACTTGGGTTGTTTTCTCTGGAGCAGCAGAGACTTGGGGGAGATTTCATAGAGGTTTATAAGATTATGGATGGCATCGATTGAGTAGATAGACAGAATCTTTTTCCCAGGTTTGAAATGTCTAAGACAAGAGGGCATGCACTTAAGGGTATCAACATCTCTGAAGATCTATCCTGGGTTCAACATTTTGATACATTATGAAGAAGGCATGTCAGTGGCTATATTTCATTAGGAATTTAAAATTTGGAATGTCACCAAAGACTCTAGCAAGTACTTACAGATGTACCATGGGGACCATGGTCTGGTAAGGAAGCATTAGTACACATGACTGGAAAAATACTGCAGAGGGCTGTAAACTCACTAGTTCCAATGTTGGCACTAGTGACCCCACCATTGAGGACAATTTCAATTGGTGATACCTCAAGAAGTTGGCATCGAACATTAAGGACCTTCACCATCCAGCACATACTCCCTTCTCATTGTACTATCAGGGAGGAGGTACTGGAGCCTGAAGACACACACTCAATGTTTTAGGAACAGCTGCTTCCCCTCTGCCATCTGATTTCTGAATGGACCATGAACCCATGTGCACTGCTTCACTTTTTGCCCTCTTTTTACACAGCTTATTTATTTTTAAAAGTATTTCTTATTGTAACTTATAGTAATTATTTTGTATTGTATTGCTGCCGCAAAACAACAAATTTCACAACATATGTCAGTGATAATAAATCTAGTCCTGATTCTGATTCTGATAACCAGGTTTTTATAGAGCTGCAACATTACCTCATGGCTCTAGAACTCAATCCCACAACTAATGAATGCTATGTTCCTTCTTAACCACCCTACAATCTGCACAGCAACTTAGAGAAATCTGTGGGTATTGTCTCAAGATCCCTTTGTTCCTCCAGACTGCTACGAATCCTGCCATTAACCCTGTTATCTGCCTTTAAGTTTGACCTTCCAAAGTCCAGTTCTGCATCCTGTCAATGTCCTGTTGTAACCTTTTACAACCTTCTACACTATCCACATCACCTCTAACCTTCACGTAATTACCATCGTTCTCTGTAAAAAGCCTACTGTACGTCTGGCATCCCCCTCCCCCCATACTTTCCTCCAGTCACCTTAAAATTATGCCCTCCCGTATTAGCCATTGCCCTCCTTAGTAACCCACCCTTCCACTTCACCATCTGTCATTTATAAAATTCACAAAGAGCAGGTGTCTTGAAACAGATTTCTGCGGAACACCAGCAGTCATGGTATTCATGCAGGCAAAATACTTTCCATCTACTACAGCCCTCTGCCTTCTGTGAGCAAGTCAATTCTGAATCTGCCAGCCAAATTTCTATGGATCCCATGCCTCCTGACTTTCTGAATGAGGCTATCATGGAGAATCTTGTCAAACAGTGTACAATAAAATCCATATACACCACATCCACTTCCCTACCTTCATCAAATTGTCTTGTCACTCCATTGAAGTATTCACTCAGGCTCATGAGGCATGACCTGTCCAATGCTGACTATCCCTGTTCAGACTATACATCCACAAATGCTTATAAATCCTGTCTCGAGGAATCCTCTCCAATATTTTTTCCGCCACTGATAAAAGGCTCGCCAATCTAATTCCCAGAATTACCCCTATTATCTTTCTTGAACAAAGGAATAACATTTGCCATCCTCCAGTCTTCTGACACTACCGCTGTGGCCAGTGAGGATGCAAAGGTCATTAAGTTCTTCCCTCGCTTTCTGTAGTAGCCTGTGATATATCCCATCCAGAATATGGAACTTATCTATCTGAATGTTGTAGAAAAGTTCCAGCACATCCTCTATCTTAATGTCAACATGTTCCAGCATGTTCTACACTGTCTTCACAACTGTTAACATCCCTCTCACTGGTGAATACTGAAGCAAAGTATTCATTAAGGACGTCGCCTGCTTCTTCCAATTCCAGGCACAGATATCCTTTTTTGTTCCTGATGGTCACTCTAGTCATTCTCCTGTTCTTCATGTATATGTAGAATACCTTAGGATTTTCTTTAATCCTACTCAGCATGGCTTTCTCATGTCCCTTTCTATCTCTCCTAAATCCCTTCTTAAGCTCCTTTTTAGAGCCCTGTTTGATCTTTGCTTCATAAACCTTTAGTACTCTTCCTTCTTCCTCATGAGGAGGTCCAATGAGCTGATTATCCCGCTCCTGCTTCTGATTTGTATCTTCTTATGTTCAAGACCCATTAACACCATTGATTAGAATTAATGCATACTGTGGGAAACTGTGGACTAGAATGAGATGAGTGAACATAAGAACCTCATTAAACCACATAGACCATGGAGCTCTCACCACTTAATTAGATACCTCTCCTCTCTGTTTTCTTAACCCTCAGCCCATTTACAGACTAAACATCCATCTAGCGTTGCTGTGAAATATGTTTAATGAATTGGTCTTAACAGTTTCGTGAACTGAAGAATGCAGAGGTTTACAATCCTCCGAGAGAAGAATTTCATCCCTGTCACCATCTTAAATGGATGATCCCTTAACTACATTTGCTCTCTAGTTATAGATTCTCTTGTGAGATGAAACATTTGATTGCCATCTATAGTATCCCGCATGTATGCTCAAAATATTATGTTTCAAAAAGATCACCTCTGAAAGCTGCACAGGTTGGTAGGATGGTATTGAAGTCAATTCAGATGAGCAACAACATCTCCTCCACTATTCCCCTCAGCACAAGCACACTACAAGGCTGCTTGCTTAGCCCTCTGCTCTACTTGCTTTGTGCTTATGACTGTGCGGCTAAGCACTCCTTCAATGTCATATTTAAGTATGCGGTCAACACCACTATTATAGGCTGAAACAGAGATGGTGACGAATATGCATTTGGGGGGAAATTGGAAATCTGGCTGAGTGGTGCCACAACAACAAACTCTTACTCAATATCAGCAAGACCAAGAAGCTGAATATGGACTTTAGGAGGAGGAAGCCAGAGGTCCATGAGCCAGCCGTCATCAGGAGAGGTTCAGCAGCGTTAAATGCTTTGGTGTTATCATTTCAGAGGATCTGTCTTGGATCCGGCATGTATATGGCATTACAAAGAAAGCACAGGTTTCTGTAGGATGCTCCAGTTTCCTCCCACATTCTAAAGATATACTGGTTGGTAGGCTAGTTGGTCATTATAAATTGTCCCATGATTAGACTAGGTTGAATAGGGGGTTGTGGGTGGCGTGGCTTGAAGGCACTGGAAGGGCCTGTTTTGTGCTTTGTCTCAATAACATAATAAATAAATTAGCACAGTATCATAGAAATTTACTGCATCGACAGAGAATTCTGAAGGGTTTCGGCCCAAAATATTGACTGTACTCTTTTCCATAGATGCTACCTGGCCTGCTGAGTTCCTCCAGCAGTTTGTGTGTTCTGCTTATACATTCTTGACTACATTAGGCAGATCTTGCCTTTCACATGTCCAACAGGAATACACAGGACTGACAGCCTGTTCTGAGTTCTGTCATGGGGAGATGTTATCAAGTGAACAAAGGAAAAGATTCAAGGATATACTCAAACCTTTATTGAAAAATATACAACATCTCCACAAACACTTGGGAATCTCTGGCCCTTGATCACCCAAGGAGAAGGAGCATTCATGATGATGTTGTGAAGCTTGTAGGCGTTCATCAGGTGCATACAGAAATCCTGCATATGCAGTGGAAAGAACAGACCACCACAAAAACTATCCATCTATATGTCCCATTGTCTCTGATTCCAAGATTGGTGGAAGCAGTTATGTTTCCTGCATTGGTCATACTAGCTTCCTCAGTGGTTAGAAAACTGGGGTGAAAGTCAGTCATTATTGATCCTGAGGGATTGCTTAAGAAAATAAAAGTATAATGAAGACATTTGAGATTACAGATACTGGAAACTAGGCAAAGAACAAACCATAGGAGGAACTCAATAGGTCAAGTGGCATATGTGGAGGAAAAGAAAAAGTGGTCCATACTTTGGCTTGAAAACCTAAATCAGTATTGAGGGTGTTGAGGGAAGTTAGCCCGTACAAAGAGATGAGACTGATCTGTCTGGTAGGTTATAGGTGGAACCAAGTAGGATGAGGGATGATGGGCAGATAGAGGCAGGTGGCAAAGACACAGAAGGGAGAGTTTTAAGATGGTGGCTGCCTAGTAATAGTTGGAAATGGATGGGGTCATGGAACCTGATGGTTCAGGAGAGAGGAAAAGTATGCCAAGGGAGAAGTTTTTATAAGAGAGATAGGGACAGGTTATCACCATCAGTATGTGCCTTGTCATATGATGTAGGGGATCATGGTCTTGCCATAACCATGGTTGTTCTTGGCAATTCTTTTCCACAGAAGAGGTTGGTTGTTGCCTTTTTTTCGGCAGTGACTTTATAAGACGTGTGATTGCAGCCATTATCAATACCCTTCAGCGATTGTCTGCCTGGTGTCAGTGGTCACACAACCAGGACTTGTGATATGCACCAGCTGCTTATACAACCATCCATCACCTATTCCCTTAGCTTCTCGTGATCCTGATTGGGGTGGGGGGGGGGGTGGCTAAACAGGTGTACACCTTGCCCAAGGATGGTCTGCAGGGGGAAGAAGCGCCTTACACCTCCTTTGTTGGAGATGTATCTCCATGCCAGAGGTATGGGTGGTTTTCGCTGAAGAAGGTATCAAAATATTTCACCTCATCCTCAGCAAACTAACTCTTGCAGATAGTATTCGTAGAAATGACTGCAGCACTGAATTTGTGGAGAACACAATCCTATCTTCCCACCAATGACCCTGTTATACTCTATGCTGAATCAGATGGACTCTGGAGAGATCTGGCTTGTCAGAAATAAGCAGTAGAAAGGTATACTCCTGCAGTCTATATCCTCACAGCCTGCCCTATTTCCCTCACAGGAATTACAATTGAGCCAGGGAATTAACAACCATTCAATGTGGAGTCCAGAAGAGCATGCCATGAGCTGCACCTAGAAATGAGGAACCAATGTGGTAACACTGTAGCTTTGGACTACATGCATGCTAAGCAGCAGGACAGCATGCAATGGGCAGAGTGAGATGATCCAATGATCAGCAAATTGGCTCCAAGTTCTGGGACCTTGCCACATCTAGTTGCGAATGTTGGTGGGCAATTAAACCATTAATGTGAGTGGGAGGTTCTGGGAACATCTTCAACAATGGCATATGCCAGCATGTGAGTTCCAAAGGTGAGGCTTAAGCATTTACAACCATGTTTCCCCAGAAATGCCAATTGGATGATCACCACCACAAAGCATCTCCTGAGATCACCACCACCACAGCAGACCCTCTTCAGCCAATTCAAACAATTTCATATTATATTAAGACAAGATTGAGAGAACAGGATATTGGAAAGGCTGCAGGTTGAGACAACGTCCTGGCTGTAGTACTAAAGACCTCAGTGCCTCTAGCCAAAATACAAACTGGCAGCTATCTAACAATGTGCAACATTGTGTGACAACATACAGCTCCTGATAACCAGGACAAATCCAATCTAGCTAATTACCTCCCAATAAATTTACTCTCAATCATGAGCAGAATATCATGTGCTTCCATTTGCCTATCACACATGACAATATAAGAAGTAGAACCACAAATGGTCATCCAGCCTGTGAGCCTCCTCTGCCATTCATTAGCATCATAGCTGATCTTATACAACAGTACTTCATGTAATTCTTAATTCCTTTAAAGTTGAAAAGTCTATCAATCTCTTTGAATGAACACAATGATCAAACCATCTTCAAAGTTCGAAGTAAGTTTATTATCAAAATACACATATGCCATCATATGCTCCCCGGGATTCATTTTCTCACGGGCATTCACAGTATCTGCAATATGTGGACCCAGGCCCTAAACTCCTCAGCCATGGGAAACATCTTCCCTGAATTAAGTCTCAAAAACTTTAACAACATTTGTAAATTTCAATGAGATCTCTTCTCTTTCTTCTAAACTACTGGTTTTCTCAGTCTCTCCTTACATGGTAAACTTGCTTTCCTGGAACTGGGGGAATGAACTTTTACTACTCCCCTGGGAAAGGAGACCAAAACCGTGCATAATAATTCTGGTGAGTTTTACAAAATCAAATGAGACATCTTTGTTCCTGTATTCAAATCATTTCACAGTAAAGACAGCCATTGCATTTGCTATTAATTGTTTAATGTACCTGTGCTTTGGCCATGGCACTTGAGTGGGATGGAGAGGGAGAAATTGATGTTGTTGTGGAACATTAAATTCATAAAATCAGATTACAAGCCTTCCCAGTTTGATTCTGAATTGGTCAATTCCAAACTAACCTGTGAATGTTAAGGGTACATGGAATTCAGAAGAATGAAGGGGGATATCATTGAAACTTATCGAATGTTGAAAGGCTTCAGTAGAGTGGATGTGGAGAGGATGTTTCCTCTGGTGGGTTAGTCTAGGAACAGAGAACATTGCTTCAGAATAGAGGTACGTCCATTTAGAATGGAGATGAGGGAGAATTTCCTCAGCCAGAGAGTGGTGAATCTGTGGAATTCGTTGCTACAGGCGGCTGTGGAGGCCAATTCATTGGGTATATTTAAGACAGAGCTTGATAGATTCTTGATTAGTCAGGGCTTGAAGTGATACGGGGAGAAGGCAGGAGATTGAGGCTGAGAGGGAAATGAATCAGCTATGAAGAAATGGTGGAGCAGACTCAATGGGCCAATTTGCCTAATTCTGCTCCTATATCTTATGATCTTATGGTCTTATGTTTGAGTAGCAAAACTGGAGTTTCAGTTCATTAATGCTTCAAGGCGGGTATTTGACTTGGGGCCTGTTTATTTCTCTGTGGGTGCTTCACAATTGCCTGCGTGTTTCCAACACTTTCTTTCTATGGTTCAGATTTTCAGCATCTGTATTTTCTATCTCTTTACAATCCTTGGCCAGTTCTGATGTCATTATTTGTTTGTGTCTCCACAGATGCTCACTGACTTACGGTGCTTTCCCAACATTTTCTTGCTTTCAGGTTTACTGTAACTGCTGTGCTGCACAGATCACAGATTGCAGCATTTTTTTTATTTAGGCTTTTTATATGTGTTGACTCCCTACTTATCTCCTCCAGAGAGATTAGCTCCCATCAACATTGACATTCCCTTTGTCCTCTTCACCTCCTTCCCCTTCTCCACAACTTAAAACATACTTATTTTCTATTTTTATTTTATACTGTAGAAGAGTTGCTTGGGGAGGTCTCTCTGCAGCATGTCCTAGATAGACTGTCACACTGAGTCCTGCATTTGGAGCAGGTTGAGAAAGCTGCCGTTATCATCAGATCAGAAAGACATGTGAAGGAGAAAGGATAAAAGAAATGAGAGCCATATCAGAACAACGCCCTGGTATATCAATAATTTTGCTTATTTTCTTGAATCTGAGACGGAGAATACACTGATTGGGGTCTTCAGTTATATTTTTCCTCACTCTGACTATCTCACATCAGGAATACATGGACATTTCTGACGGCGAAGTTTCTAATGCTGCATGGGACCAAGCTGCATAATAAAATGGCATTCTGATATAATCCAAGCATAATTAATATCTCCTGTTTAATTCTTACCTGGACGGCTAACTGAGAGTTATTTTCTTTGAAGTTAATTTAAAAATCATTTCAAAATGTGCACCCCAAGATGTTGTGAACAGCACTGGTGGAAAACTGCGAAGCTCATGCAGAGATCTTTAAAATACCCATATATGGTGTTATCTGAGTAGTTCAGCCTATGAGAGCTTTCCTGAAGGCTGTGGTACTTAGCATTTTGTAAATACAGTCTGGCTTAATTTCCTTACTGAAATTATAGTGAGTATTATTATAACAGATAACTGTCCAAATATGCTGACATTCTTATCTAGAATGGCACGGTATTGTAGTGGTTAGCACGACGCTTTACAGTACCAGTGACCCAGGTTCAGTTCCTCTGCTCTTTGTAAAGAGTTTGCATGTTCTCGTGGGTTTCTTCTGGGTGCTCTGTTTACCTCCCACAGTCCAAAGACATACCAGTTGGTAAGTTATTAATTGTTCTGTGATTAGGCTAGGGTTAAGTCAGCGGTCAGCGGTTGCTGGGTGGCGAAGCTCGAAGGGCCGGAAGGGCCTGTTCCGTGCTGTATCTGAATGAATGAAAGAAAGAAAAAATAAATAAATAAACAAATAGATTAATAAGCACGGCATCATAGAAATTTAATGCACATATGCAGATAATTCAGCCCATTATTCATGTTTTTGCTGAAAATCAGCAATCGTGTCTTAGTCTCCGCCTCTGTGGCCACTTTATTAGGTATACCTGTACACCTTGTTAATGCAAATATCTAATCAGCCAATCTTGTGACAGCAACTCAATGCATAAAAGCATGCAGGCATGGTCAAGAAGTTTAGTTGCTGTTCAGACCAAATGTCAGAATGGTGAAGAAATGTCAACTGAGTGACCTTGACTGCGGAATTGTTGTTGGTGCTAGATGGAGTTGTTGTGTGTTTAATATTTCCAGTCCAAAAAAAGGTAGCGAAATCCATGAGTTCATAAAAAGTAAGTACCAGATGATAATAATAATAATAAAAAACAGAAATGGCTGTCTATGTTGGAAAGATAGATGCCTTTGATTGCACAACAGACAACTGGGTGATATATACTAAATGAATTGAGCAAAGTCATTGCTCCCGGTTGCCAAGAAGAATGGGTCTGACATGATCTGTGGTGATTTTAACGTCACAATCAACCCAGTACTGAAAGTAGTTCAATACCCTTTGCCCAGGATAGAGGATATCTTTGCAAACCTTTCTGGAGGGTAACTTCAGCAAAGTGGATTTATCTCACCATAAACATTCACAAAGGGCTTTATTGCTGTAATAAGCTTATTTTTGGAGTACCACTTGCACCTGCATTCTGGCAGAAAGCTATGGAACAGGGGCTACAAGGCTGCCCAGACACTCAGTATTACCTGGATGTTACTGATAAGGATGACTAGGAACATCTCCAAAATCTCAAGACAGTGTTTAAAAAAATAGAGGATTATATGCAATAGGTGTGAATTCTTCAAACCAAGCATCACTTATTGTAGTCACACCACTGATACGCAGGAATTACAAGTGTGCTGAGAAAATTCAAGCAGTGATGGATGCCCCAAGGCCAAAGGATGTGTCATGGTTTGGATTTCTCAATCACTGTAACAGGTTCCTGCCAAACCTGGCTACTGTGCTCCACTCCTTGAAATCATTACTACAGATCTGGAAGAAATGGCAATGGATGAAGCAATGTGAGTTGGCTTCCCAAAAGGCAAAGGAAATTACACTGTCAGTTATTGTACTCTCACATTGTAATCCATATCGTTCAGTGAAGTTTGCCTGTGATGCCCTGCCTTGTGGTCCAGGTGCAGTCACGTCACATGTAATGAGTGATAAAGTGACCGGACGAGATGTACCCCAGGCTACTGTGGGAAGTGGGGGAGGAGATTGCTGAGCCTCTGATGATGATCTTTTCATCATCAATAAGGATGGGAAAAGTACTGGAGGACTGGAGGGTTGCAAATGTTGTTCCTTTGTTCATGAAAGGGAGTAGAGACAACCCAGGAAACTATAGATCAATGAGTCTTACTGTAGTGGTTGGAGAAGGTCCTAAGGGGCGGGATTTATGAGGATTTGGACAGACATCATCTGATTAGGGATAGTCAACATGGTTTTGTCAAGGGCCGGTCATGCCTTACGAGCCTGATTGAATTCTTTGAGGATGTAACAAAACACATTGATGAAGGTAGAGCAGTGGATGGACTTTGTCATGGTGAGCACTAGCAACGACTGAACCCAGATGAGGAGGAACGTCAGAGTCTGTCACGGTGGGCACTGGCAATGACTGAGCCCAGGTGTGGAGGAACGGCAGACTCCCCTGCAGAGCCAAAAAACAAGAAGTGATACATGGGAATT
The DNA here is from genome assembly GCF_963921235.1 of Mobula hypostoma. NCBI lineage: Eukaryota > Metazoa > Chordata > Chondrichthyes > Myliobatiformes > Myliobatidae > Mobula > Mobula hypostoma. The sequence goes on from NC_086116.1 coordinate 25,621,122, forward strand.
CCAACAGAGGATCAGACGCATGACTGAGTGACACTGTGAGAAAATGATCATTCTCAACACAAGGTCTCCGCAACAAGTGCTAAACGGGAAGCTGCATTAAATAATCATAGAAAGTGGAAAACCTGTGCTGCTCACAATTAACTCGACAAAATTACACATAAAGCACAAGGGCTTAACGGTGCTTGATCAGACTGAATTAGTAAATACAGGTGCTCGAGAAACCTGGGAGCCCAATGCTCTATGGCATGCCACTGAGGTCTGTAGGGCTCATGACACTAACTAAAGTAACTGGTAATTTCATGAAGAAATGACCACATCAGCATGGGTTATATCAAGCTAATGGATGAGATATGAACACTATCTGCGTCAGAATTCATTCATGTTCATTCCTCATAAGGCATAAATCAGAATTGCAATATATGTCAGAAACACTGTATTGTAATCATTAACCCTTTCACCAAAGAATTTTTTTCCAACAAAATACAAGGTCAAATTTAAATGCATATTGCCATGAAGAACCATAGGGTAGTTACTTAGATAGTTAATTACCAAAAATACATTATATTTCTTTGCTGCCAATCTTTAAAGGTGTGTCATCTGGCCAGAGTTGTAATATTCTACTTTTACAAGAAGCATAGTACCTTTTGGTGCTTGTTGCAGGTCAGAATCGTAATGTACTGCTTTTAAACTTGAAGGCTTAAGTACTGTGTGTTGTTCTGTTGCGTTGTTCTGATGTAACACTAACTGAAGAAACAAAAAAAAAAGCATCAACCTAATATTACAAGTAGATTTTATTTCATGTTATTCGCACTACTTCCACATTCAGCTTTATTTCTCACCCAGAAGGGAATCCCTAAGTGGCCCTCCCTTAATATCGGACCGAAGAGTTAACATGAATTTTGAGCTAATCTCTTGGTGTTACCTTGCATTGTGAAATTCACTGACCAATGAATTTCAGACTTAATTTATATTATTAAAAACATACGTAAAATGAAACAAAGCTCCTCAGTGAGTTCATTTACAATATTTTTCTTTCTTGAATCATATAATGAAAATAACAATTTTTTACAAAATAAGAAAATATTGGTTAAACATAAATATAGCCATCAAATCAAAAATATTTTTCCTCATCCATTTGGAAAGAAGCACTTTTACATCAAAACGTAATGAAAATATTTTGTTTTTTTATGCTTGGCCTATGGACTACAATGACCTAGTTGTAGTTCTCAAGGGCTTCATTATCAAAGCATTGCATTTCTCCTTAGAATACGGAGCACTTCAGAACTTCAGAATCTTTAATTCAAAAGATATGAAATATTACTGCTGATCTGTGGTGCTGAATTGTTTGCAGTTATATATATCTGGTGAGTGGATTAACTTTTATTTATTTTGTTATCTTTTACTTTCTCGCTTAGCAATATCTCGATATGGTTTTGAGCTTCTCAATGCTGCTTTGTCCATTTTCCATGTTTGTAAGGCAAACTCTCACTGGGAAAATGTATTGGAATGGTATACCTTACAGTTCTGGCTCTTAAAGTAGTCCAGATGAAAAAAATGTTCTATTGCTCCCAAGGATACAATGGAAGTCATAAAATCTTTTGCAGCAAATTAATCTGGCTAACAGAGAAGGTGGGGAAGGGGGAATAGGCGTAACAAAGGTAAATGCCCTATCTGAGACATTGCCTTTGTTATACCTATCCTCTCCCACTTACTCTGCTACTGCTATAAATTTGTTTTACCTCCTTCCGATTACGAATGTTGAGTCCAGGAACTGAAATGTTAACTGCTTCTGTTCCAGCAGAACTTGCTCACTGCTTCTAGCATTTTCTGCAGCTTACTGCATGGGTACAATGAGGCCAAAGAAAGCTTAAGGAATACCCACATCATCTTCTGTCAGGCCATTTTGCAGCCTTCCAGACTCAGTATCAAATTGTCTAATTTCAAATAAGTTATATTCTTTGCCCATTTCAGTATTGTCCATTTTTGTTTCAAATCATCCAGCTGTAATATTGGCTTAATTTTACTCACAACGACTTCCATGAGATTTTCAGGGCTCATGATTCTTTGTCACCACTTGATTGTTGGTGTTGTCAGGGGAGCTCCAAATCCTGACTCACTTGTGAAATCACCCTGAGTCCTAGGCAGCAATGATGATTCCCAGTCGAGGGGTGAACTCCAAAGAACTGAGTGCAAGGCACCCCAATAAATATGAATTTCACAAGCACAGAGAGACACACAGAGACAGACAAACGTTATGATCTTTTATTTTCGTGCCATTATCTCAGCATGGTTTCTTCCATTCAAACAATACATGCATTCTTTAACACAGTGTTCAGCGTACCCTTATAAACCAATTAGACACTTTAATGGCCACTCCTTATCTATCAGTCCACCTATGTTTTTGACTTAACATTCTTACAGTTACAAAAGAAATTAATATTACACATAAATAAGCTCAAATCCAAAAAAAAGAATCTATCAAGCCAACTTGACAGACACTAAGAAAGTATCCATCAAACTAGCTCTCAAAGTGAACAAGTCATTAACAGTCATGCTCATGTTAATGGTGCCTGAGACTAAGAAAGAATCCAGCTGCTATCAGCAAACATTAGACATTAACAAGCCCACAGTGTTTCCCTAGCACAGGCACACTATATACTGTGAGCACACAAAGAGTTAAACTGTCATTTTGAACTGTCCAGAGATTCTTCCAGTTATTGACAGAATTTAATACAACACAAAAGGTGTATAAAATCACAAGAGCCTAGATAGAGTGAATGTATTCAGTCTTTTTCCTTGAATTAGGGAATCAAGAGCTAGTGGGCATAGGTTTAAGGTGAGAGGAGAATAGTTTAAGAGGAACTTGAGGGGCAATTTTTTTTTGCACAATGAGTGGTATTGATGAGGAATCAACTGGCAGACAAAGTGGATGGGACAGGTACAATAACAACTTTTACAGACAATTCAGCAATTCCATGGATTGGAACGGTTTAGAAATTGTAGCCCAATGCTGGCAAATAGGACTCGCGTGGGTGGAGCATCTTGGTCAGCATGAACCATTTTGGGTCAAAGGGCCTGTTTCTCTGCTGCCTGACTCTGTGCTTCTGTGAATCTGTTTTAAGTATTTTTGTTCTATATAGTAAGAAGTGTCCTCATTTTGCACATAGTCCATATTTTGTGATCAGTGGCAAACTGCATCACACAGCGTGGGAAACAAAACCAGTCATTGTGGTGAGGGCTTCCACATTGACAAGGCATTATGTTGAGATGGTGTAGTGAGATGGAAGATGCAGTGCTGCACGTGGGGACAGGACAAGTCCTCCTCATGAACAGCTGAGAAAGATCCTACCGTCGATTAAGCTGTTCCCACGATTAGCTGGCTGTCAAAGCTGCCTTTATTGTACATTCCCATTTCTGACTTGATTTCTTCCCCACCACATAGTTAGTTACTACTCCAGTCTCAATTCTATTTGCCATTTTTTGCCCACTTCAGTGTTCCGTGAACTCCCAGATTTCAGAATATGATAACATATGGAATGAGCAGGTGAAAAAATTCATGGATGTGCTCAAAGCTTCCTCAAAGAGGTTTGACTTCCCCATTAACTCCTGGGAACCTGAAATGGAGGAGGAGTATTCAGGATGCCACTGAGAAAGTCAATATCATGCATCATGAGCACAAAGAATCTATTCATTTGTATTAGAAGGAAACCACTGCTGTGGAAACAAGGGTTCAGATTTCTGGACCTTTGGGATCTCTTCTGGGGAAGGTACAATGTGTACGAAAGGGATGGGGTGCACCAGAACCCCAGGAGAACCAATATTCTCGTGGGCAGGTTTGCTAGAGCTATTCATGAGTGTTTAAACTTATTTAGCAGAGGGATGGGAACCGAAGTGATAGGGTTGAGGATGGGGTAGTTAGTATACAAACAGAGGCAATGTGTAGGGAACAACAGGAATTCTTCAGATGCTGGAAATTCAAGCAACACACATCAAAGTTGCAGGTGAACGCAGCAGGCCAGGCAGCATCTCTAGGAAGAGGTACAGTCGACGTTTCAGGCCGAGACCCTTCGTCAGGACTAACTGAAGGAAGAGTTAGTAAGAGATTTGAAATCTTTGATTTGAGATTTGTGATCTTTCAAATCTCTTACTAACTCTTCCTTCAGTTAGTCCTGATGAAGGGTCTCGGCCTGAAACGTCGACTGTACCTCTTCCTAGAGATACTGCCTGGCCTGCTGAGTTCACCAGCAACTTGCAATGTGTAGGGAGACTGGTAGCAGGGAGAAGCTGAAGATAGGGCAAAATTGCAGTCAATGGGATGAGTTGCATTGTTAAAGGGGGACTAAATCAAAAAGGGTGATGAATGCAAGACTGAAGGTGTTTTGTTTGAATGCATGTCGTATACAGAATAAGGTAGATGAACTTGTAGCACAGTTATAGATTGGCATGTATGACATTTTGGGCATCATGGCTGAAGGAAGATTATAGCTGGATATTTAACGTCCAAGGATACACATTGGGTCAAAGGCAGAGACAGGCAGGCAGAAGGGGTGGTATGGCTGTATTGGGAAAAAATGAAATCAAATCATTAGAAGGAGCTGACATAGGACTGGAAGGTGTAGAACCACTGTGGCTACAGGTAAGAGACTGCAAGGGTATAAAGACCCTGATGGGAGTTATATGCAGACCTCTAAACAGTAGCAAAGATGTAGTCTATGAATTACAACTTACTCACTTGTTGCCCATTACATTGCTGGCGTTTGGGGCAGCAATAAAGTCCTCTATTTCTGTCTGTCCTTGACTATCTTTCCTATTGTACTCTAGATGTGGGTTCAGCATCCTCAGTCACACTCAGATGTAGAAGGATTCTACATTGCAGTTAGTGCAACAATATTTTTTGACTAGTCAGGATTGTTATCCCTGAGCTGGATCCCAAACCTCAAGAACCAGTGGGCCACTGTTTGTCTGTCCTCTACCCTTTGACCTTTAAGGCATGGGTGACCCTACCAAGAACCAAAAGTACAAGGTGCAAAATTGCAGCTAACATAGCTCTCCATGTCACTGAGGCACACAAGCATCCAAACCCTAGACCAAGTTTGTGGTCCTCTTGGAGGATAAATTGAAATGGGAGATAGGAAGTTTATGCCAAAAGGGCAATGTTACAATAGTCATGGGAGATTTCAATATGCGCGTCGATTGGGAAAATATGGCTTTTTGGAACAGCTCATAGTAGAGCCCACTAGGAGCTCAGCTATTCTGGACTGGATTTTGCAGAATGAACTGGAATTGATTACAGAACTTAAGGTAAAGCTACCCTGAGGCGAAGTAATCATAATATGATATGACAGAATTCACCCTGCAGTTTGAGAAGGAGAAGCCAAATTAGATGTATCAGTACCTCCAGTTGTACAGTACTGTCAGTACCCAGAACCAGCTGGAGTCCATGTTCAGGGCAGTGGAGTCAGCAGTGAGGATGCGGAGGACGGGGTGGCAGAAGCAGTTACAGAATGTTGGTGGGTGCTCTGGGACAGCTGGAGTGATTGAATCTGGGCCACATGATTGGCTACATTGGCAGAAAGCAACTCCACTGCCCTGAACACGGTTCTGGCTGTCAGGGCGCTAGAGCAGGGACCCAATCACAGACCAAGTGCTGAGCACACTGTGATATTTATTGAGTAACATATCCAGAGGGGCAACAAAGTTGGCATCAAAGTTCAGGATTTAAAAAAAAAATCCAGAGAAATCCAAGAATCAGAATCAGGAAACAGGCAGAGTCAAAAACCGGAACAATCAAGATAAACAGGCAAAATCAGGATCAGCAGACAGGCAGGGTCAATACTCAGAAGGACAGAGTTCCGATATGAATGCTGGAAAGGCTCAGGAAAACTCTCTGGCACAATCTGCCAAAACACAGGACTAAAATACACTGAGAAATAAACAGAGAGGCAGATGATAGGTGGAGCGCAATGAGACACAGGTGGCAGCAATACAGGTAATAATGGGAAATAGGTGAGAGGTAGAGTAATCAGTGATACAGGGGCCAGAGTAGGGCATGGGCAGGGACAGGAGCACATGGCAATATGAAAATACAGAATGACGGCTGGGGGAACGCACAAAAAGACAGAGTTCAACTGGAGGTACTGACACAGTGATACAATGGAGTAAAGGGGATTACGGAGGCACGAGGGAGGAGGCCTGGCCAAAGTTAATTGGAAGGAAGCACTAGCAGGGATGATCACAGAACAACAATGGTTGGATTTCTGGGGCAATTGGGAAGGTGCAGATACATTCCAAGGAATAACAAGTATTCTAAAGGCAAGGTGACGTAACCATGGCTGATAAGAGATATCAAAGTCAACATAAAAGCCAAAAAGAGGGTATATAATAGAGCAAAAATAAGTGGGAAGTTAGAGGATTAGGAAGCTTTTAAAACCAATCGAAGACAACTAACAAGTTATAAAGAAGGAAGAGATGGAATATGAAGGTAAACTAGTCAAAAATAGTAAAGAGGACACCAAAAGTTATTTCAGATATATAAAGTGTGAAAGAGAGATGACAATTGATAACGGACTGCTGGAAAATCATGCTGGAGAGATAGTATTGGGGGAATAAGGAAATGGTGGATGAATCAAATAAGTATTTAGTGTAAGTATTCACTGTGGAAAACACAAGCACTATACCAAGCAACACACATAAAACTTGCTGGTGAACGCAGCAGGTCAGGAAGCATCTATAGGAAGACGTACAGTTGACGTTTTGGGCCGAGATCTAGCACTATACCGGTAGTTTGAGAGTGTCAGGAGGCAGAAGTGAGTGATGTTGTCATTACTAGGGAGAAGTGCTTGGGAAACTCAAAGATCTGAAGGCAGATAAGTCACCTGGACCTGATGGTCTACACCCAAAGGTTCTAAAAGAGAAAGCTGTAGAAACTGTAGAGGCATTAGTAATGATCTTTCAAGAATCAATGGATCCTGACCTGGTTCTGGAGGACTGGGAAATTGCAATTGACACTCCATTCTTCAAGAAGGGAGAGAGGCAGAAGAAAGGAAACTATAGGCTAGTTAGTCCGACCTGAGTGGTAGGGAGGATGTTGGAGTCAATTGTTAGGGATATGGTTTCAGAGTACTTGGAGGCACATAATAGGTTGTAGTCTGCATGATTTCCTTAAGGGAAAATCTTGCCTGACATATCTGTTGGAAGCAACAAGCAGGATAGACAAAGGAGAATTGGTGGATGTTGTGTACTTGAATTTTCAGATGGCCACTGACAAGGTGCCAGACATGAGCCTGTTTAACAAGTTAAGAGCCCATGGTGTTAAAGGAAAGATACTAGGTAGAGCATTAGCTGATCAGAGGGAGGCAAAGAGTGGGAATAAATGAAGCCTTTTCTGGTTGGCTGCTGGTGACTAGTGGTGTTTCTCAGGGGTCTGTGTTAGCACACTTTTTTTTATGTTATATGACAATGATTTGGATGACAGAATTGATGGCTCTGTGGCCAAGTTTGCGGATGACACTAAGACAGGTAGAGGGGCAGGTAGTTCTGAGGAAGCAGAGAGGCTACAGAAAGAGTTAGAAAGATTAGAAGAATGGACAAAGAAGTGGTATATGGAATACATTGTTGGGAAGTGTATGGTAATGTACATTGGTAGAAGAAATTAAGATTATTTACTCAACAGCGAGAAAATTTGAAAATCTGAGGCACAAAAAGACTTGGGAGTCCTTGTGTGGGATTCCCTATAGGTTGCTTTACAGGTTGAATCTGTGGTGAGAAATGCAAATACATTGTAAGCATTCATTTTGAGAGGACTAGAATATAAAAGCAAAGATGTAATATCGCAGCTTTATAAGATACTGGTGAGCCCTCACTTGGGGTATTGTGAGCAGTTTTGGGCCCCTTTTCTAAGAAAAGATTTGCTGACATTGGAAATGGTTCAAAGGAGGTTCACAAAAATGAATCCAAAAATGAAGGCTTATCATATTTGGAGTGTTTGATGGCTCTGGGCCTGTACTTGCTGGAATACAGAAGAATGAGTGGGATCGCATTGAAAGCTATCGAATGTTGTAAGACCTCAATAGAGTGGATATTTCCTATGGTCTAAGGCCTGAGGTCGCAGCCTCAGATTAGAGTGATGTCCATTTAGAACAGAGGTGAAGAGGAATTTCTTTAGCCAGAGAGTGGTGTATCTGTGGAATTCCTTGCCACAGGCATCTGAGGAGGCCAAGTCTTTGGGCATATTTAAGGCAGTGGTTGACAGATTCTTGACTAGTCAGGGCATGAAGGGATATGGGGAGAAGGCAGGAGATTGGGGCTGAGAGGGAAATAGATCAGCTGTGATGAAATGATGGAGCAGACTCGCTAGACCACTTGGCCTAATTCTGCTCCTCTATCTTACGGTCTCATAGAAACCACTGACATCAGAATTGTTTGATGGATGCATTGTTTCAACTTAAAACAATGACAGTTCCATTTCACCCACAGATTGTGCTTGACCTGCTGAATTCTTCCAGCAAACTGATGCTCTCAATTCCAGGATCTCCAGTGTCTTATTTTCCATCTGTGGAAGAATCTGGCATTTGCCATTGCTCTTAATGCACCACACTGCCCACAAAACTGGAATGGAATCAAGTCTTCCTGAATCCACAGTATGATGGATATTCATTCCTTGGCAGTGGGCCTCTTGGTTGTTTGCTAATCTTGGCTTTCTGAACACAGCATCTGTGACTTGTAAGATGAAACACAGATGTAAATAAACTTCCAACAAGTTTGTTTAGTTCCTGGTCGTAAATGGGAGTCAGTCATCAATAGAAATTACTAATCAGCTTGAAGTTAAAAACACAACTTTGCAAACAAACTTTGTAGCTAGAAGACACTCTTTGTTGGAAAAGTAAGATGCTTGCTCCCAGCATCCTTTCTTACTGGTCATGTGTAGAGTACAAAACAATGGGTTTTTAAATTGGTGTTGTTTCAAACAGAAAAATTGACTTAAATTGCTTAGTTCAAGGGAGTTTGCAGAATAGATGGCTATATCATTTAGCACATCAATAACTGATGTTATAGCTGTAAGGTTTTATGTAATCAAGGAAGTTAGCTTTACTTAAGTTAGATAGTGGAATCAAAGGTTATGGGGATAAGGCAGGAACTGGATACTGATAGTGGATGATCAGCCATGATCACAGTGAATGGCGGTGCTGGCTCGAAGGGCCGAATGGCCTACTCCTGCACCTATTGTCTATTGTCTATTTACAGCATTTATGAAGTCATCCAATTGGGAGAAAAAGGGTATAAATGTAGAAAGCAGTTCAGGCTTATCCGAATTGAGGTAAGAAACATCAAGAAGAAACCTGGAAGAAACATAGGGTGAACTAGAATTCATTCCTCCAGCTTCAGTTTCCGCAACAGATGACTTATTCATCTGCATCATGGTATGTCTTTTCAGTTTATAGGAATTATACCTGTATTCGTAAGGCCAGTGATGTTGTGGGGATGGAACTGGACTCTCTCACGGTGGTGTCTGAAAAGAGGATGCCGTCTAAGTTGCATGCCATCTCGGACAATGTCTCCCATCCACTACATAATGTACTGGGTGGGCACAGGAGTACATTCAGCCAGAGACTCATTCCACCGAGATGCAACACAGAGCGTCATAGGAAGTCATTCCTGCCTGTGGCCATCAAACTTTACAACTCCTCCTTTGGAGGGTCAGACACCCTGAGCCAATAGGCTGGTCCTGGACTTATTTCATAATTTACTGGCATAATTTACATATTACTATTTAATTATTTATGGTTTTATTACTATTTATTATTTATGGTGCAACTGTAACAAAAACCAATTTCCCACAGGATCAATAAACTATGACTATGACTATTATGGACATCCTTAATCCTTTGTGCTTTATGTTTTTAGAAATTATTTGTGTTTTGGAAATGGTTTTTGTGTCAGAAATAGCTTGTAATTTGGAAATGTTTAAGATAGAAATCCACTATGAGTTTTAAATGTGTTTCAAGATTGTTGTTGAATTTAAACATGTATCGCTGAGAACAAATGAACTGTGTTTTAAATCACTTTGTTCACTGGAAGTAAACTTCTGCTTGTTTGGGAGAGGACCTACCACTTGCATTGTGGGTATTGGCAATGAAACTCACTGTGGTGAACAAACAGGGAAGTGAAATTTTCTTTTTAACATTGGGTAGTTACAATATAATTTCCCTTTAGTGAGAGTACTTGTGGCTATTTATATCCAATAGGGCTTACGGTCTTTGTTTGAGTTTAGAATTTCATGGTCTGCAAACCCAATACCACCACATCAGTGGCTATCAATGAAGAAAGTTATATTATTGTTCAATTTGCACAAACCCATCAAAAGATTCAGAAAGCACTCATTAAATCATCAGCAAAATCGGCTTCAGCTTTGGACCTTTTGCACTCGTGTCTATGTGGACTAGCAGAAATGGAGACACAAGAGACTGCAGATGCTGAAATCTGGAGCAATACACAAAATTGTAGGGAACTCAGCAGGTCAGGGCAGCATCTCTGAGAGAGAAATCGTCGACGTTTCAGGTCGAGACCCTACACTCTCTTTACAGACTACAGATGCTGTCTGACCCGCTGAGTTCATGCAACGTTTCGTATGTGCTGAAGTTGGACGCCTAGTTGTAGTATTACTCAACATTGCGGAAACGAAATTAATGACAGCAGTTTGTCAATAAAGACAAACGTACCGGGAACCTTGAAAAGCTACATTCCCACTGACGTCACGAATCGGGCCGCCCACTTTGTGACATCACCGATCGTAGATGGGAACATTGACAGAAGGCAGCGTCTAATTGGTGCGGCGGTTACCTTGGAAATTCAAGCCAATAGAAAAGATGTTTCTTGGGAATGGAACATGGCGCTCTTGTAGCCGTGAGCCAAGCGGCTGTAGACTGGAGTAAATGTGAATGGTCGTTGTCAGGGGACAGCTGCGCCTGTGTCCGGCACTTGGTGGGACTGGACGCTTCTTCCAATGGCAAAGATGACAAGTGACGGCGGAAAGAAGCAGTTTTGGAAGCGGAATGTTTCCAAAGTTCCAGGCAGGTCAGTGACGTGTTTAGTGGATGACCGGGCCGGACTGAAGCGAGTGGTCCCACGGACTGTGTCGCTGGTCAGCGGTCCAGCCGATCTTCGGTACCAGGCTTCAGGTGCACTGCCTTAAGGGTGATCGTGTTGGGCGACTTTTAAGTTTTGTGGCGCTGCTTGGAAAGTGGCTAAAGTTTTAAAAATCATCAAGTCAGAGCACCTCGAAACTTAAGCATAGATCTATCAAAATTTAGTAGATCGTGTGTCAGTTAAGCACCGTGTGCTGTGTATTTTCCGTGGCCAAAAATGAAAGAAAGGCAGAGGTTAGGCTACTTGTCTGTGGGTTTATAGAAAGGATTTCGGAAGTGAAAGTTGGAAAGTGGAAGCTAGTCATTTAATGTTCTTCAAACTCTCATGGAAACATAACAATTACTTATATTTATGCGATTACTTTCTATAGTTAACGAGGCTATAGGTAATTGGCTCGTTCAGTGTCAAGATCAGTTTAAAGATGAATTTCGTGAAGAAATATTGATGAAGTTTACCTGAAGATGCAAACGTTTTTGGAGTAATAAAATGTATATTAATTCCAAAAGTTTTGGGTAGTAGTTTGTGAAGTCATGATTGTCATTTGGTGAAACAAATTGTGGATTCTGAAGGCTTTGGAGTTGGAGAATCTGGATGTAGTTTGGGGGATGCAAACTGCTCATTAGTTTGTCAAATCAGTCATCCAGTGGTCATTAATGTCAGATGAAGAATGCAGGTGCTCATGAGTTTTTATCCTTTTTTTTCAGACTCCTTTCCATTATTCTAGTTAAAAGTTGTTAATGGTTTTCCATGATGCAAATTTAACATATGCTCAAGTATTTTCTCTATTCCTCGCAGTGAAGAGAATCTCCATTAAGTAACAAATACATTCCTTTTATATAGTGGATATTCAAGTGTTAGTCAGGGGAGATGTGCTCTCTAGCTTTAATTTCCTTGACCATGTTATTACACAAGGACCTGACATAGGAGCAGGTATATGCTCTTTCATGCCTTCTCTGCCACTTTGTAAGACTGATATTGGTCTCCTTAATTTGTGCATGGGCACCAGAAACATTTGAATTTCATAAGATCTAATTTGGTTTTGAAAATAGTAAATAACCTGTTCTGGGAATGAGAGGAGAAATCCATCCTTGTCTTATTCTTGAGAGAGTGACACTTCATCCAGTAACAGTAACCTCCAGTTCCAAATTCCTCCACCAGCAGACATGCCCTTGCAGCGCCTACTCTATCAACCCCTGTAAGAAGTTTGCATTTGCTGATGAAATTGCCTGATGCTTTTATACACTCTGGATGATGTAGGCCTTGTCTACATGATGTATGACTCCTCAGAAAATAAGACTTTAATTCCTGGAGTCAAACAAGTGAAACTTCAGTATGCTACAAGTTTCAGGAGCCTAATGTCAGGATATCTTTTATGACGGTGAATCCTTGCAAAGTGTCAGACCCCAATTTGACGTGGTAGGTTAGTGAAAATTGGTGTCAAGTAACTGGCTGTAGTGTTCAAGGCCATTTTCAATCTCTTGCTGTAGTTGGAGATTCTCACCTGCTTTGAAAGGTCAACAATTGTGCCAGTGCCCAAGGAGACCGGGATGAGCTGCCTCAAAGACTGCTGCCCAGCAGTACTCAGATATACTGTGATGAATCGCAGTGACAAGTTGGTCATGGTTAAAATTGACTCCTGCCCGAGCAATGATCATACAGTTTACCTACTGCCACAACAATAGACAATAGGTGCAGGAGTGGGCCATTTGGCCCTTCGAGCCAGCACTGCCATTCACTGTGATCATGGCTGATCATCCACAGTCAGTATCCAGTTCCTGCCTTATCCTCATAACCTTTGATTCTGCTATCTTTGAGAGCTCTATCCATCTCTTTCTTGAAAGCATCCAGAGACTTGGCCTCCACAGCCTTCTGGGGCACAGCATTCCATACATCCACCACTCTCTGGGAGAAAAAGTTTTTCCTCAACTCCGTTCTAAATGGCCTACCCCTTATTCTTAAACTGTGGCCTCTGGTTCTGGACTCACCCATCAGTGGGAACATGCTTCCTGCCTCCAGCGTGTCCAATCCCTTAATAATCTTATATGTTTCAATAAGATCCCCTCTCAGCCTTCTAAATTCCAGAGTATACAAGCCCAGTCACTCCAATCTTTCGACATATGACAGTCCCGCCGTCCCGGGAATTAACCTTGTGAACCTATGCTGCACTCCCTCAATAGCAAGAATGTCCTTCCTCAAATTTGGAGACCAAAACTGCACACAGTACTCCAGGTGTGGTCTCACCAGGGCCCTGTACAGCTGCAGAAGGACCTCTTCGCTCTTATACTCAATTCCCTTTGTTATGAAGGCCAGCATGCCATTAGCTTTCTTCACAGCCTGCTGTACTTGCATGCTTGCTTTCAGTGACTGATGTACAAGAACACCTAGATCTTGTTCTACTTCCCTTTTTCCTAACTTGACTCCATTTGGATAATAATCTGCCTTCCTGTTCTTACCACCAAAGTGGATAACCTCACATTTATCCACATTAAACTGCATCTGCCATGCATCTACCCACTCACCCAGCCTGTCCAAGTCACCTTGCATTCTCATAACATCCTCCTCACATTTCACATTGCCACGCAGCTTTGTGTCATTGGCAAATTTGCTAATGTTACTTTTAATTCCCTCATCTAAATCATTAATATATATTGTAAACAGCTGCGGTCCCAGCACTGAACCCTGCGGTTACCTCCCCGAGTCACCCACAGGCCTACAGTGGGTGGAACTTCTGGTTTCCCACTCTGCTTTGAAGCATTTAGGTGACATGTCAGACTGTTGTTTATCAGTTACAGCTCAACATTCAACACCATCGCCCCCCTCAATACTAACCAACAAGCTTCAAAATCTGTGCCTCTGCAACTTGATCCTCGAACTCCTTTCCAGAAGCTACAGTCAGATTGGTAATTACAATTTGGGTGTTCAACCAATGTGCGATAGACAACAAACTGTGCAAATAGAAAAAGAAGGAAGTGATAATAATAAACAAATAAGCAATAAATAGCAAGAACATGAGATGAAGAGTATTTGAAAGTGAGTCCGTGGGTTATGGGAACATTTTAATGAAGTTATCCTTTCTGGTTCAAGAGCCTGATGATTAGGCGTAATAACTTTTCCTGAACCTGGTGGTGTGAGTTTTGAGGCACTTGCACCTTCTTCCGGATGGCAACGGCAAGAAGAGAGCATGTCTTGGGTTGTGGGGGTCCCTGATGATGATGGATGATGCTTTCCTGTGACAACGTTTTGTGTAGATGTGCTAAGTGGTGGGGAGGACTTAACCGTAATGGACTGGGCCGTATCCACTAATTTTTGAAGGATTTTCTGTTTAAGGACATTGGTGTATCTATACCAATCTGTGATATAGACAGTCAGTTTACTTTCCACTGCACATCTATAGAAGTTTGGGAAAGTTTGCATGTCATGCCAAACCTTTGCAGACTCATGAGGAATTAGAGGTGCTGGGCCCAGGACAGGCAGGTCCTCTGAAATAATAACACTGAGGAATTTAAAGTTATTGACACTCTCTATCCTCGGTGTTTATTTTTGTAACTTCAAGTAACTTTTGTTCTGCACTGTATTTTTACTACGAAACAACAAATTTCACAACAAATGTCAGTGTCAATGAATCTGATTTTGATTCTGTGTTTGATCTTGCCATTTTTTTGTGCATTTTTGTCACAGTTACTTAATTTTTGTATTCCATCCTATTTGCAATAAAGACCAACATCCCATTGAAGTTCCTGGTTACTTGGTGTTACTTTTCGATGATTTTAAGTTACACTTCTCCTGCTCTTAAACTTTTCGATTATTTTAAGTTCCCTGGCCCCCACCGCTTTATTTTCACCATGAATGTCCAGTCCCTATATACTTCCATCCCCCATCAGGAAGGTCTCAAAGCTCTCCGCTTCTTTTTGGATTCCAGACCCAATCAGTTCCCCTCTACCACCACTCTGCTCCGTCTAGCGGAATTAGTCCTTACTCTTAATAATTTCTCCTTTGGCTCCTCCCACTTCCTCCAAACTAAAGATGTAGCTATGGGCACCTGTATGGGTCCTAGCTACGCCTGCCTTTTCGTTGGCTTTGTGGAACAATCTATGTTCTGTGCCTATTCTGGTATCTGTCCCCCACTTTTCCTTCGCTACATCGACGACTGCATTGGCGCTGCTTCCTGCACGCATGCTGAGCTCGTTGACTTTATTAACTTTGCCTCCAACTTTCACCCTGCCCTCAAGTTTACCTGGTCCATTTCCGACACCTCCCTCCCCTTTCTAGATCTTTCTGTCTCTGTCTCTGGAGACAGCTTATCCAATGATGTCTACTATAAGCCTACTGACTCTCACAGCTATCTGGACTATTCCTCTTCTCACCCTGTCTCTTGCAAAAATGCCATCCCCTTCTTGCAATTCCTCCGTCTCCGCCGCATCTGCTCTCAGGATGAGGCTTTTCATTTCAGGACGAGGGAGATGTCCTCCTTTTTTAAAGAAAGGGGCTTGCCTTCCTCCACCATCAACTCTGCTCTCAAACACATCTCCCCCATTTCACGTACATCTGCTCTCACTCCATCCTCCCGCCACCCCACTAGGAATAGGGTTCCCCTGGTCCTCACCCACCACCCCATCAGCCTCCGGGTCCAACATATTATTCTCCGTAACTTCTGCCACCTCCAACGGGATCCCACCACTAAGCACATCTTTCCCTCCCCCCCCCCCGCTTTCCGCAGGGATCGCTCCCTATGTGACTCCCTTGTCCATTCGTTCCCCCCCCATCCCTCCCCACTGATCTCCCTCCTGGCACTTATCCTTGTAAGCGGAACAAGTGCTACACATGCCCTTACACTTCCTCCCTTACCACCATTCAGGGCCCCAGACAGTCCTTCCAGGTGAGGCGACACTTCACCTGTGGGTCGGCTGGGGTGATGTACTGCGTCCGGTGCTTCCGATGTGTCCTTCTATATATTGGCGAGACCGGACGCAGACTGGGAGACCGCTTTGCTGAACACCTATGCTCTGTCTGCCAGAGAAAACAGGATCTCCTAGTGGCCACACATTTTAATTCCACATCCCATTCCCATTCTGACATGTCTATCCACGGCCTCCTCTACTGTAAAGATGAAGCCACACTCAGGTTGGAGGAACAACACCTTATATTCCGTCTGGGTAGCCTCCAACCTGATGGCATGAACATCGACTTCTCTAACTTCTGCTAATGCCCCACCTCCCCCTCGTACCCCATCTGTTACTTATTTTTATACACACATTCTTTCTCTCACTCCTTTTTCTCCCTCTGGCCCTCTGACTATACCCCTGACCCATCCCCTGGGTTCCCCCCCGCTTGTCTTTTTTCCCGGACCTCCTGTCCCATAATCCTCTCATATCCCTTTTGCCTATCACCTGTCCAGCTCTTGGCTCCATCCCTCCCCCTCCTGTCTTCTCCTATCATTTTGGATCTCCCCCTCCCCCTTCCACTTTCAAATCTCTTACTAACTCTTCCTTCAGTTAGTCCTGACGAATGGTCTCAGCCTGAAATGTCGACTGCACCTCTTCCTAGAGATGCTGCCTGGCCTGCTGCGTTCACCAGCAACTTTGATGTGTGTTGCTTGAATTTCCAGCATCTGCAGAATTCCTATTGTTTACTTGGTGTAGCTTTGTTTTCTTGATATAAGGGATAAACAACATCAAATAATCTAGTACCATTTAAATAATTTGTTTTTCTGTTTTGCATATTGCAGTAGAAACCCAATGTTATTATGCATTACCTGTTATGACCCAATCACTTAACCTATTTATACCCTTTGCAAATCCTGTGTCCTCTTCACAATTTGCTTTCCTGTGACTTGTTTATGTCAGCCAATCTTTATACAAAACATCCAGTCCCTTCATCAAATCACCGGTTATGGATTGCTTGTGTGAACATCACTTCATCTTATGGGCAGCACAGTAGTGTAGCAGTTAACAGCAGCGATACAGGTTCAAGTTATTTATTGAGATATGGTGTGGAATAGGCTCTTATGGCCCTTTGAGCCACGCCACCCAGCAATTCCCCGATTTAATCCCAGCCTAATCATGGGACTGTTTACAATGACCAATTAAACTGCCAGCTGGTATGTCTTTGGACTGTGGGAGGAAACCGGAGCACCTGGAGGAAATGCATGCAATCATGGGGAGAACATACAGGTAGCTGTGGGATTGAACCTGGATTGCCTGTACTGTAAGGCATTGTGCTAACCACTATGCTAGCTGCCCCTTCCTTGTTTATAAGGAACTTGTACATCCTTGCCATGACTGCT
Organism: Mobula hypostoma; assembly: GCF_963921235.1. Taxonomy (NCBI): domain Eukaryota; kingdom Metazoa; phylum Chordata; class Chondrichthyes; order Myliobatiformes; family Myliobatidae; genus Mobula; species Mobula hypostoma. The sequence goes on from NC_086116.1 coordinate 25,638,550, forward strand.
TGGGTTTTCTCCAGCTGTTTCTGTTTCCTCCCACATTCCAAAGACGTATTGGTTCCTAGGTTAATTGTTCACATGGGTGTAGTTGGGTAGTGTGAGCTCACTGGGGCAGAAGTGTCTGTTACTGTTTTATATCTTTAAATTTAAAAACAATTCTGCTTTTCTTCAGTTAAGCAGTCCTTTAAGCTAGGAAATTATCCTAAGTAATTTTTTAAAAAAGGATAACTTTGGTGTTTAGAAGTCCAAAAACAGCCATTGATTTCCTGATGTCCACTTGCTAGTTCCAACCTTGAGGAATGCAGTTAAATACAATTACCCTTTCATAAATCCATGTTGACTTAAGCTGATGCGATCACGATTTTGAAAGTATTGTTACAACCTTGGCAATATATTGTAGTATTGTTGTTAATGTCAAATGGTAGGCACACTATCTACATGATCCCTTGCGCCTTTACCAAATGTGTTCTTTTATGATGATTGGACTTTTTCTTGTCAAGATCTTGAGGAAGACGAGAACTAGTATGTTCACCATATCTGTGACCACTTCCTTGAGAACCTTGGGATGGAGGCCATTGTTCGAAGTTCAAGATACACATATTATCAAAGTATGTATACATTATACAACCTTGAGATTAATCTCCTGACAGGCAGGCATGAAACAAAGAAACCCAGAAGAACTCATTTTTTAAGAAAAAGATCGACAAACATGGAGGGGAAGAAAAACAAATCATGCATATAGTGTTCTGAACTGAAGTCCACAAAGAGAGTCTGCCCGTAGTCCCTTAGTTTAGTGCAGAGTTGAGCAGTGAGCTGATCCAGCTCAGGCCATGACACCCTGACCTTTGAAATCTAGCCTGGCACCTAAACTGATGTACAGTCATCAGGTCAATACACATTGGGACCTGGGTCCCGCTGCCTCAATTCAGCCGGGACTTGGCCTTTTCAATTCGGCCTGGCACTTTAATCGATCAAATCTCAAGTCTTTCTCACTCTCGGCGACCGCCCTGTTGCATTGCCTCACCTCACCTCGGCTGTACCACATTGAAATGCCTCCAAGTCCAAAGGGAAGTACAGACTATTGCTTGCAATTGTTTGCAAGAAAAAGTGTGGTTAACAAAGTTGGTTGTTTTCTTTGATTTTAGCCACCAGCCAGAAGTCGCTGAGGTTCACTGGATGTCCAGTGGACTTACATCAGCTCAACTAATTTGCTGGGTACCTCTTCTCTCAAGAATGGTTGTTCTTCATTCTCCTTTTGATTTCCTATTTTTTTTGTAATTTTTGTCTTCTACTGTGAAGATGGCTATGAATTATTTTACATATTTGTCATTTCTTTATTTTCCTTTTTAAAAAAATTATCCTCTCACACTTCCTTCTCACAAAATCAATACATGTGCACACTTGGGATGTACTCCTTGTGTAATCACTGTGTGCTGCAGTCTTCTGGTTTTGTCATGTTGGCTTGGGTACTCAAAGGGCTCAGTCAAGTCCAAGGCATATGAGGATAAGATAGGGCAACTCGGGGTGTATGGTGAAATTTGTCAGTGTATTAATAATGCTTTTGGCATAATAAATAAGGGGCATGGTGAGAAAGGAGTTTGATGTGATTGGTGGGTGGAAGAGGAGTGTAAGATGACTGGTTGTGCCAGGTATGGTGAAGCTGGGAGGCTTTGGCAGGTGAATGACAGATGGAGGTAGATAAAGATGGTGGGGTGGGGGAAGAGGGACAGAGACAGCAAGGTGGTGGAGGTACAAAGAAGTGTAAGGTGGAGACAGTTGCTGGAGGAAGATGAGTAGAAACACAAGAGTTACCACTGCTGGGCTCTAAAGGACATAATGCTTGCTTTTGGGTGGACTGAACCTTTGGGTCCGACTGAAGTGGCAGGTCCCGAATCTGAAAGCCAACAATGAATTGATGTTTGGCTGATTTAAGTGCTGAGCCGGATTAAAAAGATTATGGTGTCGAGGCCGAGGGTGGCGGACTAACCAGTGTTCAGCTCATTATGCGAGGCTTTGCTTGCTTCAGTGCTGAACTGACTTTGCAGCTGTAAACTGCAGTCATCGGCGTTCACTTCAGAGCTGAACCTGGCTCTGGCGGTAGCCTGCAGACATCAGGCTCCTGGACTGGCCACAGTGCTAAACTGGCTATGTGGCTTTGGACTTGCTTTCAGGGACTCTACGATTCATGTTCTGTGGATTGTTTGTTTGCTTGTTTTGATTTGTTTGCACAATTTGTTCTTTCTTGAATATTGGATGTATGACTGTCTTTGTGATGTGGGGTATTTTGTAAATTGTATTGTGTTTGTGATTTGTGGCTGCCTGAAAGAAGACTAATCTCAAGGTTGTATATGGTGTACGGTAGTGGTCACCAACCTTTTTAAGCCCAAGATCCCCGACCTTGACCTTAGTGAAAGGCAAGATCTATCTACTAAATCGTTTAGAGAAAAAAAACAGCTCAGATTGTTCTTCCAATTTGAGGTCTTTTATTTGGGTCAATTGTATTTGAATTACACAAAATACTTTTGTCAAACTTTCAAATTAATTCAAACAAGAAAACACTGTAACTAGCATATCAAGCAGGCCATAGCTGTCTTTCTTTAAGAATATTACAATACTTCACACCTTGAATTCTAAGTTTCATTATTTAATTTTATTTCAACAAGAAAAATAAATGAATAAAAATTGACTGTTGCACTCAGTGTGATGACTGGGGCTGAATACTTTCTGCTAGTTCCCTGAAATTTGGCTCATAACTACAGATAGCCAGTCTGAGACAGTCTGTGAGGTGTCTGTCAGTATAACAGCTCCCATACTTATATTTAATAATTTTCCTCTGTGAAGATGCAATTTCACATAGATAAGTTGACCTGTGTCGTTTTTGTTTTTAAAGTCATTAAAAACAGTCTCTGCGGTAATGGCCATTGCTCCCTTGAATAAATCACCATCTGTAAAAGGCTTCTTGTGTTTAGCCAAAAGGTGACTTATACGAAATGATGCTTCAATAGCAGCCTTATTTTGAGCAGCAGGTTTTGTGAAAAACGATTGCTGGGCCTTCAACCCTGATTTCAGCTCCTCAACTTTCCTGGCACGAATTGCGCTCTTTGGGGGGTAGGTGTCTTTAAATTTCTGGTGGTTGGTGTTGAGGTGCCACTCCAGATTCCCTCTTTTAGTCAGTGCTTGTGTTTGGTGGCACAACATACATACACACTTGTCTTTCACCAAGGTAAATAGAAATTCCTCTTCCTATTCTGGATGGAATTTGTACATTTTCGCCTTCTTTCGTGGAGCCTCCGCCATGCAGTCAGGACTTCACGAGTGAGTGCTGTATATTGATGTTTGCGACAGTCTGTACTCTTATCTAATCTGATTGGTCATTTTGATGCAGCACAGGCTACGCTGAAAACGCAGTTCATGGTGGGGGAGCTACACACATGCGCACTGGGCAGAAAGAACGGAACTAAACCCCCGCAACCCGGAAACAATCTCTCTTTACAAACAGCTTTCAGTAGCGAAAGTATTGCTATATTACCATTATCCTAATTAGTATTACTTATTTTTATAATGCTCACATTAGAACAGTATTTGTGTATTTAATTTTGATTTTTTTCGGGATCTACTGGGAAAGTCTTAAAGATCGACCGGTCAATCGCAATCGATGGGTTGGCCACCACTAGTGTACGTACTTTGATAATCAATGTACTTTGAAAAATTGGAATCTCTAGGCAATTTCTCCCTATAGATGATGCCTGACTTTCTGAGTCCCTCTGGCATCTTGTGTGATGCTTCTGGATTATTGATTTGTTTGCAGCTTCTTAAACTGTTAAGTATTTAGAGTGAGATGTTAAATGAAGTACTAAATATGATGAGTTGGGAATGTGCTATTCAGTTTGTCTTTAAAACAGGGAACAGTCTAAGGGAATTGTAGGAAGTCAGTTCTGAGAGGTGAAAGCTGGGGACACTAACTAAAATTTAAAAATAATGTAACGGGATGCTAACTTTATGGATGGTTGGCTGAGATCTGTTGTTGTGATTCCTGTGTTACAGGGGAACTCGGAGTTCAGTGTCCTGGGGATCACCAGTTTTTAAAAAAACATAAGATATAGCAGAATTAGGCCACTTGACCCATTGACTCTTCTCCGCCATTTCATCATAACTGATTTATTCTTCCTCTCAACTCCCTTCTTCTGCCTTCTCCCTGTAACCTTTAGATGTCCTAATTAATCAAGAACCTATCAACCTCTGCTTTAAATTTACCCAGTGGACTGACCTGATCAATTGTCCGTGGCAATGAATTCCTCAGATTAAACACCTTCTCGTTAAAGAAATTCCTCATCATCTCTGTCCTAAATGGGCGTCCTTCAGTTATCAGGCTGTGCCCTCTCATCCTAGTCTCCCTCACTATAGGCAGCATCCTCTCCACATCGACTATGTCTTAGCCTTTCAATATTTGATAAATTTTAATGAGATTCCCCCCCCCACCACCACCAATTCTTCTAAACTCCAGTGAGTACAGCCCCAGAGCCATCAAACACGTCTCATACATTCACACTTTCATTCAGAATCGGTTTTATTATCACCGGCAAGTGATGTTAAATTTGTTAACTTAGCAGCAGCAGTTTAATGCAATACATAATCTAGCAGAAAAAAAATAATAAATACAATAAAATTAATAATAAGAAATAAAGATTTATGTTGAGTAGATTAAAAAAAGTGCAAAAACATAAATACTGTATATTTAAAAAAAAGTGAGGTGGTGTCCAAAGATTCAATGTCCATTTTGGAATCGGATGGCAGAAAGGAAGAAGCTGTTCCTGAATTGTTGAGTGTGTGCCCTCAGGCTTCTGTACCTCCTACCTGAAGGTAACAGTGAGAAAAGGGCATGCCCTGGGATTGTTCTGGTGAACCTCCTTTGGACCCTCTCCAATGCCTGCACATCTTTTCTTAGATAAGCGGCCCAGAACTGCTCACAATATTCCAAGTGCAGTCTGCTGAATGCCTTCTAAAGCCTCAGCATCAACTCCCTGCTCTTGTATTTTAGTTCTCTTGAAATGAATGTTAACATTGTCTTTCCCTTCCTTACCACTGACTCAACCTGCAAGTTCACCTTGAGGGAATCCTGCATGAGGTCTCCCAAGTCCCTTTGACTTTTCAATTTTCTCCCTGTTTGGAAAATAGTCTATACTTTTGTTCCTTCTATCAAAGAGCATGACCATACACTTCCCTACACTATATAGGTGTACCCTGCTTTTTGAACGTTCGCTTTATGAAACCTCGCTGTTACGAAAGACCTACATTAGTTACCTGTTTTTGCTAACAGAAGGTGTTTTCACTGTTACAAAAAAAGGCAGTGCGCGCCCCGAGCAGCTAAACTCCTCCCTCGGAACTGCGTTCTTGCTGGCATTGCTTAAATACGTGCCTGAGGTGCAAGGTTAGCAAGGTGAGTTCTCTTTCTTTTTAAATCTTTTTATTGAATAAGTATACAAAAGGGTAAGCCATATAGGCACTAATACACTGTTAGAATATAATAAAATTACAGGAGATATTAATACAGAAAAGAAAGTGATACAAACAATGTAATTTAAACATAACATACTAAGGTAACATAATAGTATAATAGAAAAAAAAACCCACCGTGCAACTAAATTAAAAGCAAAGCAAAGCAATGGGCTAACTTGGAACCAAATAGAGTTAAAGAACTTAAAATCACGTCCTCAAACCCGACCTCCATTAAAAACAGTAAAAAAAAAAGAAGGGTATATAAATATGGAGCAAAAAAGAGAAGAAAAAAAAATTACATTAAATGAAAATATTGAATAAAAGATCTCCAGGTCTGTTCAAATTTAAGTGAGGAATCATGAAGATTGCTTCTAATTTTCTCCAAATTCAAGCATAATATCGTCTGAGAAAACCAAAAAAAGGTGGTTGGAGCGTTAAGCTCTTTCCAATATTGTAAGATACATCTTTTCGCCATTAAAGTAAGAAATGCAATCATTCTACGGGCTGAAGGAGAAAGATTACTGGAAATTTTAGGTAGTCCAAAGATAGCAGTAATAGGGTGAGGAGAGATATCTATATTCAATACCTTCGAAATAATATTAAAAATGTCTCTCCAAAAAGTTTCCAAAGTAGGACAAGACCAAAACATATGAGTTAAAGAGGCTATCTGCCCCGGACATCTATCACAAAAAGGATTAATATGAGAATAAAAGCGAGCTAATTTATCTTTGGACATATGTGCTCTATGAACAACTTTAAATTGAATTAGGGAATGTTTAGCACAGATAGAGGAAGTATTGACTAATTGTAGAATCTGCCCCCAGTCATCCACGGAAATAATAGACACCAATTCCTGTTCCCAATCTACCCTAATCTTATCAAATGGAGCTTTCCTAAGTTTCATAGTAATATTATAAATCATAGCTGATGCACCTTTCTGACATGGATTAAGGTTAATTATAGTATCTAAAATGTATGTAGGAGGAAGCATTGGAAAAGAAGAAAGTATAGTACTTAGGAAATTTCTAACTTGTAGATATCTAAAAAAATGTATTCTTGATAAATTATATTTATTAGATAATTGTTCAAAAGACGTAAGGGAACCATCCAAAAACCGTGAAATACCCTTAGTCTTCCAAATTTGAAAAGCACGATCCATAAAAGAGGGAGGAAAAAATATGTTACCTAAAATAGGAATCGCTAGCCCAAATTGGTTAAGATCAAAAAATTTTCTGAATTGGAACCAAATACGTAAGGTATATTTAACTATCGGGTTAGATACCTGTTTATGGCGTTTCAAATCAAAAGGAAGAGAGGAACCTAAAATAGAGCCAAGTGTATAGCCCTGAACAGATTGTAATTCCAATGCTACCCATTTAGGAATGGATAGTATATCCTGGTCAAGTAACCAAAATTTCATATGTCGAATATTGATTGCCCAATAATAGAATCTAAAGTTAGGTAATGCTAAACCTCTATCTCTCTTAGCTTTCTGTAAATGTATTTTACCGAGTCTCGGGTTTTTATTTTGCCAAATAAATGAAGAAATTTTTGAGTCAACTTTATCAAAAAAGATTTTGGAACAAAAGTCGGTAATGCCTGAAATATATATAGAAATTTTGGCAGAAGAAACATCTTAATTGCATTAATACGACCAATCAAAGTTAAATATAAAGGAAACCATTTAGATGAAAGTTGAATAATATGGTCAATTAAGGGTAAAAAGTTAATCTTAAATAAATCTTTGTGTTTACAAGTAATTTTAATCCCAAGATATGAAAAATAATTATTAATCAATTTAAACGGAAAGTTATGATATAAGGGAAGTTGTTTATTAATCGGGAAAAGTTCACTCTTACTAAGATTTAATTCATAACCTGAAAAGAGACTAAATTGTGCTAATAACTCTAAAACAGCAGGGATGGATTTTTGAGGATTAGAAATATATAAAAGTAAGTCATCAGTGTAGAGTGATATTTTATGGGACTTTAAGCCCCGAGTTATCCCAGTAATATTTGGAGATTCTCGAATGGGAATTGCAAGAGGTTCTAATGCAATATCAAATAATAAAGGACTAAGAGGACAACCTTGTCGAGTGCCTTGAAAAAGAGGGAAAAAGGTGAGCTTAGAGAGTTAGTACGGACCGAGGCCACAGGAGAATGATATAACAGTTTGATCCAGGATATAAATTTCGAGCTAAAATTAAACATTTCAAGCACCTTAAATAAGTAAGGCCATTCTACTCTATCAAAAGCTTTCTCAGCATCTAAAGAGATAACACACTCAGGAACATTTTGTGAGGGAGTATAAACAATATTTAACAGTGTGCGAATGTTATAAAAAGAGTAACGACCTTTAATAAAACCCGTTTGGTCTTCCGAAATAATATAAGGAAGTACTTTTTCTAATCTGTTTGCTAATAACTTAGAACAAATTTTAGAGTCAACATTTAATAAAGATATTGGTCTGTAAGATGCACATTGAGCAGGATCTTTATCCTTCTTTAATATTAGAGAGATTGACGCTCTATTGAAAGATTCGGGAAGTTTACCAAGATTTAATGAAGCGTCGAAAACCCTACAGAACCAAGGGATTAATGAAGATGCAAAACATTTATAAAATTCTATGGTAAACCCATCAGGGCCAGGAGCTTTCCCCAGGTTCATAGAGGAGATAACATTCTTAATCTCATCAGTAGTAATGGGAGTATCTAGCATAGAAGACATATCCTGTGAAATCTCAGGGAAGTCTAGGTTATCTAAAAAATCATTCATATATTTAGAGTCTCGAGGAGACTCTGATTGATATAAGGAAGAATAAAAATCAAAGAAAGTTTGATTAATCCCCGCATGATCAAGTATCAGTCGATCATTTTGATTATAAATCTGATTAATTTGAGATTTAGCATAATTAGACTTCAATTGGTTAGCCAACAGTTTGCCAACTTTGTCACTGTGTACATAAAATTCACTTCTTGTTTTCTTTAATTGGTTTACAATCGAGGACGAAAGTAATAAACTGTGTTCCATTTGAAGTTCAGTTCTTTGTTTATATAACTCCTCAGAGGGAGCTGTAACATATTTCTTATCAATTTCCTTAATCATATCCACAATTACCAACTCCTCCTGCTTCAGCTTCTTCCTCAAAGCAGCAGAATACGAGATAATCTGACCGCAAATATAAGCTTTAAACGTATCCCAAAGAATATTCACAGAAATGTCCTCTGTATAGTTGATTGTAAAAAAAAGATCAATCTGTTCATTCATAAAGTTAACAAAGTCCGAGTCCTGAAGCAACAGCGAATTAAAACGCCATTGTCTATTATTTTGTGTATTGGCCTGAATTTTAATAGAAAGCTTAAGTGGAGCATGATCCGAAATGGTTATAGAGTCATAATCACATTTAATCACTGAAGAAATAAGACAAGAGTCAATAAAGAAATAATCAATTCTTGAATAGGAATGGTGAACATGTGAAAAAAAAGAAAAATCTTTTTCCTGAGGATGCAGAAAACGCCAAATGTCCGTCGACCCAGAATCAGAGAGGAATGAATTAATCAAAGTTGCAGATTTATTAGGTAAGGTCCGTAGAGGAGCCGAACGGTCCAAAGCTGGAGATAAACAGGTATTAAGATCTCCGCCCCAGATCAATGAAAACTCATTCAAATTCGGGAACTGATTAAATAATGATTTATAAAATTCCGGACAGTCCATATTGGGAGCCTAAACATTAACCAAAACTACCTTTTTATTAAATAGTAGACCACTAACCTGTAGAAATCTACCATTCGGATCAGAAATAATATCTTGTTGTATAAAAGTAACTGAGGAATCTATAAAAATAGAGACACCTCGAATCTTAGCGTTAGAGTTCGAATGGATCTGTTGTTCCTTCCAGGATTTAAAAAAAACGTAGTCTGCCCCCCCTCCACACATGGGTCTCTTGTAAAAATAAAATTTGTGCTTTAAGTCTCCGGAACACTTTAAAAACTTTTTTCCTTTTAATAGGATGGTTAAGACCATTAGTATTCCAGGAGACGAAATTAATAATAGACTCCATAAACCCTAAAGTCAACCTGCAACAAGGAGGATTGACGATAGGCTCGACCCACGAACCCGGAAAGGGAACAGAACAAGCAAGAGATACCGGGAAGGAGAACACAACCAATACTTCAATAGTATACATAGCCCAAGAAGAAAAAAACTAAAACGTGAAGCCCCTCCCACCACCCTCCACCCCATGACCTCAAGGCTAAATCGAACACAGACCAGCCAGAAAGAAGCAAGCACTAAAACTACCCCCATGACTTCCGATAGACGCTCCCTAAAAAAAAGTGTAAATATAAAAAAGATCAGCTAGTTATAAAACAGTAAAAGAATAAAAAAAATTAAGTCAGTTAAAACAAACACTTAATATAACAGAGAAAAAGACAGAAAATATAAAAAAAACTGCAACAAACCCCAGACCCTATGAATAAACAAAAAAAGAAATAAAATTATTAACATAAACTAGTTATGAAAACCTACAAAAAAAAATTTAAAAACTACAAAATTTAAGGCTTCAAAGGAAATACGTAGAATGACGCTGAGGGAATAACCACCCAGAATCCCCTGGGAAAAAGAAAGGAATGACGCAGATAGAAAGAAAGTTTAGCAACCATATTAATTAATCAAAAATAAACTTTTCTGCCCATATAAGGCAAAAAAAAATTAAGGCCGACAGATTCACAACCTCCGATCAAACGGAGATAGTTAAAAATTACGATTAAGATGTTGAAGGTGAAAATTGATCCAGATAACTCTGGGCATCCGATGGAGATTCAAAAAAACGAAGGGCTCCATCCAACGTACGAATCTTTAAACGTGCTGGGTAAAGCAGCGCTGGTTTTAAATCCATCTTGCAGAGTTCCGACATCACAGATCTGTAACAAATCCGTTGATCCCGAATTGGTTTACTGAAATCCTCCACGAATCGGAACTTAAGATCCAAAAAATCAATGTAACCTTTAGGTCGAACGAAACGAAACAGTTTCTCCTTGTCTTGAAAGTAATGAAAACGTAAGATGACATGTCGAGGTTTATCTGACTTAGAAGAGTATGATGGAACTCTGTGAACACGATCCAATAACGGTGGTTGGTCAGGAAATACAGTAGGAAATGCGTCTTTTAAAAGTTAAGAAAAATACTTCCTAGGGTTATCAGATTCGACAGTTTCACGCACCCCAATCATTCGAAGATTCTGCCGTCGCATTCTGGATTCTAAGTCAGAATTTTTAAAAGTCAGAAAGTCAAGTTTCTTCTTCATTACCTTAATTGTTTCTTTGATTTTCTCCATCTTGAGTTCATTTTGTTGCGTGGATTTTTGAAGATCAGATATAACCGACTGACGTTCCGTAATAGATGTTTGAATCTTATCGATTGAATCGGCAATTTTCTGGAAATTAATTGAAATTTCCGCACGAATCAGCTCCGTAATAGAGGTTGAAATTTCCCTTTGAATTAGATCCGATATAGCTTTCAAAGTCACCGGTGGTTCAGTCGAAGGAAAATCGGTACCTTTTGGTCTAACCGGAGGTTTGCCGTCCTTCCCGTTTTTTCCATTCTTTGACGTAGCAGACCTTAAAAGCATCCGATTATCAAAGAGCCCAATTTATTTCAAAATATTGTAAAAGTCGGTGCCTTAATGGTTAATTAAAATATAGCTGATCATAAGAAAAAAAACTCAGAGGTAATGGAGTGAGTCAAGAACACGACTTCACTCCATGAGCTCTACCGGAAGTCCCCAGCAAGGTGAGTTCTAAGGTATCGGAAAAGCCTAAAAGAGCTCATAAGGGTGTTGCACTTAGCGTAAAACTAGACATAATTAAGCGTTTTGATCGTGGTGAATGAAGTAAGGACAAAGTGAGTTTGGCTTGTGGAAGTTGTCGAAAATGATGTTGAAGAGGTTTTGGCATCCCATGACCAAGAGCTGATGCAATTGGAAGAGGAAAGGATAACAATCGAAACCAAATGCAGTAGCGAACAGACCGAAAGTGAAGTCATCCAGGAACTGAACGTGAAGCAACTGCGTGAGATGATAGAAAAATGCGTGAGGATAAGCAGCCAAGCATACTGTCGTTTTTCAAGCCTTCCACATCAGCCACAGCAGATGATGAACCTCGACCTTCGACATGTGCTGGGTGTGTCCCAGCTACCACTGTACCGCTGCATTCTTTGTGCATCGGTATTGTTTGGTGGCCTGGAGGTTGGGGACCACTGCACCACCCCAACCTCCGACGACTCAGCCTAACACACTATCATCAGTGTGCTCGACGCTGTCTTCCCGATTCCAGTAAGTGATACTACACTGTACATACATTATTTCTACTTTATATAGGCTGTGTATTTTTATGTGTTATTTTGTATGATTTGGCAGCTTGATAGCTTAAAGGTTACGGAGAGAGTGTTTCTGCCAACAGCGCTTGCGTGAATTTTCGCTATGGAGAACAGTGCGGCAATGATTGTAGAAAAGTATTTCTACTTTATTTAGGCTGTGTACTTATCATATCATTCCTGCTTTTATTATATGTTACTGTTATTTTAGGTTTTATGTGTTATTTGGCATAATTCGGTAGGTTATTTTTTGGGTCTGCGAACGCTCACAAATTTTTCCCATATAAATAAATGGTAATTGCTTCTTCACTTTACGACATTCTGGCTTACGAACCGTTTCATAGGAACGCTCTACCTTCGGATGGCGGGGGAGACCTGTATTCCATCTGCCGCTTCTTTGCCCATTCCCTCAATCAGTCCAAGTCCTTCTGCAGACACCCTGCTTTCTCACACTATCTTCTGCTCCACCTTTCTTCATATCATCCACAAAGCCATCAAATTCTTTATCCAAATTATTGACATATACTGTGAAGAGAAACGATCCCAACACCAGCACACCCCTAGTCACCGGCAGTTAAACAGGAAAGGCCCTCTTTATTCCAACTCTTGGCCTCCTGCCAATCAACCAAATTCTATCCATGCTTGTATCTTTCCTGTATTACCATAGGCTCTTATCGTGTTAAACGGCTTCATATGCCGCACCTTGTTAAAGGCCTCCTGAAAATCCAAGTACACAACATTCACTGACTCTCCTTTGTCTATCCTGCTGGTTATTTACTCAAAGGAGCCCAACAGTTCAGTCAGGCAAGTTTTCCCCTCGAGAAAACTATACTATTTTATCATGTGCTTCCAAGCATCTGGAAACCTCTTTGTTAATAGTAGACCCTACCATCTTTCTAACCACTGAAATCAGGCTGACTGGCCTATAATTTCTTTTCTACTCCCTGCTCACTTCTTGAAGAGTGGAGTAACATTTACAATTTTCCAGTCCTCCAGAAGCATTCCAGAATGTAGTGATTCTTGAAAGAGCATTACTAATGCCTTCACAATCACTTTATCTGCCTCTTTGAGACCCCTTGAATATAGTCCATCAGGTCCAGGTGACTTATCTACCTTCGGTCCTTTCAGCTTCCCACGCACCTTCTTCTTAGTAATAGCAAAAACACTAACTTTTGCCCCCCTGACACTGTTGCATTCCTGGAAATCCGCTAATGTCTTCCACAGTGAAGACTGATATAAAATTTTCAAGTTCCTCTGCCATTTTTTTCACCCCCATTACATTCCATCATTATTTTTCAGTGGCCCAATATCCACTCTTTTACTCTTTATATATCGGAAAAACTTTTTGTATCCTTTTTTATATTATTAGGTAGCTTAGATTCATATTTTATCTTTTTGCTCCTTATGGTTTTTTTAGTTGCCTTCTGTTGATTTGCTGTTGAACTTCCCAACCCTCCAACTTCCCACTAATTTTTGTTCTATTATATGCCCTCTCTTTTGCTTTTGTTAGCTTTGACTTCCCTTGTCAGCCAAGGTTGCCTCATCCTTTAGGAAATTACTTCTTTGGGATGTATCTATCCTGCACCTTTCGAATTGCTCCCAGAGACTCTAACCTTTGCTATTCTGCTATATTCCCTATTAGTGTCCGTTTCCAGTTAACTTTGGTCAGCTCCTCGTTTGTGCCTCTGGAGTTCCCTTTACTCCACTGTAATAATGATGCAAACTGCAGGGTGAACTCTATCATACTGTGATCACTGCCTTGTAAGGGTCCCTTTATCACATCTGGGTCTTTACATAGCACCCAATCCAGAATTGCCATTCCCCTGATGGCCTCAACCACAAGCTGCTTGAGAAAGCTAATTTATAGGCATTCTACAAACTACCCCTCTTGGCATCCAGCACCAACCTGATTTTCCCCATCTTCCTTCATATTGAAATCCTCCATGACTATCGCAACATTGCACTTTTCACTTTGCCTTTTCTGTCTCCTGTTGTAATTTGTAGCCCACATCCTGGCTACTGTTAGCCCTATATATCAGGTTCTTTTACTCTTTCAGTTTCTAAACTCTACCCGAAAGATTCTGTATATTTCAATCCCATGTCACCTCTTTCTGAGGATTTGATTTAATTTTTCCCAACCGAGCTACCCCATCCCCTCTGCCCACCTGCCTATCCTTTTGATATGATGTGTATCCGTGGATGCTAAGCCCCCAACTGTGATCTTCCTTCAGCCACGACTCAGCGATGCCCGCAACATCATACCTGCCAACCTCTATCTGTACTACAAGATCATTTACTGATTTTTGTATAATGGTGGCAGCCATTATGTTTTCCTATTCCTGTCCCCACACTGACCTGTCAAGTCCAATGTCTTCTGCACTATCAATACCAATGTGAGGTCAATCACCAACTTGAACAGCACTTCATAGACATATTCTTCAGTGTTTTACAGTCCAATGGTATGAACATTGTAATTTCCCATTCAAACTAACTCACTCTACCTATACTCCTTTCTTTGTGCTTCTCATGTCATTCCACCAACCCTACCCCTGCTCCCCCCAATGTCAATTAGTTTATTCCTTCCTCTCACCATAAACCTCTGCCTTTGCCTTTTTAATTGGGAGGCAAGGTGGAGATGCATCTTTAGCAAAGGAGGTGTAAGGTGCTCCTTCCCTCTGCTAGCCTGCAGGTCACACCTGCCTAACACCATCTCCACGCCCCCCCCCCCAATCAGGGTCACGTAAAGCAGTGGGAGCAGGTAGTGGATGGTCGTATGAACAGCTGCTGCATATCACAAGTCCTGGTTATGTGACCACTGACGCCAGGCAGACAATCTCAGAAGAGTGTTGATGATGGCTGGGGTCACCCATCTTATACAGGCACTGTCTCTTAGAAGGCAATGGTACACCACTTCCATAGAAAAATTTGCCAAGAACAATCATGGTCAAGATCATGCTTGGCCATGTTTTACGGCACGGCACATAATGACTGAATGCACCATGGGGAAAAACATTTTGGCTGTCTCCCTTATCTATGACCCTCAAACTGTAGATCATAAGAATTCATGTATCCCATAGGGAGATTCACCAAGGTACTCGAAGTTGACAGCAAAGCTTGCTCTGAGGAAGGTGAATCAACTACCTTGTTTGTTGAACTGGCTCCCTTGGTAATAAAACTTAGAACAAGACAGGAACTGGCCTTTTGGTTCACCATGTGTATCATATGTCCATGTTAATTTGAACAAATCTCATTTGCCTGCATATGGTCTACATACTTTTTATGTACTTGTTTAAAAGCCTCTTAAGCATTCCTTTTAGATCTGCTTCCACCAGCATTGCTATCGGATGTATTTCTCTCACTACCCCCTAAATATCAGAGTTCACAACTGATATTCAATGTATCACGAGGGAAGATAATGCCATGACTGATTACCTTTCACTGCCAGTCCCATATTCAGAGGTTGACTATGCCAGTATGGCAACAGACCAAACTACTGACCCAGAGCTCCAGGCTTACTGAACAGCAGTCATGGCCTGCGGACAGCTGACATTAAGTTTGGGGAACCTGCGGTTCTCTCTTATGCGATGTCTCAACTGGGCAGCCTTGCCCCATAGTGCCTGCAAACTGGAGGTGACGGCTTATGACTCCATACAATGGCCTCTTGCATTCAGGGTGGAAGGCCTCACAGAAACTGGTTGCACTAAAATTCGTGTGGCACCACCTTAGAAAGAACATGTGTGGTTGGATTGCAGTCTGTGTGGATGCCGGCAGGCAAAAATTAGCCATCATACTCCAGGTGCCCTTGGCACCTTTGAGTTCCTGAGCAATGGTTTGACCATGTCAGTGTGGACCTTGTTGGTCCTCTTTTCCTCCTCCTGACATTTCACATGCCTCCTTACCACGGTGGCCGGAGGTCGTTTCTCTAGCTTTGACAATGTTCACAGGCATGGCTCAGGCATTCATCAGCACCCGGGTTGCTCAGTTTGGCACCCATCTGATATTTCTTCTGACCATGGTCCCCAATTCATATCAGATCTCTGGGCTGCATTGGTCTAAAACCTTGGCATTAGACTACATCACTGCCCAATGAGTATCACCCGTGGTCCAATGGCTGATGTGAGTTGTTTCACTGCTCCTTAAAGACTGCTGTCAGGGCTTCCCTGTCTGATGAGTGTTGGCATGAGCGTCTCAAATGGGTCCTGCTGGGACTCAGAACTGGTCCAAAACAGGACCTGCCGTTGTTTGTGGCTGAGTTGGTATATGGGCAACCGTTATGAGTGCCAGGTGATTTTATTCCTGATGTCATGACCGCCTGTTTGGCCTCTAAACAATGTTCCATCCTCCTCAGTAAAGTCAGTTACGCTTGACCAAAGTGCAACCCCTCTCACTTGCATTAATTAAACACTATATGCTATTTTTCTAACTAAATTTCCAACTGATCTAAATTGAACTAAATCCTTTGATAACTTTCTCACTATCCACAACACTGGCAATTTCATGTCATCTACAAACCTACTATTCTGTCAACTTGAAATTTTGTTCAAATCATTGCATGTTACCTCACAAACTGAGGTCCCAGCATGGATCTCTGCAGAACGGCACTGTTTGCAGGTCTTGAGTCAGAATAACATCACTTTTCTAGTACCCTCTGTCTTCAGTAGCCAAGCCAATTTTGTATGCAATCTATCAAGTAACCATGAATCCCATTTGCCTTAATCTTTTGCGTCAGTCTGCAATGATGTCAATGTTAAAGTGTCTGAATTGTTGTGCTGTAATAGCTGGATGTAGCTTAAAGTTGGAGCTGTGCATCTTGGTGCAAATGTTTCAAGCTTGAGCTTTCAGAATGGTGATTGGCCCTTTTAATCTGGTATTGCATTTGCACATGAACTATTGGTGGTCTTGATTCAGAGATGAGCGACCAGAATGTTAGACAATAAGTTCTCTATGATATCGGTATTCATGGGTGTCTTTAAGCATATCTCTTTGAGCGTTCTTGTTAAGTGCCCTCCTAACTTTCTAGTTGAACTTCCTATTATTCTGCCTGTTTAAAAAGTTGGGAGATATCTCTAAAACTGCAGCATTCTTGGAATTTGTTTTCAGGAAGGTTTGCATGTACACAATTAGAGACTTCAAATGAGAGGAAACCAAAGGTTTAAACTGTATACAGGTTTTTTTTAAAAAACAGAAATTATGTTTTTGGTGCTGCATGGTTATGCTTTGATTGAACCAAACAAATTATTCTGCAGTAGTTAACAGTGAGTCTATTGTGTGTGCTACTGTGCTAGGCTGTGCCAGGAAAATGAGGTAAAGCTGAAGGGGGAGGGGGACAAATAAATTGGACTTTTTAAATTGATGTTTTTAATATAAGTGCACTTATTAACATATTTAAAAATACTTAATAAATGTACAGTAAGAGAGCTGTATTTTCTTAAATCACGGTATTAATAGAGTAATTCTAAAATTTTAAAAATTTAATTAAGCTATTCAGAGCTCCATGAATAGCATCAGGAATAAGGGTAAAATATTTCTCACATTTTCTTTCTGATATTTTAGAAAATAATGTTTGGAATCTGTGGTAAAACATGTACTGAGGGACAGTGAAAAGCTTGTCTTGCATGCTTTTCATACAGATCAGATCATTACACACTGTATTTAGGTAGTACAAGGTAAAACAACAGAATGTAGAATAACATGTAACAGCTATGAAGTGCAGTGTCGGTAGACAATGAAGCATGAGCTCATAGTGAGGTAAATTGAGAAGTTAGGAGCTCATCTTATTGTACTAGGAACCATTCAGTAGTCTTATTCAGTGAGATAAAGCTGTCCTTGAGTCTAGTGCTATGTGCTTTCAGGCACTTCTGCCTGGAATGTGAGGGTCACTTCCCGAGGCCAGCATTTAATATCTGTTTTTTTCGCGTGTGCTGCCTGCATGTGTGCGCATCTGCGTGTGCGTGCGTGTGTCCGTGCGTCTGTGATGATGTCTTTTTCATGGCTTTTTACAAGGCGCAGAGAGAGAGAGAGAGAGATATATACATATACATACATACATACATACATACACACACACACACACACACACACACCCACGCCACTCCTCACACAAACATTTTCGCAGTATTTTTCCCTTTATTGTACGAGGTCCAGTTGCGATCTTGACACTCAACCTGGCACGGTTGGAAAGCGTACTCGGGAGTGGACCCGACTGCTTTCGAACCCGGGAACCTCCGCTCCCAGGTCCGGCGCCGATGTCATTGCACCACCAGCCAGCCCTTAATATCTGTTTCTAATGATCCTTGGGAAAATGGAGCTCGCCTGTTGTAGTGTTAACATTCTTTTGACGAAGGTATTTATATCGTGCTGATTGGTAGGGATTTCTGTGAGTCAGACCCTGAAGGAACAGTCATGTATTTCCAGGTTAGCATGGTGTGTGATTTGATGAAGAACAAGTAGATTCTCATGTTTGTGTGTCTGTTGACCACGTCTTCCTGAACACCTTGGAAATGTGGCTGAAGCAACCTTGATGAAAAATTGTAGATTTTTTTTTGCAAATGATGCATGCATGTTTCTGCTATTTAAAATATTCATGGGGAGGCTGAATGTTTAGGGTGCCTTTTTCAGATGCCTTTTTCTTGGGCAGTGCCTATGGAATTTCATATGCTTCCAACTTGTGCAGTGTCGATGGTAGAAAGGCTTTGAAGGTTGAAAGTTGTTACCTGCTGCAGGAAATCTAAGCTCTGGATTATGTGAAATAAATATTTGTGTAGTTTGTTCAAGGTAGCTTGCTGTTTGATTTCCAGTTCTTTGGTCTCACTTTTGGGGAAACGAAGGCATTTTGCATTTCCATTGCACATTTTTGTTGGCCTTTGAAGATACATATATGTTGATGATTTGACTGACGAGACCCAGGGAATTGAAAATTGAACTAGTTTCCAACAATTTTGTTACATCCATTTTAAAATTTGACTTTTGTATGTAGAGTTAATTTAAAGAATAACATTACATCATGCATTATTTTTTTAAAATATGTACCAAATTGATCTCAAAACATGGATGAGTGAAGCTTTCTGGATGGTCTGAGTGTTAAGGACAAGAAGACAAATATATCTGTTGTGAGGAAGGAAGAAAGTCATTGTGAAATTTTAGCAGGGATAAGAATGTCAATATGCTTTGAGGAAGGGAAAAGAGGTGCCATTATGTGTTGGGTGGGTGTACAGAATGTTTTATTACCGGGCTGTTGGGAAAAGAAAAATGAATACATATATAGTTGATAATATTACCTGAAAGACTATCGTATAACCATGGTTTGTTGTTTAATTTCCTGTGACATTGCACTGATCCTATCACTTTTACTTTGCAGTATACAACATGTTTATGGAGCTCAGCATCCTCCAATAGATCCTCTGTTGCATTCAAAGTAGGTGTGAATTTTAAATTTTAAATTATTTTAAAATTGAAAATATATATAGGACTGCATAGCCGGATACAATGCTTGCCTAGACTCATTTGTTTAGATATCTGTTTCTTTTAAAGACTTGAAAAACAAACAAGGCATTGGGGGAAAACTCGGAAGGGCTTAAACAAGAAATTAGGAAGGCTAAAAGAGACCATAATGTCCAAGGCAAGTAGAATACATAGGTGTTTTACATTTAGATTAGGAGCAAAGTGTACATCACTCAGAGACAAGTTGTGTGTGGGTTTGGAGAAAGTGATTGAAGTCCTTAAATGGTATATTGTATCTCTAGTCGCTAAAGGGGACAGTATAGATGATGGTGAGTCTATGTGGCTATCTTGCATTTTAGAACATTGTCACCATTAAAGAAGAGGAGGTAGGGAAATACGAAGGTGGTTAAGTCCCCAGTACCTGATGGGATTTATCCAAGGATACTGAGATAAGCAAGGCTAGAGCGTGCTGCAGTCACAATAGAGAACTTTGGAATCCTGTTAAACCACAGGCAAGGTGCCAGAATACTGAAAAATACACAATGTTGTTCTAATGTTTAAGAAGAACAGCCGGGCAAACCAGGATTTTGTATGCCAGTGTGCCTTAAATCAGTGGTAGTGAAGAGTAAGGCATAATATTCTTTGGGACTGGATTTACAAGCATCTTAAAAAGCATGAACTTAATGAGGGACAGTCAGTATGACAGTGTGCAATGTCCTCTCTCACAAACTTGAATGTTTCGAGGATTATCAAATGATTAAGGAAAGTAGGGCTGTAGATGTTGTCAACATGGACTTCAGTAAAAGATATGACAAAGTCCTCATGGTAGGTTGATCCAAAATATTGACAAATTTTTGTTTATTGGATTGGTCATGGAAAACGGTAGTGGGAGAAGACTGAAGGTCTGTGACCAGTAATATTCCACAATGATCAGTGCTGGGACTTGTTGATTGTTCCACATATTAATGATTTGAATGAAAATGTGAATAGTATGACTTGTAAGCCTGCAGTAACCACAAATTGATGGTGTTAAGGCTTGTAAGGAATCTTGACAAAGGATGCAGCAGGGTATAGGCCAGCTGGAAATGTGAATGGAAATGTAACAGATGAAGTCTAATCTAGACAAGTGTGAAGTGTTGTACTGTTAGAAGTCAAATGTTGGAGGAAAGCATATAGTAAACGGCAGGATATTTGGAACTTTTGATGTACAGCAGGGTCTTTTGGTGTCTCTAAAAGAGGCAACACAAGTGAATAGGGTGGTAAAAGTGGCTACACCATGCTTGCCTTCATCGATTATGCATTCATTCATTCATTCATTTTGTGCCATGCCGTATGATATGGGTGATCGTAGTCTTGACCATGATTGTGGGCAAATTTTTCTACAGAAGTGCTTTGCCATTGCCACCTTCTGGGCAGTGTCTTTACAAGCTATGGAGCTATGAGGGAGGAGCTGGCCAAAGTTCAATGGAACAATACCCTAGCAGGGATGACAGTGGAACAACAATGGCAGGTATTTCTGGGAATAATGCAGAAGGTGCGGGATCAGTTCTTCCCAAAGAGGAAGAAAGATCCTAAGGGGAGGCCGTGGCTGACAAGGGAAGTAAAGGACAGTAGAAAAATAAAAGAGAAGTAGTATAACATAGCAAAGATGAGTGGGAAGCCGGAGGACTGGGAAACTTTTAAAGAGCAACAGAAGATAACTAAAAAGGCAATACGCGGAGAAAAAATGAGGTATGAAGGTAAACTAGCCAAGAATATAAAGGAGGATAGTAAAAGCTTCTTTAGGTATGTGAAAAGGAAAAAAATAGTTAAGACCAAAATTGGGCCCTTGAAGACAGAAACGGGTGAATTTATTATGGGGAACGTGGATAGAGCGTTGGCTGATGGGCAGGAAACAGAGAGTGGGAATAAAGGGATCCTATTCTGGTTGGCTGCCGGTTACCAGTGGTGTTCCACAGGGGTCCGTGTTGGGGCCACTTCTTTTTACATTGTACATCAACGATTTGGATTATGGAATAGGTGGCTTTGTGGCTAAGTTTGCTGACAATACGAAGATAGGTGGAGGGGCCGGTAGGGCTGAGGAAATGGAGAGTCTGCAGAGAGACTTGGATAGATTGGAAGAATGGGCAGAGAAGTGGCAAATGAAGTACAATGTTGGAAAGTGTATGGTTATGCACTTTGGCAGAAAAAATAAACGGGCAGACTATTATTTAAATGGGGAAAGAATTCAAAGTTCTAAGATGCAACGGGACTTGGGAGTCCTCGTACAGGATACCCTTAAAGTTAACTTCCAGGTTGAGTCAGTAATGAAGAAGGCGAATGCAATGTTGGCATTCATTTCTAGAGGAATAGAGTATAGGAGCAGGGATGTGATGTTGAGGCTCTATAAGGTGCTGGTGAGACGTCACTTGGAGTACTGTGGGCAGATTTGGTCTCCTTACTTAAGAAAGGATGTGCTGACGTTGGAGAGGGTACAGAGAAGATTCACTAGAATGATTCCGGGAATGAGAGGGTTAACATAGGAGGAACGTTTGTCCGCTCTTGGACTGTATTCCTTGGAGTTTAGAAGAATGATGGGAGACCTCATAGAAAGATTTCGAATGTTGAAAGGCATGGACAGAGTGGATGTGGCAAAGTTGTTTCCCATGATGGGGGAGTCTAGTACGAGAGGGCATGACTTAAGGGTTGAAGGGCGCCCATTCAGAACAGAAATGCGAGGAAACTTTTTTAGTTAGAGGGTGGTGAATCTATGGAATTTGTTGCCACGGGCAGCAGTGGAGGCCAAGTCATTGGGTGTATTTAAGGCAGAGATTGATAGGTATCTGAGTAGCCAGGGCATCAAAGGTTATGGTGAGAAGGCAGGGGAGTGGGACTAAATGGGAGAATGGATCAGCTCATGATAAAATGGCGGAGCAGACTCAATGGGCCGAATGGCCGACTTCTGCTCCTTTGCCTTATGGTCTTATGGAACAAGGAAATGGCAAACAAGTTGAACAGGTACTTTGGATCTGTCTTCACGAGGGAAGACACAAACAATCTCCCAGATATAATAGTGGCGATAGGACCTAGGGTAATGGATGAATTGAAGGAAATTTATATTAGGCAGGAAATCGTGTTGGTTAGACTGTTGGGTCTGAAGGCTGATAAGTCCCTGGGACCTGATGGTCTGCATCCCAGGGTACCTAAGGAGGTGGCTTTAGAAATCGTGGACGCATTGGTAACCATTTTCCAATGTTCTGTAGATTCAGGATTAGTTCCTGTGGTTTGGAGGGTGGCTAATGTTGTCCCACTTTTCAAGAAAGGAGGGAGAGAGAAAACAGGGAATTATAGACCGGTTAGCCTGATGTCAGTGGTGGGAAAGATGCTGGAGTCAATTATAAAAGATGAAATTATGACTCATTTGGATAGCAGTAACAGGATAGGTCCCAGTCAGCATGGATTTACGAAGGGGAAATCGTGCTTGACTAATCTTCTGGAATTTTTTGAGGATGTAACTATGAAAATGGACAAGGGAGAGCCAGTGGATGTAATGTACCTGGACTTTCAGAAAGCCTTTGATAAAGTCAAAGGCGATCTGGAAGACCGTGTAGGAATCTGGAGCAGCAGCTGGATGACCTTCGACTCATAAGGGAGAATGAGGCAGTCATAGATGAGAGCTACAGGGAGGTAGTCACACCTAGGCTGTTGGAAGCAGGTCGTTGGGTGACAGTCAGAGGGGGGAAAGTGAAGGTGAGCAGACAGGTAGTGCAGAGCACCCCTGTAGCCATTCCTCTGAATAATAAGTTTACTATCCTGGATACTGTTGGCGGGGACGACCGACCAGGTGTGAGCCATGGTGGCAGGGCCTCCAGCACTGAGTCTGACCCTGTGGTGCAGAAGGGTGGGACGAAGAAGAGGAGAGCTGTCGTCGTTGGAGACTCTATAGTCAGGGGAGCAGACAGGAGATTTTGTGGACGTGAGAAGGACACCCGCATGGTTTGTTGCCTCCCGGGTGCCAGGGTCCGGGATGTCTCTGACCGGGTGCACGACATCCTGGTACGAGAGGGAAAGCAACCAGAAGTCGTGATACATGTTGGGACCAACGACATAGGCAGGAAGAGGGATGAGGTCCTGAAGTGTGAGTTTCGGTAATTAGGCAGAAGGCTGAGGAACAGGACCTCAAGGGTGACGTTCTCAGGAGCAGTGTTTTAGATTTTTAGATCATTGGGATCTCTTCTGGGGAAGGTGGGACCTGTACAGTTTGGATGGGTTGCACCTGAACTCGAGGGGGAGCAATATCCTTGCAGGTAGGTTTGCTAGCATGGTTCGGGAGGGTTTAAACTAATTTGCAAGGGGGATGGGACCCAGAGCGATAGAGCAGTGAAAGAAGTGTATGGAGTAAAGCCAGATCTAACATATAGAGAGGCTTTGAGGAAAGAGAAGCAGAATAAACAGTGTAAAGACAGTAAGGTAGAAGGGCTGAAATATGTGTACCTCAATGCAAGAAGCATCAGGAACAAAGATGATGAACTGAGAGCTTGGATACATACATGGAATTATGATGTCGTGGCCATTACAGAGACTTGGCTGGCACCAGGGCAGGAATGGATTCTCAATATTCCTGGATTTCAGTGCTTTAAAAGGGATAGAGAGGGCGGAAAAAGGGGAGGAGGGGTAGCATTACAGGTCAGGGATACTATTACAGCTACAGAAAGGGTGGGTAATGTAGCGGAACCCTCTTTTGAGTCAGTATGGGTGGAAGTCAGGGACAGGAAGGGAGCAGTTACTATATCGGGGGTATTCTATAGGCCCCCTGGTAGCAGCAGAGGTACAGAGGAGCAGATTGGGAGGCAGATTTTGGAAAGGTGCAAAAATAACAGGATTGTTATCATGGGTGACTTTAACTTCCCTAATATTGATTGGCACCTGATTAGTTCCAAGGGTTTAGATGGGGCAGAATTTGTTAAGTGTGTCCAGGATGGATTCCTGCCACAGTATGTGGACAGGCCGACCAGGGGGAATGCCATACTAGATCTAGTACTAGGTGATGAACCGGGTCAGGTCACAGATCTCTCAGTGGGTGAGCATCTGGGGGACAGTGACCACCGCTCCCTTGCCTTTATAATTATCATGGAAAAGGATAGAATCAAAGAGGACAGGAAAATTTTTAATTGGGGAAAGGCAAATTATGAGGCTATAAGGCTAGAATTTGCAGGTGTGAATTGGGGTGATGTTTTTGCAGGGAAATGTACTATAGACATGTGGTCGATGTTTAGAGATCTCTTGCGGGATGTAAGGGATAAATTTGTCCCGGTGAGGAAGATAAAGAATGGTAGGGTGAAGGAACCATGGGTGACAAGTGAGGTGGAAAATTTAGTCAGGTGGAAGAAGGCAGCATACATGAGGTTTAGGAAGCAAGGATCGGATGGGTCTATTGAGGAATACAGGGAAGCAAGAAAGGAGCTTAAGAAGGGGCTGAGAAGAGCAAGAAGGGGGCATGAGAAGGCCTTGGCGAGTAGGGTAAAGGAAAACCCCAAGGCATTCTTCAATTATGTGAAGAAAAAAAGGATGACAGGAGTGAAGGTAGGACCGATTAGAGTTAAAGGTGGGAAGATGTGCCTGGGGGCTGTGTAAGTGAGCGAGGTCCTCAATGAATAATTCTCTTCGGTATTCACCAATGAGAGGGAACTTGATGATGGTGAGGACAATATGAGTGAGGTTGATGTTCTGGAGCATGTTGATATTAAGGGAGGGGAGGTGTTGGAGTTGTTAAAATACATTAGGACAGATAAGTCCCAGGGGCCTGATGGAGTATTCCCCAGGCTGCTCCACGAGGCGAGAGAAGAGATTGCTGAGCCTCTGGCTAGGATCTTTATGTCCTCGTTCTCCACGGGAATGGTACTGGAGGATTGGAGGGAGACGAATGTTGTCCCTTTGTTCAAAAAAGGTAGTAGGGATAGTCCGGGTAATTATAGACCAGTGAGCCTTACGTCTGTGGTGGGAAAGCTGTTGGAAAAGATTCTTAGGGATAGGATCTATAGGCATTTAGAGAATCATAGTCTGATCAGGGACAGTCAGCATGGCTTTGTGAAGGGCAGATCGTGTCTAACAAGCCTGATAGAGTTCTTTGAGGAGGTGACCAGGCATATAGATGAGGGTAGTGTAGTGGATGTGATCTATATGGATTGTAGTAAGGCATTTGACAAGGTTCCACACGGTAGGCTTATTCAGAAAGTTAGAAGGCATGGGATCCAGGGAAGTTTGGCCAGGTGGAATCAGAATTGGCTTGCCTGCAGAATGCAGAGGGTTGTGATGGAGGGAGTACATTCAGATTGGAGGATTGTGACTAGTGGTGTCCCACAAGGATCTGTTCTGGGACCTCTACTTTTCATGATTTTTATTAACGACCTGGATGTGGGGGTAGAAGGGTGGGTTGGCAAGTTTGCAGACGACACAAAGGTTGGTGGTGTTGTAGATAGTGTAGAGGATTGTTGAAGATTGCAGAGAGATATTGATAGGATGCAGAAGTGGGCTGAGAAGTGGCAGATGGAGTTCAACCCGGAGAAGTATGAGATGGTACACTTTGGAAGGACAAACTCCAAGTCAGAGTACAAAGTAAATGGCAGGATACTTGGTAGTGTGGAGGAGCAGAGGGATCTGGGGGTACATGTCCACAGATCCCTGAAAGTTGCCTCACAGGTGGATACGGTAGTTAAGAAAGCTTATGGGGTGTTAGCTTTCATAAGTTGAGGGATAGAGTTTAAGAGTCGCGATGTAATGATGCAGCTCTATAAAACCCTGGTTAGGCCACACTTGGAGTACTCTGCCAGTTCTGGTCACCTCACTATAGGAAGGATGTGGGAGCATTGGAAAGGGTGCAGAGGAGATTTACCAGGATGCTGCCTGGTTTAGAAAGTATGCATTATGATCAGAGATTAAGGGAGCTCGGGCTTTACTCTTTGGAGAGAAGGAGGATGAGAGGAGACATGATAGAGGTGTACAAGATAATAAGAGGAATAGATAGAGTGGATAGCCAGCGCCTCTTCCCCAGGGCACCACTGCTCAGTACAAGAGGACATGGCTTTAAGGTAAGGGGTGGGAAATTCAAGGGGGATATTAGAGGAAGGTTTTTTACTCAGAGAGTGGTTGGTGGGTGGAATGCACTGCCTGAGTCAGTGGTGGAGGCAGATACACTAGTGAAGTTTAAGAGACTACTAGACAGGTATACGGAGGAATCTAAGGTGGGGGCTTATATGGGAGGCAGGGTTTGAGGGTCGGCACAACATTGTGGGCCGAAGGGCCTGTACTGTGCTGTACTATTCTATGTCTATGTTCTATAAAGTCCCACATAGGAGATTAGTGGGCAAAATTAGGGCACATGGAATTGGGGGCAGAGTACTGACATGAATTGAAAATTTACTGGCTGACAGGAAACAAAGAGTAGCGATTAACGGGTGCTTTTCGGAATGGCAGGCGGTGCCAGTGGGGTACTGCAGAGTTCAGTGCTGGGACCGCAGCTGTTTACAATATACATTAATGATTTAGATGAAGGGATTAAAAGTAACATTAGCAAATTAGCAGATGACACAAAGCTAGGTGGCAGTGTAAAGTGTGAGAAGGATGTTATGAGAATGCAGGGTGACCTGGACAGGCTGGGTGAGTGGGCAGATGCATGGCAGATGCAGTTTAATGTGGATAAATGTGAGGTTATCTTCTTTGGTGGTAAGAACAGGAAGGCAGATTATTATCTAAATGGAGTCAAGTTAGGAAAAGGGGAAGTACAACGAGATCTAGGTGTTCTTGTATATCAGTCACTGAAAGCAAGCATGCAAGTGCAGCAGGCAGTGAAGAAAGCTAATGGCATGCTGGCCTTCATAACAAGGGGAATTTAGTATAGGAGCAAAGAGGTCCTTCTGCAGTTGTACAGGGCCCTGGTGAGACCACACCTGGAGTATTGTGTGCAGTTTTGGTCTCCAAATTTGAGGATGGACATTCTTGCTATTGAGGGAGTGCAGCGTAGGTTCATAAGGTTAATTCCCGGGATGGAGGGAATGTCATATGTTGAAAAATTGGAGTGACTGGGCATGTATACTCTGGAATTTAGAAGGATGAGAGGGGATCTTATTGAAACATATAAGATTATTAAGGGATTGGACACGCTGGAGGCAGGAAGGAAGCATGTTCCCGCTGATGGGTGAGTCCAGAACCAGAGGCCACAGTTTAAGAATAAGGGGTAGGCCATTTAGAACGGAGTTGAGGAAACACTTTTTCACCCAGGAAGTGGTGGATATGTGGAATGCTCTGCCCCAGAAGGCAGTGGAGGCCAAGTCTCTGGATGCTTTCAAGAAAGAGATGGATAGAGCTCTTAAAGATAGTGGAATCAAAGGTTATGGGGATAAGGCAGGAACTGAATGCTGATTGTGGATGATCTGCCATGAGCGCAGTGAATGGGGGTGCTGGCTTGACGGGCCGAATGGCCTACTCCTGCACCCACTGTCTAAGACGGGTGACCCCAGCCACTATCAATACTCTTCAGAGACTGTTTGCCTGGTGTCATTGGTCACGCAACCAGCACTTGTGCTATGCACCAGCTGCTCAAACGACTATCCACCACCTGCTCCCATGGCTTCACATGACCCTGATTGGGGGTGGGGAGGGGTGCTAAGCAGGTGTTTCGCCTTGCGTAAAGTTGACCTGCAGGCTAGTGGAGGGAAGGAGTGTCTTACACTTCCTTTGGTAGAGATGTATCGCCACCCTGCCACCCAGTCACCCAGTCAGTTGTTAGTATTAATGTTGGGAAGTCATTGTATAGTATTATTGAACTTTTGTTAGGCCACATTTGGAGTATTGTGCTGTTTTGGCTGTCACATGATAGGAGGTGTATGAAGAATTTAGAGAGGGTGCAGAAAAGGTTCAGTGGATGTAGCTTGGAATGCAGAGTTAACAACTATGAGAGAAGAACTTGGATAGTTTCCTCTTGAGCATCAGAGATGGAGTGGTGACCTAATGTGTTTGAAAAATGCTGAGTGGCATAGATCTGGTAGTTACTCTTTTTTTTCCTGGGGTGCAAATGTCACATACTGGAGAGCATTAGGTTTAAGCTGAGAAGGGAAAAGTTGAAAGGAGACATTCGAGCTGAGTTACTGTTTTACAGTTTTCAATGCCTGGCAGGGAAGGTAGCAAAAGCAGTTATTAATATAATGTTTAGATGCTTTAGGCATATAAACGGGTAGGGATTAGAGGGAACCGGACCATATGCTTCTCTGACATCCTGAGATAAATACTACTTGTATATGTGTGATTGAATTATCAGCTGTTTAACCACTTTTTTATATCTACCTTTGCCTTCATCTACTTTTACATCTACTTTGCCTTCATCTATTTTGTCTCACTTTGCTGCTTCTCTTGGATAGCACTTGCCCACAATCTGAAATCGAGTTGGAATGAGATCAAGGACTTATTTAATTGACAGACAGCATCTTGTTAGCTGCCATTTTCTCTTCTCCAGTTGCCAATATTTTACGATGTTATCCAATGTCAAATGTTTTTTGATATTACTGAGAAATGCACACCTCTGAGTGGTCTGACCATTTAAAAAAAATGCAGATACATGTATTATACTTGGTTAGTATAACTCAGTATCAATTACAGCAAATAGCCTTGTGAAGCACTCAGTATACAACCTCCTTTGATTAGCTTTAGTCTTTGTGTAATAAAGTAATCTAGTAATCTGGACACTTGTCTAGGTTAAAGGACGTGACGAAGGGTCTCGGCCCAAAACGTCGACTGTACTTCTTCCTATTGATGCTGCCTGGCCCGCTGTGTCCCACCAGCATTTTGTGTGTGTTCCTGTACTCAAAACATTGATTCATGAAGGCCGTTAGGCTGAAAGCTTTCTTTACGACCCTATCTACCTGTGATGCTTTCAAGGAATTATGGATCTATATTTCCTGATCCCTCTGTTTTATCGCACTCCTCAGTGCCCTTCTGCTTACCATGTAAGGCCTACCATAGTGCAACACCTCACATTTGTCCCCATTAAATTCTATCTGCCATTTTTCAGTCTACCTCATCAGCTGGTCCAGGTCCCACTAGAAGCTTTGATAGTCTTCCCCACAGTCCGCTACACCCCCGTTCTTGGTATCGTCCACAAATTTGTTGATCCAGTTCACCACATTATCCAGTTTGTTGATATGGAGGACAAACAGCAATGGAACTAGTGCACATCCCTGCAAAAAAAAGTCACGGGCCTCCAGTCAGAGAGGCAACCATCTGCAACCACTCTCTGGGTTCTTTGTCAAAGCAATATCTAATCCAATTTACTATCTCACCTTGAATACTGAACCTTCTTGACCAACCTCCCATGCCTTGCTAAAGCCCGTGTAGACAACATCCACTGCTTTTTCTTCACTTAACTTTTCTGGTAGCTTCCTTGGAAAACTAAGATTGATTTACCATGCACGTAGCCATGTTGACTGTCCTTATCAGTCTCCCTGTCTATCCAAATACTTGTATATCCAGTCCCTTGGAATACTTTCCCGCAGGGTCTGCGGGAAAGTATTATTAGGCCCTGGGGATTTATCCAGCCTAATTTGCCTTAAGACAGCAAGCACCTCCTCTTCAAATTTCAAAGTACGAGGGGTGATTGATAAGTTCGTGGCCTAAGGTAGAAGGAGTCAATTTTTGAAAACCTAGCACATTTATTTTTCAATATAGTCCCCTCCTGCATTTGCACACTTAGTCCAGCGGTCGTGGAGCATACGGATATTGGACCTCCAGAAAGTATCCACAGATGGATGATTGATAAGTCTGTGGCCTAAGGTAGAAGGAGATGAGTTATACAACTCTCGCTACATGCACATGCAGTTCAACTCGGAGTGATTATGCAGAAAGTTTGAAGTTAATAACTCATCAGGGGTGATTGATAAGTTCGTGGCCTAAGGTGGAAGGAGATGAGCTATTAATTAAGTGTGTAAATGTAGGTGGGGACTATATTAAAAAATAAATGTGCTAGGTTTTCGAAAATTGACTCCTTCTATCTTGGGCCACGAACTTGTCAATCACCCCTCGTAAAATTTATTATCAGTGTACATACATGCCACCACACACAACCCTTTCTGCGGCATACTCAGCAAATCTATAGCATAGTAACTGTTATAGATTAAACAGGAACAAACTGTAAATGCAGATGTAAATAAATAACAAGCATGAAATACCAAGATAAGAGTCCTTAAATGAGTGTAGTTATCTCATTTTGTCCAAGAGCCTGATGGTTGAGGGGTAGTAACTGTTCTTGAACCTGGTGGTGTGAGTCCTGAAGCACCTGTACCTTCTACCTCATGGCAGCAGCGAGAAAAGAGCACGGCCTGGATAGTGAGATTCTTTGATTATGGTTGCTGCTTTCCTGCGGCAGTATTTCATGTGGATGGAGGGTTTTACCTGTGATGCACTTGGCCATATCCGCTACCTTTTGTAGGATTTTCTGCTCAAAGGCATTGATGTTCCCATACCAGGCCTTAATGTAACCAGTCAGCATGCTTTCCGCCACGCATCTATAGAAGTTTGCCAAGGTTTTTGATGACATGCTGAGTCTCCGCAACTCCTGAAGAAATAGAGGTGCTGTCATGCTTTCTTCACAATTAGATTTGTATGATGGGTCCAGGACAGGTTTTCTGAGATAGTGACTCCCAAGAATTTTAAAGTTGTTAACCCACTCCACTTCTGATCCTCTGCTAATTACTGGCTCATGGACCTCTGGTTTCCCTCTCCTGAAGTGTACGATCAGTTCCTTGGTCTTATTGACATTGAGTGAGAGACTGTTGTTATTACACCACTCAGCCAAATTTTCAATCACTCTCCAGTATGCTGATTCATCACCACCTTTGATACAGTCCACATCAGCAAGCTTGTATATGGTGTTGGAGCTGTACTTGGCCACTTTTCTGTAATCTATATAGGGTCCATGACCTTGCTGCTGCAATCCTGAGATTACAGCCTTGGAGTTCCTAAGTAGCAATCCTGAGATCACAACCCTGTAGACCCTGTCCTTTAACTTAGCATTTAACTCCCTGAACTCACTTTGTAGGGCCTCGCTACCCCTCCTACCCATGTCATTGGTACCTCTGGCTGCTCACCTTCCCCTATCACTACAGCTCACCTATTTTCCCCCTTCACTTCTGAGCCCCAAAGCCAGACTCAGTGCCAGAGCCCTGACTACTGTTGCTTTCCTGTGCTAGGTCATTCTTCCCCCAACAGTATCCAAGGTGATATCCCTGTAACAATAGACAATAGGTGCAGTAGTCCATTCAGCCCTTGGAGCCAGCACCACCATTCACTGTGAACATGGCTGATCATCCACAATTAGTACCCTTTTCCTGTCTTCTCCCCATATCCCTTCACTCCGCTATCTTTAAGAGCTCTATCTAACCCTTTTTTTTTAAAAGAATCCGGAGAATTGGCCTCCACTGCCTTCTGAGGCAGAGCATTCCACAGACCCACAACCCTCTATGTGAAAACGTTTTTTCTCAACTCTGTTCTAAATTGTCTACCCCTTATTCTTAAAGCTGTGGCCTCTGGTTCTGGACACCCCAACATCGGGAACATGTTTCCTGCCTCTAGCGTGTCCAATCCCTTAATAATCTTATATGTTTCAATCAGATCCCCTTTCATCCTTCTAAATTCCAGTGTATACAACCCCAGTCGCTCCAACCTTTCAACATATGACAGTCCCGCCATCCCAGGAATTAACCTCGTGAACCTACGCTGCACTCCCTTAATAGCTAGAATGTCCTTCCTCAAATTTGAGACCAAAACTGTACACAATATTCCAGGTGTGGTCTCACCAGGGCCCTGTACAACTGCAGAAGGACCTCTTTGCTCCTATGCTCAATTCCCCTTGTTATGAAGGCTGGCATGCCATTAGCTTTCTTCACTGCCTGCTGTACCTGCATGCTTGCTTTCAGTGACTGATGTACAAGAACACCTAGATCTCGTTGGAGAGAGCACACCCACTTCAACTCTGCTTCCCACTCCCATTCAGATATGTCCATATGTGGCCTCCTCTACTGCCATGATGAGGCTAAACTCAGGTTGGAGGAACAACACCTCATATACTGCCTAAGTAGTCTCCAGCCCCTTGGTATGAGCATAGAATTCTCCAACTTCCGGTAATTCCCTCCCCCTCCCTTCCCCTATCCCTATGTCACTCTGCCCCCTCCCCCAGCTGCCTACCACCTCCCTCTTGGTTCCACCTCCTTCTACTACCCATTGTGTTTTCCCCTATTCTTTCTTCACCTTTCCTGCCTATCACCTCCCTGCCTCCCTTACCCCACATCTTTATCTTTCCCCTTACTGGTTCTTCACCTGGAACCTACCAGCCTTCTCCTTCCCACCCTCCCCCCACCTTCTTTATAGGGCCTCTGCCCCTTCCCCCTACAGTCCCGACGAAGGATTCCGGCCCGAAACGTCGACCGAGCTTTTCCACTGATGCTGCCCGACCTGCTGAGTTCCTCCAGCGTGTTGTGAGTGTTGCTAGATCTCGTTGTACTTCCCCTTTTCCTAACTTGACTTCATTTAGATAATAATCTGCCTTCCTGTTCTTACCACCAAAGTGGATAACCTCACATTTATTCACATTAAACTGCATCTGCCCACTCATCCAGCCTGTCCAAGTCACCCTGCATTCTTATAACATCCTCCGCACATTTCACACTGCCACCCAGCTTGTATCATCTGCAAATTTGTTAGTTACTTTTAATCTCTTCATCTAAATCATTAATGTATATTAATGCATACTGAGGGGAATAGCCACAGGGGTACTCTGCACTGGCTACCTCTCCCCTTCTTCCTCTTGATGGTTATCCAGTTACCTGTCCTGCACTTTGGGTGTAACTACCTCCCTATATGTCCTGTTAGTCAACCCCTCAGCCTCCTGAATGATCTGGAGTTCATTCATTTCCAGTTCCAACTCCTTAACACAGTTTGTTTGAAGCTGCAGCTGGATGCACTTCTTGCAGATGTAGTTGTCAGGGACACTGGAGGTCTCCCTGCTGTTCCACATCTGTAATAAGAGTATTTAGCTGTCCTGCCTGGCATCCTCATTGATCTAAGTGCACAAAGATAGAAAGAATAAATAATTACCTTTGGCCTAGCATTTCCTTGCTAAAGCTTTGATGAACCAAAGCCTCAACTTCCTACTCCAACACTGGCCCACGGGACTGTGGCATGCAAAATGTGTCACATTTGCTTCTTTCAAACTCTTTTTCCAAGAAATCTGGTGTCTCCTCAGGACCATGGGGTGTAAATGATGGAAGTACTTTGAATGCAAATATTACAACATATAGTCTGGATCTAAAAAGAAAAATCATGCTGCATTGAAAAGCATGCAATATTTATGATTTAACAAAGTTAAATAAGTAAGATAATGAACATCTATGATACACTAGTGAAACTGTACATTGTCATTCTTGTTAATTAGAATATTGTAACAGTGTATCTAAAATTATGTTTCTTGGTCAACAGTATACTCAAAGCAAATTCAAAGCCTCTTTCAGTGTCGATGAGGACAAAGAAGGTTACGACTTTCCAAGAGTTTGAGAGTATAACAAGTGATGCTTGGGATGTTGGGGATGATGACGATGACCTCTTGGCGATGGCTGCTCAAAATCTGAATACTGACGTTGTCATGGAAACAGCAAATAAAGTAATTCAAATACACAGCAAATTACAGGAACAGAAACAGCAGGACAAACCAACGGAGACAAATCCAGAGCAATTGAACGATTTGGAACAAGCAGACAGCAAAAGGGAAAATGTGAAGTCTAATTCTGGCTTGGAGCTTGATACGTCAACAGGTAACTTTGAGTTCTTTTAAATACTATTACGTTTAAATTGAAACTTTGTGAAGTGGAAGATGTTATGTTTCCTTCCATGTGTTTCTCCAAAGACTGGGCTTACTTGGGCTCTTGGCTCCCAGTGGAGCATAGGCCATTGATGATCACCCATCTCCCTCGTCCTCTGAAGTTGATGGTGTGGTTGAAGTTCCTCAATGCTTCTGCAATCCATTGCATGCACTGTACAGGGGATTGGCCTATACAGCTTCACCAGAGCCATGTTGGTCGCCCTTACCGGCTTCCACTTCTCACAATGGGGACATAGGGTTGGGCTTTGAGGTGCTTTCTCTAAAGATGCAGGCCTCATTTCCTTCAGAATGTAGGGTTTGGGCTGTAAAATCATTACTGGGTGAAATGAATACTGAGTAACTGAAAGCAGTTATAGTTACTTATGGGCATAAGAGACTGGACTTAATTCACAATTGACCTCCTTTACTGCACATTTAACTCCTACAATCTGTTAAATCTAGATGCTTTAATATTTGCATTTTCTGAAGGATGTTTGCAGCTATAGGGCCTGCTTTATTGAGCTTTTAATGTCCTTAGCTCAAACATTTGCAATTGTTGTTGTTTTGATTTTTTTTTCACAAAATAAACTTTAATTTTTTTTATTAGACTATGAG
This sequence comes from Mobula hypostoma, assembly GCF_963921235.1. Classification (NCBI taxonomy): domain Eukaryota; kingdom Metazoa; phylum Chordata; class Chondrichthyes; order Myliobatiformes; family Myliobatidae; genus Mobula; species Mobula hypostoma. Next base: position 25,673,344 of record NC_086116.1, read on the forward strand.
GAGGCAATTCTGTCTTTTGGCCCTGTACTGTCTGTTTGTCCCATTTTGCTCTAATTATGGAACTAAACAATTCTTAATACTTGTGTAACAAAGTTAAATAAGAAAGACAATGAAAATCTATGTGTGGTGAGGTGGAGATGCATCTCTACCAATGGAGGTGTAAGGCACTTCTTCCCTCCGCCAGCCTGCAGGTCACCCTTGGGCAAGGTGTAGCACCTGCTTAGCCTCCCCTCACCCAATCTGCATCACATGAAGCCATAGGAGCAGGTAGTGGATGATCGTATGAGCAGCTGGTGCATATCACAAGTCCTGGTTCTGCGACCACTCTCGCCAGGCAGACAATCTCTGAAGAGTATTGATAATGGCTGGGGTCACCTGTCTAGTAAAGGTACTTCCCAGCAGAAGGCAATGGCAAACCACTTCTGTAGGAAAAATTTGCCAAGATAATGATCACGTATGTCATGCAATATGGCACATAACGGACGTATGAATGTAAATCTGTAACACTGAGTAACTTTACATTGTTATTCCCATTCATGTAAAGGTTGTTCCAGCACATCTAAAGTAATATTTCTTGGACAGCTGTCAGAACAATCACATCTATCTCATTTCCATCCTTCTTCCTCTGTCAGCTACCGCACTAAACCATTTTTTTCTACAACCCAACAACAGGAGAGTTAATTTGCAGTAACCAATGAAACTATCATGTCTCTGGATGTGGGAGGAAACAGGAACACCCAGCAGAAACACACATTAGAATGACATGCAAACTATGCATAATAACACCCAGCTTCATGGTTGATGGTGGATCCCTGGAATTGAGAAAGCAGCACTAACCACTATCTGTTTTACTGTCAATACAGGTTACAGTAAAAATATTTAAATCATGTTTTAAGTTAATTATTGACTACAAGATTGCATTTTTATGTTAGAACAATTTTTGAAAACCACTGATCCAGTAGTTCATCATCCCACCAGCGAGTGATTAGTCTTTCTCAATGTGACTGGAAGAACACTATGTGGAATATATCTGGACATTTCAAACCAGTTTGTTGTTCACACAGACTCTCATAATGCATCTAAAATGTACCTGCAAGAGTTGAATTTATTTTAAATTTGGTATATTTTTCATTAACTAAATTGAGCATTTTTACCCTCATGGTCCAGAAGCTATCAGTGGAAAGCATCAGAAAACTAAGTTTACAATGTAAAGCATTCAGAATGTTGCTCCCATTACTCCAGCCCATCTGGACAATGTTTCTCAGCCCCTGCATGCCACCTTGGCTGAACAGAGGAGCACTTTTAGCAACAGACTAAGACAACTGCGCTGGTCCAAAGAGTGCCATATGAAGTCATTCTTATCCTTAGCCATCATGCTCTATAATGAGTCAACCCATGGATGGGAAGTGATTACCCCTCCTGTTAGACTGTTAGAGGGTACTATTTATTCTTTCTACTTACCTTCTAATATTTATATATCTGTGCACTTGTAATGTTACTGTGACACTGTAATTTCCTTTGGGATCAATAAAGTATCTATCTCTCTAAAAGGTGTATGGGACACAAATAAGAGTAGTAAGTTGATTTTTTTTTTGGTTGATTGGAGTCCTGCCTTCTGTAACTCCCGTGCTCTTGTCTTTATTTGTAAGAGAAGACTAGCAAAAGGCAGTAAATAATATCAGAATTACTGTGTGTCATTGAGTACTGAAACGGCAGTCTTGCAAATGTATTACAGATGGAAAGACTTTGGACTTCTGAGATATGGGGGAAGCTGAAATAATGTACTCAAATTTCTTTACCAACTTGTAGTTTAAAAAAAAAAATCACAGGGACATAGCAACTTGAATTTTCAGAAATGTGAGCTTCAAAGTTGGATATAGAATATGTGGTTTAGAAAAAGAACAGACAAGGGTGTGACATGTTTAAAAATAAGGAGAAAGAGAACTAAAAGCATTAGGTGGCTCTTAAGACCTTGCATTTAAATATAAATGATTTTGATGAAAATCAATTAAATATTGAAACTAGTTAATGTTATTTTTTTCTGTTATTAATCTTAGTTGGAGTTGCAGTACTTGTATTGGGTTTAAGATGATACCAGCTCACCAGGCAGGCTTTCTATTTTAAAAATAGCTCAGCAGCCACAGGGGGAAGATGCTGCTTGTACTTGCAACCTCTCTGGATAGTTTGGTTAGGTGTCAGCACAAATGCCCTACCAGCTGGTTGGCCAAATTTAAAATTTGATAGTGGAGGGTTTTGTAACAGGGACAGATGGGGAGAAAACTTTTAGTTCAGTGGATATGAAGTGCAACTCACCTTTTCCAAGTATTCTTTAGTGAATAAGCTGGAGGACTTGGAGCTTAGCTTCAGAACATGCAGCTGTGTCTGTAATACATACAAAGCATACGCTTTGGCTCGCAGTGTTTGCCAACCATAATGCCAAATTAAAGTAATCCCAGCTATTTGCACTTTGTCTGTATTTATCCAATCCTTACATTGTAAATTTTGCTGTCCTTCCTGTTTCCACCATTTCATCTGGCAGAGCATTCCAGGCATTTCCCACCCTGTTTAATAAAAGAAAAAACTAGCTTCATTCATCTCCATATCTTTAAGCTGTGAGGGAAAAGTTTAAAGCTATTCCCTCTAGTATTTGACATTTCTACCCTGGGTAAAAGATTCTTTCAAATCTCTCCATACCTTGTATAATTTTATCGACTTCGTCAGGTTGTGCCTCCACTTCCAATACACCAGAGAAAACAATCCAAGTTAGTCCATTAGTGTTGCCACTTTCAGGAATCTACTGACTTGTACCCAAGTCCCTCTGTACGTCAGTGCTCCAAGGGTCCTGTCATTTATAGCATACTCATCTTTTTTTTTGTATCTGGTCTCCCAAACTGCAGATACTGTAGAAGTTAAGTAGTTTCCCATTTGTCCTGTAGATCAACTTCACTCCAGCTGGAAGCTTGTGGTAGGTGACCAGTAGCAATGCAATGGAGAAAAATATGGTATCATTGGGAGAATGAAGCAGACTTGCTTAACACTAGCCTTCACTCAATGGCTCAATGTGGATATGTAATTTAGGATCAATACTTGTATGGCAGCAGGTACAAGATCAATTTCTGCTGGCAGCCTAATTGAGAAGGATGCTCTATAGTTCCTCTGTAGTGACCAAATTAAAGATTCTTGTGAGCTCACGTAAAAAGTTGTTTGATGATATTCTGAGTATTTCATTTGGGAGTTGATGCATGGTATTCCTGTATGTTGTGCATGTTGATGGATGGAATCTACACTGTGGTTTGAGAAACAACTTGTCTGTCATATGAAGGCACCCATGGAGGATCTTAATGATGACCTAATGTGGAAACCTCTCTAGTTATCACAAGAGGTTTAGTCATTATTTGAAGATGGATATATTTATGGCATATGTGCGGTCCCCTGGCGTATCCTCCCATTTCTGGCCATCGGCGATTAGATTGTTGAATTGCAACCAATGGCCCTCTTTACCAATTTTTAGAGTTCATTGGAGCCATCTGTGCACCTCGTCTTGTTTTGTATTCAGTTGATTTATGGCCTTTTGCTTTTATTGGTCTTGAGTGCAAAGAGGTTGAATTGGAATGACTGCTGTGAAGTAGAGTCAAAGATGGCACATTTCGAGGGTGGAGTTACGATTGATTCTTTGAAGTGTTTTCTCCAGCAGTCACCTGCTCTTTCCACTGATCAAAATTTAAAAACACAATGGGTTTTCTGCTGAACCTCAGATTTCAGGTGCTTGCAGAATTACTGCTCAAGGTGTGGCAGTATTTGTAGCTCAAGGACACTCTGTGTTTGGTATTATTTTGCTCCCATACCTCTTGATCAATCTCGCCATTCCTGGTGTTTTCCAATTGAAAATGCAGAATCCCTTTACAGGCTGATTCTGGAGGATTTCAGAGCAGTCCTGGAATCATGGGTACTTCTCAGCTTTAGCAAATAAAAGGTTGTCTGTGAGTTACTTTCCTGTGGGAAATTCACAATTATTTGTGGCATCATTTCTATTGTCACCAGTGTATTGGAGGCCGGCTGATGGAGATGAGGAGACTGGCAGCGGTATATCTAATAGAAAGAACATCCACAGGGAGAGAACCCTGGACAAGGAGGCATTATTTTAAAGCGTGGGTTGGTCATTAAATGACTTCTTCTCCCAGACCATATTCAATCTCTGGAATTCTTTGCTCCAGAATGTTTATGGAGGCTATCTTATTAATAGTGTTTGAGGTGCAAGTAGATAATTGCATTAAATATTTGGGAGATTGACATATTGGACACAGAGGAGGGGTTGAGGTCTAGGGAAGATCAATGATGATCATATTAATAGGCTTGAGAGGCCTAGTGGCCTATACCTGCTATTTTTTGTGTTCCAGTGGTAGAGGTAAAAATCCTTGAATTTTAAATGTACTAGTATAGGCACTTGATGCAACCTGCTACGCTCTCTATTTCTGTCTCCCCCTATTCGTTGACATGAGTTGTAGATAGTTGTGTGCAAGCTCCACAGTTCAGCATTCATGCATGCTTATCCTGGAGTTCTGAACTTCCGGAGTGATGTGGGGAAATGATAGTTTACTTCAGTCAGTTTAAACTGCAGGGGAAGGGTTGCAAAGAGGGGGTGGAAATGTCTGGATTAGTGTAGAATGAGATTCAATAAAAGTTTGTTTTAAGACAAAATATATTTGTTTTGGTGTAATCGCCTGCCTCTAGACCATTATAATTTAGCATTTCTGTGCATGTGTTGAATTGCAATTTCTGTGCATGTATTGAGACTTAAGTGAAAAGCTTGTCTAGCATTCTCTCCATACAGATCGTATCATTACATGGTGCATTGGGGTACAGTACTGGTAGGTTAATTGGTCATTGTAGATTATCCTATGATTCATCCATGGTGATATTGTGGTTTGCTGCGTAGTGTGTCTTGAAGGTCCAGAAAGGTCTATTCCACACTGTACTCCGCATTCTTTTATTGTTTTACCTTGCTTATTCATTTAGAGATGAAGTGTAACAACAACAACAGGGAAAGTACAGTACAGAAAAACCAAGCTGGGGGGGTGAAAGGGTATAACAGGAATGGTAGAATTACAGGAATTGGTAGAATCTAACCTTGCTGCTTGCTGGACTGTGCATTCAGTATTGTGCTTTGTTAATTGATATGGTGCTAAATTGGAGTAGAAATGGTGTAGCAGTTTGTGATAGGTGATGCCCAATGGGAAACATAAGGTTTGAACTAAGATGTTCCCCAGTGTGCCTGCTAATCCACATGTTCTTCCCATGAATGTATTAGATTTTTTTTGTATATTAGAGGAGATTTAAGCAATAAATATAGATTATGAAATTGAAAGATGTTGCTGATTTTTTTTTTGTGGGGTGGAATTCTGGCCTATTGGTTTATTTCTTTTGTTTCTGGGACAGAATTTGTCATTGGAAAAGTAATGGTATTGGTGGTGGAGAACTGACTTACTTGTTCAGGGAACTGGCCATTTTAATGTTGAGGGTTGGTGGTGATATGTTGAAATGCTGGAAATGGCAACAGAGAAACTATTGCAAGTGGATGCTGGTGGATTAGAAGACGGGGAAAGCCTGTTATGCTTTCTGCAAAGGAGGATAAGGGTGAGACTACAATTTGGAGTGATATAGAAATGTCTATTCCATCTCTCTAAACCAAGGGTTCCCAACCTGGGATTCATGGACCCCTCAGTTAATGGTAAGAGCCTATGGCATTAAAAAAGGTTGGGACCTCCTGCTCTAAAAGATGCGGCCCTCATGTACAGGAGGGTAAAATGAAGGAATGTGGCATTGTTGGAGCAGATTTAGCTCACTGGAAGAGCTCAGGTGAGGGTATAGGTTTTTTGTCAGTTATAAGCAGGTATGATTTGGAATGCACCACCAGATCAGTTTAGATACAAAATGGCACAGTAACATTTAGAAGAAATTTTATTTTGGTGTAATTAAAAAAATAATTGGAATGGCATTGGGAAAGTCAGCCTAGCAGGTTGCTCTTACGGAAAGGTCAATGAGTGAATGGTGGTTTACTGCCTGATTCAAAAATATACTAAGGGCACATTACACTGTGAGTAGTCCAAAACAACAATATTCTAGTTCATTCACTGATTGCATGGAAATGTGTGCAAAACAACACCACCTGTGAGATCAAAGTCTCTGACATAAGCTTCTCTATTAGGATATTTAACAGCAAATAGTGTTCCAGAAGTTGCTGCCAGTTTCACAGAATAAATACACATGTGCTGACAGTTTTGTTGTGATTCCAACAGCAAAATCCCACTATATTTGTACTGCAAACTTGTTTACTTGATAAATGACAAATCATATAAAATCTAAGGCTTGAAGTTTTTGAAGCATGACCCTGACAAACACATGCCACCAAAGCTTCAATAATCTCTCCTATTTTAATGGGTGTTTCTGTTGGAATGTGATGGTAGACTGCTCAATCAGCCTTTGAAAACCTTAATTTGCATGGAAATTAGTTTAGTAATAGCACTATTCATATCAAAGGGAAGGGATAGCTTGGAGTTCAAAAATGATGTGTGGTCTGCAGTAGAAGTTGGGGTTAGATTTGAAATTCTATATTAAAAGTTATTTTGTTTGAAATTCTGAGTGATGTATTTTTGTTTGTGTAAATATATTTTTATCAATTTGCAGGTTTAAATTATCTTGAGAAGACCTCATCACAAAGGCAGTTGTCTGTCCCTTCTCGATCACCAACTCTTTCGGCAGACCAGAATCCCTCAGATGGCTCACTAATGACTGAAAGGGAAATAACTCGATTAGAAAAATTCAAGCAGCTGTTGGCAGGCTCAAATCCTGATTTGGGTAAGCCTTAACTCTGAAGAGGGCATGTGAACACAAATAAAGATTCTATTCTGCGATAATCAAATTTAGATGTAGCCTATTTCAGTGAGGACATTCATTCATTTAATCTTCACCCATTTATTTTAACATTATCAGAACAAACTAGAGATATCAGAATTACTACAAGTGAAGGACATCTAAAGGCTTACAGTTGTGCAAAAGTCTGAAGCACATATATGGCGAGGGTGCATAAGACTTTTGCATAATACTGTAGCAATTTTATGTATTGCACTGCACTGCTGCTGCAAAAAAGAAAACAAGTTTCATGACGTGTGAGTGATGATAAATCTGATTTTGATATGGGTTTCTATTGTGGACTGAAAGTGGGAAGGAGGCGGGGAAAGGAGAGGGGCAGGGAGCAGGAAGCACCAGAGAGACATTCTGTAATGACGAATAAACAAATTATTTGGAATTAAATGATCTTGCCTGATGTCTTAGAGCTGGGTGTGTCTGCAGCTGCAACACCTCCGGCCTCTGGCACTCCTTCTCTGCCACCTGTCCCACACCTCTCCTGTAGTGCTGCATCCTCAACATTCCCAACTGCCTTTGCTCCTGCCAAATTAACACACTCTCTCTCCACTCCACATTGACAAATACAGTACTGTACACAAGTCTTAGGCACTCTAGCTATGTATGTGTGCCGAGGACATTTTTTCACAGTACTTTATATTTGGAGGCTGGGAACAAGAGAGACTGAAGGTTTTGGAATGCTGGAAGAACTTGTTGGGTCAAGCATTATCTCTCCTGATGCAGTGTTTGCCCAAAATGTTGACTTGAACTTAATACTTTTGGATGCTGTTTGATCAATTGAGTTCTTCTAGCATTTTTTTTAACTGTGTACATTGAGGTTGTTGGTCATTTAGAGCAATTAATGAGATAGAAGCAGCAATAATAAGTCATTCACAAATATTTATACTTGCTATGAAAGTATTTGGTCAGCTTTAATCAGTAAAGGGCATTAATTTTACTTTGTGGGAGAGGGGAGCTATGTCCAACATTTGGTTCTTAGTGCTTTATATTGTGTTTTCGTCACTAAATAACTAGTTTCATAGGTCTGTTGGTTCTGAAGAAATAACCAATTTGGAAATTACGATTATGTGATTAAATGTCTGTCTATTTTAATGTTAGTTATAGGTTGGCAAAATTAAAATCTTAAAGCCAGCCATGATTTCATGTTAGGAATATTCTAGTTTTATAGAATTCTTCATTGGCCTTTACATCCTGCAAATGTATCAAAACTGGTTGATTAAATTCCTCTTTGAGCCCAGGTACAGTTCAGAAAACCACATAGTGCATATGTGGAATCCTCAGAAGCTATACAACTAGCTGTATCTTGCATATAAATTTTACTCCTCGATTGCTCTTTTTTTTCTTGTAGCATTTTACTTCTAAGATCATCACTTTCAGAAATAAAAGGGTGTTTGGAGTTTGGATGTTCTCTTGCGAATGTGTAGATTTTCTCCTACGTCCTCGTAAAAGAGCCGTTAGGAGAATTAGCTTTTGTAAATTAAGCCTGGTGTAGAAAAGTGACAAAAAAAAACTAAAGGGGACTTGTAGAGCATGGAAATTTGCCCTTTGGCCCATCTTGACCACTGTGCCCATCAAGCTGGTTCTGTTTATCTGCATTTCACTCGTATCACTCTTTTAAAAAAAAAAGGAGGGGAGGAGAAGATGGTGGTGTGATGCAGCACACGCGGCCACTCCGAAATGATATCGTATTTGCAAGTAGGATGACATGCACAATCCTGATTTGATGGAGGCAGACGTGAGAAGCACGGAGGAACATCTGGAGAAACTTCTGAAATGCCCGCTTAGCTGCCACTGCTACTGTGCGATCGAGAATCTCCAGAGGGGAAGGCCCCAAATCCTCGGCTTTGCCTATTGCCTGTTGCCGGGGCTGGGGTTGAGGCGCTCGGCAGAGATGGTGCTCAGTGCTCAGTGTCGGAGGGCTGGTCGAAGGCTCGAAGTTTTCGGACGGACTCAAGAGTCGGCTGTGGTCGGTACTTCCAGGGTGCTGCATCGGCAGGTTTGCGGCGCTGGAAGCTCATGGCAGGGAGAGTTTTTCTTTCTTCTCCGTCTGCGTGAGATGATGGGACTTTCGAAAGACTTTGAGACTTTCTTTACCGTGTCCATGGTCTGTTCTTATCAAATTACAGTATTGCTTTGCACTGTTGAACTATATGTTATAATTATGTGGTCTTTGTCAGTTTTTCAGTTTTGTTTGTCCTGTGTTTCTGTGATATCATTCTGGAGGAACATTGTATCATTTCTTAATGCATGCATTACTAAATGACAATGAAAGAGGACTGCGTGTCCTCATAATCTAATCTAATCTAATAAAAAGCCCTTCTAGTCACATGGTTATCCAGTTGATGGGCATGTGAGAGAAAATATCTTGCAGGGAATGAGGGGGAATGGAACTGATGGGATTGCTTTGCTTGAGTTGGCATAGGCAAAATGGATTAAAAAGAACCTGCCTCTACCACTTTTATTTGAAATTCGTTCAACACTTACTTCAGGCTCCCCTGTCCTCCTCTGATAATTGACATCACTATATTCATGCAAGGAGAATATGCGCTGTGTGTTTAATATTAAATTCGTTAGATAAATTGAGCGTATTAGCCACTTATCACCTATATTCCGATCGTGATTAACACCCCCTCCGAACAGAATCGCCAAAAACGATTTGCAGAAAAAAGAAATCGGCAGGTACACGCATGCGTACTGGTGCCCGCGCAAGACTTCATGGTCATTATAGTCTTTTTGGGTAAATGCAACCTATTTGACTGCTACTCTTGTCTGTTGGCAACCGTACCCCCCCCCCCCGGGTCGGCCGGTCCGCAGTGCAAAAAAGGTTGGGGACCTCTGTTATAAAGCAAAAACGTATACGACAGACGGTACTGACTGGTTACATCACAGCCTGGTATGGAAACACCGATACCCTTGAACAGAAAACTGGAAAAAGTAGCGGATATAGCCTAGTCCATCATGGGTAAAGCCCTACCTCACCATTGAGTACGTCCACACAGAGTGCTATCACAGGAAAGCAGCATCCATCATCAGGCACTCCCAACATCCAAGCCATGCTCCTTTATTGCTGCTGCCATCAGGAAGAAGATACAGGAGCCTCAGGTCCCACATCACCAGGTTCAGGAACAGTTATTATCCCTCAACCATCACGCTTTTGAACCAGAGGGAATAATTTCACTCACCCCAATACTTAGCTGTTCGCACAACCCATGGACGCTATAAACACACTCTCTTTATATTTATTGCTGATTTATTTATTATTATTGGTTGTTTGTTTCTTTTTGTATTTGCACAGCTCATCTTTTGCACATTAGTTGTTTGTCTTTGTGTACATTTTTCATTGATTCTACTGCGTTTCTTTGTATTTACTGTGAATGTCTGCAAGAAAATGAATCTCAGGGTTATATATGGTGACATGTATGAACTTTGATAATAAAATTTACTTTAAACTTCGAAGTCCTCAATCAGTTCCTTAGTCTGATACTGTTATGATACTTGAAATGCTCCTTGAGACTTAATATTTAAACTTATTACTTTTGATAATTTGAAAACTTTATTCATTTGTTTTTCTCTTATGCTGAATAGAATTAGAATAATTAAATTGGGCATATCCAAACTTTTGGAAAACAATAGTAAATTGGTCACTAAGTATATGGATGTGAGTTCTTTTATTACTGTAAACTGATTTTTCTCTATTATGTTCATAGATCATCAGGACTCCAATGCTGAAAATCTCATCTAACAATTTTTTGTTTACTGTCATCTTGTACACCGTTACCACTATAGTGCAAGCTGTGTTAGACCCAGCGATATGAAATAAGATGGGATGAAGGTACCCTAAGATAGCAATAATCATTCAGTTTGCGGGAGAGAAGAAGAGGTTCAAATTGAGTATTTAAAATGAAGGCAATTTATGAAAGCAGACCTAACTTGCTAGTTTATGTCAGCAAAGTGAACAATTCAGTTAGTCCTCGAGTGCAGACAGAAGCAGCTAGGAAAGTAGTTGATATGGTGGTATTCATTTTTCCAAATCCCCAAGATTTTGGGTAAGCCCCCCAGCAAATTCTCCAACTCTGATCATTGACACAAATACCAGATTTTATTTATATTTTGATGTACATACAGCAAATCAAACTAATCTTTTATATTTCCTCTAAAACCTTAACTGGTTGCCTTCCCACCTTTCCCCCTCCATTGCTCACTCCTCTCCACCGTGCTGGGGAATGAAGCACAGCACTCAAGTGCAATTGCCAGTTCTTCTGTGCATGGTGTATTTGTACATCAGATGCTTTAAAGCAGTAGTCCCTGTGCAGAACAAATCTGTGGGCCTCTGTGAAACAGTTCTTCAGTTTTTCCACATTTCCACATGAGGTAGAGTCCTGGGGGACTTGCATCATTGGAGTAGGTTCTTCAGCCCATTGAATCTAAATTAACCATCGATCAGTCATTGTCATAAATCCAGCACATCCTTTTTGTTTCCTCCTCTCTTGCCCCCAGTGAACTCCCACTGATTATCCAGCCACTCATCTGCACTTCAGGTTATTCACCGTGGACATTCAAGAGATTCTGCAGATGTTTTTTGGACTTGTTCTTCTGTAGGGGTGCATTCCATGGAACAATGCCCAACTGAGAACACAAGCACATATGTATTTAAATCTATTATCTGCTCTTGTTTTTTTGAAAAAGGAATTTCAGGCATGAAAATATGTATTGTTTGATGAAATGAAGTTGGGTCAGATGTACTATAGTCAGAGGATGTTGTATTAGAACCAAGCCATTCCAGTAGTAAAAATAGTAAGCCTTTACCCATCTCAATCTGGGAATTTCACAATATTTTGTTTTTTGTAAGCAAGGAATTGTCGCTTTTAAACTTGCAAATTAAGCCTTTTCGGCAAGCTTTCCTATACCCAATATTTGATTTTTTTGGAGTGTTTCATTCACAACTTGGCAGTGAACATAGTATAGCTTAATTGCTGGACAAGTGGAGAAAAATCAGATAGCCCTCATTAAATTTTATAGGTAAATGTCATTGAGTTTTACTATTTTTAAAATTTCTACAAGTAATTGCTTTAATGTTTACGTTGTTTTAAAGGAATTGCTCCCGATGCTTTTTTCCTAATCTTTGCTCTGCTTTGTAGTCAATATGCTGCTTTTAATTGTTGCATTTGTTTTTATTTCTGGGATCTGGACTCAGCCGTCTAAACTATTTCCAACTATCTTCATGATTAACCACATCCCACCTTTGGAGGTATCAGAGTGATAGTTAGATTTTCTTTTATTGGATAGTGTGATGCAAATGTTACTTCTTGCCTATCAGTTCAGAGTTGGATATTGTCCATACCTTACTGCATCATTCTCTGAGGAGCTGCGCAAGAAGCTGAACCTTGTGCAATCAATCTGCTTCAGACATAATGGTAATGTGATGGATGATGCTTGTTACCTTTGTTAGATTTGGATGTGGTCTGAGTCCGACGTTGGCAATTGGTGCACAAGGTTAGAGCTTTTTGCAAATTGGATGTAAAGTTGGTGGAAGAGGCCTGTTCAGCCCAATATTACATGACATTTTTGTGTGTTAAAGATCAAAGGACAATTCTATAGTTGCTATGTTTCTACAATGCTTCCTTAGAATTACATATAATTTTCACACCTCCTTTGCACCCATACTCCAGACATCAAAAATGCATTGCCTGGTTTACTGTTGACTCCACTCCACAGCTCCAGGAAACTGTTGTCCAGGGCTGCATTTTAAATGTAATCTACAATCCACATTTAGGTCTAAAGATTGGTTGCTGAAGTTAATATTTTGGTATATAACCTAACTCCAGAATATGCTTTAACAGTGACTGTCCCATAATTATTGATCAGGTGGGGGGGCTTGGTTTTTGAGATTTGTCATCCAAAGAATAATTCAGAATTTACCTCAATAGTGAATTACACTTCTTGTGAGAGAAGGGAATATAAAAATGAATTAAAGCTTTTTCAAATTTTATTTTTTAAACTTGGCAGATTTTACAGTTGCTGCATAAAAACTTCATCTTTGCTTTGATTGACCAAATTTGCACTTTTACTTATTAACAATACACATTTCTTTTTAATGTTTTCTTTAATTGTGTGTACACTCTGAGTGAATCCCAAATATAAATGAAAGTGTGCAAAGCTTGCCTTAACCTATTTCTCATCCACTCATCTTAATATCTCCTTGTAGAGCATTTGTCAGATTTCTTGATGATGCTCCTATGAAGCACTGACACTGTACAAAATGTGGTATTTAAATGTTGAAAACCTGATATCCTGATGGAACAGCTCCAGTAATTTGCTGACCTGCTCTGTTTTATTGGTAATTGAGAAATTGTCTGTTTATAACTGCAAACAGTGTCAGCGGTGCAGAGTTAAAGTTCAAAGCTTCATTCCTCTCTGTCAAATTTATGACAGAATTAGAACAAGAGGGTTGGCAGATCCAGTTACTTCTTTGATTTTTTTTTTGCATACACAGGAAGTTAACATGAGATGATAAATGGTGGCTCTGAATTAACTTCATGATTGGTATTGATAAGGAATCTTTGAATTGGGTGGAAAAAGCCACATTTGGGATTTCTCACAAAGGCACACCAGTTAATTGTACCGCTCATGGCAGACTCAGTTTTATTAATCACAGCCTGAGGTTTTTTCTATCTTCCTGTGGGTTACTGTAAATAAAGTTACAGGATGGAATTCTGATAAATGGTGCTCATCATGGCAGTGAAGTCGCATAATTTTTTCATGTCTTGCATAGTCTACTGTTCACAAATGAGATGTCACTGGTAGAGTATTCATATCCAAGTTACATTTTAACTAAAGAGTTCTGATCCAAGAAAACTTCTATTTTCTATAAAGTTAATTCACAGACATACAGAAAAATTATTTTAGTTGACAAACTATTGATGCTTTGAATTTGCTGAAACAGATTATGGTGTTATGACAAATTCCATCCATTCCTTATTAATCTCCGCATCTTGGGTTCTGATCAGAATATTTCTGGGCCTATAGCAACTCACATACAAGCTCTGACATTTGCAAAATAGGATCATAATTGAATAGACTTTATTACTTGCATTCTTTCAATACATGAAGAGTAAAAACTTTATGTTACATTCCGTTCAAATGTGCAAATTCCATTTAAATTCAGTAGTAATGTATAATAAATATATACAACAGGATAGTCAATATAACATAGAAATACAGCAGCATTGGCATGAATTAACAGTCTGATGACCTGGTGGAAGAAGCTGTTCCTGGAGCCTGTTGGTCCTGGCTTTTATGCTTCAGTGCAGACTATATTTGTAAAAAAGAAATTACATTTAGTTCAACTGTTAAAAATAAATTCATAACAAAACTGTAATTGTCATAATCTGTAGTCTTTTTATCAGATGGTATACATTGTTTTTTTAGAAGAAAATAAAAATGAGTTTATTTTTTCAATCTTGTGCTCACAATGCCGGGACCTGTTTCTCTTGAGAAATACAGCCTCTCAAATTTATTTATCCTCTTCAGTCTAACTGCTATGTAGAAAGTTCCATGTTCTTTTTTTTTGAGTAAAGAGGTTTCTTGTGAATTCCCTTTGGTCATTGTTTTTCATGATTATTATTACAGAGAAAACATTCCCTCTGTTCACAACCTTTTCCCTTTGTCATTTTAAATTGTAAGTAAATTTTTAGTCCACTGTAAGTCGCTTCTCTTTTGAGGAGAATGAAAATAACTAGTCCGTAAATACTTTGCTGATAGAGTCTTGCATTTCTTTCTTTTTCCAATATTTTTATTGATTTCTATATAGAAGAATACAGAGTCCAAGAGAATACATATTTTTTCTTTTGTTTTACAATATAATGATACCAGATACAGTATATTGAATCACATTTACAAACTCCTTACTCTATATTCATAAAGATTAGATTAATTCGTATACCAGAATGTAAACAATTTTATTAAAAAAAAATCTACACCCACTACCAAAATCAAAGCTGTTTGGGGAAAAAAAAAGAGGAAAAAAAACTTAACAGATAATAAAATATGCTATTAACCAACTTCTGTACTTATTAGATTATGAGGACACGCTGTCCTCTTTTATTGTCATTTACTAATGCATGCATTAAGAAATAGTACAAATGTTCCTCCAGTATGATATCACAGAAACACAAGACAAACCAGGACCAAAAAACTGACAAAAACCACATAATTATACCATATAGTTACAACAGTGTAAAACAATACCATAATTTGATAAAGAACAGACCATGGGCACGGTAAAAAAAAACCTGAAAGTCTCTTGAAAGTCCCATCATCTCACGTAGACGGTAGAAGGAAGAAAGACTCTCCCTGCCATGAACCTCCAGCGCCGCAAACTTGCCGATGCAGCACCCTGGAAGCACCCGACCACAGCCGACCCTTGAGTCCGTCTGAAAACTTCGAGCCTCCGACCAGCCCTCCGACACCGAGCACCAAGCACCATCTCTGCTGAGCGCTTCGACCCCGGCCCTGGCCCCGGCAATAGGCAAAGCCGAGGATTTGGGGCCTTCCCCTCTGGAGATTCTGGATCGCGCAGCAGCAGCGAAGCGGGGATTTCAGAAGTTTCTCCAGATGTTCCTCCATGCTTCTCACGTCTGTCTACATCAAATCAGGATTGTGCACGGTACCTACTTAACAAATACCAATATCATTTCGGAGCAGCCGCGTGCGCTGTGTCGCGATGCCATCTTCTCCTCCCCTCCTTCCTTTAATGAGAAGTCAAAGATTATGAAAATAATTTAAAAATCATTGCATTTCTGACCTTTCCTTGTCAACCTATTGTACACCCTCTAAAGTAGGGGTCCTCAACCTAGGGTCCACGGACCCCTTGCTTAATATTATTGGTCCATAGCATAAAAAAAGTTGGGAATCCATGCTCTAAGGTGTTACTATCCTTTCTATGAGGACGACAGTTATGTGTTGTGTTCTGTGTATGGCTTAAGTTTGAGTACTGTCTTGGCTTTTGCACATTTTCTCATGTTTGTGATTTGTTAGTTTTTGTCTGTTTATGTATATTTTTTCATAAAAGTCCTTTTGTATTTTTTACGGTAAATGCCTGCAAGAAAGCAAATCTCAAGGTACTATGTAGTAACGTATATATACTTTCATAATATATTTGAACTTGAGATGGACAAGGAAGGGAATGGGATATTCCCATAGATTTTTCTCTCCTTGTGTGCTAATTGTTAATACTAATTATGATTATGAAGACACATAGTTCTCTTTTATTGTCATTTAGTAATGCGTGCATTAAGAAATGATACATTATTTCCTCCGGTGTGATATCAGAACAAACCAAGACTGAAAAAACTGCAAAACCACATAATTATAACATATAGTTACAAACAGTGTAACAATACCATAACTTGATGAAGAAGTCCATGAGCACAGTAAAGTTCAAAGTTTCTCAAATGTCCCACATCTCACGCAGATGGGAGAAGGAAGAAAAACTCTCCCTGCCATGCCGACCACAATCCGACTCTGAGTCATCCGAAAACTTCGAGCTCTGATCAGCTCTCCAACACCGAGTACTGAGCGCCATCTCTGTCCGAACGATTCGACCTCCTTCTCGGTCACCAAAAGCGGGCAAGGCTGGGGATTTTGAGGCTTACCCTCCGAAAGTTTCCCAACCACACAGTAATGACAGCAGCGGATGGGCGTTTCAGAAATTTCTCCAGATGTTCCTCTGAGCTTTCACGTCCATTCTCCATCAACATTAACATAGCATTAGCATAGAATTCTATTTGGAGTACAAACTTTTGCAATTAATCATGCATATCTCCAGACAGGCAGTTTTTGTTTTGTGTCCACTGTCTTGGCATAACTTGCCTATTCCTTCTTGAAACAGAATCAGGTTTATTATCACTAACATATTTCATGAAATTTCATTTTTTTTTGTGGCAGCAGCACAGTGTAAGGCATATTATAAAATACTTTAGTCACAAAAATGAATACCTCCTCAACTGAGTAGAACATATTCCAGGTGATGAGGGTATTTAATGATGGATTCTGCATTCTTGAGGCACTGCCTCTTGAACATGTCCTCGATGATGGATGGGGTTGTACCTATGATGGAACAGGCTGACTTTATAGCCCTCTGCAGCCTCTTGCAATCCTATTCATTGGTGGTTCTTTCCGATGTAAACGGTCAGAATCCTCTCCACTACACATCTGTAGGAATACAGGTGCAGGTATAGAATCCATACAAATTGATGCTAAGCCCTTGTATAGTAATTTAAAGTTTATTATTATAACGTACTGCTGCCGCAAAACAACAAATTTCACAACATTTGCCAATGGTATTCATTAAATTTGATTCTGATTTTGGTTCATGTTCTGTGCTCTTATCAACAATAATTTTAATGCTGGCAAATTAGAATTAATATTTAACTGAGATATAAATGCATATGTATGTAGTTCAGATGTGGCTTCATGCATACATCTGCACTTTTAGGGAAATCTATCTCAAACATATTTCCAAGGGATGTGTACATCCAAAGCAAGTGTTGAATAGTTAGTTGTTGTAAATGACAAAGGCAGGATAAATGTTTAGAAACTGGACAGGATAAGGTCGTCTCAAACCGGCGTGATAATGGGAGTGAAAGTGACTGGAGTCCTTTGTATGATGTAGAGTATGTAGGACCAGAGCTTTGGGAGCATCAAATGGGATGCCCAGACTGGGACTCTATTCTGACTGAATTCTATGATTTGAAGTGTTGCTTTCAAGGATTTGTTATATCTCATGTTCTTAGTATTTGCACAGATTATCTTTCACATATTGGCCCCATCTCCAATGGGATCCCACCACCAAGCACATCCCTCTCTTCCAGCCCCCCCACTGCACTTTCCACTTCCCGCAGGGATCACTCCTTACACGACTGATGAGAAGGCGGGGGAGTGGGACTAAATGGGAGAATGGATCAGCTCATGATAAAATGGCGGAGCAGACTCGATGGGCCGCATGGCCGACTTCTGCTCCTTTGTCTTATGGTCTTATGGACTCTTTTGTCTTTCCTCACTGATCTCCCTCCCTGGTACATCCTGGCAAGTGGAACAAGTGCCACAACCTACCCCCCTACGCCTCCAACCTCACTACCATTCGGGCTCCAAATAGTCCTTACAGGTGAGGCAACACTTCACTTGTAAGCCTGTTGGGGTCATCTACTGTATCCAGTGCTCCCAGTGTGGCCTCCTGTATATCGGTGAGACCCGACGTTGATTGGGAGACCGCTTCACTGAGCACTTTTGCTCTGTCTGCCACAAAAAACGGGATCTCCCAGTGGCCACCCACTTCAATTCTACTTCCCATTCCCATTGCGACATGTCAGTCCGTGGATTCCTCTACTGCCGTAAAGAGGCCTCACTCAGGTTGGGGGAGCAACACCTGAGATTCTGTCTGGGTAGCCGCCAACTTGATGGCATGAATGTTGATTTCTTGAAGTTTTGGAAATTGCCCCCCCCCCCCCCCCACCATTCCTCATTCCTATTTCCTTGTCTCACCTTATCTCCTTACCTGCCCAACAGCTCATTCTGGTGCTCCTCTCCCTTCCCTTTCTTCCATGGTCTTCTCTCCTCTCCTATCAGATTCCCCCTTCTCCATCCCGTATCTCTTTCACCAATCAACTTTCCAACTCTTTACTTCACCCCTCCCCCCTCCCAGTTTCACCTATCACATTTTCCCCCATCTTCTTAAGGCTGATTTATACTTGTGCGTCAAATCGACGCCATAGGTACGGTGTAGCCGCGAACCCTACGCAGTACTCTACGCCAGCCCTATGCTGTGGCCTGACGTGCACCTTTCCCAAAATGTAACTACAAGTCGCAGCAATGCAGACCACAACAGCTGTGGTTGGTTCGCTTGGTAGCATCGCATTTCCTCCTACGCTGCAGTAGCTTCCCATTGGGTGACTGAAGGGCAGGGAAGGAACTCTGGCTGCAATGCTTTCCATAAAGCTTTACAGACCCCCGAAATTATGGAGGACACATTTCGCTTTTACGAAAAAAGACGCTCACTTTAAACTTGTTTACCCCGAGAAAGACTACCATGACCATGAAGCCTTGCACGGGCAGGTGTGCGCGCATGTGTGACATGCGCGAATTGCAGAGCGATGCAGACACACCAACGCACAAGTATAAATGCTCATAACGGCGTAGCCCTCTTGCGTAGGCTACGGCATAAACTGGTACACAAAAGTATAAATCTACCTTTACTCTGACTTCTCCTCTTACTTTCCAGTCCTGATGAAGGGTCTTGGTCTGAAACTTCGACTGTTTACTCTTCTCCATAGATGCTGCCTGATCTGAATTCCTCCAGCATTTTGTGTGCGTTGCTTTGGATTTCCAGCATCTGCTCATGTTTGTGATTTTTCAGTCTTTGTTTATTTATGTGTTGTTTTACATAAAAATCCTGTAAGTGCTGCAAGAAAACGAATCTCATGGTAGCATGTACACTTGCATAATATATTTACTTTCCACTTGAGTTAGGATATTCCCATAGACCTTTCTCTCCTTATGTGCCATTTGTTAATTCTAATTAACATTGAATTCTATTTAACATTGAATTCTATTTTGAGTACAAACGTTTGCAAATTATCTTGCATATCTTCAAACTGGCGGATTT
This sequence comes from Mobula hypostoma, assembly GCF_963921235.1. Taxonomy (NCBI): domain Eukaryota; kingdom Metazoa; phylum Chordata; class Chondrichthyes; order Myliobatiformes; family Myliobatidae; genus Mobula; species Mobula hypostoma. The sequence goes on from NC_086116.1 coordinate 25,692,929, forward strand.
TGTTTTATGCTCCTGATATGATCTTAAGCCAATCATTGTTGTTTTTCCTTTTCCAAACGCAGAAGAGTTGAGAAAACTCAGCTGGTCTGGAATCCCAAGGCAGGTCCGACCAATAACATGGAAGCTACTTTCAGTAAGTGTGATGATGCTTTTTAATTCTTTTCCCTTTAATATCCAAGAGGTATAAGCTATGGATGCAAATGTGTTTAAGGGAGAATTGTTTTTTGCTTATGATTAAATCTTATAAATTTACTAAATCTATTGGAATTGTGTCTAGATTTTAGTCAAGGCTTTTTTGAGTAGATGACTAGAGATGGGTGTGGAGAACACTCAGTAAACGCACTCCTTGCACATGGGCATTTACACACACACAAACATTGCCTTGTCATTCTGGTTTTGTTGCGCTGAATGTTTTTTCCCAGTATATTCTCACAGTGGGTACTAAACTGAGTTGATGCACTTGGGTTGACTTTATGGTACCTCTTCTGCCATACACAGTGGAATATTCCAATGCTTTAGATGTGTATGTATTGTATACTGTATTTAATGTAGATACTACTGTTTTGTAATATGATTCTAACTACATTGTGGGGTACATCATATTCCAAGAGAATTAAGTTAAGATGGTATATGCTAGTGCCAAATAAAAAGGAGCTCATCTCCTTCAGAGGGGGAGAGATCAGGGCTGTCAGGAGTTCACGCTAGACATAAAAATAGTATGGAGCTATTATTGTGTTTTCTGGTAGATTTTTATTGTTAATATTAGCAGTTTTCTTTTTGCTATTTTTGCAAGTTTGATTTTTGACACACCTAATAAACACACTCGCACAAAAGTGCAAAGCAACTCCAGCCATTTTTTCCTGTGGTCATAAGCCACGTATCTAATAAGGTGTTTTTCAGTTTTTTAATCTACTTGGAGCTAATGCGTATTGGTGTTAATTTAAGTGAAGGCTGAGCTTCAACATTTTCAATTGTCTCAACTAATCTGAATTTGTGAATGATTCATTGTGTTGGGGTAGAGGACTCGGCAAATGTGCAGATGATGGAATTTGCAATGAAATTTAGGAACTAGTGACTTGTTTTGAAGATGTCATGCTTGAAGCTACCTGATTTTGAAGATTTTTTTTGTTGGTAAGACAATCTTGGTGCAGTTTATAAGTTTGCACTTGAGTTTCGGTATGACATTTGAAACTACAATTGTCCTGACTTGGATAGCATTATACAGATGTGCACCTGCATTCAATCATTTGGTTACAGCACTTCTGTTTGGTGAACTGTTTATGCCAGTCTGCATCCTAATAAAGGAAAAGCCCTCTTGCTTCATAAAGTAGAAATGGATTTTTTATTTGCTTTGTGTTAAGAACTGTTCTTTGAATAGAGAAACATAGAAACATAGAAAACCTACAGCACAGTACAGGCCCTTTAGCCCACAAAGCTGTGCTGAACGTGTCCTTACCTTAGAAATTACATAGGGTTACCCATAGCCCTCTATTTTTCTGAGCTCCATGTACCTGTCCTGGAGTCTCTTAAAAGACCCTATCGTATCCGCCTCCACCACTGTCGCCAGCAGCCCATTCCACACACTCACCACTCTCTGCATTTTTTTTTCGAAAAAACAACTGACCCCTGACAAAATACTGTTAGCTGGCTGACTAAAGAAAAGTGGTTCTAACTTTAAAGTGCAAAACTTCAATGCTAAGTTGCTACCAGACTGATAGTTGTATTCTGTACTCCATAGCTAGAATAACTCAGCAGTTGAGAAAAAATGTCTTTAGTGGATGAGATGTTATTTCTTGTTAGATTTTAATAATTTTAATAAAATTCATGATGTCAAAAAAAGAGAATTTTCTAATGCTAATCTTTAATTTTCTACATTAAGATATCTATTTATTATTAGAGTTTATATGTGCAAAATATGGATATGTACTTATGAATAGACTAAAATATTTTGAGTTATTTCTTGAAAAGCTTCGTGTTGCACCTGGGTCATTAAACCAATGTTTTAAATTCTCCAGTTTTGGCCACCTACTCCCATGTCCCTTCATCTCTCCTTCAGATTCACCCAGATCGTCTGACACCCTTCTTTCCAATGTTTCTCAACCTTTTAGCTCTTGATTTGTTTGCACCACATTCTAGTGTCTACAGTTTTTTGTTTCCAATGACTGTATTCCATCAGCTTTTCAGGAGCACTACGGTAGATGGGCACCAGTTTACCGGCAGTTCAAAAAGCAAGAAATGCAACTAAGTAATTTATTAATAGCACTTTTTTTGTGGAAAATTGTGGTAAACAAGCACCACGAATAATTAGAGGCGAACGAAGGTGAGGCTGACTTGAGAGTTGAGGCATGAAGATGCAAGATAATGTCGGAGCGAGGTCAAGGCATGTTCGAGGAAAATTGGACAGAGTGAGGTCAGACGTGGTCAAGACAGAGATGGGGTGTGTGAAGTGGAGATAAGTTGAGCCTGTCCAACTAAACTGAGTGAGATCTGATCGATCTAAGTGCCGGGTCGATTTAGAAAGATTAGTATTGTGGCGGCCCAGAGCACATGGATGTGCCAGGGGCCGGCTCCTAGTGCAATGGATTACTGGTGCTTGATCAAGTTAAACACTGGCCTGGATGGATTAAAAAAGTTGGGTGTTGGGGACTGGAGGCGACAATGGAGCTGGTTCTGCTTGCTGCCCTGTGATCTTTACTCTGCTGTCCGCAGTGCTGAGGCTGTGGCCTGCTCTGAGCTTCACGGCGATTTGCCCTGCTGTGTAATGAACTGAGGCTGAGGCTATCGGCCTGCTCCGTCTACGCTGGGCTTTGTGTCAGTGGACTGACTTTAGTTCTGAATGATGTTGCTTGCTTTTTTTTCTGTTTGCATGATTTGTGTATTTTTTAAAGATCTCTGCACATTGGGTGTTTGTTAGTTTTCTTTTGGGTTGTTTTGGTTTTGTTGTTTTGTGGCTGCCTACAAGGAGATGAACCTCAGGGTTGTATAATTTGATATAAATGTACTTTGAATTTTAGTAAATGATGCATAAAGACAGCCAGATTTGTCTGTAATCTGATAGTTTAAAGGAACACTTTGGTAATAGAAGTAATTGTATGAATTTTGCCAGCTGATGTGCATTACAATGGCCTTAGTTAGTTGTAAGATGAGATAACTATCAATTTAATATGATGAATCTCTGTATCTCAATGTAGGCTGTAAATGGGATGATGCAAAACAAATTTCTACCGATGTTGATTCATTCAGCAGTCATTGTGAGTGTTTTGAGCTGGTACATGAAAATGAACAACTGCTTAAATAGTCAAAAATAAATGTTAAGCAACACACAAAAACGTTGCTGGTGAACACAGCAGGCCAGGCAACATCTATAGGAAGAGGTACAGTCGACATTTCGGGCCGGGACCCTTTGTCAGGACCAACTGAAAGAAGAGCTAGTAAGAGATTTGAAAGTGGGAGGGGGAGGGGGAGATCTGAAATGATAGGAGAAGACAGGAGCGGGAGGGATGGAGCCAAGAGCTGGACAGTTGATTGGCAAAAGGGATATGAGAGGATCATGAGGCCCAGGGAGAAAGAAAAGGGGGAGGGGGGAAAAAGCCCAGAGGATGGGCAAGGGGTGTAGTGAGAGGGACAGAGGGAAAAGAAGGAGAGAGAGAAAAAGAATATAAATAAATAATGGATGGGGTGGTGGGGGGAGGTGGGGCATTAGCGGAAGTTTGAGAAGTCAGTGTTCATGCCATCAGATTGGAGGCTACCCAGATGGAATACAAGGTGTTGTTCATCCAACCTGAGTGTGGCTTCATCTTTACAGTAGAGGAGGCCGTGGATAGACATATCAGAATGGGAATGGGACGTGGAATTAAAATGTGAGGCTACTGGGAGATCCTGCTTTCTCTGGCGGACAGAGTGTAAGTGTTCAGCGAAATGATCTCCTAGTCTGCGTCGGGTCTCGCCAATGTATAGAAGGCCACATCAGGAGCACCGGAAGCAGTATATCACCCCAGCCGACTCATAGGTGAAGTGTCGCCTCACCTGGAAGGACTGTCTGGGGCCCTGAATGGTAGTGAGGGAGGAAGTGTAAAGGTATGTGTAGCACTTGTTCCGCTTACAAGGATAAGTGCCAGGAGGGAGATCAGTGGAGAGGATGGGGGGGGACAAATGGACAAGGGAGACGTGTAGAGAGCGATCCCTGTGGAAAGCGGGGGGGGGGAGAGGAAGATGTGCTTAGTGGTGGGATCCCATTGGAGGTGGTGGAAGTTACAGAGAATAACATGTTGGACCCGGAGGCTGGTGGGGTGGTAGGTGAGAACAAGGGGAACCCTATTCCTAGTGGGGTGGTGGGAGGATGGAGTGAGAGCAGACGTGCGTGAAATGGGGGAGATGCGTTTGAGAGCAGATTTGATAGTGGAGGAAGGAAAGCCCCTTCCTTAAAAAAAAAGGAGGACATCTTCCTCGTCCTGGAATGAAAAGCCTCATCCTGAGAGCAGATGCGGCGGAGATGGAGGAACTGCGAGAAGGTGATGGTATTTTTGCAAGAGTCAGGGTGAGAAGAGGAATAGTCCAGATAGCTGTGAGAGTCAGTAGGCTTATAGTAGACATCATTGGATAAGCTGTCTCCAGAGACAGAGACAGAAAGATCTAGAAAGGGGAGGGAGGTGTCGGAAATGGACCAGGTAAACTTGAGGGCAGGGTGAAAGTTGGAGGCAAAGTTAATGAAGTCAACGAGCTCAGCATGCGTGCAGGAAGCAGCGCCAGTGTAGTCATCGATGTAGCGAAGGAAAAGTGGGGGACAGGTACCAGAATAGGTTTGGAACATAGATTGTTCCACAAAGCCAACAAAAAGGCAGGCATAGCTAGGACCCATTCAGGTGCCCATAGCTACACCTTTAGTTTGGAGGAAGTGGGAGGAGCCAAAGGAGAAATTATTAAGAGTAAGGACTAATTCCGCTAGACGGAGCAGAGTGGTGGTAGAGGGGAACTGATTAGGTCTGGAATCTAAAAAGAAGCGTAGAGCTTTGAGATCTTCCTGATGGGGGATGGAAGTATATAGGGACTGGACATCCATGGTGAAAATAAAGTGGTGGGGGCCAGGGAACTTAAAATCATCAAAGTTTCAGAGTGTGAAACTAAATAAATCAAAAATAAATGTTAGTCTGGAGGAAAGAAAGCACATTACCAGTGCTACCTAAATATTTTTTAACATACTCGAATCTGACAAGCTGTTAAAAGCTATAATTTTCTCTGGATGTCCTTCATTTTTATTTTCCAGGATTTGCAGTTTATTATTTTCTGTGCTTTTGATCATTCCCTTCCCCAATCAACCACCAAAATGTTTGTGTTTACCTCAATCCTTGACACCATGGTATTCCTTATCTTTATCTTTTCGAGCAAAGATATAAAGAACCCATTGTAAACACGAGGAATTCCGCAGATGCTGGAAATTCAAGCAACACACATCAAAGTTGCTGGTGAATGCAGCAGGCCAGGCAGCATCTCTAGGAAGAGGTACAGTTGACGTTTCGGGCCGAGACCCTTCCTGGGTCTTGGCCCGAAACGTCGACTGTACCTCTTCCTAGAGATGCTGCCTGGCCTGCTGTGTTCACCAAGAACCCATTGTACTCAGCTTATCTGTCTGAATTGGGTTGAGTTGTTAAGCTTGGATGGTGCTATTTAATGTTAAGTATTGAATGAATTGCAACTTTTTATCAGGTTCATAAAATGTTGATGCCTTTGGTATGGTAGTGTGCATTCCCAATTGCTTTTGCAATGGAGACCTTTCAGATTAAATTCATAGTTCTGGAGGTATTGACTAGGTTGGGTCAGACCCTAATCAGAATCAGGTTTATTAGAAACTGAATTAGAATCAGGTTCATTATCACTGTGATATATTTTAAAATGTTTTTTGCAGCAGCAGTATAACGTAAACACAAGTGTAAGTTACCAAAACCAAATATTGCAAAAGAGGAACAATGAGGTAGTGTTTATGCACTGCTCAGAAATCTGATGGCAGGGAAGTAGTTCCTAAAAATGTTGAGTGTTGGATTTCTGGCACCTGTACCACCTCCCCAGTATTGGTAACAAGAAGAGGGTAATACCTGGATGTTGAGAGTTTTTACTAGTGGATTCTGTCTTCTTGAGGAACTACCCCTTGAAGATGTCCTCGATGGAGCTGGCTGAGTCTACACCATCTGCAGCCTCCTTTGATCCACCAGACGTTGTGGGGATTTGCATAGGTGTAGCCTTGTTCTCCCTTTCAAAGTGTACATAAAAGGTGTTGAGCTCATTGGGCAGTGAAACATCACAGATTTCTTTTTAAATCTTTTTATTGAATATGTATACAAAAGGTAAGCCATATAGGCACTAATACACTGTTAGAATATAATAAAATAACAGGAGATATTAAAACAGAAAATAAATGATACAAACAATGTAATTTAAACATAAAATAATAAGGTAACATAATAGTATGCTAATTTTTATATATATATATATATATATCAATAGAAAAAGGAAAAAAAAACCCCAAAAAAACCACCGTGCAACTAAACTAAAAGCAAAGCAAAGCAATGGGCTAACTTGGAAACAAGTAGAGTTAAAAGACTTAAAATCACGTCCTCAAACCCGACCTCCATTAAAAACAGTAGAAAAAAACAAGAAGGGAATATAAATATGGAGCAAAAAGGGGAAGAAAAAAAATTACATTAAATGAAAATATTGAATAAAAGATCTCCAGGTCTGTTCAAATTTAAGTGAGGAATCATAAAGATTGCTTATAATTTTCTCCAAATTCAAGCATAATATCGTCTGAGAAAACCAAAAAAAGGTAGATGGAGCATTAAGCTCTTTCCAATGTTGTAAGATACATCTTTTCGCCATTAAAGTAAGAAATGCAATCATTCTACGGGCTGAAGGAGAAAGATTACTGGAAATTTTAGGTAATCCAAAGATAGCAGTAATAGGGTGAGGAGAGATATCTATATTCAATACCTTTGAGATAATATTAAAAATGTCTCTCCAAAAAGTTTCCAGAGTAGGACAAGACCAAAACATATGAGTTAAAGAGGGTATCTGCCCTGGACATCTATCACAAAAAGGATTAATATGAGAATAAAAACAAGCTAATTTATCTTTGGACATATGTGCTCTTTGAACAACTTTAAATTGAATTAGGGAATGTTTAGCACAGATAGAGGAAGTATTGACTAATTGTAAAATCTGCCCCCAGTCATCCACGGAAATGATAGAGCCCAATTCCTGTTCCCAATCTACCCTAATCTTATCAAATGGAGCTTTCCTAAGTTTCATAATAATATTATAAATCATAGCCGATGCACCTTTCTGACATGGATTATGGTTAATTATAGTATCTAAAATATATGTAGGAGGAAGCATTGGAAAGGAAGAAAGTATAGTCCTTAGGAAATTTCTAACTTGTAGATATCTAAAAAAATGTATTCTTGATAAATTATATTTATTAGATAATTGTTCAAAAGACATAAGGGAACCATCTAAAAATAAATCCAAAAACCGTGAAATACCCTTAGTCTTCCAAATTTGAAAAGCACGATCCGTGAAAGAGGGAGGAAAAAATATGTTACCTAAAATAGGAATCGCTAGCCCAAATTGGTTAAGATCAAAAAATTTTCTGAATTGAAACCAAATACGTAAGGTATATTTAACTATCGGGTTAGAGACCTGTTTAAGGTGTTTCAAATCAAAAGGAAGAGAGGAACCTAAAATAGAGCCAAGTGTATAGCCCTGAGCAGATTGTAATTCCAATACTACCCATTTAGGAATGGATAGTATATCCTGGTCAAGTAACCAAAATTTCATATGTCGAATATTAATTGCCCAATAATAGAATCTAAAGTTAGGTAATGCTAAACCTCCATCTCTCTTAGCTTTCTGTAAATGTATTTTACCCAGTCTCGGGTTTTTATTTTGCCAAATAAATGAAGAAATTTTTGAGTCAACTTTATCAAAAAAAGATTTTGGAACAAAAATCGGTAATGCCTGAAATATATATAGAAATTTTGGCAGAAGAAACATCTTAACTGCATTAATACGACCAATCAAAGTTAAATATAATGGAAACCATTTAGATGAAAGTTGAGTAATATGGTCAATTAAGGGTAAAAAATTAATCTTAAATAAATCTTTGTGTTTACAAGTAATTTTAATCCCAAGATATGAAAAATAATTATTAATCCATTTAAACGGAAAGTTGTGATATAAGGGAAGTTGTTTATTAATCGGGAAAAGTTCACTCTTACTAAGATTTAATTTATAACCTGAAAAAAGACTAAATTGTGCTAATAAATCTAAAACAGCAGGGATGGATTTTTGAGGATTAGAAATATATAAAAGTAAGTCATCAGCATAGAGTGATATTTTATGGGACTTTAAGCCCCGAGTTATCCCAGTAATATTTGGAGATTCTCGAATGGCAATTGCAAGAGGTTCTAATGCAATATCAAATAATAAAGGACTAAGAGGACAGCCTTGTCGAGTACCTCGAAAAAGAGGGAAAAAAGGTGAGCTTAAAGAGTTAGTACGGACCGAGGCTACAGGAGAATGATATAACAGTTTGATCCAGGATATAAATTTCGAGCTAAAATTAAACATTTCAAGAACCTTTAATAAGTAAGGCCATTCTACTCTATCAAAAGCTTTCTCAGCATCTAAAGAGATAACACACTCAGGAACATTTTGTGAGGGGGTATAAACAATATTTAACAGTGTACGTATGTTATAGAAAGAGTAATGACCTTTAATAAAACCCGTTTGGTCTTCCGAAATAATAAAAGGAAGTACTTTTTCTAATCTGTTTGCTAATAATTTAGAAAAAATTTTAGAATCAACATTTAATAAAGATATTGGTCTGTAAGATGCACATTGAGCAGGATCTTTATCCTTCTTTAATATTAGAGAGATTGACGCTCTATTGAAAGATTCGGGAAGTTTACCCAGTTTTAATGAAGCCTCGAAAACCCTACAGAACCACGGGATTAATGAAGATGCAAAACATTTATAAAATTCTGCGGTAAACCCATCAGGGCCAGGAGCTTTCCCCAGGTTCATAGAGGAAATAACATTCTTAATCTCATCAGTGGTAATGTGGGTACCTAGCATAGAAGTCATATCCCGTGAAATCTCAGGGAATTCTAGGTTATTAAAAAAATCATTCATATATTTAGAGTCTCGAGAGGACTCTGATTGATATAAGGAAGAATAAAAATCAAAAAAGGTTTGATTAATCCCCGCATGGTCAAGTATCAGTCGATCATTTTGATTATAAATCTGATTAATTTGAGACTTAGTATAATTAGATTTCAATTGGTTAGCCAACAGTTTGCCAATTTTATCACTGTGTACATAAAATTCACTTCTTGTTTTCTTTAATTGGTTTACAATCGAGGACGAAAGTAATAAACTGTGTTCCATTTGAAGTTCAGTTCTTTGTTTATATAACTCCTCAGAGGGAGCTGTAACATATTTCTTATCAATTTCCTTAGTCTTGTCCACAATTACCAACTCCTCCTGCTTCAGCTTCTTCCTCAAAGCAGCAGAATACGAGATAATCTGACCAGGAATATAAGCTTTAAAAATATCCCAAAGAATGTTCACAGAAATATCCTCTGTATAGTTGATTGTAAAAAAAAGATCAATCTGTTCATTCATAAAGTTAACAAAATCCGAGTCCTGAAGCAACAGCAAATTAAAACGCCATTGTCTATTATTTTGTGTATTGGCCTGAATTTTAATAGAAAACTTAAGTGGAGCATGATCCGAAATGGTTATAGAGTCATAATCACATTTAATCACTGAAGAAATAAGACGAGAGTCAATAAAGAAATAATCAATTCTTGAATAAGAATGGTGAACATGTGGGGAAAAAAAAGAAAAATCTTTTTCCTGAGGATGCAAAAAACGCCAAATGTCCGTCAACACAGAATCAGAGAGGAATGAATTAATCAAAGTGGCAGATTTATTAGGTAAGGTCCGTAGAGGAGCCGAACGGTCCAAAGCTAGAGATATACAGGTAGTAAGATCTCCGCCCCAGATCAATGAAAACTCATTCAAATTCGGGAACTGATTGAATAATGATGTATAAAATTCCGGCCAGTCCATATTGGGAGCATAAACATTAACCAAAACAACCTTTTTATTAAATAGTAAACCACTAACCAGTAGAAATCTACCATTCGGATCAGAGATAATATCATGTTGTATAAAAGTAACTGAGGAGTCTATAAAAATAGAGACGCCTCGAACCTTAGCATTAGAGTTCGAATGAAACTGTTGGTCCTTCCAGAATTTAAAACAACGTAGTCTGTCCCCCCCTCCGCACATGCGTCTCTTGTAAAAATAGAATTTGTGCTTTAAGTCTGTGGAACACTTTAAAAACTTTTTTCCTTTTAATAGGATGGTTAAGACCATTAGTATTCCAGGAGACAAAATTAATAATAGACTCCATAAGTCCTAAAGTCAACCGGCAAAAAGGAGGATTGACGATAGGCTCGACCCACGTACCCGGAAAGGGAACAGAACAAGCAAGAGATACCGGGAAGGAGAACGCAACCAATACTTCAATAGTGTAAATAGCCCAAGAAGAAAAAAACTAAAACGTGAAGCCCCTCCCACCACCCTCCACCCCAGACCCCAAGGCTAAATCTAAAACAGACCAGCCGGAAAGAAGCAAGCACTAAAACTACCCCCATGACTTCCTATAGACGCTCACTAAAAAAAAGTGTAAATATAAAAAAAGATCAGTAAATTATAAAACAGTAAAAGAATAAAAGAAGTAAATCAATTAAAACAAACACTTAATATAACAGAGAAAAAAACAGAAAATATAAAAAAACCGCAACAAACCCCAGACCCTATGAATAAACAAAAAAAAGAAATGAAATTATTAACATAAACTAGTTATAAAAACCTACAAAAAAAGTAGATTTAAAAACTACAAAATTTAAGGCCTCAAAGGAAATACGTAGAATGACGCTGAGGAATTAACCACCCAAAATCCCCTGGGAAAAAGAAAGGAATGACGCAGGTAGAAAGTAAGTTTAGCAACCATATTAATTAATCAAAAATAAACTTTTCTGCCCATATAAGGCAAAAAAAAATTAAGGCCGACAGATTCACAACCTCTGAACAAACGGAGATCGTTAAAAATTACGATTAAGATGTTGAAGGTGAAAATTGATCCAGATAACTCTGGGTATCCGATGGAGATTCAAAAAAATGGAGGGCTCCATCCAACATACGAATCCTTAGACGTGCTGGGTAAAGCAGCGCTGGTATTAAATCCATCTTGTAGAGTTCCGACATCACAGATCTGTAACGAACCCGTTGATCCCGAATTGGTTTACTGAAATCCTCCACGAATCAGAAATTAAGATCCGAAAAATCAATGTAACCTTTAGATCAAATGAATCGAAACAGTTTCTCCTTGTCTTGAAAGTAATGAAAATGTAAGATGACATGTCGAGGTTTATCTGACTTAGACGAGTATGATGGAACTCTGTGAACACGATCCAATAACGGTGGTTGGTCAGGAAATACAGTAGGAAATGCGTCTTTTAAAAGTTGAGAGAAAAACTTCATAGGGTTGTCAGATTCCACAGCTTCACTCACACCAATCATTCGAAGATTCTGCCGTCGCATTCTGGATTCTAAGTCAGAGTTTTTAAAGGTCAGAAAGTCAAGTTTTTTCTTCATTATAGTAATTGTTTCTTCAATTTTCCCCATCTTGAGTTCATTTTGTTGCGTGGATTTTTGAAGATTAGATATAGCCGACTGATGTTCCGTAGTAGATAATTGTATTTTATCGATTGAATCGGCAATTTTCTGGAAATTAATTGACATTTCCGAGCGAATCAGCTCCGTAATAGAGGTTGAAATTTCCCTTTGAATTAGATCCAATATAGCTTTCAAAGTCACCGGTGGTTCAGTCGGAGGAAGATCGGTACCTTTCGGTCTAACCGGAGGCTTGCCGTCTTTCCCATTTTTTCCATTCTTAGACATAGCAGACCTTAAAAACATCCGATTATCGAAGAGCCCAATTTGTTTCAAAGTATTGTAAAAGTCGATGCCTTAATGGTTAGTTAAAATATAGCTGATCATAAGAAAAAAAACTCAGAGGTACTGGAGCGAGTCAAGAACACGACTTCACTCCATGAGCTCTACCGGAAGTCCTCCAGGTTTTACCTTGTTGACAGTAATGGTATGTAAACCCCACTGCAGCTGTTGTGCATCTGATTGTGTCTCTAATATCTCAAGGAATTGCCTTTTCACTCTCACAATGGCTTTCTGTAGATTGTATCTGGACTTGCTGTTGGGTTCTGGATTGCTATTCTTGAATGTCACAGATTTGGCCCTCAGCAGACAGAAAATCTAGTTCACCCAAGGCTTTTGCTTTTGTAGGACTTAGAACATTCTTGAAGGCACACATACTTCTACGCTGGTCTTGATGCAGTTGATGACGGCTGTGACACAATCATTCAAATCTGAAGATGAATTACTGAATATAGTTAGGAATTCAAAGGAGTTCTGTAAACACGCTTCTGCCTCCCTTGAGCATACCGTTGCTGTCCTCACCACTGGTTCTGTGGTCCTCGGTCTCTACCGGTATATTAGGAGTAGAAGTACAGTCATATGACTGGATTTGACAAAGTGCATGTGCAGGATGGTGCGATGAGCGCTCTTGATGGTGCTGTAACAATGATCAAGTGTGTTACTCCTCGGCTTTCACAGTGGTATGCTGGTTGGAGTTCCCTGCGATGACCGGGAGCCCGTCAGGGTGTGCTGTCTCTTGATTGCTGATCACTGTGCTCAGCTTCTGTAGCTTGATGTCTGTCAGGGTTAGAACGTGGACTGCTGTCAGGGTGATGGTGTAGAACAGCACTGGCAAATAGAATGGATGGTGCTTAACAACCAACTGTTACAGATTGACTGAGCAGGACTGGAAAGAGAGCTGCCAAGTCTGTGCACCATGAGTGAATCCTAAAATAAACGCCGCTGTGTCTGCCTTTACCTGGTGCTGCTGTCTGCTGTACTTGGTGGATGACGAAGTCCTCAGGCTGGAGCACTGAGACCAGAGTTGCAGAGGTGAGCCATGTCTCTGTGAAGCAGAATACATAATAGTCCCTGGTAACAGTCCTAGTGCTGCAGTCTTGCTCTGAAGTCATCAATTTCATTTTCCAGAGATGGCAGGACATTAGTGAATCAGATAGATTTTTGCAATAATCCACTGCATTTCAGGGTTGCAATTGTTGGATCTGTTCATATAGCCAAGCTCAAAATAATTAATTGCCGTATTAAGGTTTGTACTTGTGTCTCAAGATTAATGCTATAGGAATTGAGGTATTGCACCATCGTATACCTCAACTTTTCAAAGTGTTTTTTTTAAAAACAAATACCTTTTATATTTGGGGAAATATTTGTAAATGTAATTCAGTTATCTGGATATACACAAACTTATAAGTTTTCCTAGCAATATGTTGTGTTCTCAATAGGAAGCAATATTAGTTGTAAGCTCCAGACAAATATTAATGCTGCCTTTTAGTTTCTGAACAGAATTTGAAGCTGTACTGCCTTTAATTCCAGTTTTAAAAGTTTGTCATGAGTAATTGTGAAATTACTGTAAATGCCTTTAAAAGGCACCTTGAAGATGTCCACATTTTAAACCTCTGGCAAGAAGGATATGATAGATGGATATTCTGTGTGCATTGCCTCTTCAAGTTTCCAGCCAGGGTCATTTAAATGATGAATTCAACTAATACATCATGATGTACTGCAATTTATATAGGCACAGCTGTGAATTTCGATGCAATAATTAAGAAGCACCTTGTGGTTAGGTGTTTGGGAGCAGTGAAAAAGAAAGCAGGCTGGTTTTGGGTGTCATCATTGAGAAGAGATGTTGGCATTATCAAAGGAAAGACAGCCATGTTGATAAATAGTGTTTAATCCTAAAAGACATTAGTGGAATAATTAACTTTATCTACTGTGGTCTTTTAAAGTAATCAGCGGCTGAGTTAAATGTGATTATGATCGCCTTGCTTTTATCCCTTTATAGCGGTTACTTGAAAACAAATCAAAACTGCTTAGACACTCAGTGAGGAGCTCGACACCGTATGACATGCTTCCAAATAACTGACTTCCAATTTAGCAAAATGTATGTTTGATCCTTTATTACAAAACCAGCAAAGAAGAACAACCTTGTATGGCGATATTAGAAATTAGCATAGCCAAAATTCACAAAATAATGAAGTAAGCAGAATAAGAGTAATTAGTGTTCAAATTAGCGGTCAACAAAAAAATCATTCATGTCCCTGGTTGCCTCTAACTAAACTAACTAACTAGGACAAAGTGTGAATGTGTAAATATACTCATTTGCTTAGGTACACCCCAAACGATGTGACAAATTACCATAACCCATAAAACATGCAATGCAAAATACAATACAGACAGACAGAAAATACATGTGTGGTTCTTACACCTGAATTGGTTTTAACACTTGGAAACTTCATTCTAAGGAAAAGTTGTTCACACTTCAAAATTGAAATAAACTAATTAAGACTAATTACCTGTTTTATTTTTTAAATTTTTTTCTTAAAAAATAAAATAGTTATATTTAAAAAAAAATCTACCCTCACTACCAAAATGAGCTGGTTGGTTTTAAGAAAAAAGAAAAAAGAAAAATACCTTACCATATGATATAATAATAATAATAATGGCTGAGATCCATACTTTAATAGCAGTTCAAAGATTGTGAAAATAATTTGGAAATGGTCCCCATAACATTAGAAAATCATGTTTAGAATCAGGAGTCGTACAACAGATCTTCTCTAGATCAAGGCACAACATAACGACAGATAGCCATTGAATATGAGTGGGCAGGGCAGCCTCCTTCCACTTGAGCAAGATCGCCCTCCTGGCCATAAGAGACATAAAGGCCAATACCCGCAAATAATTAGATGGATTCAATTTTGTAGCACTATCCTCAACAATACGAAACAAGGCAGTCAAAGGATTGGGCTTAAAGCTGACATTGAAAAGTGCAGAAAAAGTTTGAAATACATCTTTCCAAAATTTTTCAAGGCTTGGAAGTGTCCAAAACATATGAATTAGTGTGGCCACTCCATTAGTACATCTATCACAGTCGGGAAATATCTGCATAGAAATGGGAAAGCTTGTCTTTAGATATATGAATTCTATGTCCCAAGTTGAATTGTGATAAAGAATGACGAGCACATAATGATGAAGAATTAATCAATTTTAAAATAATCTTCCAGCTCTCTTCAGATATGAAAATCTGTTAATTCTTTTCCCAATCTCCTTTAATTTTATGTAAAGAGGCCTTTTTCAGTCCCAACAGTAGACCATAAATGTAAGATATTGAACCGTTATCAAAGGGTTTCAGATTAAAAGTTGTATCTATTATATTCTTAGCTGGACTTACAGGAGCCTTTGATATCAAAAAGGATACCAAAAGAATTTTCAGATATAACAAGAGTAAAAGAAAGGTGAGAGTAAATATTGGACAGTTGAAAAAAGACCTTGAAATGCAGTAATGGGGGACAAGGAATTGGCAGGCAAACTGAAGGTATTTTGAATCAGTCTTCACAGTGAGCAGTATGCTGGAAGTTCGAGAGTGTCAGGGCAAAAATGAGTGCAGTTGCTTTGACTAGGGAGAAGATACTTGGGAAGCTGAAAGTTCTGAAGGTAGACATATCACCTGGATCATATGAACTGCACCCTGGGGTTCTAATTTGTGGATGAATTAGTAATGACCTTTCAAGAGTCAATAGATTCTGGCAAAGTTCTGGAGGACTGGAAGATTGCAATGTCACTCCACTCTTTTAAGAAGGGAGGGATGCAGAAGAAAGTAAATTATAGGCCAGTTAGCCTGACTTCAGTGATTTGGAAATTGTTGGAGTCCATTATAAAGGATGAGGTTTTGGGGTATTGGAAGGCATAAGATAAAAAAGGCCAAAGTCAGCATGGTTTCCTTTAGAGGAAACCTTGCCTGACAAATCTGTTGGATGACTTTGAGGAAATAACAAGCGGAATAGACAAAGGAGAATCAGTGGGTGTTGTGCACTTGGATTTTCAGAAGGCCTTTGACAAGGTGTAGCACATGAGGCTGCTTAGCAAGATAAGAGCCCATAGTATTACAAGAAAGGTACTAGCTTGGATAGAGCATTAACTGATTGTCAGGACGCTAAGTATGGGAATAAGGGGAGCCAATTCTGATTGGCTGCCATGTGCCACATGAGTCAGTACTGGGACCACTTCTTTTTATGTTGTCTGTCAATGATTTGGATGACAGAATTGATGGCTTTATGGCCAGTTTTGCACATGATGTGGTAGGTGGAGGGGTAGGTAGTGTTGAGGAAGCAGGGAGACTGCAGAAGGACTTAAACAGATTCAAAAAATGGCAAAGAAGTGGCAGATGGAATAGTGTTGGGAAGTGTATGGTCATATAGTTTGGCAGAAGGAATAATAACATAGTCTATTTTCTAAACAGGGAGTAAATTCAAAAATCTGAGGTGCAGAGAGTCTTCGGAGACCCCACGCCTGGAAGATTCCCTGAAGATTATCTTGCAGGTTGAGTTGGTGGTGAAATGTTAGAATTCGTTTCCTGAGGTCAACAGTATGAGAGCAAGGATCTCGTGCTGAGGCTTGAGGCTTTATAAGGCTTCAGTCAGACTGCACTTTGAGAAGTGTGAGCAGTCTTGGGCCCCTTAACTGTGAAAGGATGTGCTGACATTGGAGTGGGTTCAGTGGAGGTTCACAAGAATTATTCTGGGAACAAGAGTTATCATATGAGGAGCGTTTGATGGCTCTGGGCCTCTCCTCACAGGAATTTAGGAAAATGGGGGGGGGCGGTGGAATCTCATTGAAACCTATGGAATGTTGAAAAGCTGAGATGGAGAGTATGTTTCCTATGGCTGGGGGAAGTCTAGGACCAGAGGGCACAACCTCAGGATAGAGGAGCAGCCATTTAGAATGGAGAGGAGGAGGAATTTCTTTACCCAGAGGGAGGTGAATCTGTGGAATTCGTTACTACAGGTGGCTGTTGAGGCCAGGTCATTGGGTGTTTTTAAAGTGGAATTTGATAGGTCCTTGATTTGTAAAAGGTTACAGGGAGAAGGCAGGAAAATGGGGATAAGGTGGAACTGGATCTGTCATGATGAAATGGCCAAAAAGTTCTATTTTAACTTCATCAGTCCGCAGGACTTGTTTCCAAAATCTATCAGGCTTGTTTAGATGTTCCTTTGAACACTTTGAATAGAACTTTTTGGTCGCAATGAGCAAAGGTATGTTTGGAGAAAAAAGGGTGCAGAATTTCATGAGAAGAACCCCTCTCCAACTGTTAAGCACGGGGATGGATCAATCATGCTTTGGGCTTGTGTTGCAGCCAATGGCACGGGGAGCATTTACTGGTAGAAGGAAGAGTGAATTCAATTAAATACCAGCAAATTCTGGAAGCAAACATCACACCATCTGTAAAAAAAAAGCCGCAGATGAAAAGAGGATGGCTTCTACAACAGGATAATGAACCCAAACACACCTCAAAATCCACAATGGACTACCTCAAGAGATGCAAGCTGAAGGTTTTGCCATGGCCCTCACAGTCCCCTGACCTGAACATCATCGACAATCTGTGGATAGACCTCGATAGAGCAGTGCATGCAAGACGGCCCAAGAATCTTTCAGAACTAGAAGCCTTTAGCAAGGAAGAATGGGTGAAAATCCCCCAAACAAGAATTGAAAGACTCTTAGCTGGCTAAAAAAAGCATTTACAAGCTGTGATACTTGCCAAAGGGGGTGTTACTAAGTACTGCCACGCAGGGTGCCCAAACTTTTGCTTTGGGCCCTTTTCCTTTTTTGTTATTTTGAAACTGTAAAAGATGGAAATAGAAATTTTCTTGCTTAAAATGTTAAAGAAATATGTCGTCTTTAAATTTATGCCTTTTGGAAATCAGTTTATCTTTTACTCACTTAGCTATTCACAGTAACAGAAATTCTGATCAGGGGTACCCAAACTTTTGCATGCCAGTGTATGTCTAATAACTATTAATATTAACTGTTTGCTTGATGCAGTTGATAACATTTCTTCTGAAGGACACAGTTTCTTTGCTGCATTCTGTGTACTTGGATGCCATATCATCTTCTCTTTTTCCCTCCACCAACCACCTTTTGAAAAAAACTTTATGATTATGAAATGTCCTAATGTTGATATACATCTTTGAATGTCTTAACAAACATTCAAACAATTTGGTATGCTATCTTTTTAAATAAAAATCCTTGGCCTATTGATCAGATATGATGTATTTTTGACATGTTACCGCATTTTTTGTTCATTCCTGTTTTATCCTGGTTTGATTCTGGCAGATGTAAAGGCTAGCTCTGTTGTTGTTGGCTTAGGAAGCAAGTGTGTGGACCTTGAATCTAGGCAAAATGCCTTTGTTTCTAGGACCCTTTCTGTGAATAATGATGATGGAAGCTCTCAAATTATGACCATTTTCATCTTGCTTAAGAACGATAGCTGTTAGTGAACCTTGCAGCACAGGAACATGACCTTTGACCCAGAATGACAAGGTGAACTCGTCCCTTGTGCACATAATCTATATTCCTCATTTCTGCCTACCTGAAAGCACAATGAATGCCACCTTTGAATCTGCTTCCACTACCACTCCTGGCAGCACATTTCAAGCACCTACCAACTCTTGTTTATATGTTTTAAAAAAACAAAAAGAATAGAATTAAGCTGCAGAAAGTTGTAAACTTAGTCAGCTCCATCATTGGTGTTAGCCTCCGTAGGATCCAGGACATCTTCAAGGAGCGATGCCTCAGAAGGGCAGCGTCCATCATTAAGGACCCCCATCACCCAGGTTATTCCTTGTTCCCATTGCTACCATCAGGAAGGAAGTGCAGAAGCCTGAAAGCACATACTCAATGATTCAGGAATAGCTTCTAAACTTAAAGCAATGCCCACAAATGTTCAACATTTATTCTATGAAAAAGATTCTATCTACCCAATCTATGCCTCTCTTTTGTGAACAGTGAACTCCAGTTCCCCCCCCCCCCACCCCACCCAGCCTTCACTCCAGAGTAAGCAATCCAAGTTTATTTAACCTCTAGGAGAGGAGAATTATCTGGGGAACAGATGGTTCACTTTTGATTTCTTGAAATACATTGCAAACTCATGTTTTCTTTGCCGCCCTTTTAAATTTTATCTTGTTTTGCTGTTGAGGCAGAGGTCACCTGCTGAAGAAAGTTTGGATACTGTTGACATATCTGCTGTTTGCTCATAGAGTTTAGTTAAATTAGAAAATAAGTGGAAACATTTTTAGGTATGTTTAAAATGCTTGATAGAGGTGCAGGTGGATTACTTTAAATTATCCTCTGTCCTTGTAACTCATCAGCAAAATTCTAAACTCATCATGCAACGGTCTTTAACATCACTTTTAAATATGTGCTACTTGCAGAAAAGTTGATGATTTTTTGATAAACTGCTGTCATGAAAGTACAAAATATGTCATAAAAATGAGATGTTAAGGAAGTTGAGCTAGGTTTGGAAATTGAATCTCAAGATTTTGCAACAAAACTGAAGAGTTTCACAAATTTAGGTTCTGGAGAAGATCCTTAAACACAGTAATGCAATTCTTCACTTCAAAATGATGGAAGTAGAGAAGAGTAGTCCTTTTTTTAAAAAATAGAATGTAGCGTATTGATCACAATAATAAAATAAGGAAAATGTAGTGAATACTTTTGGGTGGTATTAGAGATGAGCCAAGAGAGAATCTGCCAGAGAACAGTCTTCTTCTTGTGTTCAATGAATTGCTGTATATAGCAATAATTTTATTAAAATGCACATGTAGTAGAGGTAACAATTTTAGATGAGTGAATAATGTTTTAAAATTGTAATGAAATGTACTTCATTGAAAGGGTAATAATATGAAAAATGTTTCAGTTAGGCTACATTTTTAAATTGCATTAAGTTTGCACAGATATTGTGTGAAGAATGGCAAGTTTGTGTGGTAGGACTAACGATGGAGTCACCTAACTAAAGCAGTAATAACTACTGTTTGCTTTGAAAATGGAATAAAAAAACCACAATGTTAAAACTCTAATTATTTAAAATCTATTGATTTGTGAACTTGAATAGAGCCAGAATGAGGGCTTGGCTCTTGAGAATTGAGCTGAGATGTCATTTCTTTATGTATTGAATTTTACACTTCCAATAAACTACCAATAGGTAGTGGATATTCAGTCATGGAGTGTGTTCAAGATGCTCTGTTATGAGCTCTGTCATGGGAGCAGTTTATGAAGTGGAAGGAGGAAAAGATGCAAGAACATTCTTGAAGCGTCCTTGATAACTCCAGTGAGTCCCTTGCTTAGGATCAGTCAAAATAGAGAAGGAACATTGGGGATGGACCATAAGATATAGGAGCAGAATTAGGCCATCGAGTCTGTTTGGCCATTCAATCATGGCTGATCCTTTTTTTAAAATCTCCTCTTCAATCCCAGTTCCCGGCCTGTTCCCCATAACCTTTGATCCAATCAAGAACCTATCAATCTCTGCATTAAGTACACCCAATGACCTGTCCTCCACATCTGCATGTGGCAACAAGTTCCACAAATTCACCACCCTTTGGCTGAAGGGAGCTTGGAGTCCATGTGCAAAGAAAGCACAGTGGCCAGTGTGAAGCAATAGGAGTATGCCACCTTGTGTATCACCTACTGCTGAAGGCATAGAACCAGTGTGGAAGCAAGTTACCTCCTGTTCTAAATGACTATGCGGATATCTGATTTAGGTCACTGAACATCAAGGGAATTAGGGGAATATAGGATGCAGTGGCAAAGTCATCCACCTTGGTTGAAAAGAGTAAAGACTGAGACTGTCCCACTTTCATTAGGGAGGAGGCGACATAGCATCCATGCTAGGGGTACCATATTCAAAAGCAGTTACCTTCTCCAAGCAGTAGGGTTGATCAACACCTCCACCCACTAATTTCTCCGCTACTTTATTATTTCCCATCACTCACCTTGTGTACAGCCTCTCGTCACATTTTACGGACATGCAATCAATCTATCTATATAAACTATCTTGTGTTTATTGTGTATTTCTTAAAATTATTGTTATTGTGTTCTTTGTCTTCTGTGTTTTTCTTTGCGCTGCATCAGATCCGGAATAACAATTATTTTGTTCCCTTACACTTGTGTTTTGGAAGTGACATTAAACAATCTTAAATCCTGGTATTGAACAGCAAGTTGTTAAAAGGGCTTCGTGGTCAGAGAGTCTTGAGTGGCCATAAACTGTATAAATATCTTAAAGTCATTAAGGCACATCAACCAGGGGTATTTATTGTCAGATGATCTGAGTGCATTTTGCTCCTTTGTTATGGAACTCAGTTGAGAATGTGGTGACATGTTGGAAAGTTTAAAAACAGCAGATACTGTGAAATGGAAATTAGAACAGTTTGCTGGAGGTATTCAAAGGTTGTGCAGTATCTGTGAAGTTAACCTTTTCAGGTTTATGGTCTTTTATCTTCTGAGTATCTCCATTTAAAAAAAAAATTCTGAAAGGTCTCCCTGTCCACGGAATATTAGACTTGAAATTGAGAGCGTTCAGCAAAGAAGGTTCGACAGATTGATTTCTGGGACAGCTGCTTTGTCATTTGAGAACTTACGCATGAAAGGGTCGTATCCTGTTTGATTGGAAGAATGACAGATGGTCGTATTGTAACTTGTTGAATTTTTAGAGCACTTGATGAGGTAGATACAGGACTGATGTTTTACTTGACCAGACTGTGATTTCTGGCTTTAAGCAGCCTTGGAGCAAAGGATTACTTATTCAGGACTTGAACGAAAAGCAATTGCATTACCAGAAGTTAGTGCACATTTGGATAACCTTGTGGGAAATTAGAGAAAATAAAAGATGTAGATAGATATGGCAATTCTGGCTCAGTGGCTGCATCCATTCAAGGTGGAAATTGCTTGCATTTCTATATCCCACACTTCTCTTTTTCCTGCATCCCTGCCCCATGCCTTTCAACTTGTCATTCTCTGTATCCAGCACATCATTTTCACTATATCTGCCAGCTGTAATGTTATCCCAATCATCTGTTACATCTTCCCCTTTCCATCCATGTCTGCTTTTTGTAGGGACCACTCTCTTTGTGGCTCTGTTTTGCTCATCCTCATCATGCCCCCCGCCCCCCCGGGACCTTTCCATAATACTTTTCCTGACCACCTCCCTCACCACGGATTGAAACAGCCCTTTCAGGTGAGGCAGAGATTCACATGCATCTCCAAAATCGTCTAGTGTATTCAGTACTTTTAATGTGGCCGTCTCTACATCAGCGAGACCAAGTGCAGAATTACTGAGTACTTTGCTGAGATTTTCAAGAGATTGGGGTTTGGAGGAAATAGTGCTAAAATAAAACATAAGCTATAATCTTATTAAATAGTAGGACAGATGCAAGGGGCCAAATGGCCTACCCCTTTTATGAGGGGATTTGAATATTAGGAGCGTTCTGACAAGCTGCATCTCCATTTGGTGTGGGAGCAACAGGGCATCAGGCCGGAAGTATTTACAAAGCACTGTGATAACAGCGAAGAGGATCATGGGGGTCTCTCTGCCATCCATCGGGGACATCTGTTAGGAGCACTGTGTATGCAGGGCCCTTAATATTATCAGGGGTTGCACGCATCCATGTAGCATCCTCTTTGATATTCTACCATCAGACAGAAGACTGTGATGCATAATGACAAGAACTGACAGGATAGGAAACCAGTTCTTCCCTCAACCAACACACATAAAAGTTGCTGGTGAACGCAGCAGGCCAGGCAGCATCTCTAGGAAGAGGTGCAGTCGACGTTTCAGGCCGAGACCCTTCGTCAGGACTAACTGAAGGAAGAGTGAGTAAGAGATTTGAAAGTTGGATGGGGAGGGGGAGGTCCAAAATGATAGGAGAAGACAGGAGGGGGAGGGATGGAGCCAAGAGCTGGACAGGTGATAGGCAAAAGGGATACGAGAGGATCATGGGACAGGAGGTCCGGGAAGAAAGACAAGGTGGGGGGGGAACCCAGAGGATGGGCAAGGGGTATATTCAGAGGGACAGAGGGAGAAAAAGGAGAGTGAGAGAAAGAATGTGTGTATAAAAGTAAGTAACATTTTAATTCCACATCCCATTCCCATTCTGACATGTCTTATCCACGGCCTCCTCTACTGTAAAGATGAAGCCACGTTCAGGTTGGAGGAACAAAACCTTATATTCCGTCTGGGTAGCCTCCAACCTGATGGCATGAACATCGACTTCTCTAACTTCCGCTAATGCCCCACCTCTCCCTTGTACCCCATCTGTTACTTACTTTTATACACACATTCTTTCTCTCACTCTCCTTTTTCTCCCTCTGTCCCTCTGAATATACCCCTTGCCCATCCTCTGGGTTCCCCCCCGCCTTGTCTTTCTTCCCGGATCTCCTGTCCCATGATCCTCTCGTATCCCTTTTGCCAATCACCTGTCCAGCTCTTGGCTCCATCCCTCCCCCTCCTGTCTTCTCCTATCATTTTGGATCTCCCGCTCCCGCTCCCACTTTCAAATCTCTTACTCACTCTTCCTTCAGTTAGTCCTGGCGAAGGGTCTCGGCCTGAAACGTCGACTGTACCTCTTCCTAGAGATGCTGCCTGGCCTGCTGCGTTCACCAGCAACTTTGATGTGTGTTGCTTGAATTTCCAGCATCTGCAGAATTCCTGTTGTTTACGGTTCTTCCCTCAGACCATTAGACTTGTGAACTCTCTGCCACGTTGCATATGAAGTGTCACCGGATAATTTGTACTGTACCCTACAATATTTTATTTATACACTTTGTCTATGTGTAATTCATTTATTTTTAGATTTAATTATTACTTGCCTGTGTTATATATGTGTTATGTGTACTACTGTGATTTACACCGTGGTCCAGATAAATGTCTCGTTTTCGTGGAATACCTGTATATAGTTAAATGCCAATAAACTTGAACTTCATTATTCTGCATGCGTGCAGAAGTCTGTGTGGGTGCACCTTCTGCTGTTTCTAATGTTCTTGTGTTCATATCAATGCCAGAAAAGTTGTTGGTTAGTAACTAAGATTTTTAACTAACTTATGTCATGGGTTTCATGGTTAATCAATAATTAGAACAACTTTGCATCCTTCGATGAATTTCACTTTAGTATTGGCATTGCACACTTTGCAGAAAGTAAGGTATGTTTGTTAACATCATGACTACTCATTTTAAAGAGACTATGCGGATGTCAGACGTGGATGTCTGCTTGGCATGTTCAGTCTTCATTCAAGTGAATGCATTTGCTAGACTTGACAAATCTAATCTTGTGCAGGTTCAGTGGGCAGGTTTTTCTAATGCAAGTGCTGAAAATCTGTGTAAATTTGCACTCCTTTCCGGGACTCCTTGAACTTGAGTGTACCTGTGGTGTTTTGCGCTCAGAACTATTGGTATTTCTGTTAGTATTTGTTTCTAGTGTTAGTATTTCAACTGTCTGGCTATAAACTTTTTACATAGTTGGAAGCAAATCCTAATCTGTTTCTTTCTTGACAGATATTTTGTAATCTTTTTCTTGGAAAACAGTGAATTTATTCTATATTTCATCACTTCCAAATGTGCACAATTTAATTTGCGTTGTGAAAATATTAAGGTTGTGCAACATGCATGGATCACAATTAATTTGCTGTGTTGTTTTTTAGGGCTACTTGCCTGCAAATGTGGAGAGAAGAGAAAGTACACTACAAAGGAAGCGGGCCGAATATTTTGCTTTTGTTGAACAGTATTACGATTCCAGAAATGATGAGCATCATCAAGACACATACAGACAGGTATTTATTGTCATATATGTTTAAATTGATGCATGTTTTATTACATTTCTCAGAGTAATGTACAATCTATGGTGCAGTCGTAACTTTCAGTTTTGAGAAGTTTGCCATAACCTTGAAACATGCTTTCTAGTGCAGGAAACTTGGGTGAATTGAGAGTGATGGTAATAGAGTTGTAGTATGGGTTGGGATAGTCAGCAGAAGGTAAGGTAAGTTTGTTAACATTGTGACTACCCATTTTGCAGAGATTATGTGGATATCAGAAATAGATGTCAGCCTTCCAAAAAGAAGCATGAAGCAGAATTCACTGAGCTTGGCAATTAGCTTGCAGATATTTCATCACCAGTTGAGGTGACATCGTCAGTGTGCAATTGTTAGTGGTTTATTGATGTTTTCTAAGAACCCCTAAGAGCCAAAGAAATTTGAGCCAGTAGAATTCAAAGATTAACTGAAGGAATAGCCAATCAGCACAGAGGGAAGTGAAAGGGATCCTGTATAAACACAAGCACTCCCAGAGAGAAACACCAACAACTGTACACTGAGGATGTTACCTCAACTGGTGATGAAACGTCTGCAAGCTAATTGCTAAGCTCGGTGAACACTACAACTCAAGCGCCTCAAACTGAGCTACCAATGTTCACCACCATCTTAATGAAGCAGAAATGGAGAAGTTTGCTTACCTATCTTGGGCAATAGAGAAGATTTGCACTGTTAACTGCAGTTTATTATGCAACACGCACAAAATGCTGGAAGAACTCAGCAGATCAAGCGGCATCTATGGAAAAGAGTAAACAGCCAACCCTCCTTCAGGACTGGAAAGGAAGGGGAGAAGTCAGAGTAAGAAGGTGGGGGGAGGGGGAGGACCTTTCCAGTCCTGAAGAAGGTTCTCGGCATTAAATGTTGACTGCTTACTCGTCTGGCCTGCTGAGTTCCTCCAACATTTCATGTGTGTCACTTTGGATTTCCAGCATCTGCAGAGTTTCTTGTGTTTGTGAGTTTATTATGCAGTTTAGGTACAGAAAATGGAATCTATTTTAAATAACTTTGTTTCCTAAAATAAATATATATATTTTCTTTAAACAATCAGATTGCCATTGATATTCCCCGCATGACACCTGAGAGCTTAATAATGCAACCAAAAGTACAAGAGGTAAGATCTTTGGAATTAAAATAATTTCTTTTAATTTCTCCTTCAATCATTCCTGAAACTAAAACTCTAATCGATGGCCATATAGTTTGTTCTTGCAGTTTGTCATTTGATCAAACGTGATACTAAATTCTTGCAATGATTTAAGGAACGTCAAGAATATACAACACTGATTGTTCTGCCTTAGTGCATCACCTGATTGCAACATCTGCATCATTTTTATATAAGTAATGAAATATGATTTGAGAGTCATCCATTAAATTTCTTCTTGCCTGCATATTAACGCTTGACTGAATGAGCATATTGATATTGTATGCAAGTCTCCCTCCTATTACTAACATCTCTATTGATCAGGCCATGGGTGAGAGGACAAGCAGAAGAATTGCATCAATTCTTCTACCATCATAAACCAGATTGGCTTTGAGAAATCCTGTCAGTGGTACTGGAAATCTATTGAGAAGAATTGTAACTTCGAATCAGCAGCTTCCACATTGTCAAAGACGTCATTCAGTTTCATTTCACAATCATAATTTTGGATTTCTGTAGTTAGCCATAACTTGATTGATAGTTCCACTTGTTAATATTCCCTCAAATCCAAGTTGCAGTAGCATACAATTATACCAAGTGTATTTTCTGTTTTGATTTTCTTTAGTGTTCTTTTCTGTGACATAATCACTGTAAGAGGCTCCTCAGCCTACGGTGTTTGTGCCTACCCCGATATCAGTTTAAATTAATCTCATCTGCCTGCATATGTCTATATCTCACTACGCCCTTGCTGACTGTTCACGTACTTGTCTAAAATGCCTTTTCAAGATTGCAATCATATCTGCCTTCATATTTCAGGTACCTACCACTCTCTGTACTATTTGACCAACCAAGACTTGCCTCAGAAATCTCCTTTGAAGTTTATCTCTCACCTTAAATCTCTGTCCTCTCGTATTTGATATTTATACTCTGGGCAAAAGCTCTACCTACCCTTTCTCTGCCTCTCATAATTGTACGTGTGTCAGGTGATTCCTTGACCTCCGAGGCACGAGAGAAAACAATCCAACTCACCATGTAGCTCTAAACCAGGCAACATCCTCATGAACCTTTGATGCCCTCTCTCCAGCAACTCTGCATCCTTCCTGTAATACAGTGACTTGAAATGCATAGAAACTTCATGTGTGGCAGGAATCAAAATCAGAATCAGGTTTATTATCACTGGCATGTGACGTGAAATTTGTTAACTTAACAGCAGCAGTTCAATACAATACATAATCTAGCAGAGAGAGAGACAGAAAAGAAATAATAAAATAAAACATAATAACTAAACAAGTAAGTCAATTACATCAGGGGTCCCCAACCTTTTTTGCACCACGGACCGGTTTATTATTGACAATACTCTTGCGGACCGGCCGACCGGGGTGGGCAGGGTTGCCAATGGACAAGAGTAGCAGTCAAATACGTTGTGTTTAACCCGAGAAAGACTACCATGACCATGAAGCCTTGTGCGGGCACCAGTGCGCATGTGTGTACGTGCTGATTTTTTTTTCTACAAATCGTTTTTGGCGATTCCGTTCGGGGGGGCGGGGGTGTTAATTGTGACCGGAATATAGGTGATAAGTGGCTAATACACTCAATTTCGTTTCTAAAAGGGTTTATCTAACGAATTTAATATTAAACACACAGCGCATATTTTCCTCGCACGAATGTAGTGATAAGTCAATTATAAGTCACTTATAAGTCAATAGCATTATAACATTTTAAGTAATGTTTGGATATTAACACACAGCACATATTTTCCCCGTATGAACATATAAAATCATTGCAACACACCAATATTGCTGAATCAGTGAGAGCTCTGGGCTTGTTTCCCTGCAACAAGACGGTGCCATCGAGGGGTGATGGGAGACAGCGATACTCGAAAGGGGTTCCTTATGTCCAGTCTATTCCGCAATTTAGTTTTCGTTGCATTCATTGCGGAGATATGTTGGAAATGGAAGCAATGTTTTCAGTGTTTTCGTGGCTATCTCAGGATATTTAGCCTTGACTTTGATCCAGCATGACAGCGGAGATGTTATGCCAAACATACTTTTCAGCCCGCTGTCATTTGTAAGCTCAAGGAGTTAATCTTCTTCCCGCGCTGACATGGATGACGCATGCGTAATGACCTCACGTGCGTTCTAGCTCAACAGTGGCTGTGACAGGGAATGAGGAAAGGTGCAGCTGACTCATATCACCAAATCATATCGTTTCCTCACGGCCCGGTAGCACATGCTTTGCGGCCCGGTGGTTGGGGACAGTTGAATTATGTATATTGAATAGATTTTTAAAAATGTGCAAAAACAGAAATACTGTATATTTAAAAAAAGTGAGGTAGTGTCCAAAGTTTCATTTAGGAAACGGATGGCAGAGGGGAAGAAGCTGTTCCTGAATCGCTGAGTGTGTACCTTCAGGCTTCTGTATCTCCTACCTGATGGTAACAGTGATAAAAAGGCATGCCTTGGGTGCTGGAGGTCTTTAATAATGGATGTTGCCTTTCTGAGACACCGCTCCCTAAAGATGTCCTGGGTGCTTTGTAGGCTAGTACCCAAGATGGAACTGACTAGATTTACAACCTTCTGCAGCTTCTTTCTGTCCTGTGCAGTAGCCCCTCCATATCAGACAGTGATGCAGCCTGTCAGAATGCTCTCCATGGTACAACTATCGAAGTTTTTGAGCGTATTTGTTGACATGCCAAATTGCTTCAAACTCCGAATAAAGTATAGCTTATTATGACTACATCAATACGTTGGGACCAGGTTAGATCCTCAGAGATCTTGACACCCTGGAACTTGAAGCTGCTCACTCTGTCCACTTCTGATCCTTCTATGAGGATTGGTATGTGTTCCTTCGTTGTACTCTTCCTGAAGTCCACAATCAGCTCTTTCGTCTTACTGAGGTTTGGTGCTAGGTTGTTGCTGCGGCACTATTCCACTAGTTGGCATATCTCATTCCTGTATGCCCTCTCGTCACCACCTGAGATTCTCCCAACAATGGTTGTATTGTCAGCAAATTTGTAGATGGTATTTGAGCTATGCCTAGCCACACAGTCGTGTGTATACAGAAAGTAGAGCAGTGGGCTAAGCACACATCCCTGAGGTGCACCAGTGTTGATTGCCAGCGAGGAGGATATGTTATCACCAATCCGCATAGACTGTGGTCTTCTGGTTAGGAAGTCAAGGATCCATTTACAGGAGGTACTGAGGCCCATGTTCTGTAACTTTCACAATCAGGATTGTGGGAATGATGGTATTAAATGCTGAGCGATAGTCGATGAACAGCATCCTGACATAGGTGTTTGTGTTGTCTAGGTCAGTGGTCCCCAACCTCCGGACCGTGGACCGGTACCAGGCTGCGAAGCATGCAGGGGTGCAGTGGTAGCCAGGACGCACCCAGCACTTCTTTAAGAAAAAAGCCGAAATAAACAAGCTAATTAATAAGGTGCGGCCTGGCATGTAAATGTCGGCCCAGATCAGAGGCGATTGCCAATTGCATGAAATTACAGACTAGATATGTTACTGATGTGAAATTTTCAGTTATCTTTGCCAAACAAGGAAATAGGAAATCTGGATGAAATGCAAGTGCCCAGTAAAATAATTGCATTCTACACAGTCGTTTGCTTGCAATTATCCCATCCAGAACTAAGAGGAGGAAAACCACATTGTGGTGCATTTCATTTAAAATAGAGCAGAAACATTGAAAGTATCCAGTAGAATGCTATTGGGTGCTGATCTGCTTCTTTGTATTTTGCCCAGTGCTTTAATTTCAATATATTCAAGATTGTCCTGATTATTGACAAGGGTCTCACAAACACTGCTTATTCTGAATATATCTGCCTACCTTACTATAACACTTACTAAATATACTTTAAAACTTGAGATAAAATTAATGTTTAGTTTGCAAATAATAAACAAAGTTTAGATATGTGCTGTAAATAAGGAGTGGGGAAAGGTGGATGATTCTCAAGACTATTTCATCATTATTTTTGATTATTTTAAAAACAAGTGTAAAATGATAGCAAAACTACTATATCGTTTTTGAGTGTTGATATTATTGATTCATCCTTATCTGCAAGTATGGCAAGCTTGGACAAAATTCCATTCATTGTTAAATGGTTACTTTTGCTTCAGAGTGTACTTGAGGAGAAGTTAACCTTGCATTTTGACTTGAGACTCTTCAATATTTCTGAATAAATAGCACTGCTCTGTTCAGCTGAGATTCCTTTGCTTTGAGCCCCAGCTAAATGCTAACAACCTCTTTCACTGGCTGTGCCGTCAATAATAATTTGGCCTCTGCTGCTATCTTCTTTCTATATCCACAGATTCACATTGATATTCCAAGAACTAATCCTCTTATTCCTCTCTTTCAACAAGCTTCTGTGCAAAAGGTGAGAGAATTAATAGATGATTAGCCAGTGGTGCTTGAATGGTGTGGAATACAAAATAATTTAACTGAATTCCGCCCCCCCCCGACTGATTTGTAAGATAATCTATTTGGTTTTACATGCTGACATTTTGATATCTGCATGATTATCTTGTGATAGCTTGTGCACTATATTATAAAGGAAAAACGGAACCTTGTTAATCAAGCCAGATGTGGTATCACTGTTAGCTGGAGGACAGTAGATTTTTTACCTTCTCATGCACCACTGGTCTATCAAGCTGCCTGCTGCACATACCGATTTCAGTATATTGGAAAATTAATTCAAATAAGCGTTCTATATCAAATGGAAGAGTCAATGCATCGTTATTTCTAACTAGCATTTGATTTGTTTAGTTTGAAATTAATGGTTTTGTTTCTTGCACTGGTCTTTTGGGTACTAACACAGAAACAAAGTGATTGTGCAACTTCCATATTTCCTTTTATAACTGTCGTTATCTTTAATATGATTAAGGAAATGTAAGTAGATCTTGGGAAATGGAATACAAAGCAGTTATCTTTAAAGTACTTGTTTATGCACTTGCGTAGTCATTTAAAAAGTTTCAGATGTCCCTAACTTCCTTACTACTTCAACTTCCTTATAAGTGCAGTATTTTAAAATAAAAATGGATAACAAGCCTAAGCAGTTCAGTTGATTGTATAATCCACACCCCCTGCTTTGTCCAGGGGCTGACTCAATCTGTTTTTCACAGTGCAATGAACTAATAATAATGAATCATGTGGAAATAGAATACTGTGCAAACAACATCTTCAGTTCAATAAAACTATTCCGTAAAGTGCAAGTGCTTTAAAAATAATGAAATGAGAAGTTTCCAAGTATCAAAAAATACTATAAGTGTCAGTAAACAGTAACAAAACGAAATCAAGTCAATATTTGGTGTGACCACCTCTTGCCTTTAAAACTCTTGTCATTTCTCTTAAGTACACTGTCGAGCAGTTTTATTGGAAATTCAGCTGGTAGGTTGTTTCAGGCAACTTGGAGAATTTGCCACAGTTAATCTGCAGGTTTTGGCTACAATTGGAAGAAAAAGTTTGTGAGCCCTCTGTAATTACCTGGTTTTCTACATTAATTGCTCTTAAAATGAGATCTGATCGTCATCTAAGTCACAATTAATAGATGCACATAATCTACCTAAGCTAATAACACAATCAATTGTACTACTTCTCGTCAATACTGAATACACCATTTGAACAAACACAATCTGGATTCAAGAATGTATGTGAATGTCTGCGGTAATGCCTTCTACAAAAGCTTTTTGGGGTCAGGTATTCCAATCAATGAGTTGGGATTGGAGGTGTGGGTTGCAGAAGTGACCTGCCTTCTTTAAAAAAAAAAGACACAAAGTCAGGTTATTGACAGATCCTGCTCTTCTCAAAAAACATCTGTTTTGTGCACCATGCCTCCATCAAGACAACTTTCAGAGGACCCTGGAAGAAGAATTGTGGAGATACACAAGCAGGGAAAGGTTACAAAAGCATTTCCAAAGACCTGAGTGTCCATCAGTCCACAGTAAGAGAAATTATCTCCAAATGGAACAAATTCAGTCCTGTTGATACTTTTCCCTAGGAGTGGCCATCCTGCAAAGATTATACCAAGAGCACAACATGCAATGCTGAAGGAGGTAGAAAAGAACCCAAGGGTAACAGCAATAGACCTGCAGAATCTCTAGAACTTGCTAAGGTCTCTGTTCATGTGTCCATGATGAGAAAAACACTGAACAAGATGGAGTTCATGGAAGGACACCATGGAGGAAACCAGTGCTCTGCAAAAAAAAAATTGCTGCACATCTCAAGTTTGTAGAAGACCACCTAGATGTTCCAGAACGCTTCTGCGACAATGTTCTATGGACAGATGAGACAAAAGTCGACCTTTTTGGCAAAAATGCACACCACTATGTTTGGAGGAAGAAGGGCACTGCACACTAATATCATAACCTCATCCCAACTGTGAAGCATGCTGGAAGGAGCATCTTAGTTTTGGGCTGCTTTTCTGCCTCGGGTCCCGGACAGCTTGTAATTGTTGAGGGGACAATGAATTCAAAATCATATTGACATTTTACGGGAGAATGTCAGGGTAGCGCTCCATCGCCTGAAGCTTAATAGAAGTTAGATGATGCAACAAGATAATGATCCAAAACACATCAGTAAGTCTACAACAGAATGGTTTAAAAAGAAGAAAATTTGTTAGTGTCAGAGTTCGGACCTTAACCTAATTGAGATAATGTGGCATGACCTGAAGAGGGCTGTTCATGCAAAGTATCCCTGAAATATTGATGAACTACAACAATTTTGTATGGAGGAATGATCTAAAATACCTCCTCGTCATTGTGCAAGTCTGATCAGCAGCTCCGGGATACGTTTTGTGGAGGTTATTGCTGCTAAAAGGCGTTCTACCAGTTATTAAATACAAGGGTTCACATACTACTTCTGGCCTGGACTGTGCATGATTAAACAATGTGTTCAATAAAAACATGTTTAGTACAATTGTTTCTGTGTTATTAGTTAAGGTAGATTGTGTTTGTCTATTATTGTGACTTGGATGAAGATCAGACTGCATTTTAAGAGTAATTAATGCAGAAAACCCAGGTAGTTGCAAGGGGTTCATAAACATTTCCTTGCAACTGTATCTCGCTTGCTTCTGTCTCTCCATTTAATCTCAGACACCGCCAATGATGTTGAGATCAGGGCTCTGTGACGGCCATACCATCTGTTGCAGAACTCCTTGTGTATATAGTTCTTTACACCCTTAGCCGTGTGTTTGTGGTTGTTGTCCTGTTGTAGAATGAAGGTGGGACCAATCAGACTGCTCCTTGACGGTACTGCGTGATGGATGAGAATTGCTTCGACTTAACCGCATTGAGGATTTCATTAATTCTGACCAGATCACTAACTCCATTTGCAGAAATGTAGCCCCAAGCCTGCAGGGAACCGCTGCCATGCTTCACTGTTGGCTTCAGACACTCATCCATGTAGCGCTCACCCGCTCTCTACAGTCAAAATGTTCTCCTGTTTGAGCTGAAAATTTCAAATTTTGATTCATCAGTCCAGAGCACTTGCTGCCAAAAAGCCATTCCTTCAAGTAGGAAACAAAGCCAAGAGACTCGCCTACGCACAAAAACACAAGGAATTGGGTGTTGAACAGTGGCAGCAAGTTCTCCAAGTTGCTTGGAACAACGTAATAAAACTGCCCGACACTGTACATACGAAAATTGATGCAGGTTTAAAGGCAGAGTGGTCACACCAAATATTGACTTGATTTTGTTTTTATTGTTTACTACTCTTTCGTGTAACTTTTGATATTTATAAACATTTAATTTCATTATTTTTGAAAGAATCCTTGGTTCACAGAATTTTTTTTTACAGGTGCCTAAGACTTTTGCATAGCACTGTATATTTCGATTCTAGAAATATTTCAGAGGTAACCAGAGTAGTGGCACAAATTGTTGTTCAGCATCAAACCAAACATTTTCTGTGGGCTTGTCTTGTGAGTCAAAAGAAAGGTTCCAAATTAAAGTAATTAAATGAACTTTCTATAGAGACATGGAATTGTTGAGCTGTTTCCCCTGTTTAAAAGGATTGTATTTAAAATCCCCTTGACATGATACTCCTGCGGCTATTGATATACTCAAATAGCAGTATCATCTATCTTTGATGCCCTATTTCTCTGAAAGACGTTTGTTCACTTCCGCTTTGGTTAATTTGCTACTAATAGGGCCTTGTGTTTTGTATGTTGTGTATCTGTGATGCTGTTAATTGACTTTCTGCCGATCTGGGTAATTGAAGTAAAATTGGGGTGTTGTGTATCTTCTATCTCTCCCCCCTGTCATCACCCACTTCCATAAATAATTGCCCAGAGATGCAACAATCATCAACAGTTGCTTTTTTCAACTCCAGTCATTCTGGTTTCAGTGACAGCTGTCAGTTTAATGAGCCCAGTGATGCCACCACAGACTGAACTGGCAGGCTATTTGTGGCAGATGCTGTGGACCAACAAGATGGACCCTACTCCCTACTCCCTACTCCCTACTCCCTACTCCCTACTCCCTACTCCCTACTCCCTACTCCCTACTCCCTGCAACAGCATCAGTTTGCTGGTTGTGGATGCATTTGTTCCAGATGACATTGATAGGAGTGACCAATGTTTTTGGAAACAAAGTACTGTCCTCGCCATTCCACAGCATGATGTGGAAACACTAGGGTGATTATATTATTTTATATATATGGAATCTGTAATCTTGCGTCTCCAAGGCTCATCCCTTATTATTAACTGTGATTTAGTGCAAAATCTCAAATTGTGTCAGGTGCAATACCTAGAATACCT
Source organism: Mobula hypostoma (assembly GCF_963921235.1). Classification (NCBI taxonomy): domain Eukaryota; kingdom Metazoa; phylum Chordata; class Chondrichthyes; order Myliobatiformes; family Myliobatidae; genus Mobula; species Mobula hypostoma. The sequence continues at coordinate 25,727,743 of NC_086116.1, forward strand.
ACAATTGAGATGGCAAACCAGCAATAGCTCAAGACAGGATTATATGCATGTGAATACACAAATACAGTTTGCTGAAGGGGGTAAATTATACCATACTTATAAACCTGATTTAAAGCTCTGCAGGCCTGCCAAATTCAGTTGTGGCATTGCTGAAAAACATTAAACCTTTGTGTACCATTTAGTTTATAATTCCCTCTTTTTTCCCCTCCAAAATGGCTACTTCACACTTTTCCACATTTCATTAGTCTGTATGTCCTTGGGTTTGTTAAGCATTATTGCTGGCTATTACATTTCCAGGTTACATGTAGTATGCAAAATTTGATCATGTGCTCTGTAAATCCATGTCTTGGCATTCATCGTGTTTATCAGAGAACTTAGTAATAGTCTCAATGCAGATACCTGGGAATTGCTGGCATACATTTTCCTCCATTGCCATTGTTGGTTTTTAGTCTCAAGCTAATTTTGTATCCATATCTCATGCTGATTAATTTTTGTTGATGTCTATTATCTGGCTTTCCATCAAATGGCTTTAAGTTCCATATTCTGAAAATCAATCACATCACCTTCATTATTTCATTAGAGGAGTGTAGCAGCATTCTAGTTGAGATTTTGGATTAGCATTTTGAAAACCATTGATCCAGTCACATGAATTAAACACTGACATAGAAACATAGAAAACCTACAGCACAATACAGGCCGTTTGGCCCATGAAGTTGAACCGAACATGTCCCTACCTTAGAAATTACTAGGGTTACCCATAGCCCTCTATCTTTCTAAGCTCCATGTACCTATACAAAAGTCTCTTAAAAGACCCTATCATATCCGCCTCCACCACCGTTGCCGGCAGCCCATTCCACGCACTCACCACTCTCTGCGTTTTAAAAAAAAATAGAAATAAATTACCCCTGACATTTCCTCTGTACCTACTCCCAAGCACCTTAAACCTGTGCTCTCTTGTGACAGCCATTTCTGCCCTAGGAAAAACCTCTGACTATCCACATGATCAATACCTCTAATCATCTTATACACCTCTGTCAGGTCACCTCTCATCCTCTGTCGCTCCAAGGAGAAAAGGCCGAGTTCACTCAACCTATTCTCATGTAGTCATAAGGCATGCTCCCCAATCCAGGCAACATCCTTGTAAATCTCCTCTGCACCCTTTCTGTGGTTTCCACATCCTTCCTGTAGTGAGGCGACCAGAACTGAGCACAGTACTCCAAGTCGGGTCTGACCAGGGTCCTAGATAGCTGCAACATTACTTCTCGGCTCCTAAATTCAATTCCACAATTGATGAAGGCCAATACACCGTATACCTTCTTAACCACAGAGTCAACCTGCGCAGCTGCTTTGAGAGTCCTGTGGACTTGGTCCCCAAGATCTCTCTGATCCTCCACACTGCTAAGAGTCTTACCATTAATACTATATTCTGCCATCAAATTTGACCTACCAAAATGAACCACTTCACACTTATCTGGGTTGAACTCCATCTGCCACTTCTCAGCTCAGTTTTGCATCCTATCAATGTCCCGCTGTAACCTCTGACAGCCCTCCACACTATCCACAACACCCCCAACCTTTATGTCATCAGCAAACTTACTAACCCATCCCTCTATTTCCTCATCCAGGTCATTTATAAAAATCACGAAGAGTAAAGGTCCCAGAATAGATCCGTGAGGCACACCACTGGTCACTGACCTCCATGCAGAACATGTCCCGCCTACAACCACTCTTTGCCTTCTGTGGGCAAGCCAGTTCTGGATCCACAAAACAATGTCCCCTTGGATCTCATGCCTCCTCACTTTTTCAATAAGCCTTGCATGGGGTACCTTATCAAATGCCTTGCTGAAATCCATATACACTACATCTACTGCTCTTCCTTCATCAATGTGTTTAGTCACATCCTCAAAAAATTCAATCACGCTCGTAAGGCACAACCTGCCCTTGGCAAAGCCATGCTGACTATTCCTAATCACATTATACCTCTCCAAATGTTCATAAATCCTGCCTCTCAGGATCTTCTCCATCGACTTACCAACCACTGAAGTAAGACTCGCTGGTCTATAATTTCCTGGGCTATCTCCACTCCCGTTCTTGAATAGGGGAACAACATCCACAACCCTCCAATTCTCCGGAACCTCTTCCGTCCCCATTGATGATTCAAAGATCATCGCTGGAGGCTCAGCAATCTCCTCCCTCGCCTCCCACAGTAGCCTGGGGTACATCTCATCCGGTCCCGGCAACTTATCCAACTTGATGCACATCCTCTTTCTTAATATCTACATGCTCAAGCTTTTCAGTCTGCTGCAAGTCATCACTACAATCACCAAGATCTTTTTCCATAATGGATACTGAAGTTAAGTATTCATTAAGTACCTCTGCTATTTCCTCCAGTTCCATACACACTTTCCCACTGTCACACTTGATAGGTCCTATTCTTTCAAGCCTTATCCTCTTGCTCTTCACATACTTGTAGAATGCCTTGGGTTTTTCCTTAATCCTGCCTGCCAAGGCCTTCTCATGGCCTCTTCTGGCTCTCCTAATTTCCTTCTTAAGCTCCTTCCTATTAGCCTTATAATCTTCTAGATCTCTAACATTACCTAGCTCTCTGAACCTTTTGTAAGTTTTTCTTTTCTTCTTGACTAGATTTACTACAGCCTTTGTACACCACGGTTCCTGTACCCTATTATAACTTCCCTGTCTCATTGGAATGTACATATGCAGAACTGCACACAAATATCCCCTGAACATTTGCCACATTTCTTCTGTAACTTTCCCTGAGAACATCTGTTCCCAATATAAGCTTCCAGGTTCCTGCCTGATAGCCTCATAATTCCCCTTACTCCAATTAAGCACTTTTCTAACTTGTCTGTTCCTATCTCTCTCCAATGCTATTGTAAAGGAGATAGAACTATGATCACTATCTCCAAAATGCTCTCCCACTGAGAGACCTGACCAGGTTCATTTCCCAATACCAAATCAAGTACACTCTCTCCTCTTGTAGGCTTACCTAGATGAAGAAACCTTCCTGAACACACCTAACAATCTCCACCCCATCTAAACCCCTTGCTTTAGGGAGATGCCAATCGATATTTGGGAAATTAAAATCTCCCACCACGACAACTCTTATTATTTCACCTTTCCAGGATCTGTTTCCCTATCTGCTCCTTGATATCTCTGTTACTATTGGGCGGCCTATAAAAAACACCCTGTAGAGTTATTGACCCCTTCCTGTTCCTAACCTCCACTCACAGAGACTCTGTAGACAATCCCTCCATGATGTCCACCTTTTCTGCAGCTGTGACACTATCTCTAATCAACATTGCCATACCCCCACCTCTTTTGCCTCCCTCCCTGTACTTTCTGAAACATCTAAAACCCGGCACTTGAAGTAACCATTCCTGTCCCTGAGCCATCCAAGTCTCTGTAATGGCCACCACATCATAGCTGCAAGTACTGATCCATCCATCCAAGCTCATCTGCCTTGTTCACAATACTCCTTGCGTTAAAATAAACACATCTCAAACCGTCGGTCTGAGTGTGTCCCTTCTCTATCACCTGCCTATCTTCCCTCACACACTGTCTCCAAGCTTTCTCTATTTGTGAGCCAACCGCCTCTTCCTCCATCTCTTCAGTTCGGTTCCCACTCCCCAACAATTCTAGTTTAAACTCTCCCCAGTAGACTTAGCAAGCCTACCCACCAGGATATTGGTCCCCCTGGGATTCAAGTGTAACTCGTCCTTTTTGTACAGGTCACACCTGCCCCGAAAGAGGTCCCAATGATTCAGAAATCTGTATCCCTACCCCCTGCTCTAATGCCTCAGCTTCGCATTCATCCTCCACCTCATTCTATTTCTTTACTCACTGTCAACGTGGTACAGGCAGTAATCCTGAGATTACTAGCTTTGCGGTCCTGCTTCTCAACTTCCTTTCTAACTCCCTGTAGTCTGTGTTCAGGACCTCTTCCCTTTTCCTACCTATGTCATTGGTACCAATATGTACCACGACCTCTGGCTGTTCTCCCTCCCGCTGCAGGATATTGTAGACGCGATCTGAAACATCCAGGGCACTGGCACCTGAGAGGCAAACTACCATCTGAGTTTCATTCCTACGTCCACAGAATTGCCTGTCTGACCCCCTAACTATAGAGTCCCCTATCACTACTGCCTTTTTCTTCCTTTCCCTTCCCTTCTGAACCACAGGGCCAGACTCTGTGCCAGAGGCACAGCCACTGTTGCTTCCCCCAGGTAGGCTGTCCCCACCAACAGTACTCAAACAGGAGTACTTATTGTCAAGGGGTACAGCCACGGGTACTCTCTAGTACCTGACTCTTCCCCGTCCCTCTCCTGACTGTTACCCACTTGTCTGTCTCCCATGGCCCTGGTGTGACCACCTGCCTATAACTACTTTCTATCACCTCTTCACTCTGCCTGACCAGACGAAGATCTTTGAGCTGCAACTCCACTTCCCTAACCCGGTCCCTTAGGAGCTGCAGCTCGACACACTGGGTGCAGATACGGCCTTCTGGCAGGTTGGGAGACTCCAGGACTTTTCACATCTGACACCAAACACAGAACACCAGCATCATACACATATTTCCTTTCCGCAATTAACATAGGTAAACCTATTTCGCCTCGTCCCGTTACTGCCTAAGCCCGTTGAGCCAATGCCCTATCACTCTGCTACCCTCTCACTCCGCTGCCTGCTGGATATGGCGGTCTTTTTTAACTTTTCCTGCTCTTTGGAAGTCTGAGAATTTGAGTTGAAGTAATTACTCTAAAATAAAAGTGTGATTCATAGTTGGATTGGGCTTCACTTGTGTCAAAAGTCAAAGGAAGTTTATTATCAAAGTACATATATGTCAGCATATACAACCCTAAGATTCTTTACCTTGCGAGAATATTGAATAAATCCATAATAGAATAAGTTAAAGACCGTACAGTGCAACACACACAATGCTGGAGGAACACAGCAGGCCAGGCAGCATCTATGCAAAAGGATAAACAGTTACTGTTTTGGGCCAAGACCCTTTATCAGGACTGGATAGGAAGAGGAGAAGTCAGAGTAAGAAGATGGGGAGAGGGGAGGAAGAAATAAAAGATAGGAGGTGATGGGTGAAACCGGGAGAAGGGGCGAGCTGAAGTAAAGAGCTGGGAGGTTGATTGGTGAAAGAGATGAAGGGCTGGAGAAGGAGTAATCTGACAGGAGAGGACAGAAGGCCATGAAGAAAGGGAAGGAGGAGGAACACCAGAGGGAGGTGATTGGCAGGCAAGGAGATGTAGTGAGAGAGGAGAATGGAGAATGGTGACTGGGGGGAAGGGCCATTACTGAAAGTTCGAGGAATTGATGTTCATGCCATCAGGTTGGAGACTACCCAGACAGAATATAAGGTGTTGCTCCTCCAACCTTCATTCTATGTAGGGTTTTGCAAGCAGAACAAGTGCTACACCTGCCCCCACACCACCTCCCTCACTACCATACAGGGTCTCAAACAGTCTTTCCAGGCAACACTTCACCTGTGAGTCTTTTGGGGTTATGTATCTGCCTCTCCTGGTGTGGCCTCCTGTATATCATATGAGACCTGATGTCAATTGCGAGATGGCTTCTGTCTGCCAGAAATGTGGGGTCCCCTGTGGCCACCCATTTTAATTCTACTTCCCCTTCCCATTCCAACATGTCATTCCATGGCCTCCTGTACTGCCATAATGAGGCCACACTCATGTTGGAGGAGCAACACCTTGTATTCTATCTGGGGAAAAGACCATAAGACATAGGAGCAGAATTAGGCCATTCAGCCCATCAAATCCACTCTGCCATATGATCATGGATCCCATTCAACCCCATACACTTGCCCTCTTGATGCCCTGACCAATCAGGAATCCATCAACTATTGCTTGAATATACCCATGGACTTGGCTTCCACCGCAGTCTGTGGCAGAGCATTCCACAGATTCACCACTCTTTAACTAAAAAAATTCCTCCTTACTTCTGTTCTAAAAGGTTGCCCCTCAATTTTAAGGTTGTGCCCTCAATTTCTGGATACCCCCTCCAGAGGAAACATTATCTCCATATCGACCTTATCTAGTCCTTTCAACATTCAGTTGGTTTCAATGAGATGCCCCTGCATTCTTTTCAATTCCATTGAGTACATGCCCAAATCTGCCAAATGCTCCTCATGTTCACCCCTTCATTCCCGGAATCATCCTAGTGAACCTCCTCTGGAAACTAGTGCAGCCTGACTTAGTGTCTTATAAAGCTTCAGCATTATCTCCTTGTTTTTATATCCAATTCCCATTGAAATAAATGTCAACATTGCATTTGCCTTTATCACAGACTCAACCTGTAAATTAACCTTCTGTGAATCTTGCACGAGGACTCCTAAGTCCCTCTCCACCTCTGATGTTTGAATTTTCTCCCCGTTTAGATAATAGTCTGCACTATTGTTTCTTTTACCAAAATGCATTATCATACATTTCCCAACACTGTATTCCATCTGCCACTTTTTGTCCATTCTTCCAATTTGTCCAAGTTCTGCTGCAATCACATTGCTTCCTTAGCACTACCTACCCCTCCATCTATCTTTGTATCATCTGCAAACTTTGCCACAGTGCCATCAATTTCACTATCTAAATCATTGACAAACAATGTGAAAAGTAGTGGTCCCAATATTGACTCCTGAGGAACACGACCAGTCATTGGCAGCTAACCAGAAAAGGCCCCTTTATTCCTACTCACTACCTCTTGCCTGTCAGCTATTCCTCTGTCCATGCCAGTATATTTCCTGTAATACCATAGGATTTTATCTTGTTAAGTAGCCTCATGTAAGGTACATTATCAAATGCCTTCTGAATATCTAAGTAAATGACACCCACTACCTCTCCTTTGTCCACCCTGCTTGTTACTTCCTTGAAGAACTCTAACAGATTTGTCAGACAAGATTTCCCTTTGCAGAAACCACTCTGATTTTGACTTATTTTATCATTAGTCTCCAAGTACTCTGAAACCTCGTCCTTAATAATGGACTCCAACACGTTCCCAACCACTGAGGTTAGGCTAACTAGCCTATAATTTCCTCTCTTTTGTGTTCCTCCCTTCTTAAAGAGTGGAATGACATTTGCAATTTTCCAGTCCTCTGGGACCCTGCCAGAATCAAATGATTCTTGAAAGATTATGACCAATGCATCCATTATCTCTTCAGCTACCTCTTTCACGTCTCTGGGATGTAGTCCATCAGGTGATTATCCACCATATGACCTTTGAGTTTGCCTAGCCCTTTTTCCTTTGTAATAGCAATGGCGTTCACTCCTGCTCCCTGACACTCACAGACCTCTGGCATATAGCTGGTATCTTCCACAGTAAAGATTGAAGCAAAATACTTATTCTGTTCATCTGCCCTTTCTTTGTCCCCCATTACTATTTCACCAGCATTATTCTCCTGTCTTCTAACCTTAACTCTCACCTCCCTTTTATTCTTTATATAACTGAAAAACTTCTAGTACCCTGCTTTATATTATTGGCTAGTTTGCCTTCCTATTTCATCTTTTTCCTTCTTGTAGCTTTTTTAGTTGCCTTTTGTTGGATTTTAAAAGCTTCCCAATCATCAAACTTCCCACTCACTTCTCCTACCTTGTATGCCCTTTCCTTGGTTTTTATACAGTCCTTAACTTCCTGTATCAGCCATGGTTACCTATCCCTGCCATTTGAGAACTACTGCTTCTGTGGGACATATCTATCCTGCGCCTTGTGAACTATTTACTGAAACTTCAGCCACCTCTGTTCTGCCATCATCCCTGCCAGCATCCCCCTCTAATCCACCTGGGCAAGCTCCTCTCTCATGCTCCTGTCATTCCCTTTATTTCATTATGATACTGATACATGTGACTTGTGCTTCTCCTTCTCAAATTGCAGTATGAATTCAATCATATTGAATAGGGGTAGTGGAGGTATAATTTGTCCATCTGTGCTGATCACCTCATCCTTGACTAAGCTGTTCCACTGTGAGCATGATCTGTTATGAGTCAATATGATGCTTTCAGATCAGGTCATGCACAGCACATACCTCCGTCACACTGCTCAGGTGTGTTTCTGGAGTACAGGGGCTAGCGGCCCTTGTGCCTGTTATCACTGAGCAGCAGTGAACCATCTGATTGGCCTATCAGAGTTCTCTTTGGGAACTAGCTGACTTGATCAGCATTTCTGATCTGGCTGTTGTTCACGATTGCACTTAATTAAAAAAAATTATGATTACTGCCTCCTAGGAGTTCCTGTACGTTAAGCTGACTAATAATATCTGGGTTATTACACAACACCCAATCTAAGTTGGCCTTTCCCTAGTAGGCTCAAGCACAAGCTGCTCTAAATAGCCATCTCGTCGGCATTCCCTCTCTCATGATCCAACTCTGACATGATTTTCCCAATCCCCTTGCGTATTGAAGTCCCCCCATTACAATTGTGACATTACCCTTATCACATGCCTTTTCCAGCTCCCTTTGCAATCTCAACCCCACATCTTAGTTACTGTTTGGAGGCCTATATATGATTCCCATAATGGTTTTTTTTTTAACCCTTGCAGTTTCTTAAATCCACTCGCAAAGACTTGACATTCTCTGACCCTGTATCACATCTCTTACCAATAGAGCCACACCACCACCTATACCTTCCTGCCTGTCCTTTCGATACAAAGTATATCCTTTGATGTTAAACTCCTAACTATGACCTTCTTTCAGCCACGACTCAGTGATGCTTACAACGTCATACCAGCCAATCTCTAATTTCGCCATGAGATTGTCCACCTTATTCCGAATGCTATTCCTGCATTTTTTGCTCTTATGAATTTTTCCTCTGTGGTACAACTTAACTCTTTGCTCTGTCTGCAGTTGTACCCAATCATTGGCTTGTCCTTCCTTAAATTCATATTGAATATTACATCATCTATTTGTAAACCTGCCGGCTCATCCTCAGCTCTATCATACTGGTTCCCATCCCCCTGCCATTTTAGGGCAGCCTCCAGCCTTATGGTGTGAATATCGATTTCTTGATCTTCCAATAATTGAACCCCCCCCTTCACCATTCCCATTTCCTTTGCTCACCTTATCTCTTTACCTGCCTATCACCTCTCTCTAATGCTCCTCCCCTTTCCTTTCTTCCATGGTCTTCTGTCCTCTCCCATCAGATTCCCCCTTCTCCAGCCCTTTATCTCTTTCACCATTCAACTTTCCAGTTCTTTACTTCACCCCTCTCCTGGTTTCATCTATCACCTGCAATCTTGTATTTCTTCCTTCCCTCTCCCCACTTTCATACTCTGACTTCTCGTTTGTTTTCTCCAGTCCTGATGAAGGGTCTTGGTTCAAAACGTTGACTGTTCCCATAGATGCTGCCTGGCTGGCTGAGTTCCTCCAGCATTTTATGTGTGTTGCTTAGACTTCTAGCAACTGTAGATCTTCTCTTGTTTGTGGAAAGACAGCACCAATTTTGACATTCAACCAATGTGCAAAAGACAACAAACTGTGTAATTAGAACAATTAATAATAATAAATAAATAAGTAATAAAATTGAGAATATGAGATGAAGAGTCCTTGAAAGTGAATCCATAAGTTTTGGGAACATTTCAGTGCTGGGGCAAGTGAAGTTATTCCTGTTGGTTCAAGAGCTTGATGGTTGAGGGAAATAACTGTTTCTGAACCTGGTGGTCTGAGACCTGAGGCTCCTATACCACCCTCCAGATGTCAGCAGTGAGGAGAGAGCATGCCCTGGATGGTGGAGGCCCCTGATGATGGATGCTGCTTTTCTGTGACAATGTTTTGGGTAGATGTGTTCAATGATGGGGAAAGCTTTACCTGTGATGGACTGGGTCATATCCATTACGTTTTGTAGAAATTTTTGGATAAAGGGCATTGGTGTTTCCATAGCAGGTTGTGATGCAGCCAGTTAATATACTCCCCACTTCACACCTATTGAACTTTGTCAGAGTTTTGGATATCATATTGAACCTTCTCAAACTCCTAAGGAAGTAGAAGCACTGCTGTGCTTTCTTCGTATTTGCACTTGCTCAGGACAGCTACTTTGAAATAATAACATGGAGGAAATTAAAGTTGCTAACCTCTCCACCTCTGATCCTCCCATGAGGATTGGCTCATGGTCCTCTGGTTTCCTCCTCCTGAAGCCAATAGTCAGCTCCTTGGTCTTGCTGACATCGAGTCAGAGGGCGTTGTTGTGCACCACTCAGCTAGCTTTTCAAGTGGTGCAAGCTGAATCGCCACAATAACTGATTGCAAAAACGCACAAGCTTTCAGGAAAGAAATTGGCTTCCTTTTCTGGTCTGCCTTGTGTTTGACTCCAGACCTATTAATGAGGTTGATTTTGAAATGTTCAGTGTTGAGTGTGCCGTTCAATTCACCGGGAAAATTTAATGTTCCAAAATTTCCCTATCAATATTATGCTGACTAACATGGGCAATATACCATAACTTTTTTATAATAAGTTTGCAACATTTGTAATTCTCCAGTATATTTGTCATGTCTGTCTCTATCCAGGTAATAAGTTTAAACTTAATTTTATGTCAAAGATTTAGTGACCATGTGATCAAATAAAACCTATATGCTTTTGATGCCTCAAAGCCATATGAAATCACGCTAGCAGTGTGAATAGCTAACATTAATTAAATGCTTCAGATAAAGGCTGGCCTTGCCTCATTGTTATTTGTTAAATATTTATTAAAATTCTTAGTATTCAAAGAGTTAAGTGGTTTGTAAAATTTCAGACTGAATCTAAGTCTCTGCATTCTGAGTTTCCCAGGTGGTGCAAGATAAATAACCACTGTTTGTAACTATAAATCTGTGTGAGTGAAATAATGAGATTAATACAAAATGTTTCTTGTTGGAACTTAATTTATCTTTTTAATTTATTCATGAGCCAATATAATTCTGTGGTAACAGTTCGTTCACTGTGTGAGCTCTAAGTTTGTTTAAGAATGATAGAAACCTGACTACAATCTTAAACCAGCAAATGTGAGAGAGAAGCCTTTGCTGTTTCAACAGGTTTTATTTAAATTGTTTATGTAAAACTTAGAGCAAACTTTTTGTATTTATTGCTGTTTTAAAAAAGTTTCCTGTAGCAGTTTTTAAACTATACCACTATTTTTGGGAATATGGATTTTCATTGGATATTTAGCTGGTGGGAATATGAAATGAAGAACACTATAAATAGTGCTTTCGTGAGGGACTGCCTCATGATATTAGTTTTCCACTCAGCAAGTTCCAGCTCAGTGTTGGACACCTGTTGACTTTTGAAGCTGCTGTTAAATTTGTGCGTATTTTTTGCACATTAACATTGATGTATATGCACAGTGCTAGTGAGCAAGATTAATTTGTACTATATTTTAAAATTCTAATCACAATTTAACATTAAATTGTGTGATCTAAATAGCTAGTTATAATGAATCCTTGGTCTAGTAAGTAATACGTTAAATAAATCATTATGGAAATAGATGAACTACTATGCAAATGTGATGATGTATTAAAGTCACCAATAAGTTGGTAATGCTTAAATTCACCAATGCAATAGACATCTCTATTGTTATTCATTTTGGGGAAAAAACAAATAAATGTACCTGTTCCATTCAAAAGTATTTGCTTTGTTCTAGTTTCTTCAAATTCTTTTCCAGATCTTTGAGCGTATTCTTTTCATCTGGGCGATTCGACATCCAGCTAGTGGCTATGTCCAAGGGATAAATGACCTTGTGACTCCTTTCTTTGTAGTCTTCGTTTTTGAATATATTGGTAAGTTTTCAGGACTGATTTAAGCTTCCTTTATTTCTGATGTAAGTACCTGTGTTACATTAGCAATGCAATACATGATGTGTAACAAATTCTTCTGTAAAGCCATTGGGAAAATTATTAAAAGAAGTTGTATCAGAAAAGAGAAGACTTTTGACTAGAAAAGTTTAGAAACAAAGCTTCTATTTGGAAAACTATGTTCTACCACATTTCAGATTCAAAGTACGTTTATTATCAAAGTATGTATGCAGAATAAAACCCTGAGAATGGTCCTTCCCCACACCCTCATCCCCACCAGACAGCCACACAACAAAGAAAACTCTTAACCTGTTCAAAGAAAAACATTTACCACTGCCTCCCTGGTTTGGTATAAATTTTTCTTCTATCTCTGAAAATTAAAGCCATTGTCTAAAATCAAATTTTGTATTTAAAACTGCTGACTTCAAGACAGACTGCCAAAAAGTACAATACTTTTCTTCATACATCCTGTATTAATTTGTTTGTTCATATATATAAAACAAGATTTAAGTTTTTTCCAATAATGAATTCTGTCAGTCAACTCTGTCTGTAAATAAGATGGCTTTGTACATTTTCAAAGCATGTATTTAGATATTTTTAAGTATGCTTCAGAGAGTTCATCACGCTGCTTCATCGAGATATTAATGGTTTGTCTTATTCATATGAAATGGGAAGGATGATGTGCCCTTGTGTAGTTTGAAAGGGTATTTCTCACTTACTGATTTGCAGGATACTGTTTCCCCCCTTGTTTCTTTTCATTTTTGACATCGTGGGAGGCCTTAAATTGCTTTGTGACTAATGATAGCTTCTGGCTAATCATCTATTCAGTAGGGAGGAAACTGACTCCAGAGGACCCCCACAAATCTCATTTCAATTTTCATTTATGTATAGAAAATTTCTTAATTTACCTTAATTAGTTCTATCAAATCAAATTTTACCTTTTGAATTTTAATTAAAAATGTCAAGCCACTTAAATTTGTCGTTTCTTGTTTTTTTTTAGAAGAAAAGTCTTTTTGTAAAACCTAAGGTATTTTCATCTGAAGTTCGTCCAGCCTGAAGTGTATATTTCGTAAAATTTGCAGCTGTAAAATGGGCTATTCAGTCCTTAATGATTTTATTATATTTTTTATAAAGGTTGCTCAAATTGTATTGAGGAACTTTTATATGTTCAATAATTCGGATGACATTCATGTTATAGCTGTTAGGATTATAATAATTCACCCTTACAGAAATGATGAATCAGATTATTGATTAATTGCATTTGTCTCTGTTTCTTAACAGAAAAAGCCAGTTACCAAACTGACCACATAATATGATGGGGTGGGAAAGATTAGATGAGTAAAGCTTGCATAGCAAATGAAGACTGGAATGAATTGTTTATTTTCATTTCGAAAGGCTGATTTGTACTTGTGCATCAAGCTTGTGCCGTAGCCTACGCGTTGTGAGCATTTATACTTCTGCGTCGGTGTGCCTGCGTCGCTCTGCAATTCGCGCATGTCGCGCATGCACACACACCTCCCCATGCGAGGCTTCGTGGTCATGGTAGTCTTTCTCGGGGTAAACAAGTTTAAAGCGAGCGTCTTTTTTCGTAAAAGTGAAATGTGTCCTCCATAATTTCGGAGGTCTGTAAAGCTTTATGGAAAGCATTGCAGCCAGAGTTCCTTCCCTGCCCTTCAGTCGTCCAATGCGAAGCTATTGCAGGGTGGGAGGAAGTGCGATGCTACCAAGCGGACCAATCACAGTAGTTGCGGCCTGTGTTGCCGCAACGCGTAGTTACATTTTGGGAGAGATGCGCGTCAAACTACGGTGTAGTGATCGCGGTGACGCCATACCTACGGTGTTGATTTGACGCAGAAGTATAAATCAGCCTTTACTGTTGCAAATTATGCAAAATATGCATTTGTCTAAAGTTCTACTTATAAATCAAAATATTTAATTCTGCCTAAAATATTGACGAAGAATTCATCCCTGAAAGAATCCACTTAAAAAGTGAAAAAAAAAAAGAACTCTAGTTCTGTGTAACTAGTTTCCTTGTGTTTTCATCAAAGGGGAGAAAATGGCTAGGCCTTTAAGCAAATTACTATTTTCTTTTTAACAGTTGAACTTGGATTTTTACATGCAGATATGGAGTATATAATGAATCCACTTGTGCAATAGCAGTGATTTAGTATGACGGGTGGAATAAATTTCCACAGACTGGCACTCAGATGGAGGATTTAAAGAACATGCTTAATATTTAAAGCAAAATGGAGGGATGTGAGAGCAGTTGTGAATGCACCAAATAACATCTGTGAAGAGTGCTTATTGGTTTTTGCATAATAATAAAGTTGACCCATTCCTGCAGTCTTACAGTGCTTCAATTTACATGACAACTTTTTCAGAATTTTCTGTTGTGGATGCTTTAACACTAAATGTGTCCATTCAAGGGAAAATTCCGCAACCAATACTTAAGCACTTTGCAATTGGGACAAAAGTTAGTGTGGTTGCATTTATATTAAATTCATTTTTACCACCATTGAAATTTGTGTCCTTGGAATAAACTGAATGCTAATTGCAAGGGTTTTATTAATTCTAAGTTATAGGAAGGTAAACAGGTAAAAGAATTATTTTGAGCATGGTGTCTAGCTCATTAAAATGTTTTCAATTAAGTTAGTTATCACGGGAAAGTTACTACGTGTTAATTGAACTTTAGTTTGATAAAAATGGACTACAGGTTAATTCTAGTAACAGTGCTTGGTAGAAATTGAAAAGACCCATTCAGTGGACAAGTGAGGATAGTATTTTCTTTATTACAATAAGCTTTTGCATCTTGCTGTCTGTTATGCTGCTGGTGTTTAGGGCAGGAATAAAGGACCAGGTGGTCAAAGCTTTCATCATAGCAGTAGCTTCTCTTGGTTTTCGCTATTGTCAGCCATGCAAGTTCTGGGTGGAGACTCAGGGATACCATTGCATTCAGATGTAAAATGAATCCTTCATTGCTGTTTCCGTAGCAGTTTAATTTTACCAGTAAGGGTTGTTAGCCCCGAGTTGAAGCCTCGAACATGGAGGACCGGTGGACCACTCTTAGTCTGTCCTCTACCCTTTGACCTGTTTGGCATGGGTGACCCTACCAAGAGTCAAAGCATAAAGCCCTGACTCCACCCAGCATAGCTCTCCTTGTCATTGAGGTACACAAGTCTCCAAACCCTACAACAAGGTGGTGGTCCTCTTGGAGGAACCTCTTGCTTCACTATATCAGTATCCAGACAAAGTAAGGAAGACAGTCTATCAATGATAGTCTCTATGGTTATCGGAATTGCCCTATATTCAGTATTATTTGAATAACCTGCATGGTGTGTCATTTACAAAGCTCACTTGCAACCAGCATTTCAGTTTGAGAAGCCAATTTGGCACAAAACAAACTTTGAAATCAATGACCAACCTTTCCAATATCTTACCAGAGCTGGCTAATTCTGATGAAAGTTCATCAGTTTATAAATCTGCCTGCCTCAACATCTTTGTAGGTGCTGTCTTATGTGCTGAGTTGTTCCAGCAATTTTTATTTCAGACTTCCAGAAAGGACTACCAGAAAAGTGGCAGTAGGCGGGGCCGGGGTTGCGGAATGAACAAAATAAAGAGGGGTAGGGAGGGTAATGGAGGAAAATGGTTCTGGAAATTAGAGAAATCTGTGTTCCTGCCATTTTGTTGGAGGCTACCTTGATGGAATATGAGGTTGCTCCTCCAATTTGAGTTTGACCTCAATGTGTCATGTGTTAGTATGGGAATGGGAAGTTAAAATAAAATGGGTAACCACCAGGAGACGGCGGCGGTGGACAAAGCAAAGTTGCACAACAAAGTGATTCTCCAATATGCATCAGATCTTACTGATGTAGAGAAGGCCGCACCAGGAGCACTTGATACAATAAATGATCCCAATAGGTTCACAGGTTGCGTGCACCTTAACTGGAAGGATTGCTTGGGGCTCCGAATGGTGGCAAGGGAGGTATAAGCAGGTGTACTACTTGTCACATCGCAGGGATAAGTGCCAAGAGGGATATTATTGCGGAGGGGCGAGTGGCCAATGGTATCACATAACGAGTAATGCCTGTGGGGAGAGTGTGAGGAAGGGGAAGGTGTGCTTGGTGGTACAGTTCTTTTGGAGATGGAAGATGTGGAGAATGGGGTGCCTTGTGGAGTGATAGGTGAGGACAAGAGGAACCCTACACATATTACATGGGGGGGGTGGTTGGGAGTAAGAGGAGACTTGCAAGAGATGGAGGAAACAGATGAGAGCAGCATTGGTGGTTGTGGAAATGAAACCCTATTTTATGAAAAAAGAGGACTTCTCGAGTGTTCGAGGAGGGAATGCCTCATCCTGAAAACAGGCATGGCTAAGGAACTGAGCGAAGGACAGGATAGTTCAAAGGTTCAAAGTAAAGTTATTATCACAGTACATATATGTCACCATATCATCATCAGGTGCCATGCCCAGATTGATTGAGCTTTGACTACCATGGCCCACACATTCCTGTTTCGGGTCAAGTGGATCAGTTCATTGGTATTCATTTCTAGTTCTCCGGCTGCTGTCTCCATCATCATTTGTTTTTGCCTTCTTTTTGCTTTCTTCCCTTCAATCTTTCCCATAATTACTGTGTATTCTAACTCCTCTTTCCTAGTCACATGTCCAATGAAGTTATGTTGCCTTTTCATGATCTCATACATTATTTCTCTTTTTGTGCATGCTCTGTTTATGACATCCTCGTTAGATATTCATTTCGTCCATGATATTCTCTGCATCCTCCTCAAAGACCACATCTCTGCTGCTTCAATTCGTTTCCTCATATATGTCACCATATGCAATCCTGAGAATCTCTTTTTCTTGCCGGCATTCACAGTAAATACAAGAAACCCAATAGAATCAGTGAAAGTCCACCCCCAGTAGTATCAACAGCAACCAATGTGGAAAAAGCAACAAGCTGTACAAATACAAAATTAAATAAAAGCTAAAATTATAAGTAAATTAGTGATAAATATCGAGAGCATGAGTTGCAGAGTGATCATAATCACTGTGAGAGCCAGTAGATTTGTAAAAGATATTGGTTGATAATCTATCTCTGGAGATGAAGGCAGAGAATGAGAAAGGGAAGAGTGATGTCAGAGAATACCAAGTAAATTTAAGGGCAGACTGGAAGTTGGAGGCAAAATGGATGAAATTGACAAGCTCTGCATGGATGCTTGAAACACCATTTATGCAGTCTGCAGTCGTCAGTGTAGCAGGGGAAGAGTTGCGGAGCATTACTGGTGTAGGCTTGGAACATGGACTGTTTCATGTAGCTGATGAAATGGCAGGTGTAGTTGGGGCCCATATGAGTGCCCATGATAAAACTTTGGTTTGGAGGAACTGAGAGAAGCCAAAAGAGATTACTAAGGGTAAGAGCCAGTTCCTGTCTTTGGTTTTTGATTTACAGTTGAAGGTTTAGGCCAGTATGCCATGCATCTGGTGAATAGTGATGGATATGGACATTTTCAAAAGCTGTCAATATTAAATTATTCTGAAATAAATCTAAAATAGAATCTGAAGCTTAAGTTCTTGACCTTTCGATTTGTTTTCTTAATTGCACTTGATTTTGCAAGGGCATTGTGTCAAGAGAAAAACCTTTGCATCTAAATTAATTGTTTACTGAATTTGATAGAAGAATTGTTTAACTTAACATGCATGCTATTTAAAGAAATGTTTGTAAAATTCATCTTTTTATAACCCCATGTAAAATATATGTCCAATCAAGAATGCCAGTTTAAATGCAGACCAAAATCAGATATTTTTAATTTGTAGAACTGTAGTTTGCAACTTTATCCATGCTCATTACACTAGTAACAGGTGTCGAATGACATTAATTACACACAAGTCTTGAGGAAAGTGACCCAGTGGGAAAAAAAAGATTGGTCCCAAGTGTGCAATAACAGGGGGAAGAAAATCATACATTTGAATTTCTAATTGGTCTTTGCATTCTAATTATAAAGTGCTTTAGCTCAAGAAAGTAATTATAAAAATGGCATTCATTCCTTTAAAAAAAAGATTCTAATGATCATTGCATCAGGGTTGTGTTTTTGCATGTTGATACATTTATTCTTACTTTTAAATTGCAGATATTTGAATTGAATTTTCAAGGTCTAATGTAATCTTGGTTAACCTGCTGATAGTGGCAAGAATTGGAATGTTGGATACAATTTGGGAATAGCAGTGATTCTCATTTTCAAAGTTACTGTTCTATAGATCCAATGCCTGTTACCTTTACCATCTGTCTGATTTCAATTCAATGTAATTTTTGCTTGTAACTTTAAAATGGAGCAAAAATGACGAGGAAGAATGTATAATTTCTTTATATCTCAAAATGTTAAGTTATTGGAAAATATTTAAGCTGCTTTAATTTGATCCTGACCAAAAACTCATAGTCAGTCATTTCTAATCTTGAAGAGTTTACTTTTGGGGTAATTTTCTGAAATATTATGAAATATATCTAAATTTGATATGTCATGAGAGTTATCAGATGTGCTGGGTGCGTCCCGGCTACCGCTGCACCACTGCACCACTGCATGCTTTGTGGCCCGGTATCGGTCCGCAGCCCAAAGGTTGGGGACCATTGTACTAATTGACCTTTCTGTGATGTATCCTATCTTATCTTTCACTGTTAACATACTGAAGTAGTTGAGAAGAATTGAACAGTTAAAGGAATGTTTTAAAAATAGCAAATCCAAATATTTATTGAAGCTTGTGTATGTATATTTTTATTGTAAAGTGGGGAATTGTTTTAATACAGCTAATGGTGAGGTAACATCTTTAAGCCTGAGTGATTTGGAAATATTGAAATAAGAAGAATGATTCAGTGCCAGTGCTCCAAAGGCTTCCCAGCCCAACCTCTCAGTTCAAAACATCTTGAGGATTTAACCTTGAATCCTCCTCCTTCATTTACTTGGTTTATTCTTAATGGTATTGGAACACATAGTACTTTATCTCTTGTACACCATCACTCGTTTCCTGCGCTGTCTCTCTGTTGTTGTCCTTTGCAAATAGTTTTTGTATGAGAAATAATTTTCTTAAGCACAATATTGGAAAACTGAACCCTTTTTTTGGCTTTCACCAGATTTTTTTTGGAGTCAAACTCTCCATTCTCCCACCCTTGCTTTTGGCTGAGTACATGGCCAATGACTTGATGCAATCATCCCAGACAGACATACATGGGTTAAAATAACATTTGAGCTTTTATTTTTAAAAAAAGTTGTCTGCCACTCGAGGAGGTGCTGTCTTATGGATGAGTCCCTGTTTACTGCCTCAAATCAATACAAACGATTCAAAGCAGGGCAGTGGTTTTCTCTCAGCTGAGAACACCAACAGATTATCAGGTCATTATCATGGATTGGAACTTCCTGTGTGTGCAAATTGCTATGCTTTCCACTGAGTGTTTTGGACACCCTGTGGATATGAAATTCACAAGTTGTCAGTAGTTGCACTATCTGTGATCCTGTAAGTTCATATAAGGTGTGTGTAATATGTTTGTAACATTTCCTGAACCTACCCCTTTCTCTCACAAACAAGAGAAAGTCTGGAAGTGGCCTTCCTTTGCTCGTTCTGTGACCGCACCTTCTCAACTGGTAGCTGCCAACCAGCCTCCTGGTTGTGTCTGAGCAGTTGTTCTACCCCTCCTTGTCAGTGATGTAACTTTTGCAATTGTATTTGCTGTGCAATTCTAATTACACTGATTATAGCTGCAAAAATGGTTCAATTTGGTTTGTTTTGCATGTTATGAGTAAAGTTACGTGGCATAATAGGGGAAATTTTTTTGTGCACAGCATGTTTAATACCCTGCTGCAGATTATTTGGGTTGTTTCCAAAGGGAAATCAAAGTTAAGACTTCTATTTAATTAGTCAATTCGTCCTTGGTCCTGCAGTGTCCTCTAAAAATTGGTATCAACCTGGTGTTTGTTTTTGGCTAAAATGTTTAGCTGTACTTGATGAGGAAAATAATAAGTGTGCTTATAATGTTAAGAAAAATCCTGACAACAAGCCTATGCGCAATTAATTTCTAGTGCATACCATTGTGGCATCTCTAGAAAAGGTTAATGACTTATTGCCAATAAAGAGAAATTGAATGCATTTGGATAAGTGAATTGCACTTCATTTATTTCAGCGCAAAACTGATATTCTAGACTTGGAGAAGAATAGAATTTAAACTGTTTTTTAAGTGCTTCAAAATTAAATTGAGAATAATTAGCATCGTTTCGATTGGAGAAATAAGAACTTTGTAATTATCTGAATTGGAATCTCACTTGGATGTCATATCCTATGTGTGTCTGTGTGATTTATCTTCAGATAAATACTGTCATTTCATTTTATCTTGTCTATCTTCTGCAAGAAGATATAGGAACCTGAAAGGCTGGATGTATGTATGTTGATACAGCACCAAATCGGCCCTTTGAGCTATGCTGCCCCATTGCCCCACGGGACAAGTTACAATGGCCAATTAACTTACCCAGGACATCTTTAGACTGAAGCAGCCGAAGAAAATTCACACATTCCGCGGGAGGTTGTGTCCAGACTTAAAACAGCTTCTTCTCCACTGCTATCAGACTCCTAACTAGTAGTCTCTTTTGCACTCCCAGTACCGATAGAACTGCAACATTTCTGTACTCTTAATTCTGCTTCTTTTGAATATTCTCCTTCTGTCATTTCATTTTTGTTTCTTTTTCACTACTTCAGATTGCACTACCGTTGTGATATTTTGTGCTAGTAGGTATGTATTGATGCAGATACAAAGAAGTCACAACAGTGACTATATTTCATTAGGAATTTGAGGATCAGAATAAGCTGCAGAAAGTTGTAAACTCAGTCAGCCTCATCATGGGCAATAGCTTCCGTAGTATCCAGGACACCTTCAAGGAGTGATGCCTCAAAAAGGCGGCATCCATCATTAAGGACCCTCCTCACCCAGGTCATGCCTTGTTCCCATTGCTACCATTAGGAAGGAGGTACAGACGCCTGAAGTCACACACTCAACGATTCTGGAACAGCTTCTTCCCCTGTGTCATCCAATTTCTGAATGGGCATTGAACCCATGAATGTTATCTTACTACTTTTTTTCTCTCTTTTTGCACTATTTATTTAATTTAACTTTTTAAATCTATATATACTGTAATTTACAGTTTTTATGTATTGAAATATATTGCTGCTGCATAACAAATGTCACAACATATTAAACCTGATTCTGATTTATTGCTTTATTTATTACTAACTTTTACACTGTTTACTCTGTAAGCTTCATATGATCAAGGAACTTCAATGCACCCTGGTGTACTTGAATAATCTAATTTAATGGGACTAATGGTATTGCTCCCCTGGGAGCTGGCATGGGGCTGATCTGCAAAGTGGCTGCCTCCTGTGATTTTATAAGGAGAAAATAAAATCAACAATAGAAGCAATAAAACGTGAAATTATTTCTGATGATGCCACTGAGTATTGTTGCCAAAACATCTAAACCAGCCATTTATCTCACTGTTATTGGAAGCCCTGAAAAATGCAACTTGGCCAGCACTTTCAAAGAACAACATTCATTGTTTATCCCTTGAAGGCAGAGCTGAAGCACTAGCCTTTAACCAAAATGAACCATATAATATAATCTATATGATCTACTGTATAATTTGGGTGGTAGGATGGAGATGCATCTCTACAAAAGGAGCTCCCTCTTTCCTTTCTCTGGCCTGCAAATCACCTTTGGGCAAGGTGTAGCCCTGCTGAGTTCCTGATCAGAGTCATGTGAAGCCGTGGGAGCAGGTGGTGGATGATCATATGAGCAGCTGATGCATATCACAAGTTCTGGTTTTGTGACCATTGACGCTAGGCAGACTGTCTTTGAAGAGTATTGATAATGGCTGGGGTCACCTGTCTTGTAAAGACACTGCCCAGAAGAAGGCGATGGCAAACCATTTCTGTAGGAAAAAATTGCCAAGAACATTCATGGTCATGGAAAGACCATGATCATCCATGTCATATGACATGGCACATAATGAATGAATATAATCTTTGATTATGTCGTTGGGTAAGAGGTTTTATGATTTAGACCTAGGAATAAAGGTTTGGTGAGCTATTTCAGATTCATTTATTTACCACGTGTATCAAACCATACAGTGAAATGTGCATTTGTTTAACAACCAATGCAATGTAAGAAGGTGCTGGGGGCAGCCTGCAAATGTTGCCACATGCTCTGGCACCAACATAGCATACCCACGATGTTCAACAAAACAAAATAACAACTCAAATGAGCCCCTTTACCGCCCTCCTTCCAACCCACCCACTCTCATGGTTGGGCCTCCAATACCAGGACTGGCTGCTTCTGGGCTTCCAACTCCTAATCCTTGACCCCAGACTCTCAGACATTGGGGTTCCAACTTCCAGTCCCTGGTCCAGACTCTCAGACCTCTGACCTCCAGATACACTCCCTTTAGGCCTCTGCCTCAGGACTCGCCAACTTCTGGCTTCAGTCACTGGACAACTGACCTCTGGTTATCAAGCCCAGATCTCATTGATCCTTGGCCTGCTGACCCAACATCTGTCCACAGGGATCACTCGCCTTCAACTGCAGAGTACTCCAACCTGGATTACCACCACTGGATCTTGCCTGCCCCTGACTCTTCATTTACTGCCCGAGATCTCTAACTCCCCCTCATTCCTGTCCCTAAACCCCAACCTTTCTCCTAAATCCCCAACCTTTCTCCTAAATCCCCAACCTTTCTCCTAAATCCCCACACTGACCCCCAAACTATCCCTATAAATGTAAAAGAACAGCTAAATTGAGCCATGACTTCATTGGACATTGCAAATCAGAGCCACCTTGACTGGAAATTACATGCATCCAAGTCAGGATGCAAGGAACTTGAAAGTGGTGGAATTTCAATGTACCTCTGGCCTTGTTTGTTTGGGCAGTAGACTTCAGTGCTTTGGAAGGTGCTGTTATTTAAAATTAACTTTGAAATTAGAGTGTTCGAATTTTCTAAAAATAACTATACAGCCATATTAGTAGGAGATATCTTTGCAGTGGTCTTAATATTCACTATCCATCGCCCCAATTTTTGAGAGTGGATCCAGTAAATGTTTTCAAAATAGCTTATGGTAGGTCAAGTTTGATTTGTTTTGTGGACAGTTATGAATGAGTCCAGAAGAAGGGTCTCAGCCCGAAACGTCAACTGTTTCCTTTATTCCATAGATGCAGGCTGGCCTGCTCAGTTCCTCCAACATTTTGTGTGTATTACAGTGGTAATTTGTACCTCAATAAGACTTAGCAAATTCCTTAAAGCATGATCTGCTGAATCTCTTACCTTGAAATTGTGCTTGGATTACTGAGGTGGGATTTGAACTGTAAGGTATAGTCTCAATGTTGTTTGAAAATGTTGTTATATGCTCTTCCATGTTAATATTTTTCATGTTGTTGCTTTATTTTTTTCAATGGACTAGATGTGCTCAGACCATTGTGACCCTGCCTGTCAATTGAAGTTGGTACCTGTAGACTTCGGCTATCTATTTTCATCTGTGCTGGAGATGGGTGATTAAATCTCTGCAATAATTAGGCCACAAGCAGTGTAGTCCACCATTTCTATTCTGGATGCCCCAACTAGGTTTATAGGGGGCCATATTGGGGGAAAATATAAATACCCTTTAAATTTGTCTGATCTTCAGAAGTATATTTAAATTATAAAAACGGATGTCAATTTATTTTCTTTTTTTTTGGCGCGTGCGTGCGTCCGTGATGATGTCTTTTTTTCCATGGCTTTTTACAAGGCGCGGAACAAAAGAGTGAGAGACTGTGTGGCGTGCCACTCCTCACACAGACAATCTCGCAGTATTTTCCCTTTATTTTACGAGGTCAAGTTGCGATCTCGACACTTAACCCAGCACGGATGGAGAGCGTACTTGGGAGCGGACCCAACTGGTTTCGAACCCGGGAACCTCCGCTCCCGGGTCTGGCCCCGATCTCATTGCGCCACCAGCCGACCCGTCAATTTATTTTCAATTAATTAAAAGTGCATTAAACTAAGTATTTTAATATATCTTAAAACATTTAACATAAATTAAAGAAATAATATGCCGTACACTTCCGAATTTAGGGGTTAAGAATCCCAGTTGAAGTGAATGAGATTCTAAATTCAGTGTGTGGTCTGATATGGTAAATGATATGAGAAGCTCTATTTCATACAGAATGAAACTAGGGAATGTCAGTAATAGAGCAGAGTGACTGATGCAGAAAGGGTTGTCACTCATTAATCCTGGGCTTTGAATAGGTTCACGAAGATCAGAAATTTCTAGAATGGCTGAATGCTGGCGGTTCTTTCAGAACCATGGCTATAACCAGTAAGATCCTCTCCTGCATGGTTTCAGTGAGGAGTGCCGATAACGTGGAGCATTTAGTTTGGAGAAATAGGTATGTTTGATGGTGTGAGACCTGAGTTAACATCAGTTAGATGTTCACTCGCCCAGGATGTTGTGCTGATTTTTTTCTGCCATTTTAATTGTAAATTAATTAACACTAATGGGCTCACTTGTTCAGGTGACATCTTCCAATTATCAGGAGTCAATTTCACATAACATTATCTCAAAATCTTGTCAATCTGAATTCAAAGTTCTGTATTTTAGAAGAGCAAAACTTCAACTTCAATTAATCTTTGTTTAATTGTGCAAGACTTCAATGCATGAAGCTAATAGTTTTCAATCCCAGAAAAAGTGAAGAACTAGAAGCTGCACACCATTATTGCTGACAGCCACTTTAAACTGTACACCTTTTGTGCATACACCATCTCTAATTAGATACAGTGATTATGCCAAAGTAAAAGTTCCAGAAGATTTTTTTGCTCTTTTAAACACAACTAGCTCTGTGTTACTGACATTGTAAGGTGAAGATCATTAATTATTACTCAAGAAGGTGCATGGGGAAAAGTTAGAGAAATAACACATGCCAGATCTGTAGTGTGCAGTTCCCATTGGAGTACATTCTTTCTTATAACTGCATTAATTGCAATTAGCGATCGACTTCAAAATTCTAATAGTTTGACATCTAAGGAAGGGCTTGGCTGGTATTCAATGACTTGTGTTACTGTGGAATATCAGAGCTGCTATTTTTTGTTTTTCTCCTTTGTGAATTTCTTGGGCATTGGAGCTATTGAATAGTGAACTGCTTCTATGGTTGAATAATCAGACCAGCGTATTTTTGAAAGACTGGCAAACATTAAAAAGTGATGAGGCTTCTGCTTTGGCAAATCAGTTTTTGATTTATAATTCGCATACGTTCATGAACTTTAGAAACTCAAGAGTTTTACTTGTTTCCGATTTCCACTGAAATCTTTTGCTACTACTTTTATACTTGTAACTTCAAAACTAAAATCGTGGGAGCAGACAACTATCTTGTCTCTTCTTGGAATTATTGCTCGAACAAAAGCTGCAACTGGAAGCAATTGATAGATTTTCCACAAAATAAAATAAAAATTACATGTAGGGCCTGGAGGGGAGAAACAGTTTTCTCCAGCAGTATTTTCTATGATCTAGAGTAAGTAGAAAACTAGAGTGGAGTCAGAGAAAGGAAGAAAATGATCCATTCAGCATGAGAAGTATTAGAATTTAAAAGAAGATGATTTTTCATCAAATTCATTAGTGTCCTACCGCTGCCACGTGAAAAGTCAATTTAAACCTATGCTCCCTGGAGCCCAAGTGAACCATGCTTGGGACTCCAATAGCTGATCACAATTTATTTATCCTGTTGGGCTTTTATAATATTAGGCTTTCATGGTTAAGCTTCATTTAAAACAAGTTTCTCCTGCTGTAGTGGCTCGACTTCAGGGTTCAGGGAAATCCTTCTTGGACCAATCAATTATAGAATGCCTCTGTTTTGTAATACTTTATTGACATTTATTGAACTCTTACCAGTAATGCCCACTTAATGAAAACTACACACAGAGTTTATTTTTCATCTCTTAGATATTAACTTATCAAAGTGAAGGATGTTGTAAGGAAGTTAATGAAAATGCGGAGAATCTCTGGACAGAATTTTAAAGTACTGTCTTGGTGTCAGTTTCACAGCTTAGGTTAACTTCTCTTGGCAACTTGATGAATCTTTAGAATAACTATGTGTATTCTGTAGGTTATTGACATATTCACCAGGCTTTGTTGTTATTTGGCGTTGCATGCTGAATAGATGCTAGAACATCCAAAATTCATTTTTGCTGTCAGGTACAGAAGATTAAAGCACATGGGATCAGAGTAACGTTGTTAAATTGGGTTCTTAATTAGTTTGGTGAAAAGAGGCAGTGGGTAGTGGCAGGGAATTGATTTTCTAATTGGAAGTCTAACCAGTGGTGCACCCCAGGTATAAGTGCTAACACCTTAGTTACTTGTAATAAAAGGTGGGGATGAGAATGTAAGTAATCTGATTCGTAAATTTCTTCATGACGAGAACAACTTTTGTTGCCTTCTGGACTCCAACAATTTTTAACCATTCAGAACGACATAGATCAACTGGAAAGTTGCATTGTTCAGTAACAGATGGGAATTTCAGCCAGTATCTGTGAGGTAATATATTTTGGGGTAGTTGCTGGCTTATTCACTACATGGGCTTTAAAAGCATTGCTATGTGGAGGGTTCTTGGGTTGCAAGCTCATAGTTCCTAACACAGGTGGATAGGGTAGTGAAGAAGGCATTTAGTGTTCTTGCCTTCATTGGCTGAGACATTTGAGAATAGGTGTTGAGAAGTCATGTTTTAGCATGTTGGGTAGGCTGCACTTGCAGTTCTTGAACCTTGCTTCTGATTTATTTGTCTGTTGACGAAGCCTGACAACAGAAGTATCCCTGCTGAAATTTGCAATGTTGACATGGCAAGTAACATTACAGAGATAGACTGCGGCATCTGGACACCAAAGCAATGTATTTGCGAAAGATAAAAAATAAATGTCCAAGCACATTTACAAATGATTAAACTCATCCCATACCCAATCTTCTAAAACATCAATGCATAATGATGTATCGATGATACTACCCTATTATCTGAAATTAGATCTTTAAGAAACAGGAATGTCAAAGAAAAGATTCAAGGTAATAAAAAAGTTCAAAAAGTAATGATTCAGTGGAGGTACTAGAAAGTTTGAAGTTGTTCGGGCAAATTTTTAAAAAATGGATGATGTATGAGCATAAGCACGTGAGTTGATATTAAGCACAACAAGTTAAGCTTAATCATTATGTAGAAGCCTAATGCAAGCAAAATAAAGAGCATCTTTTATTCCACCTGAGCATGTTGCAGCCTTCTGAGCCCTGTAGGGTAGCATGCTTTCTCGGTCTGTTTCTCATTATTGTTAAAAGTCAAAACCTGCATTGTGGAAACAAAAACGGAACTTGCCAGAAGCATTTAAGTTAAAGCAGCATTTCTGGAAAGGAAAAAAAAATGAGAAAGTGGGCAAAGTCCTTAATTAGTGCTACACATCAGTGTACACCAAGCAGGACATGGATGATACTGAGATCAGCATATTGATATAGGGCATGTCAAGATAACAAAGGAGGATGTGTTGTGTCTTAAACTTTAAACATTAAGGTTTATAAGTCCCCAGGGCCTAATGTGATCTGTGCCAAGATGCTGAGAGAGGCAAGAGAGGAGAATATGTTGGATGCTTTGACAGAGATCTTTGTATCATCTCCAGCCACTAGTGAGATTGCAGAAGACTGGAAGATAGCCAGGGTAGTTGTTTTGTTTAAGAGGGGCAAGAGGGATAATTCAGGAGATGGAAGATCTGTGAGCCTTGCATTGATAGTGCAATACTTTTTTGTTTTTTTATTGGAGAGACCGCACAGGATAATTCAAACTGCGCTGCTTAGGAACTGCCCAATTTAATACTAATTAAGGGACAATTTACAAGGACCAGTTAACTTACCAACCAGTATGTCTTTGGACTGTGCGAAGAAACCAGAGCACTCGGAGAAAACCCATGCAGTCATGGGGAAAACATGCAACCTCCTTACAGACAGCGGCGGAACAGGATTTATTTGCTCCTGAAAAACTTGAGCTGTTAGGAGTAATCGGTATGGCTCTGTGCAGTGGTGGTCCTGCCTCACAAAGTTTATTGAATGTTTTGAAGAATTAGTAGATAATTTATAGCTGTGGTTGGATCCCCCTGGCCTTAAATCTCCTCATTTAACTACCTAACTTAGTAGCTTCAAAGAGTCTCTTTAACTTCTCTTTTAGCTATCCCTCTTACTATTTCTTCCTCTATCGACAAGGCATTTGTATTGTTATGTTTCCGTTGGAGCACCCTGCAATATCTTTTTTGTTTTAAGTACACTATTAAGAACAGTCTGTTAATAAATTTAGTCACAGCTGACTTTTTTTTCAATTATCAGTTGTTATTCCTATGCTCCCATGATGGTTTAATTTACAAATCTCTTTTGTTGCTCTTTCCAATGAAAATGTATTTAAACAAGTAAAAGGCGTTTTCATAATTATATTGAGAGTTGAGGTGGTCGTTTCTTAACAAATAAATTGCATATTGGAGGAAGCAACAATGGTCTCTTGTATATATATCTGTTTTACCACAGTTATCATTTTTGTTATTTAAGAGGTACCTAAACAGTTGGCTTTGGATTTGCTTCTGAAATGCCATATTGTAGTATTAAATTTTGAGAAGAAAAAAAATTTCAAGTAGTCATTTCTTACTGGTATTTGCACTTTCATTGGTCCTGAAAAATTCAGAATTTTGTGAAATTAACCCCAGAAATGGTCTGATGTGAGCACCCTCTGGTGGACGTGTTAGTGAATACAGCATCAAGAATCTGTGTAATTAATAATAAAAAGTGTAACTAGTAGTACTTCGTTTTATTTACTTTGGGATCTATTTTTCAAGCATTAGATGGTCTTCGTTTTAAGTGTGCAGTCTGAGTGAAGCACATGTCTTTCATTCATACTAAATGGGCTTTAAAAGGGATCACCAGGGGAATGAATAGGTTATCTGCTGCAATATTACCTATTGCAGAAGAGTGATGCTTTTATCAATATTTTGTCCTCAGATAGAAGAGCATATCTTTTTGCGAGGAGAAAGTAGCTTATACATGAGTTATTTGAAGAAAGAATTAAGTAGACATAATCATTGTGATTGGATGATAAACATATGCAGTAGATATTGCACTTTTGGAAAACAACTTGAGATTCCAAACTTCGAAGTACATTTATTATCAAAAAATATATATATTATAGAACCTTGAGGTTCATCGCCTATCAGGCAGCCACAAAACAAAGAAACCCAAAAAAGCCATCAAAAAAAAAGCCTGTCAAACACCCAATGTGCAGAGGGGGAAAAAAAGCAAATCATGTAAACAATAAACACAAGCAAAATAGCATTCTGAACCGAAGTCCACAAGAGAGTCCGTCCACAGATTCTTAGTTTAGCTCAGAGTGGAGCAACGAGCTGAACTGGCTTGTCCCTCTCCTCGGGCCCTGACACCATTTCATTTGTTATATTGCAATCTAGAGCTTTGCGAACATCGACAGGAACACATCCCTAACTGGACTGTAATATGCCCAGTGTATGAAATAATCACAATGCTTGTACTCTGGTAGCCGAATGGATGAAATGCTGAAATTCTACTATATGGTGTAGTTATGTAAATTAGCTCATTTATAATTGTGCTGATAATTCAGAAGTCAGACTAGTGTCCATTTATTTTTGGAATGTTCACCTATGGCCACTTTATAGGGACTTAACTTCCGAGGATTTTACTCTTGGATTGTGGTCTTTATGGTATGGTTTTCCACTATGGTAAAGTCCATTAATGAATTCAATAAATAAGACGGTCTGTCAATAGGTTATCTTCATCTTTTGACCTTTATTTCAATCAAATGGACAGTACATATCCAATAATTCTCTTAAGATACTTGTTAAACCACAAACCCAGTTATAATAAAATAATACAGAGTGCAGGAGTGTGGCGTGTTTGTTGTCCTGTTTTATTTTCTGTGCCATAGTCATATGATAGCATTACAGTTTAAAGTCACTGAAAAGCTGTTCAGGAGTTGTGTATGAGGTCAGCATGATAATTTTTTCTAATTATATAGGCTTTGTTGATGAGATGTGGGTAATTAGTGGCAGCACTTGTCATTAAATGGCATCCACCCCTGGGAAATGATCTCTTCAAGTACAGAGAAGCAACATGAAAATTAATCTTTTTACAGTCAAACTTTGAAACAAAGCAAATAAATCACAACATGGATCACATTATTTCATTTAGCATGTGTATACTCGAATAACTTCAAAGGACTGAAGAAAATGTAATAAATTTGCATTTAATTTTTCAAAATGGCATTCTATAGAGTTCCTTCATTTACTTCTTAGTAATTTAATTGTTTAATATTTGCATTTGGGTTTTTTTGGGGGGGGGTCTATTGTGTGTCCGGGGAGAGGTAGCATCTCTGGTGAAGGGGCTTGTCATGTCCATTCCGGGGCACCTCATTCATATTTGATCCCCACCGGACACTCAGTTCTCACATGTGGCTCTAGGTAACTGCTTGCATACAACAGTGGCCACACCTTGGTACACTGTTCCGACAGGTGAGCTGAATCAGGTTAGGGCCTCGTACCTTGGTGAGTTAGGGACACGCCTGTCCTAGCATGCATAGACAGGTCCAGTAGACTCTGCGGATGAGATCCAATGGCCAGGAAGGCAGTTCTGCAACACTTTGTGGAGAGCGAAAGGCATGACAAGGCACTGAAGAAGTCGCGGTCATCCTCTGCAACGAACGAAGACCCCAATTGTGACAACTACACGTACCACTGGACCCAGACTTCTGAGATAGAGAGAGTGGAACTGCCCTGGTGCAACGGTTTTTCCGCTTTATAAACTCTCCGACGCAGGTCTTTTTGTGCTCTGTTGTCATCGGATACGACAGACATTTAGTCACTTAAGCTATCTTTTGTATTTATCTGAAAACATTTCAGAGTTGGTGGGGTTGAGTGGTAACGTCATGAAATATTTTGCATTGGATTTAACATCATTGAATTTCTTAAGTGTTTGCTGTGTTTCTTTCAAGAAAATAACTTTATTTAGAGATAATTGTAAATTATACTTGAGTTAATTATTTTTCCTAGTTTTCATCTGATCTGTTGCTTTGTATCTCACGAGGTTATAATGAAAATCTCTTTTGAAATTCAGAAGCATTCAAAGGTTTTCAAGACCATTCAAAATTGATTGGTTCAATTATAACCTAAAAACTAGGACATTTAAAAGATTAAGATTCATTTCTCTCTGGGAAAAGCAGTTTCTCTTCATCATCCAAAATCTATTCCTCTGAAGCTTGAGGCTATGTCCCCTAGCTCCAGTCTTACTTGCCAGTGGAGACTACTTTTTCGCCTCTAGTTTTGTATGATGATTATGTAATCTATATGATTACCCTCTCATTCTTCTGAATTTTGGGATGTATAATCCCAAATGACTCAATCTCTCCTCATAGGCTAACCCCCTCATCTCTGGAATCAAGCTGATGAACAACCTCTGCTCTTCCTCCAAAGCCAGTATATTTTTCATCAAGTGAGAAGACTAGAACTGTTTGCGGTACTCCATGTGCAGCCTCAGTGCCCTGTACATTTGCAGCATGCAAACCTCTCTGCTTTCAAATGTAGTGAAACAATGAAGGCCAACGTTCCATATGACTTCTTTATAACCCATTGCACCTACAAGCCAGCCTTTTATGATTTATGCACAAGCCCTCCCAAGTCTTCTGCACAACAGTATTCTTTCACCATTTAAATAGTAATAATAATTAATGATCTATTTTTCCTTTGAAACTGGATCAAATAATGTGGCTCATTTAAAGAAGTGCAAATTGGCCAAGTATTTTCTTACATATACTAGTTTGGAATTTTACCTGACCACTTTGGACCTTGTCACTGTGAAGGCTGCTGTAAAAATTCATGTTGTTCTTTTCCTGTGAACATTTTAACCTTAAATATTTTTTCAATAAAGGATTCTGAATCGTGCTTATAAACCATTATTTTGTCCTCAGTTGGGACCTCTTCTGCTGAGATTTTGCAGCATTCTGTTTTCAAATTCCTGCACTTCTACCTTTTTGTTTTTATGTGGGATTTTTGTTTTTGTTTTGAATCTATGAGGACAAAATTCTTCTTGGTCCTCTCATTCCTTGATGAATTTTGCTAATAATGTAATTTTTCTCAAATAAATGAGTATACCCAGTCTTGAAAGTTCATTCAAGGGGTGTGGTCTTTGCAGACTGAGCCAGCTTTTAATTGTCCATCGCTAGATGCCCTTGACAAAGGGAGCTTCCACCTTGAACTGCTGCAGTGCTTGAGATGTGTGTATACCCACAATGCTGCTAGGGCGATTTCCGTGATTTTGAACCAGCGATGGCTTTGGAGTGGTGATGTATTTCCTAGTCACATGGTGTGTGGCTCCAGGTGGTGGTTGTCCTTGCTTTTGTGCTGTTGTCCTTCTACCTATCGAAAGAGCTATCTAAGAACACTTGATGAGTTACCATGTTGTATCCTGTAGATGGCACAAACTGCTGCTACTGTGTCAATGATCAAGTGAGTGAATGGTTGTGGATGGGGTGCCTATCAAGTAAGCTATTTTTTTCTGTGTGGTATTGAAAATTGAAACAAAGAGGTCTTCCTTCTTCAAAGAAAGGGGCTTTCCTTCCTCCACCGTCAGTGCTGCCCTCAACCGCATCACTTATATTTCACGCATGTCTGCTCTCACCCCATCCTCCAGCCACCCTATCAGGGATAGGGTTCCTCTTTTCCTCACCTACCATTCCACCAGCCTTTGTGTCCAGCGCATAATTCTCCACAAATTCTGCCATCTCCAATGGGATTCCATCACCAAACACATCTTCCCCTGCCCCCCCGCTCCCCCCCCACTTCCTGCTTTCTGCAGGGATTGCTCCCTACACGACTTCCTTGTCCATTCATCCCGCCCCACTGATCTCCCTCCTGGCACCATCCATGCTAGCAGAACAAGTGCTACACCTGCCCCTACATCACCCCCTCACTACCATTCAGGGCCCCTAACATTCTTTCCAGGTGAGGGGACACTTTACCTGTGAGTCTGTTGGGGTCATTTACTGTGTTCAGTGCTCCCGGTGTGGCCTGTACATCAGTGAGACCCTACTTAGATTGGGAGACTGCTTCGCCCAACATCTACACTCCATCTGCCAGAATAAGCAGGACCTCCCAGTGGCCTCCCATTTTAATTCCACTTCCCATTCCCATTCCATCCATGGCCTCCTCCACTGTTGTGATGAGGCCACAGTTAAGTTGGAGGAACAAAACGTGTTCTTTCTGGGTAGCCTCCAACGTGATGGCATGAACATTGATTTCTCAGACTTCTGGTAATGCCCCCTCTTCCTCTTCACCATTTCCCCAGCCCCTTTTCCCTTTCTTTCATCTTATTTCTTTGCCTGCCCATTGCCTCTCTCTGGTGGTCCTCCCTCCTTTTCTCGCTTCCATGGCCTTCTGTCCTCTTTGATTGGATTCCCCCTTCTCCAGCCCTGTATCTCTTTCACTAATCAACTTACCAGCTCTTTACTTCATCCCCCCCTCCCATTTTCACCTATCACCTTGTGTTTCTTCCTCCCCTCTCCCCACCGTTTAACTCTACTCCTCATCTTTTATTCGTCAGTCCTGCTGAAAGGCCTCGGCCTAAAACGTTGACTGTACTCTTTTTCATAGATGCTGCCTGGCCTGCTGAGTTCCTCCAGCATTTTGTGTGTGTTGCTTGGATTTCCAGAATCTGCACATTTTCTCTTGTTTGTGATTGGAACATTTCAACCCAGTCTTCAATATTTATCAAATCTAATTATTGCTGGTGGATGGCAGAGTAGAGACACATCTCTACCAAAGGAGGTGTAAAGAGCTCCTTCCCACCACTAGCCTGCAGGTCACCCTTAGGCAAGGTGTAGCACTTGCTTAGCACCCTCCACCCCAGTCAGGGTCACGTGAACAGTTGGTGATTATCACTCCTACCAGTTATGCAGCCACAGATGTCAGGCAGACAATCTCTGAAGAGTATTGATAGTGGCTGCGGTCACCCACCTTGTAAAGACACTGCTTAGAAGAAGGCAATGGCAAACCACTTTGGCAGAAAAATCTCTCAAGAACAATTGTGGTCATGGAAAGACCGTGATTACCCATGTCATATGACATAGCACATAACGAATGAGCGAATTATTGCTGAATACATTTGAATCAGTATTTTGGGCTGACTTTCTTTCACTCTTATGTGAAGGTGTCAGTTGTACAGGTATATGTCAGACCTGACTGGAGATGTATTTTCATCTCATCTGCTGAGTTGTTGAGTCATCCTGAACAAGACAAATTCCTACTAGTAGGAACATTTGCACCTTTTAAATTTGGCACTGGAACAATCCACATTTAGTGAATAGTCATCCAAGCCCCTCTCCACATCACTATTTGTACAATGAACCAGCATTCTTGGGATGCTGAGGAAATGGGAATGGGACATGGAAGATTGTACTCCCCATTGATATCACTGGGATCACAGACTCTCATGGCCCAGGATCTGATGTTTCCCTGCACCTTAGTGAGCATAGAGCTGGATGATCTTGTTAGAATTGCTTGTTTTGGATTCCACATGGAGGCCAGCGGCATGGCTTTCAACAGGCTTGGCGCACTGAATGTTGACGGTCAACATGTGTCAAAGTCCAACACTGACTTAGGTTTTGAGAAATTTATTCATTTGAAACAAATCTGAATATCTCAGCCTCATGGATATTATTGTGCATTTGCTAAGTGCAGCTAACTGGCCTCTGTTAACTTGTGTTGTAACCAGTAGTTTGTTCTTCAACGCCAGCATGGCTAGAAGCAAAGTATCCGCTGGAGAATTTCACTCGGAAGAGTGAGTACGTGTGGTATTGACACGGTAGCTCTGCCAGGCCCATGAGGCACACAGTGCAAATCAGAGCAGAGAGCACCAGTCTCTAACAGCAGCAACCTAACTGCTAAATGGAGCGGAGAAACTAAAACTAACGTTATGAGAAGATCAGCTGGTGTTGAATCATGTGGTAAGACCTGTGTGCTGTTGATATGACTTTTCATGGTGGAAGGGATCCTTAATTGCTCACATTGACAATGCAAAGACAGTACTTTTGAGCTCAACAGTAAGATTGCGCTTAGCTTTATTTCTGTTTTCCAATTCTGTATATTTTTATTTAGAGATACAGGACAGAATGAGCTCAATGAGCCACAGTGCTCAGCAACCCATTTATTTAACCCTAAACTAAGGATAATTTTCAATGACCAGTTGACCTACTAACTGGTACGTTCTTGGAATGTGGGAGGAAACTGGAGTACTGGGAGGAAACCCATGCTTTTACAGGGAGGATGAATAAACTCCTTACAGATGGCATTGGAATTGAACTTTAATTCCCTAAGTTGTAATAGCATCATGCTAAAAGTTACATATATGATCCATCCAAGATGGTGCTTTGTTTTCTTTAGCTTGTAAAGCTTTATATATATGTAAAGTTGCAAGAAAAAGTTTGTGAACCCTTCGCAGTTACCTGGTTTTCTGCATTAAGTAGTCGAAAAATGTGGACTGCAACTAGGTTTAAGGTGCCAGGAGCTTGCATTTGTCCCTTTTATCCGTAGAAAGTTCCACTGAGCTTAGTAGCTAAGCTGCACGTGAAGGCTAGGAGCTGGACTTGGTTGTCAGACGTTATTTGAGACGCACACCATTGAGAGCATTTAATAGGCAATCGGAGCGTATCCCCACTATCCCCCGGCTATGACCATCCATAAAGTTATTGTCTTATGAAATGTCAGTGTTAAAAACAAAAACATTGAAGCTTTTTGTTTTATTTTGTTGTTTAAGGTTCTAAGTTTATTGGATTACTCATGTTTGTTTACAGAGAAACAAGAAATAAGATTGCAGAGAGGAGCTATGCTGTGTTTCTTTCTCCCTGTTTCCCCCTACCCACCCTCACCGGCAGACAGTCTCATTTGAAGCAAAGGAAGCCGGTAGGCTTGAGAGCTGCATCTGGATGGAAGCTCGCCATTTGCTGGTGATGCATGGTGACAACAAATAATTCAGTTTCCAAAGAATGCATGGATCTCTGATTGTGTTCTGGTTCCAATTCCCAGTCTGTGGTGATAAGGGCAAGATTAGTGATTTGAATTGCCTGCTGTTTGGTTTGAATGGAACAGTTAACAGAAGCCAAGGGCAGCAGTCTCTCTGTGCAGTTACAGAGCAGCCTTGACCAGTGAGCTGTGCTTGTCTTTAAAGCTTACTGCAATTCAGAAATTGGTGTATGTTGTTAAAGAAGTAATATTTATAGTGACATACATTCTTTCCTATCTGCTAAGTGCACCGATATACAAACCCCATTTCCAGAAAAGTTGGGATATTTTCCAAAATGCAATAAAAACAAAAATCTGTGATATGTTAATTCATGTGTACCTTTATTTAACTGACAAAAGTACAAAGAAAAGATTTTCAATAGTTTTACTGACCAACTTAATTGTATTTTGTAAACATACACAAATTTAGAATTTGACGGCTGCAACACACTCAACAAAAGTTGGGACAGAGGCATGTTTACCATTGTGTTACATCACCTTTCCTTTTAATAACACTTTTTAATCGTTTTGGAACTGAGGATACTAATTGTAGTAAATTTGCAATTGGAAATTTTGTCCATTCTTGCTTGATATAAGACTTCAGCTGCTCAACAGTCCGTGGTCTCCGCTGTCTGATTCTCCCCTTCATGATGCGCCATACATTTTCAATAGGAGATAGATCTGGACTGGCAGCAGGCCAGTCAAGCACAAACACTCTGTGTCTACAAAGCCACACTGTTGTAGCCCGTGCAGAATGTGGTCTGGCATTGTCCTGCTGAAATAAGCATGGACGTCCCGGGAAGAGACATCGCCTTGATGGCAACATATGTCTCTCTAAAATCCTAATATACCCTCAGAGTCAATGGTACCTTCACATACATGCAACTCACCCATTCCGTGGGTACTGATGCACCCCCATACCATCACAGATGCTGGCTTTTGCACCTTTCGCTGATAACAATCTGGATGGTCATTTTCATCTTTGGCACGGAGAACTCGACGCCCGTTTTTTCCGAAAACTAGTTGAGATGTTGTCTCATCTGACCACAGCACATGGTTCCACAGTCTTTCGGTCCACCTGAGATGAGCTTGGGCCCAGAGAACTCACCGGCGTTTCTGCATAGAGTTGATGTATGGCTT
This sequence comes from Mobula hypostoma, assembly GCF_963921235.1. Lineage (NCBI taxonomy): Eukaryota > Metazoa > Chordata > Chondrichthyes > Myliobatiformes > Myliobatidae > Mobula > Mobula hypostoma. The sequence goes on from NC_086116.1 coordinate 25,764,810, forward strand.
CCTCCTTGCGTAATACAGTTTCAAGTTGCATTTCTGGATGCAGCGACAGACTGTGTTGAGTGACAATGGTTTTCCGAAGTACTCCCGAGCCCAGGTGGCTATAATTGTCACAGTAGCATGACGGTTTCTTAGGCAGTGCCGCCCGAGGGCTCGAAGATCACGCACATTCAACAGTGGTTTCCGACCTTGCCCTTTACGCACTGAGATGTCTCTGAATTCGCTGAACCTTTTCACAATATTATGTACTGTAGATGTTGAAAGACCTAAATTCTCTGCAACCTTGCGTTGAGACATGTTCCTTTTGAACTGACTAACAATTCTCTCACGAATTTTGGCACAAAGGGGTGAGCCACGACCCATCCTTGCTTGCAAAGACTGAGCCTTTGATGGACGCTACTTTTATACCCAGTTATGATACCTCACCTGCTACCAATTAGCCTGCTTAATGTGGAGTCTTCCAAACCGGTGTTACTTGAATATTCTGTGCACTTTTCAATCTTATTTTTTAACTCTGTCCCAACTTTTGTTGAGTGTGTTGCAACCATCAAATTCTAATTTTGTGTATATTTACAAAATACAATTAAGTTGGTCAGTAAAACTATTGAAAATCTTTTCTTTGTACTTTTGTCAGTTAAATAAAGGTTCACGTGAATTAACATATCACAGATTTTTGTTTTTATTGCATTTTGGAAAATATCCCAACTTTTCTGGAAATGGGGTTTGTATATGATGCACTTCATTTCTCTTTACAGGTTTCCCCTGCTATCCGAAAGTGCAGCGTTCCTATGAAACTGTTCGTAAGCCGAAATGGCGTAAAGTGAAGAAGCAATTACCATTAATTTATATGGGAAAAATTTTTGAGCATTCCCAGACCCAAAAAATGACCTACCAAATGACGCATAAAACCTAAAATAACACTAACATATAGTAAAAGCAGGAATGATATGATAAATACACAGCCTATATAAAGTAGAAATAATGTACGTACAGTGTAATTTCACTTACCAGAATCGGGAAGACAGCGAGCACACTGGATGTTTGGAAGGTGGTGATGGTGGTGATGATGGTGTGTTAGGCTGAGTCGTCAGAGGTGGGAGGTACAGGAGACTGGGTTGTAAGAGGAAGAGGAAGACTAAAAGACACCACTTAGCTACTAGCAGAACCAATGGTAACATTGGCAGCTTTCAAGATTCTTTCTCTGTGTGTGTAAATAGTGCGAATGATGGACGCAGGCAAGTTCAATGCACGCACAATGTCTTTATTTTGTTCACCACGATCGAAACGCTTAATTACGTCCAGTTTTATGCTAAACGTAACACCTTTACAAGCTCTCTTAGGCTTTTCTGATACCTTAGGACATATATTGCTAACGGATGCACAAAATAAATCGAGACAAAGCACAGATGCTCACAGACACAGTTCAGAGCTATGGCGGCTTGATGCTGAGTGTAGTTCCTGGGGAAGGAGCCTGGCGGCGTCACTCTCGCTGCTCACAGTGCGCGCTGCCTCTATAACGGCTCACTGCAAAACAAATGCTGAACGCTATTTTCGCTTTTCGCCTTTTTTCGTAAAAGCTAAAATCCTCTTGGGATTTCTTTCAGTTAGCGAAAACAGGTACTAATGTAGATCTTTAGTAAAAGTGAAGTGGCGTAAAGCAAACTTTCGAGAAGTGGGGGATATCTGTATTTGCAAAGGAGTTGTTTTCTTGTCGAAGTGCAAATGGCCAGTTTTAGCTGATCTTTTTGAATTACACCTCAAAAGTGCATCAAAGAATTTGAAATCATTTATGGCGTGATGTCATTCTGCGAGTTTTAGTAAGTGTTGTCAAGGCGGATGCGGTGGAATCAGTAATCTAAGCATTATTATTAATATTATAAAATGAAAGTGCCTTGTGAAAGCTACTTTAAAAAATGTGCTCTGACTATTCAACAGGAAGTTGGAGGCTCTCAAGATGTAATGACTTGCTGAGTATTGTGCATGAATTTAGTGGCTATTAATACAGTAGAATTGGCAGTGAATTATAATTTCTGACAAATGACAATATTGCATATTATTCTGGGCCACGTTGGATAAATTGTTCTTTCAATTGTGATACTCTTACAATAGACAAATACTTCATCGGGCATTCAATATTGTGTAAGTTTATAAGTGCCGTTCCAAAATATGGAGGGTAATATTTTAATGGTATATATCTTCAACATGAATCATAGGTTTGAAAATTATTGTCTAAAGTAGTACCATGATGTGGGTAGGTTATACCTGAATAGTTTTTGATCTTATGAAAATGGTGTTTATGTGATTTACATGTTTGATTACTTTTATCTTTTATGGAACAAATTGGCTACCTCCTATACTACATAATAAACATGAGAAAGTCTACACATGCTGGAAATCCAAAGCAACACACACAAAATGCTGGAGGAGCTCAGCGAGTCAGGCAGCATCTATGGAAATTAATAGACAGTTAACATTTTGAACCAGGACCGAGAAGGAAAGGGAAAGAAGCGAGAATAAAAAGGTGGGGGGAGGGGAAAGAGGCTAGCTGAAAGGAGATAGATGAAGCCAGGGGGGTTGAAAGGGTAAAGGGCTGGAGAAGGAATGTGATAGGAGAGGAGAGTGGACCATAGGAGAAAGGGAAGGAGGAGGGAACCCAGGAGTAAGTAATAGGCAAGTGAGTAGAAGTAAAAGTGAGGTATAGAGGATGGGGGGGGGGTGGCAGTGGAATGCGTTTACTGGAAGGAGAAATCTATTTTCATGCCATCAGGTTGGAAGCTACAGTACCCAGAGGGAATATAAGGTATTGCTGCTCCACTCTGAAGGTGGCCTCATCTTGGGACAAGAGGAGATCATTGGCCAAAATATTAGAGCGGGAATGGGAACTGAAGTGTTTTGGCCACCAGGAAGTCGTGCTTATGGTGGATGGAGTGGAGGTGCTCGACGAAGTGATCTCCCAATTTCCAATGGGTAAATTAGGGGACCACTTCCTCTATTTCTACCCCCCCCCCATTCCCCACTCTACCCTTTTACCATTTCTCACCTGCCTATCACCTCTGCCTGGGATCCCCCCTCCCCATCTCTTTCTCCTATGATCAACTCTCCTCTCCTATCAGATTACTCCTCTCCGGCTCTTTACCTTTCCCACTCACCGGCTTAACTTATCACCTTCTAGTTTTCCTCCTTCCCCTACCTCCATCTTTTTATTCTGGTGTCTTCCCCCTTCCTTAATCCTGAAGAAAGGTCTCGGCCTGGATTGTCGACTATCTTCATTTTCATAGATGCTGCCTGACGTGATGAGTTCTTCCAACATTTTTTTGTATGTTGCTTCTACCGCCTGTACTGTTATTTTCTCTTGTGCATGTGACTCATTTTAAGGAAAAGCCTTCAAGGTGACGTTTCAAATGTGTTGATCGCCTATATTTTTCAGGCAAGAGTGTATATTACATTTGGCTTGTTGCGGCTGATATCTCGTCAGTGTTCTCGGCATTTGCTGGGTATCATTCAGCATTTGGTTACCAACTCAACCATTGCAGATCTTCATTTGGATTACCAATGCACAGTTCTCTAGTTCCTTACGAATATTTGATTTTATCAACTAAAAAGCAACAAATCAGTTTGAGATGCTGTGCTCCAAGAAACCCAAAACAAAGTTTCACTTAACATCCTGGAGTTATGGCTTTGAGGGTGATAAGGTTGACAAGGTAGTTTTAGAAGGGAGAAATGTATTTTATATTTGGACAGATATATGCAGGAATGCCCAGAGGAAGATATGTAGATTGGAGTAGCAAGTTGTAAAGAAGCAGAATAAGACTCTTAAAACTTGGGCAGGTGAACTTTTATAGTTCAGAAACATGAGGACACATCCTGAGAAAGATGATCCAGATTTTATTTTAATAATGGTAGTCCACAAAGAATGACAGTTTGCTTGTCAATAATTATAAATCTCTCAAAGTGGCAATATAGGTCCACAAGTAATCATAGAGGCTGATGAAATATTTGCTTTACTTGCAATACACTTAAATGCAAATTAGAACACATTTCAGTAGACTCTGGGTTACGAGATAGAAATAAACAGGCTGGAAATTCTGGAAATGTGTTACGAAAGCAGGAAATACTGAAACACTCAGCAGGGCAGGCAGCATCTGTAGAAAAGGAAACGGAATTGACATTTCAGTCCCTTCTTAAAATTGGCTTGTTTTTTTCACCGCTATTCCACATTTGAAATTGTAGACTCAGTTGGGAGGTATATATAAAGCAAAGGTGATTTCTGTGATAACGTGAGGCTGAGACTACTTTGGGGATATCCTCTTCATAAACCTTTCTGATAGATTAATGACGAATGCCCATCAGTTCAAGGTGAATCTGTGGGGAGTTAATTAGATCATTAGACATGCGAGCAGAATTAGGCCACTCAGCCCATCTGAATCTGCTCTGCAATTCCATAATGGCTGATTTATTATCTCTATCAACCCCATTCTTTTGTCTTCTCCCCTAACCTTTGACACCCCGACTAAACAAGAACCTATCAACCTGTGATTTAAATATATCCAATGACTTGGCCTCCACAGCTGTCCATGGCATTGAATTCCACAGATTCACTACTGTCTGCCTAAAGAAATTCCTTCTCATCTCTGTTGTAAATGGACGTTCCCTCTATCAGACTATGCTGTCTGATCCTAGGCTCACCCATTATTGTAAATGTCCTCTCCATAATCACTATATCTTGACCTTTCAATATTTAATAGGTTTTAATGAGATCCGCCCTCTTATTCTTCTAAATTTCAGCAAATACATACCTAGAGCCATCAAACGCTCATGTGTTAAGCCTTTTATTCCCAGAATTATTCTGGTGAACATCCTCTCCAATGCCAGTACACCTTTTAGATACAGGGACCAAAACTGTTCACAATACTCCAATCTTTTATTCATGTTAGCATCTTTCCTATAATACCATGAGCAACCCCATGTGCGGCACCTTTTTAAAGGCTGTCTGAAAATCCAAGTGAACAGCATCCACTGACTCTCGTTTGTCTAACCTGTCTGTTAGTCCCTCAAAGAATTCCAACAAATTTGTCAGGCACGATTTCCCTTTAAGGAAACCATGCTAACTTTGGCCAGTGTTATCATATCCTTTGTAGTACCTCAAATCCTCATCCTTAATAATGGACTCCAACATCTTCCCAACCACTGAAGTCAGGTCTAAAGTTTCCTTTCTTTTGCCTCCCTCCCTTCTTAAAGAATGGTGAGATGTGTGCAATTTTCTAGTCATCTGGAACCATTCCAGAATCTAGTGATTCTTCAAAGATTATTACTAATACCTCCACAATCACTTCAGCTACCTCTTTCAGAATCCAGGGTGTAGTCCATCTGGTCCATGTGACTTTATCTACCTTCAAATCTTTCAGCTTCCCAAGCACCTTCTCCTTATTATACATGATAAACAAACATCAGGACTGGTCAGCACTGACACCGAGTAAATTGTTGACTTGGGTGTTGGTAGACGAAGTTTTGTTTCACATGCCTCTGTTGACCCTTAATGGAACATGAAACATTAGGTTTTCTGTGACTGCACCAGTTTCCTCCCATGTTCACTGTTGTATGGCTCGGTCACTAAGAAATTGCCATAAGTGCAGAGGTGAGTGGTGGTATCTGGGAGTAGTTGTGGCACCCTGCAACTCAAAATGCACTGCACAATTTACTTTGCTCTTTCAGGAGTAATACTTAGATTTGAAAATTGAATAATTTTATGATATAATTATATAAATAATTCTGTACTGAGAGCTTTCTTTAATTTCGACTCAGTTATTATTTCTTGCAGGCCTACTGAGTTTCATAATGTTCTAAACGTTTTTTTTTTGTTTTCTTCCCCCCTCCCCCCCGCAGAAGGAGAGGTGGAAAATTTTGACGTTTCCAGTTTGCCTGATGAAGTGTTGCAGAATATTGAAGCTGATAGTTTCTGGTGCATGAGCAAATTACTTGATGGTATTCAGGTAAATTGATGCCTCCTGTCCTGTATTAGTGAGGATAACTGATGAATTTTATACTTAAAAATATATTGAGGTTGTAAATGAGCTAACAGAAATTGGGAGGTCCTTATTCCTTATAGTCACTGGATGCACAGTAATGAGGAGCATGATAAATAGGTTTGTTTTTCTATACAGAGATTCTTGTCATTTTATTGTGAAATGTTGAAGTAGGGTAGCATTTTTCTGTCCCCTCCTATGGACTAATAAATTAAATATGCATTTGATTTCCTAATAAAAACAAGCACTTCATATCAGTAAATTTAATTAATTGATATGACAGCGTTTTAATCTTTTAACTTCTTTGCATTGTTGTATGCTTTGAATTTAAATTAACATTCAAAAGGCTCATCGAAAGTATTTTTCTAGCATCAAGGCAGTACCTTTTGATGTGGTTGTTTTAATGGAAAATATTTGTTTTTGAGAGTTCTGTTGATATAGAAATTCAGTCCTACACAATGCAATTTGTCTAGAATTTTGCTGCATTGCAGGATTCTCTACCCATTAAATATTTTGGGAACAACTTTGTCTGATTGATAGCTTCTGTTCCTCTTGCAAAATCTTTTGGAATGGTGCTGAAACTTAGCTTTTCCTTCTTATTTTATGAAATCAGTTCTGGCGTAGAAGAGAATTAGGCCATACAGTCCATTGAATATTCTGCTAATTGATTATGGCTGTTTTATTATTCCTTCTCAGCCCTGTAGTCCTGCTTTCTCCTGTGACCTTGGACACCCTTAATCATCAAGAAACTATCAATCTCCACTTTAAATATATTTGATAACTTGACCTCTATGGCTGTGTGTGGCAATGAATTCCACAGATTAACCACCTTCTGGCTAAAGAAATTCCTCCTCATATCTGTCCTTTTATTCTGAAGCTGTCTCCTATCTCGTCTCTCCCACAAGTTTCCTGATGTTTACAGTTTACAGATCCTATTTAAGGTTATTGTTCTATAGATTTGCCAAGTATGCCTGCAGAAAGAGAGTTGTATGTGGTGACGTGTATGTTCGCTGATAATAAATTCTACTTTGAACTAATGGAAACATGCTCCCCATGTCCACTGTATCCAAGCCTTTCAATATTCAGTAAGTTTCAGTGAGATCCACCCTAACTCCAGCTCAGAGCCATCAAATGCTCTTTTCATCCCTTGGATCATTCTCTTAAACTTCCTCCGGACCTTCTTCAACACTGCCATGTCTTTCCTTTCTAGCCCAAAACTGGTCCCAGTTCTCCAAACGTGGTCTAACTAATGCTTTATAAAGCCTCAGCATTGCATTCTTGCCTTTATATTCTCATCTTTTCAAAATGAATGCTAGCATTGCATTTGCCTTTGTTACCATGAGCTCATCGTGCAAGTTAAATTGCAGGAAATCCTGCACTAGGACTCCCAAGTACCTTTGCACCTCTGATTCCTGAATTCACTACGCCTTTATTCTTTCTATCAAAATACATGATCATCATGGTGGCATCTGTTAGTCTCGGGAGACCATGGATCTGTGCCTGGAAAGTCTTGCTTCAGTCTGTGTTGGTAGAGCAGTGTCTGTTGTGGCTGTAGAGTCCCACAAGGGAGTGACAGTCTCGGCTGTGGCGACTGCACTTGAAGGCGCTGTCCTCCAGTGTTGTCTTGGTGCTGTTTTTCCGACGAGTGTGCTTTTCTTCAGCACATGATCATACGCTTCCCTACACTGTATTCCATTTGCCTATTCTCCTAATCTGTGCAAGTCCTTTTGCATACTCCCTGCTTCCTCAACACGACTGCCCTTTCACCTATCTTTATATCATCTAATGTCTGGTATGCTCAACATGAAAATTAACACTAAAATCATATTGCTATGTTTAATCCATTTTTCTTTTGGTTGTAGTTATGCAGCCATGCCCTCTGCAATCAGCACTGAGCTACTGATTTGATATGATTATAACTTCTTGCACACTCCCTTCGTAAATGAAAGTGCTAAAAGTGTTTTATTTTTAAGAGCATAGAAATCTAATATAATCTTTGTCCTTGGTAACTAATTTGTATGCCCAATTACCCCTTTCAGAATTCCATTTTTGTTCTAATAGATCTTTCTCTTTAATTGTAGTGCTTCATTATTTTGTGATAACTGGTGTGGAAACATTAGATCTTCTTACAGTCAGCAGTTTTGAGTTTGTTCTCAAAACGGTGTCTGTCAGGTTTTATTCATATAGCAGTTTACTGTTGAGTATTATATCAGAATCAGGTTTAAAATCACTGGCATATGTCGTGAAATATGTTGTCTTTGTGACAGCAGTACAATGCAATACATATTAATAGAGAAAAAACTGAAATTACAGAAAAACTATAAGTAAGTAGTGTAAAAATAAAAATTAAAAAAGTAGTGAGATAGTGTTCATTGGTTCAATGTCTATTTAAAGATTGGATGGCAAAGAGGATGAAGTTGTTCCTGAGTTGTTGAGTGTGTGTCCTTAGGGGCTTCTGTACCTCTTTCCTGATGGTAACAATGAAAACAGGGCATGTCCTGGGTTATGGGGGTCGTTAACGATGGATGCCGCCTTTTTGAGCCTTCAAGATGTCCTGGATACTACGGTGGCTGGTGCCCATGATGGAGCTGACTAAGATTATAACTCTTCAGCTTACTTTGATCCTGTGCAATAGCGCCAACCCGGTGATGCAGTCAGTTAGAATGATCTTCATGACACATCTGTAGAAATTTGCAAATGTTTTTGGTGATGTACCAAATCTTCTCAAACTGCTCATGAAATATTGCCTCTGTTGAGCCTTCTTTGTAGTTGCATCAATATGTTGGGCCCAGGATAGATCCTCAGATGTTGACACCCAAGAGCTTGAAATTGCTCACTCTTTCCACTTCTGATCTCTATGAGGACTGGTGTGTGTTCCTTTGTCTTACTCTTTCTGAAGTCCACAATCAATTCTTTGGTCTTTCTGACATTGAATGCAAGGTTGTTCCTGCAACATCACTCAATTAGCTGATATATCTCCATCTGAAATTTTGCCTACGCTAGATGATACTTGAGCTTTGCGTAGCCACACAGTCACGGGTGTAAAGAGAGTAGAGCAGCGCACATCCCTGAGGTGCGCCAGTGTTGATTATCAGTGAGGTGGAGATGTTATTTTCAGTCTTTGAGGTGGATGGCAAAATGCACCGTTGTTTGCATTTTAATTAGAAAAATATTTCTCATATAAAATGGTTACCAGAAATGAACTGTCACGTTATAAAATACAAGAGAAATATCTCATATTTAAATTTGAAAGTATTGTTTTACCATGTCTTAATGTGAATAAGTAATATGTTTTGGGTTTGTTTTAAACAATGACTTCAAATATGAGATCAAAATGAAATACATTAATTTAAAATATAATACAGTGTAATAGACATAAATTGTAAGTGACAGTCATGAATTTCAGATACTGATAATCTGAAATAAAAATGCTAGAAACTCTTAGCAGCGAGGCAGTGTTTGTGGAATGAGAAACTGATTTAATGTTTCAGGTGCAGAATCCTTTGACAAAACTAGGCAAGGGTGAAATGACACTGATATCAAGCTGCAAGTCAGGAAGGGGGAGGATTGACAAGATGGAGGGAATTGCTTTGATAGGTGCAATATGAGGATTGCAAATGGCAGCAGTTAGGGAAAGAAATTTTTTTTTTCATAGAAGCAAAATAGGAGGGCTTTTTGGAGAATGAGAACCCAAACAAAGAAACATAAAGGCTTAAGGTCAGATTATGTTCAAAGATTCAAAGTATAGTTATTATCAAAGTATGTATGCAGTATACAACCCTGGGATTTGTCTTCTCTATAGACAGGCAGAAAATAAAGAAAACCACAAAAACCCATTCAAAGAAAAAAAAACAAACCTCCCTCATGCTAAAAAAAACAAATCATGCAAACTGCAACCATAAAATGAGCAAGAAACACAGAATATAAAACACAAAATCGAAAGAGTCCAGGCATATTCAGTTCAGCTCAGTTCATTATCTGCAGACTGCCCCAGTCAAAATCACCCAATATAGCAACTAAAACAGGGGTGACCAGAAACCAAAATCACATCATAACGTGAGCTACAAAGTCCAATCCACAAACTGCATTAATGAATGAGCAAAACTGTGCAGTTGGATGTCTTGGCCTATAAGATATAGCTGGAGAAAGCAAGTTAACGGAAGTTGTAGAAATCAGTTTCAAATCCAAAGGGCTGGAAGATGTTCCTCAAATTTGCATTAGGTTTTGTTAATAACGGTTCTGAAGGTTGTAGGCAGGTTAGATTTGGAATGCATGAAGAATTAGTGTTTTCTGTTTACAGTATTGTCAGTTTCTCAGGACATTTTTTTTTTAGCTAATGCTAATACTTTAAGCTTCTCATTTACTCTTGACATGAGAGAGCAACCGGGGAATTATAGACCGGTTAGCCTAACATCGGTGGTGGGGAAAATGCTAGAGTCAGTTATCAAAGATGTGATAACAGCACATTTGGAAAGCGGTGAAATCATCGGACAAAGTCAGCATGGATTTGTGAAAGGAAAATCATGTCTGACGAATCTCATAGAATTTTTTGAGGATGTAACTAGTAGAGTGGATAGGGGAGAACTAGTGGATGTGGTATATTTGGATTTTCAAAAGGCTTTTGACAAGGTCCCACACAGGAGATTAGTGTGCAAACTTAAAGCACACGGTAGTGGGGGTAAGGTATTGATGTGGATAGAGAATTGGTTGGCAGACAGGAAGCAAAGAGTGGGAATAAACGGGACCTTTTCAGAATGGCAGGCAGTGATTAGTGGGGTACCGCAAGGCTCAGTGCTGGGACCCCAGTTGTTCACAATATATATTAATGACTTAGATGAGGGAATTAAATGCAGCATCTCCAAGTTTGCGGATGACACGAAGCTGGGCGGCAGTGTTAGCTATGAGGAGGATGCTAAGAGGATGCAGGGTGACTTGGATAGGTTGGGTGAGTGGGCAAATTCGTGGCAGATGCAATTTAATGTGGATAAATGTGAGGTTATCCACTTTGGTGGCAAAAACAGGAAAACAGATTATTTTCTGAATGGTGGACGATTAGGAAAAGGGGAGGTGCATGGAGACCTGGGTGTCATTGTACACCAGTCATTGAAAGTGGGCATGCAGGTACAGCAGGCAGTGAAAAAGGCGAATAGTATGCTGGCATTCATAGCAAGAGAATTCGAGTACAGGAGCAGGGAGGTACTACTGCAGTTGTACAAGGCCTTGGTGAGACCACACCTGGAGTATTGTGTGCAGTTTTGGTCCGCTAATCTGAGGAAAGACATCCTTGCCATAGAGGGAGTACACAGAAGGTTCACCAGATTGATTCCTGGGATGGCAGGACTTTTGTATGATGAAAGACTGGATCGACTAGGCTTATACTCGTTGGAATTTAGAAGATTAAGGGGGGATCTTATTGAAACGTATAAAATCCTAAAGGGATTGGACAGGCTAGATGCAGGAAGATTGTTCCCGATGTTGGGGAAGTCCAGAACGAGGGGTCACAGTTTGAGGATAAAGGGGAAGCCTTTTAGGACCGAGATTAGGAAAAACTCCTTCACACAGAGAGTGGTGAATCTGTGGAATTCTCTGCCACAGGAAACAGTTGAGGCCAGTTCATTGGCTATATTTAAGAGGGAGTTAGATATGGCCCTTGTGGCTAAAGGGATCGGGGGTATGGAGGAAAGGCTGGTACAGGGTTCTGAGTTGGATGATCAGCCATGATCATACTGAATGGCGGTGCAGGCTCAAAGGGCTGAATGGCCTACTCCTGCACCTATTTTCTATGTTTCTATGTATTCCTCCATGAGATCTAGAAGGGTTTTTGGTGTCCTCTGTAAATTCAGACTTTAAGTACTTATTTCTTTTTCCTGCCTCTCCCTTGTTTCTCTCGAGAATTGTGCGTGTAAGGGGGCCCTTGTTAAATAATGTACTTTTTTTTCAATTCAATAGAAGATCTTACATACTGTTTTTATAATTCTTATTAGCTTAAAATCTGTCTATTTTCTCTTTAGCTTGTGGAAGTCTTAGTTGCCTTTTACTGCAAAGTAAGTGTCAAATATTATCGAGATTGCAAGTGCACAGCAGCATTACATTTCACAGTGATTACAGAATGTCGCTGCCTCTGAGAAGACCACAACTTTTTCCCTTGGGTTTGGAGGATTGTGTGTTTCAATGACCCAGAGAGCTATGCTGACTGGGGTCAGAGCTTTATGCTTTGGCTCTTGTAGGGTCACCCATGCCAACCAGGTCAAAGAGCAGAGGCAAGACTAAGAGTGGTTCATTGGTCCTCCAGGTTCGGGGGTTCAGATCAGGGCTAACAACTCTGACTGGTAAAACAAAATTATTACATAAACAGCAATGAAGGATTCCTTCTACATCTGAGTACAATGGTATTCCTAAGTCACTGCCTGGGACTTGCATGACTGATGGTAAATGAAGAGGAAGCTACTGATGAGAAGGAAGCCATGAACGCTGCCAGAGATGGAGGACCTTTATTGTTGCCCTAAACGTCAGCGCGTATCGAGCAAAAGAAGAACAAAATGTCACCATTTAACCTCTCGTCTCTACACGCTGTACGTCTAAGAAATCTGCCTGGTGCCATTCTCTCACCCTTTTAAACACTGCGATGGAATCTGCCTCTAGCAAGATCTCTGGCAGTATCTTTCAGATGTTAACCAGCTCTGTGTGTGTGTGTGTGTGTGTATGTACACGTACACATTATATTTCATTTTTAATACTTGTACTTTTGCTTATCATCTTTGTTCTGAACCTTTTAAGTTCTTGACCCCACTTTCAATTGAACAGTTTTTCTCCCTCTCTCTCTCTCCTTTTCATATTTTTAAATACCTGCAGCACATGCCCGTCTATCATCCTTTGTTCGATAAGAACAATTGTTATCCATACAACTGAGCTCCCCTTTCCTAGAATCATTTCTGTAAGTATCATTTGTATTCTGTCCAAAGTAATTTCCCAAGATGTGTCATCCAGAATTAGAAGCAGTACTTCACTTGTGATCAGAGTAGTGTTTCATAATCCCAAGAGGTTCTGCAGATGCTGGAAATCTTGAGTGACATGCACAAAATGCAGGAGGATCTCAGCAGGTCAGGCAATATGAACGGAAGGGAATAAACAGTCAACCTTTCAGGCGGAGATCCTTCATCAGGACTGGAAAGAAAGGAAGAAGAAGCCATAATAAGAAGCTTGGGGGATGGGGAGGAGCAAATTGGCAGGTGATAGGTTGGGGTAAGGGGAAAGGTGGGTGGGGAGGGGAGGTAATAGACGGAGATGTAAAAGGCTGAAGAAAAGTGAATCTAATAAGAGAGGATAGTGGATCGTAGGAAGAAGGAGGGGCACCAGAGGGAGGGGATGGGGAGGTGAGAACAAGAGAAGGGGTGAGAGGGGGATCCCAAATGAGGAATGGCAAAAGAGAGAATGGAGAGGGAAAGAATTTACCTGAAGTTAGAGAAATTGATGTTCATGTGATTATGAAGGTTACCCTGATAGAATTTGAGTTGTTACTTCTCTTACCTGAGTGTGGCCTCTTTGTGGCAGCAGAGGACACCATGAACAGACATGTTGGAATGGGAATGGACAATCAGATTTATACGAGTGGTGTCTGGGAGATCCTGCCATTTGTGGTGGATGGAGTGAAGACGTTTAATGAAGTCGTATCCCTAATCTACACTGGGTCTCACCGATGTTGAGGAACTGGACCAGCTACAATAGATGACAGGTGAAGTGTTGCCTCACCTGCATGGATTGTTTGGGGCAAACCCACATGTTCATGGGGAGGACATGCTACTTCCGTACCGACAGTACTGGAATTGAACTCTGAACTCTGCCCCAAACTGTAATAGTATTGCACTAACCACTGTGCTATTGTAGCGCCCCATTCTGCTTCTCCTACTCACCTGTTCTCTTCTCATCACCTTCTTCTGGTGCACCTTCTCCTTTCCCTTCTTCCGTCGTCCACTGTCTTTTAATCTAAAATTCTTCTTTCTTCAGCCTTTTACTTCCACTTGTCCCCTCCCAGCTTCTTCCTTCACTCCTTCCCCCACCCACCGACCTTCCCCTTCACCTGCTCTCACTATCACCTGCCAGCTTGTACTCTCCTCACACACACACACACACTTTCTTATTCTGGCTTCTGCCCCTTTCCAATTCTTGGCCCAAAGTAATGACTGTTTATTCCCTTCCACAAATGCTGCCACTAGTTCCTCTAACATTTTATGTGTGACAGTTTTATACAATGCCTTGAAAAAGTATTCAGCTGCAACAACTATTTTCACATTTTACTGTCTCTATTTCCAGATCTAAAATACAGGTTTCCCCCGCCATCCGAAGGTAGAGCCTTCCTAAGAAATGGTTCGTAAGCCGAAATATCGTAAAGCGAAGAAGCAATTACCATTTATTTATATGGGAAAATTTTGTGAGTGTTCGCAGACCCAAAAATAACCTACCAAATCATGACAAAATAACACATAAAACCTAAAATAACACTAACATATAGTAAAAGCAGGAATGATATGATAAATACACAGCCTATATAAAGTAGAAATACTTCTGTACAACGATTGCCTGCACAGATTCTCTGTAGTGAAAATCTCACGCAAGCACTCTTGGCAGAAAATCTCACGCAAGCGCTGTTGGCATAAATGCGCTCTCCAGTAACCTTTAAGCTATGAGGCTGGCAAATCTACCAAATAACATGTAAAAATACACAGCCTTTATAAAGTAGAAATAATGTACGTACAGTGTAGTATCACTTACCGGAATCGGGAAGACAGCTTGCTGAGTAAACTGATGATGGTGTGTTAGGTTGAGTCGTCGCAGGTTGGGCGGTGCAGTGGCCCCCACCCTCCGGGCCACCGACCCGATACATTGCCGCGAATAACGCAGCAGTAGCCGGGAGGCACACAGCACATCTTTAAGAAAAAAGCCGAAATAAACATGCTAATTAATTAGGTGCCGCCGACATGTAGTTGTTGGCCCAGATCAGAGGCGATGCAATCGGAAATCGGCACTGATCTGGGCTGACAATTACGTGTCAGCAGCACCTAATTAATTAGCTTGTTTATTTCGGCTTTTTTCTTATAGATGTGCTGTGTGCCTCCCAGCTACCGCTGCATTCTTCGCGAATCGGTACAGTATCTGTCCGGGGCCCAGGTGTTCGGGTGGTGGGACACGGGGGTGTCATCTCATCATCGATCAGGGCAGGCAGCTCATCTTCTCCTATGACTGCCCGCCTCGATGTCGAAGATCAAGGTTCGTCGTCTGCTGTGGCTGATGTGGAAGGCTTGCTTGACTGCTGAGCCTCGCGCATTTTTCTATCATACAGCTGTTTGTAAGGACTCAACCATCCTGCAAATATTTCCTAAACCTACGTACCCTTTCAAAATTAAAGTCGTACTTTATCATTGCAGCGAAAATCTCACGCAGTTGCTTCACATTCAGTTCGCTACTGCATTCGGTTTTGATTGTTATCCTTTCCTCTTCCAATTGCATCAACTCTTCATCTATCAGTTCTTGGTCATGGGATGCCAAAACCTCTTCAACATCATCTTCGTCAGCTTCTACAAGCCAAACTCACTTTGTCCTTACTTCGTTCACCACGATCGAAACGCTTAATTATGTCTAGTTTTACGCTAAGTGTAACACCCTTACAAGCTCTTTTAGACTTTTCCAATACCTCAGAACTCATCTTGCAAATTCATCTGCTCACAGACACGTGTTTAAGCAATGCCGTTCTGAATCCGGGGGAGAGCGGCTGTTCGGGATGCGCCCTGCCTTTTACCACGCGCTGATTTTTTCGCGTGCTGATTTTTTATCGCGCGCTGCCTTTCTTCGTAACAGTGAAAACACCTTCTGAAAGCGAAAACAGGGTACTAATGTAGGTCTTTCGTAACAGTGAGGTTTCGTAAAGCGAACGTTCAAAAAAGCGGCGGACACCTGTATATTGAAGTATGATTTTTTGAGCTAATATACGAAACATTGTGCATCATGTCAAACCAAAAGAAAATTTCCAAAACCTGTCAACAATTGACTAAAAATTAAAAACCAAAATTGAGGCTGAAACTGTGTTCATCTGCTTTGTAATTACTATTACACTAACTTCCCTCAGTAGCAATATATTGCCTTACTAGCTCACCAAATTTGTTGAAGTAGAAAATTGGTGGATCACCTGTTTTCAGTGAATTCAATAAAATACTGTAAACACTCCCTCTGTCTGAAAGGTCTAACAGAATGTTAGATTTTCAACAGACCAAATCAAATTGAAACAAAAGAGTATTCAAGACAAGTCAGTGAAATGATAATAGAGAAGCACACATCTGGGGGAAGGTATAAGACCTTGGAGTTCAATGCAGTTCATTGTGGAAAAGTGGAAAACATATGAAATCTCAGCGGCACTGCCTAGGTCAGGCCACTCCTGTGAACTTAATCATCGGAGAAGAATGGCACTTGTAAGAGAGGCTATGTGACGCCAACAGCACTCTGAGTGAGCTGTGGAAGTCAGTGGCTGCAAATGGAGATTAAGTTCATGGCTCTACAATCCCTTAACGCCTTACACAAAAAAGGATATTTCTGGAAGAGTGGCAAGGAAGATGCCCTCGATAAAACAAAATGCATCTCTTTGCTGTAAAGGCTTTCCAAAACGTCACTTAAAAAGAACTGTAAAGATGTGGAAGAAGATCTTGTGTTCCAATAAGACTAAAGTGGAACTTTATGGCCTCAACACTAAGTGGTATGTCTAATACTGTATATCAGCCAGGTAACACCATCACTACTGTAAAGTATGGTGGAGATAGCATCATGCTATAGGGATGCTTTTCAGCAGCAGGGACTGGGAATCTGGTCAAGATTGATGGGAAGAAGAATACTCTGAATACAGACAGATGCTGGATAAAAACCTGTTAGCTTCTGCCAGAAAGCTTAAACAGGGGATGAGGTTTGTTTATTTTAGCAGGACAATGACCCAAACCACACTGCCAGAGCAACCATGGAGTGGCTTCAAATGAAAAAAACATTGTTGTCCTTAAGTGGTACAGAGTCCTGACCTTAACATCTGGCAGGACCTCAAGTTTGCTGGCCACTGCTGCTCCTCAACTAATATAACACAGCATGAATAATTTTGTAATGAGGAATGGGCAAATCATGCTCCATCACATTGGGCAAAGCTAATAGACACTTATCCGAAAAGGTTGCTGGCTGCAGTAGCTGCGAGATGTGTTACAACTAGGTACTGAGCAAAGGCGGATGAATACTTTTGAACTGTTTTCATTTAAGTTTTTGAATTTTTAGCTTTCGTGCTTTACAATTTTCCCTGTTATTTGGTGCTCTATTGTGAAAAAGGGAGCATCTGATTCACAAATAAAAATTCCCAGTTAAATTGATCAGAATTTCTGGTTATATTAGCCATTTATGTTACTAAAGGGATGCGGGCTAAATACTTCCTTCAAGGCACTGTAAATATTCATCATAAACTTCCTTTCTCTTAATGTTCTCTGCTTCTATATATAAATCTTCTATTTTTTTAAAACCACATTTACTACCTAAGTTCTCCCTTTCAATGAATTATGCCTGTATAATCTCTGTTCTTGTACTCTTTTTAAAATTGTGGCCTCTGGTTTCTTAGCATTAAGTTTTATTACTATCTTTCTGCCTATTCTATCATCTTTGAACTTCCTCAAAGTTCACAGAACTTCTAAGTTTTGTCATCTGCAAATTTGCACTGCAGCCAGTACATCCATGTCTAAATGGCTAATATGTTAGACAATAAATGGTTATTGTACCAATTGTGCACATTTCCCTCCAATCATCAAATAATCCTTGATGACTATTGTCTGTTTCCTGTTACTTAACCAGGAACCAGGATGTTTGTGCAACAATAACATCCTTTTCTTTGGTCTTCAATCCTGGTGACAAACCTATTGTGTAGCACTTTATGTGACACCTTTGGAAGTGCATCATTGACTTTTCCCTTTTTGATCTTATCTGTTATTTCATTAAAAAAATCTGACATTGATTAGATTAGGCGCAACTTTCCTTTGACAAATTGGCTTTCTCTAACTAACTTGCATTTGTCCAAATGGCTAATTTTGAAACTGATTGTTGTTTCTAGAATTTTCCACACTCCGAAACTACTCTAAACTGGTTACTATATAGTTACCAGGACTAAACTTTCAACTCAGTTTGAGCAAAGACATGGCATTTGCAATTTTCTGGCCTCACAGCTTTGAGGTACTTTTTCGCTGGTCTCCTTGATTCCGTATCCTTGGCTACCCATGGAGCTCTGACTTTAATTTATGAATCCATCTCCCTCACAGAAATGTCTCTGATCTACAGCTGAAACATCTTATACCCTTGCCTCCCTTATTGTCCACCTTTGGTTTTAATTTACCTCAGGCAAAATCTGCTTCCTCCCCCTGAAGTTGGCCCTTGACCATTTTTCTGTTACTTCACACTTTTTCTATGTATGCAGCCAAAGATTCTTTTATCCCTTGGCATTTATTCTTGGATACTTTATCAGCCATTTTGATGTCAAATCATAAAATCTCCCTGTGAATTGCTTTGAGATATTTGACTATGTTAAAGGTGCTATATAATTCCAAGTTACGACTATATATGAGAAGCTTTTCGGCTGTTGAAACAGTTGTGTGCTTTGTATAAAGGCAATGTTTATGTTGCAACATTGAATTACATTTTTTTCATGTTTGTTGTTTGCAAAATCAATTGAGTTGGTTAAGGAAATAATAAGGTAGCATGTTTGTGAGAAATGGATCAGCCTTAGTTTTGCAAATACAGTAAATTCCAATTAATTGGACCATTGATTAATTGGAATAACCTTAAAAGAATAAAAACTAATGTCCTTCCAGGTGAGGCGACACTTCACCTGTGAGTCAGCTGGGGTGATATACTGCATCTGGTGCTCCCGATGTGGCCTTCTATATATTGGCGAGACCCGACACAGACTGGGAGACCGCTTTGCTAAACACCTACGCTCTGTCCGCCAGAGAAAGCAGGATCTCCCAGTGGCCACACATTTTAATTCCACATCCCATTCCCATTCTGACATGTCTATCCATGGCCTCCTCTACTGTAAAGATGAAGCCACACTCAGGTTGGAGGAACAACACCTTATATTCCGTCTGGGTAGTCTCCAACCTGATGGCATGAACATCGACTTCTCTAACTTCCGCTAATGCCCCACCTCCCCCTTGTACCCCATCCATTATTTATTTTTATACACACATTATTTCTCTCATTCTCCTTTTTGTCCCTCTGACTATACCCCTTGCCCATCCTCTGGGTTCCCCCCCACCTTGTCTTTCTCCCTGGACCTCCTGTCCCATGATCCTCTCGTATCCCTTTTGCCAATCACCTGTCCAGCTCTTGGCTCCATCCCTCCCCCTCCTGTCTTCTCCTATCATTTTGGATCTCCCCCTCCCCCTCCCACCTTCAAATCTCTTACTAACTCTTCCTTCAGTTAGTCCTGACGAAGGGTCTCGGCCTGAAACGTCGACTGTACCTCTTCATAGAGATGCTCCTGGCCTGTTGCGTTCACCAGCAACTTTGATGTGTGTTGCTTGAGAAAATAGTCAGGATTCCCTTTGTTATTTTGGACACAACGTTGTTGCCAAACAGTTTCTAACTAATGTCATTTGTGTGCACTTGTGTGCTGTTAGTTACTACACCTTTGTTAAAGTGAACAATTTTTAACTTGTGTCACTTGCACTGGTTTATGTTCAAAACAGCGATTTTTGTCACTGATAGGTGGTGAGAAATGTGAGAAAGTTCAGAGTTGTTTTGTTCATTGTAGGTTTCATGCATTCTTGCTTGGAGGTGCCAGAAATGGGCAGGAGAGAAAATGAAAGTATTTCACTTATTCATTAAGTTAGGTTCTACAAAGAATTTGCAGGTATCAACAATCATCTTGAATGTTAGTCATACTTTATTGATCCCGGGGGAAATTTACAATGAAAGTAAAGATATGGAGGATGCAATCATGAAAAGCATTGTATGAAGGTAGTCCATTATCTGCACTGGGTGTCTGTGTTCATTTATAGTCAATGAAAAGAGCATGACAGCGTACACAGGATGAGTTCCTATGTCATTAACTATTAGGAACTAGCACAGTTTTCTAACACAGTTGCAACACACAGAAAATGCTGGAGGAACTCAGCAAGTTAGGCAGCATCCATGGAAATTAGTAAACAGTCAACATTTTGGTTCAAGACCCTTCTGGATTTGCTGAGTTCCTCCAGCGTTTTGTATGTGTTGGTTTGGATTTCCTGCATCTGCAGACTTCTTTGTGTTTATAGTACTGCTGTGGTATAGGTAGTACAAACGTATTTTAATTTGTTCTGTGTTTCATTTAAATGTATAATTTGTTACTCAGTTAAATTGTAGCTTATTCTTTTTTTATATAGCCTTTTAACTATTTCCATGAAACCAGTTAATTAGGACAGCCGCTTAATTGGGCCGAAATGTACTGCTCCCTCTGTCACAATTAACCGGAGTCCACTGTTTCGATAAATACATTAGCATTTATAAACTCCAACAGTTGTACTGTATATTCTCTGGGGTTAGCCTTTCAATTTCCAGAGTTCTCAGCATGGTATAATAAAGCATCAAAATGACAGCATTATGTGCTTTGAATGACAACATCAAATGATTTGTTTCAAATTTTAGAATAGTAATCTTTGTGTCACATTTGAGTACAACAGTACATAAGATTGCTACTTCACTTATAACTGTGCTTCCTGGAATGCAGGCTTTTATTGTGTTGCTATTGACAGGTGGCTTTAAATTGTTATAGATGCTAACAGCTGAAGCGTAGATATATTGGCACCAAATTAGCTTCAGTTCATGCACACGTTCTTTGAAGCTTTGGAAATTCCATTAATCTAGCATCTCCTGCTGAGCAGTCTTCTGTGGAATCTTAACGATCTATATCAACCATCTATTCACCTCTACAATGCAGAAGACACTTGTGTAATTCAAAAATATTGATGCTGACTTCTTTATTGTTATGCCATTTTTTAGAAACCATGATCTTTTGTTTTTCTCATTTCCTGAACAGTGTGTTTCCTTTCTTGGCAAATGTTTTGTATTGATCTTGCAGGGGAAGCTACAGAAATGCAAATCTTTGCTGAATGCTTGGAAACGTGTATTGCCATGGCCTTTAGTACAAGTAATTGTGAAACTTTGTTTTTCAAGGACAACTACACATTTGCACAGCCAGGGATTCAGAAGAAAGTGAAAGCTTTACAGGAGCTTGTAAGTCGGATCGATGGTAAGTCTAAATTGATGTCGAATTCCTAGTGAATGGAACAGCAATATGTTAATACTGTTGGGTTTAGGGAGAAAACAGAAATGAAGTGCCATCCTCAGTCAGTTTAGAACATTATGCCCTTTGTAGGACCACTGCTGTATGTCATTTAAGGAGAATTACTATAGCATGGGCAAGTTTTGTTACTTTATGAATGCATTACAATCAAACTTCAAAGGTATTTTTTTGTTTTAAATGTAATGGCTGCAGAAGAAAAGCAGTCTGCATTAAATTTACTGACTCTTAATTCGGCAGGAAGTCACATCAGCTGTGTTTTAGTTCCCTCACCACTGAGCTTTGTGCAGTCATGCATCCCTGTCCTATTGTGAGCAATGAAATTGTGCAGTGGATCAAATTAAATATGGACTCTGCAAATTTATAATATATTAAACAAGTTAGATAATTCTGAAGGGAATTTTGGATCAGTCAGTCTGGGTGTTTGGAGATTTTTTTAAAGATGTATTTGCTATGATGGATTTGCTGTTCTGAACAATAGCAATAATAGCTGCTCGAGTCAAATCATCATTCCTCATACCTCCCAATCCCTTTGTCATTGAGAATTTTTCATAGAAGACAATATGGGAGACTAAAGTCATTTAGTTATTCCCTAGATAAAATATTTTGGCTAAAGCAAAGGAAGATGTACGCTCAATGGCCACTGTATTAGAACCTCCTGTATCTAATAAAAGTGAATACTGATTGTATGTTTGTGGTTTTCCATTGCTGTAGCCCATCCACTTCAAGGTTTGATGTGTTGTGCATTCAGAGATGCTCTTCTGTACACCACTGTTGTAACGCATTGTTATTTGAGTTACTGTTGCCTTCCTGTCAGCTTGAACCAGTCTGGACACTTTCCTTTGACCTCCCTCATGAACAAGGTGTTTTTGCTCACAGAACTGCTGCTCACTGAATACTTCTTTTTGTTTTGTTTTTTGCACCATTCTCTGTAAACTGTAGAGATTGTTGTGTGTGGAAATCCTGAGAGATCAGCAGTGTCTGAGATATTCAGATCATGGAGTTAATAAGATGGGAGAATTTAATGCTGGCTTAAAGACTGATTTGGGAAGAATGGATTTCTGTTGACCTGGAGTGACTGTATTGAAATATAGAGTATAGGTCTGGTTTCCCAATCAAGGGAAGGATATATTTGGCAGTGGGATTGCAGCCAAGGCCTATCACACTGATTTTTGGAACAGTGTATTTTCTTGTATATTCAGCAGGCTGAGTCAATTTTCTCATGACTTGAGAATAATGGGAAGTGATCTCATTGAAACACATGGTTTTCCAGAAGAGTTAGACGGGATACATATAGAGTTGATGTTTCTCCTGGCTAAATTGTCTGGAAATGAGGTATCACAGTCTCAAAGTAAATGGTTTGGCCTTTCAAGACTGAGATGAGAAGAAATTTCTTCACTCAGAACGTAGTTAATCTCTCAAATTCTGTGTCCTATGGGGTATGGAGGCTCAGTCTTTAAATAAATTCAGGATAGGCTATTAGATTTTTTAGACGTTAGGAAAATCAAAATGTGATTAGAGGAGGGGTGAATTATTGGATTCTGAAGCAGGTATGAAAGGTAAATTGACCCTTCTAGTTGTTCTGTGATCCAGTGATTTACTTTTGATTTTAAGTTGTGAATTTAAAATAGAGTGAGGCAAGAGAACAAATTATTAATAATTAATAATAGAACAAATTAATGCCTTTGAAGATTATGGAATTGAAAAGCTTACTGATTTAATCAATGACATTTATGAGACTGGAATAATACCAGAAGAGATGAAAAGAATCAGTATTTATCACTCTTCCTAAGAAAGCTGGAGCAATAGAATGTGAATTACATAGGACCATAAGTTTAATGAGTCATATCACCAAGATACTTAAAAGAATTTTGATGACAAGAGCTAAAGGTAAGATACAAGCTGAAATAGGCAAAGAACAGTGTGGTTTTGTGAAAGACAAAGGTACAAGAAACCCAATATTGATGTTAAGGATACTATCAGAACGAGCTATTCAAGTGCAAAAAGATTTGTTTGTTTTATCGACTACACAAAAGCATTTGATAAAGTGAAGCACAATAAGTTATTTGAAATAATGCAGAAAACTCTAGATCTAGATTCGAAAAATAAGAGACATCTTGGGAATCAAAGTTGGCGGTGAAAACATCAATAATTTCAGACATGCAGATGACAGTGTGTTAATTGCAAGTACGGAGGAAGAATTACAAAACTTAATTGACATAATTGTTGAAGGAAATGCAAAAATGGGTCTATCTATCAATTGCAAAAAGACAGAATGTGTGGTGATATCCAAAAAGAAGGAGAATCCTATCTGCAGGCTGAGAATAAATGGGGAAGACATAAAACAAGTAAAGAACTTTTGCTACTTAGGAAGCTCAGTGACATCAGATGGCAGGTGCGACTTAGACATCAAAAGAAGAATAGGGATGGCAAAAGACACCTTTACGAGAATGAAGAGTATACTGACCAATACTAAACTAGGCATGACAACCCGCTTCAGAGTACTGAAATGTTTATCCAGTTATGTTATATGGATCAGAATGTTGGACAAAATCTAGTATCATGAGGAAATGAATTGTAGCAGCAGAAATGTGGTTTTTGAGGAGGATGCAAAGAATATCATGGACGGAATGAATATCTAACGAGGATGTCATGAACAGAGCAAACACAAAAAGAGAAATGATGTATGAGATCATGAAAAGGCAACGTAAGTACATTGGGCATATGATTAGGAAAGAGGAGTTAGAATGCACGGTAATTATGGGAAAGATTGAAGGGAAGAAAACAAGAGGAAGACAAGACAATTGATGATGGAGACAGCAACCAGAGAATTGGAAATGAATACCAATGAATTGATCCACTTGACCGGAAACAGGAGTGTGTGGGCCATGGCAGTCAAAGCTCAAACTGGGCATGGCACCTGATGATGATGAGGCAAGAGGAATGGAGAAGTTTCTCTTCTGAGGATTGATAATGGAAGCATTAATTCATTTGTCACTCAGACTTGATAAGGTTGATGCCATTTGTACTTCTAAAGAAGCTTTGAATAAATATTTGAAGCAATTCATAGAATATGTAAAGAGTACGATAGTTGCATTAAGTTTGGATTGCTTGAACAAAGAGTTGGGTCAAATCCAAGAGCAGATTGGGTTTCTCTCATTCAAAGATATCTTGAGGAACATGTGTTTAACATTGTTTTTCAAAAGATTATTGTAACATGCAACCTTTCAAAGATGTACTTCTATGATTGTGGATTTGTGTATCTACATGTCTGATGGATATGTTTGCCATAAATTTATTTTCGTAATTATGAACTTCATGTTTGTTTTTACTGCAAGATGATAAATCCCATTGATTAGTATTTACATTCTCATTAGGGATACCTGGTGGTGTCTTTTTTACAGTAAAGATTTAATGTTACTTTGACAAGAATTGGAAGTATATTTAATAGTAATCAAATATAAAACACACAAATATGGACATTTAAAGGTCTAACATGTTTATAGGAGATTGCTTATCTTAAAGGCATGCAATAGAAGAATTTGCTATAGGGAGCTGGAAGAGATGAATGTTATGTAAGGTGTTTGTGCTGTAAAGCATTTGGTTTTTCTCCATCTTTTTGAATAGTTTAAACTGCACGAAACAAGCATGGTGTATAATACCTTCAGCCTTTTGAATTGATAGAAGGTATAGTGGGAAGTGTGTGTAAATTCTGACATGTCAGCTGGTGGCAAGATGTGGATGACAAAATGATAAATGATCTAATTGCTTGCTATCAACCAGCATGTTAGCTTTGAGATTCATGTACAGAGGCACATAGGGCCTTCTTACTATCAACATTCTCTCTGTCTTATCATTTAAAAAAAAGTTATTTTTGTAATTTTCCTGAAGAGTGGATACCTGTATATTCCAGATTGTTTTTGTCCATTCACTTGACCTGTCTGTATTCCTTCCAGCTTATTTATGTTCTTTTCACACCTAATATTCCCAATATAATAGCAACCAATATAATATGGATAGGAAAAATGTATTTCTTTTAAAATTTTTATTTTTATTGAAGGAATGACACAATGCAGAATGTATAATGGATTACATTTTCCTCCATTTTGCTTTAGTATCGTACCCTCAAAACAAACCTCCCCCCCACCCGCCCTCCCCGAACATATCATGGCAGCTAATATATTTACAACACAACAATTCACAAATACAAGTACGGACATTTCACAACCATACCCCCACACTACTCCAAGACGATGGCTCACACACATCTGCAACATGTCAGATGATCCAAAATACAATCATGTTTACAATTCATCAACCACCCTGTGAGGTAAATTATAAGCGTGTTAAATGGGAGGCAACTTCCCAAGTGCAATCAAATGCCCTCAACTAATAAGTAATTCCTTAAGACTCCCAAAATATGATAAGAAAGGTCCCTATTTCGAATAGAACTTTTTCACAGACCCCCTCAAAGTGAATTTAATCTTTTCTAATTTCAGAAAAAACATTACATCTTCTATCCAAGCAGCAGCAGTTGGGGGAGTGGCAGATTTCCAAACCAGCAAAATTCTCCTACGGGCCAATAGCGATGTAAATGCAGTGATATCCGACTGGCTTGCATTTAAACCCAAATCATCATCTGCCACACCAAATACAGCTATAAGCGGGCAAGGTCTCAGTGTCACCCCCAAAACCTCACTGATAATTTTAAAAACCAGTGCCCAATAGTCATCAAGCCGAGGGCGTGACCAAAATGCATGTACTAAACCAGCCGGAGAGAAGGAACACCTGTCACAGCCAGCGTCTGTCCCAGGGTATATGTCTGCATGTCTGGCTTTACTTAAATGTACCCTGTGTAAAACTTTAAATTGTATGAGCCCCAGTCTAGCACATGATGACGAGAAATGAATCCTATTCAATACTTTTGCCCAATATTCCTCAGCCAGATCCATACCGAGCTCATCCACCCACCTGCTCTTAGTTTTGTTTAGTTCTTGAACTCCCAAAGACATCAGCTGAGAGTATAGTTCAGAAATCAGCCCCTTATTGTTAAAGCTAAGAGTGAATTTTTCCCGTAACATAGCAGGTGGTAGAACAGGAAAAGAGGGAAATTTTTCCTTGACAAAGTGGCAAATCTGCAGGTATTTAAAAAAATGATTATGCAGAAGGCCATACTTACCACGCAGGTTATCAAAACTATCAAATATGTTATCAGTATACAAATCCTTAATGCGCTTAAGACCGTTCAAACCCCATTGTCTAAAAGCTGAATCGAATGTGGAGGGAGGAAATAAATGGTTTTTATGAATGGGGCCCAAAACTGAAGCTGATATGAATTTATAGTGGCAGCGAAATTGATTAAAAATTTTGAGGATGGAGAGCACGACCGGGTTAGATGTGAATTGAGAGGATTTCAATGGTAAGGAAGAATACACCAAATCTGGGAGAGACGAGGAGTGGCAAGACCGTGACTCAAGCAGGCACCAGATTATATCTGGCCGGTGAAGCCAAAATAATACTTTTTGAATGTTCGATGCCCAGTAATAATGAATAAAGCTGGGAAGACCCATTCCACCTACGTCACGACTTCTTTGAAGAGTGCGCTTATTAACCCTTGGGACCTTAATTCCCAAATAAAGGTTATAGCTTGATCGACTGATTTAAAAAATAACTTAGATAAGAAAACTGGCAAACACTGAAACAAATAGAGAAATCTAGGAAGTATAGTCATTTTCACTAACTGAATTCTCCCAGCTATAGTAAGGGGTTAACTGCGCCATCTCTCGAAATCAGCCTTCATTTGGCTAACCTGAGGCCTGTAGTTAGCTTCAAACAGAGATGTAAAAGAACAAGTAATATGTATTCCTAGGTATACAAAACCATCTTGAGATAAAGGAAAGGGCAAGGATTCCTGTCGGATCTGTAGGGCCAAGTTATTCATAGGAAAGCATTTGCTTTTTTGAAAGTTCAGTTTATAGCCAGAGAGGCTCCAAATTGACCTAATAATAACACAATAGCAGGACTACTACCTATAGGGTCGCTAACATAAAGTAAGAGGTCATCAGCATATAGGGAAATACGGTGTTCCATGTCCCCTCTTCTAACACCTTGAAATAATGTAGTTGACTTAAGTGCAATAGAAAGAGGCTCAATTACAATTGCAAAAAGAAGAGGGGACAATGGGCAGCCTTGGCGAGTGCCACGTGTTAATGGGAAATAGTCAGATCGAAAATAATTTGTCTGTATACATGCTAAAGGCGAGTGGTATAATAGCTTAACCCAAGCTATAAATATTCTGCCAAATCCAAATTTCTCCAAAACACTGAACAAGCATGCCCACTCCACTCTATCAAACGCCTTCTCCGCGTCCAAGGCGATAACAACCTCTGGACTTGGAGAATCACTGGGTGAATAAACCACATCAGCCAGTCGACGGATATTAAAAAAAGAATAGCAATTTTTAATAAAACCTGTTTGATCATCTGAAATTATCTTGGGAAGGGGACGTTCTAAATGACATGCAAGCACTTTAGCCAAGATTTTCACATCTACATTCAAAAGTGAGATGGGGCGATATGATCCACATTGAGTCGGGTCCTTGTCCTTTTTAAGAAGTAGTGAAATAGCTGCCTGTGAAAGAGAAGGGGGTAAGGAGCCGTTCTCCAAAGATTCCTGAAACACTTCTAGAAGGACGGGTATGAGCTTATCCTTAAATTTCTTATAAAATTCTATTGGATAACCATCAGGACCTAGGGACTTACCACTCTGCATAGCCATAATGGCATTATTAATCTCTTCCTGCCCAAGAGCCCGATCTAGGTTCTCCACTTCCTCTGGTTCAAGAGTTGGTATTTCCAAATTATCTAAAAAACGTTCCATATTTGTTTTATCTGAGGGGAACTCTGAGGCATACAGAGAGGAATAAAAAGTTGCAAAGATGTTATTAATCTCTTTTGGATTGCTTGTCAAGTTCTGGTGCATGTGTCTTATCTGGGGAATAAGTCGTGATGCAGCTTGACGTTTCAACTGATGAGCCATAAGCCGGCTCGCCTTGTCACCATATTCATAATAGAGGCCACGTGTCTTAAGAATGAATTGTTCTGATAGGTTTGTAGATAGAAGATTAAACTTCACTTGCAAATCAACCCGGCTTTTATATAATTCCGCAGTGGGTGCCTCCGAGTATTTTCTATCCAGGGCCCAAATAGATTGCAATAACACTTGCATTTCCTTCCTACGTTCTTTATTGGCATGTGAAGTATAAGATATTATTTGACCCCTCAAGTAAGCTATTAAAGTTTCCCAAAGTAAAGAGTATGATACTGACTCAGTTTTGTTAGTCTCGAAGAATGTGTCAATGTTATCCGATATATAACTACAAAATTTCTCATTAGAAAGCAAAAGGGGGTTAAGTCTCCACAGAGGCCGTTCTCTAACGTTTAAAGGAAAACATAGGTCCAGTTTCACGGGTGAGTGATCAGATATAACTATAGCAGTGTATTCAATTTGTCTAATTATAGGTATCAAGGAGTTATCTATAAAGAAATAGTCTAGCCTGGAATAAGAGTGGTGAACATGAAAGAAGAAAGAGAATTGCCTAACTGATGGATTCAAAAATCTCCAAGGATCCATATAACCATTTTGTTGCATAAACATCGAGAAGGCCTTTGCCATACCAGAAAATGTTCCCCTAGGGCAAGACCTATCAAGCAGTGGGTCAATAGCACAGTTCAAATCTCCGGAAAAGATTAGCTTGTGTGTATTCAGGTTAAGTATTAATGACAAAACCTTATTTGCAAATTGGACATCGTCCCAATTAGGAGCATAAACATTTACCAGAACAACAGGTATCTGAAAGAGAGAGCCAGAGACTATAATAAAGTGACCATTAGGGTCACTGATTACATCAGATGGTGTGAACTGCATTCTTTTGGTGATTAATATTGCCACCCCCCTGGACCTACTATTAAATCTGGAATGAAAAACCTGACTAATCCATGCTTTACGAAGTCTATTATGGTCCTCCACTCTTAAATGTGTCTCTTGTAGAAATAGTATATCTGCTTTTAATTGTTTCAGATGAGAGAAAACTTTAGCTCTTTTAACCGGACCATTGAGCCCCTTTACATTCCAAGAAATAAACCTCACAAGGTGGCCTCCATCAGCAGCACTCATATTAACCATATCAAAAGACACACAGGGCCTACAATCCAAAACAGTGTGAGGGCATAAGTTGCACACAATAACGCACAATGAAAAGAAAGTCTGATCAATCCGTAACACACAAAAGAATAAGCTGCCATGGTAATCCCCCAAAACGCTCCCCCCACCCCTTTACGCAAACAAAAAAACCCAGTTAACCCCCGAAACCTAGATCTACCTCCCCAATTGAGGATGATCGCAGGCAGTACCCAACAAAAAACTTCCAAGGCGTTCCCCATACAGCCCAACTTTCAATCTAATCTAGGGTGGCTCCCCTCCGTAAAATTTATCCTATCACTTATACTACCTTTAATATAACATATAGGCTAAAGATAACACAGGTCAAGCTAAGCATTAAAAACAAAAAAAAAACACTAGGCAACTTAAACGCCCAAAATACAAATCCCAAATATTTACATTTTGCTGGTTGAAAGTTTTTGTTAATCAGTTTCGGCAGCATAGCAGTTCGACCTGATCGCGTTCCACAAATTAAACTGGAAAAAATGAACAGAGAAGTGGATTGTGAAAATTAACAGTTTGCCTCGGCATGAGGCCCCTTCAATGCTGCATGAATAACCTTAAAAAAAAGTCATTGCTCTTCTCGTTCTTCTTCTCCCTAGCGCGAATGGTAAAACTCTTTGGCCGCCTCTGGTGTATGGAAATAATGCTTTTTACCTTCACGCATGACCCGGAGCTGGGCAGGATACAAGAGGCCGAACCTGACCCCTTTCCCGTAAAGCAGGGATTTCACCTCCTTGAAAGCAGCTCGTTTTTTACCCAGCTCTGCCCTAAAATCTTCATAAAAAAACACGCGGTGTCCGTGCAAATACAGCTCCTGCTTCCGTCTATTGATGATGCGTTGCTTATCTTGAAAGGAGTGAAAGCAAACCAGGAACATTCTTGGTCTCGTTTGCTTGGCTCCAGAGACACCGGATGGTTTATGTCCGACTCGGTGAGCACGCGAAAGTACGAGAGGACTTGGGAAAAAATTTGTCCCCAGCACTTCGTCAAAAAACTCGGTCATAAATTTAACAGGGTCCGAACCTTCCAAATTTTCAGGAATGCCGACCACTCTCAAATTGGATCTCCGCGACCAATTTTCGAGGTCATCTAGCTTTCCCTTCAGAAATGCGTTTTCGTTCTGCAACGCTGCAATGGCGGCTTCGGCACTCACCAGTCGATCACTGTAATCATTCAGGCTGTCTTCAACCCCACGAATGCGTTCGTCGTGTGACTCGTAAGCAGACATAATTTGTTCCATGGTAGCAGTCACTGGTGATAAAGCATCTTCAAGTTCTCTTTTTAAGGCAGAATGCACTGCTTGTGTCATGTCAGAAATAAGTACTAAACGAAGCCTCTCCAAGTCATCAGGTAGCGCAGGTCCGGGTCCAGCTCCAGCAGCGTGCTACGGCGCCATTACTGTAACATCAGTCCGCTTGCTCGAGGCTTCGCTATCTTTTTCCCCAGTTTTACTTCGAAGGTACATTCTACTTGCCATTTCAATGTCCAGCTATGTCCCGCGTTGTTCACAATGGTAAATATTCAGTTATCTCGAGCATACAGCAAAGATAAACAGGTAGATTTTTAATAAAAATCGGGAGCCACACTCACACGCACCAACTCACTCCATACTCGACCCCGGAAGTCAGGAAAAATGTATTTCGATAAAAGCTCCACATGATGTATTTGAATGGTGAATGAGTTTAATGGGCTGAATGGCCTATTCGCACCCCTTTATCTCACATTCTCATAAATTGTTTCTTATCTCTGAAATGGAAATACGAAATGAACAATCCTAATTTATTCTTGTTTGATTGGAACTGGATAAGAGAAGATTGAAAATTGTTATTCTTGAAGAATTTTTGATAGAGCATCTAGGGAGAAAAAGTATCCATTAACAGATAGTTTAGTAAATAGTAAATACATAAATCTTTGTCCACTAATTACATTAATCGATTTATGTGTCCACTTAGTGCTAAACTAGTAATTAACAGAAAGAAAACTGATGTAGGAGATTCTTTTTTTCCTCCGCGCATAAGGAATAGAAGCAGGAGGAAACAATTCAGTCCTCTGAGCCTGATTCAGCAATCAAAAATATCATACGGATTGTCTGCCTGAATAACATTTTCCTGCCCAATATCTGTTGATTCCTCCAAACTTAGAAGAGTAGGGGCCTCCCACTCTTGCTCCTCCCTCCCCCCCCCCAATGTGACAGCATAGCTATATCCAGATTAGTGTGCTGAAATTTAGCTGCAAGATTAGATGTATTTTAGGTAAGCAGAGCAGAATTGTGCATTATTATCAACATATGATATTACAAAGACTGTGTAGTATTTGCTTGTCTGTCTATTTATTTATTTATAACATACATTTGGAGCAAGACAAATTTGCTCTTGTGCTGAAAACTTTTTGTGGCAAAGGCCAATGTACTATTTGTCTTTCTAATCATCTATCGCACCCACATGTTATCTTTCAGCGATTGCTGTATACTGAAACTCATCCAGGTTCTGTTAAACTTCAACTTTGACCAACGTCCTCCAAGAGGGCGGCTGGGAGGCCTGAGTACCTCAATGACCTGGAATACTATGTTGGTTGGAGTTGGGGCTTTATGCTTTGGCTCTTGGTAGGCTCACCCATGCCAAACAGGTCAAAGGGTAGAGGACAGACGAAGAATGGTCCTTCAGGTTCCGGTGTTCAACCCCGAGTGGTAAAATACAACTGCTCAGGAAACAGCACTGAAGAATCCTTCAACATCTGAATGTCATGGTATTCCTGAGTCTCCACCTGGGACTTGCATGACTGATGGTGGTAAAAATGGAGAGGAAGCTACTGACGGGATGAAGGAAGCTCTGAACCATATATTGAGGATCTTCATTGTTGCCCTAAATGCCAGCAGTGTAACAGGCAGTAGGTAAGTAAGTTTGCCCTATATTTCATGCTTCAGATATTTTTGTTTTATCTATTGAAGTGGATGCCCTCATTTTTCCCCACATGTTGTTGTCCATTAACTCAACTTAGCTATCATCTTGAGGACTCTTTGGTCCCCCTAACACTGCTCAAATTCCCACATTATTTTGTGCCACCAGCAATTTGGAAACATTTTAATTTCATTCGAACCTTTGGGCTCATGTAACATTCCCTGCTGTGCACAGTTGTGGCATTCTGACAACCTGAGAAAGACTGTGCATTTCCCCTCTATTTTCTGTCTGCTAGTCCATGTGCTGTATTAAAAAAAACTCATCCATTGATCCCACCCATCCTCCAGCATATTAGGAAATGGGACTATTTTAGATGGGCATCTTGGTCGGCGTGGACCAGTTAGACCAAAGGGACAGTTTTTGGGTTTAGGATTCTACTGTTGCTGATGTGTCCTCAGTGGAATGGAATATCCTACAAAAGGTAGTGGTTTTGGCCCAACACATCAGTGGTAAAGCCCTCCTAATCATTGCGCTCTTCTACATGAAATACTAGTCGTAGGAAAACAGCACCTATCATTAGAGATGCCTACCATCCAAGTCATGCTCTTTTCTCATTGCTGCCATCAGGTAGAAGGTACAAGAGCCTCAGGACTTGCCCCACCTGTTTCAAGAACAGTTACTATCCAACAATCATCAGGCTCTTGAATAAAAGGGGATGACTACACCCACTTGCCCCATTATTGAAATATTCCCACAGACTAATGATCTTACTTTAAGGACTCTTTATCTCATGTTCTTGTTATTTATTGCTATTTATTTATATTTGCACTTTGCAGTTTGTTGTCTTCTCACTCTGGTTGATTTTTCATTAATAGTTACTATCTGTATATTTGCTGACTATGCCCACATGAAAATGAATCTCGGGGTTGTATGTGGTGACATGTATGTACTTTGATAATAAAATTTACTTTGAACAAAAATCCAACAGGTTAATCATACATTGATTTTGTTTCCATACATCTGTACTAACTTTATTTTCATATTGTTTTCTCAGTATCTTGATAGTATGATTTCATTACAGATTTTGCTATTTTTCCAGCTGTTGATGTTGGACTAAATGGCTGATAGTTCTTTATTTTGTCTCTTCCTCGTTAAAAAGTGGCATCACATTTGCGCCTCTTCAGTTTTCGGGCAATATTTTAGAATCTAGCCAGAAAATTGTCGGGTGGTGAGCCTGGCATCAGTAGTGGAAAAGTTATTTGAAGGTATTCCAAGGAACCAGGTACATAAATATTTGGATAGACAGGGACTGATTAGGGATAGTCAACATGGCTTTGTGCATGGTAAGTCGTGTCTAACCAATCTTACAGAGGTAGTTACCAGGAAAGTTGATGAAGGCAAGGCAGTGGATGTTGTCTAATGGACTTCAGCAAGGCCTTTGACAAGGTGCTGCATGGAAGGTTGGTCAAGAAGTTTCAGTCGCTTGACATTCAAATGAGGTAGTAAATTGGATTAGACGTTGCTTCACGGGAGAAGCCAGGGAGTGCAGTACAAAGTTTCCTCTCTCATTGGAGGCCTGTGACTAGTGATGTGCAGCAGGGTTAGGCTCTGGGGTCATTGTTGTTTGTCATCTAAATCAACAATATGGATCATAATACACCCTATCCTCGTTATATGCGGGGGATACGTTCCTCGAAGTTGACGCATAATGTGAATAATTATTTAAATGGAGAAAATAGGGATGCGTTCTGGAGGGCTTCCTAAATATGTTTTATCTGTAATTTATTCACATTTTCATACCAATACGACACAAAAGCAGTACTACAAGACAACATTTTTAATATATAAAAATAATTTAAGGTAATATTCAATGTAATAAATCATAGGAGGTTAACATCCGAGGGTGTACAGTACTCACCAACAGTGGCAGGTGTGTTCACTCTGGGAGATAAGTGGTTGTTGTGGTGTCGGGCAGCTTTACACGGATAAGGTGGATGGTTGTGGTCGTCAGGATCATATCAAGCACAGCAAGGGGTGAAGGAAGACTCACAGAACTCTTAGAACTGCCAGCAGCAGAAAGTGTTACCTATTTGAATAAAGAGGTGAGGCTTGTTTGCTTGGCAGCATTTTATTTTAAATTTGCTTGTAGAGAAGAAGGGTTGACGGCAGGGAACGACTGAAATGCTGACTCCATTCTAAATGTGGGTCCATGTCCATCGCCATTTGTGCTAAGTGTTCCGACTTCCACCATTCCCTCACTGTTGGTAAACTCCTGGGATTTTCAAAATCGTCTGTTGCTTGCAGCATCTGAGAGATAGTTCGCGGTAAAAAAAATACGCACGCCTTGAATGTGGATTACACCTTGGTTGAGTGGTTGAATCAGCGATGTTGTGTTAGGCGACAGGAAACGCACTGTTATGTTAGGATGAATGCTGTCCAGATGTTTAGGATGCGCTGGCACATTGTTAAGCAACAGAAGAACTTTAAAGGCAAGATTCTGTTCCCGACAGTAGCGTCCCAGAGCTGTGTTACCTTCAGCTGATGTCGCGCTGTTTATAATTTCCAACTTTTTTTCAAGTGTTAAAGCGGTTCTCTGCCGCTCGGCTGATGGCCCAGGACATGGCATTGGACACTTAGGAGGCATAGTTAAATATTTCAAGCGCAAAATCACTGCACCATAGGTAAAATCAACAGAAGTTTAAGATCGCGCATCCACACCTTGGCAAAGCCAATGCGAGAGTGGCAGGAGAGAGATTGTGAGGCGCGCGCACCTGACTTGTATTGGCGGGAAAGCGGTGCTTCCCATTCCTGTAAGGTGTGTGCATATGACTTGTATTGGCGGGAAGGCAGTGCTCCTCGCATAACTGTGAATTTTGGACGCATATAACGAGACGTTGGTAGAAATAGGTTCCTCGCATAACTGTGAATCCGCATTGTCTGAAGACGCATATAACGAGGATAGGGTGTATCTTTAACTGAATCAGCATATTTATGGATGATACCAAGATTTGGGGTGTAGTGGACAGCGAGAAAGACTAGTAAAATTTGCAGAGGGATCTGAACCAGCTGGAAAAATGGACTGAAAAATAGCAAATGCAATTTAATGCAGAGATTTGTGAGGCTGAAGTATGCCTGTTTCCAACGAGTGGACAGTCGCAAGGCTGTGGGACTGGATGGCATCCCAGGGCAGATACTCAGTGTGCATGGCACAACTGGCAGGTGTGTTTACAGACATTTTTAATCCCTCCCTGTTGCACTCACCTCAGTAATAAGCAAATACTTTTGAGAGGCTGATCAAGGACTACATCTACAGCATGCTACCACCCACACTGGACCCCTTATAATTCGCCTACTGATACAACTGATTGACAGACGACGCAGTAGCCACAGCTCTACACACTATCCTTACACATCTGGAGAAAAGGGATGTTTATGTGAGAATGCTGTTCTTGAACTACAGTTCAGCATTCAACACCATAATTCCCTCAAGGCTTGACAAGAAGCTCAGAGACCTCGGCCTTCACCCTGCTCGTGTAGCTGGATCCTGGACTTTCTGTCAGTTTGCCGGCAAGTGGTAAGAGTGGTGCCCTCACCTCTGCCCCTCCCACCTTCAACACAGGTGCCCCTCAGAGCTGTGTATTAAGCCAATCCTTTACTCTCTGTACACCCATGACTGTGTCGCCACCCACAGCTCCAGTCTGCTAATTACATTTGCTGATGGCACTACTCTCATTGGCCTAATTTCAAATAATAATGAGGCAGCCTACAGAGAAGAAAGAAGTCATCACCCTGACACAGTGGTGTAAAGGAAGCAATCTCTCCCTCAATGTCGCAAAAACAAAGGAGCTGGTTGTGGGCTACAGGAGGAATGGAGACAAGCTAGCCCCTATTGACGTCAATGGATCTGGGGTTGAGGGGATGAACAGCTTTAAGTTCCTCTGCATAAATATCACCGAAGAGCTCACGTGGTCTGTACATACCGGCTGTGTGGTGAAAAAGACACAACAGTGCCTCTTTCACCTCCGACGGTTGAAGAAGCTTGGTATGGGCCCCCAAATGCCAAGAACTTTCTACAGGGGCACAATTGAGAGCATCCTGACTGGCTGCATCACTGCCTGGTGTGGGAACTGTACTTCCCTCAATCGCAGAACTGATCAGAGAATGGTGCGGACAGCTCAGCGCATCTATGGATGTGAACTTACCACTATTCAGGGGACTTACAAAGATAGCTGAGTAAAAAGGGCCCAAAGGGTCACTGGGGACCCGTGTCACCCCAACCACAAACTGATCCAGCTGCTACCATCTGGGAAACAGTATGGCAGCAGGACCAACAGGCTGTGGGACAGCTTCTTCCACCAAGCCATCAGACTGATTAACTCATGCTGACACAAATGTATTTCTATGTTATATTGACTGTCCTGTTGTACATACTATTTATTATAAATTATTGTAAATTTCACATTGCACATTTAGATGGAGACATAACGTAAAGGTTTTTACTCATGTATATGAAGGATGTAAGTAATGAAGTCAATTCAATTCAATTCAATTTAAGTGTGAGGTGTTTCACTTTGGGAGGACTAACCAGCGATAGGTCTCACATGGTGACCGGTCAGACAATGAGGAGTACAGGAGAATAGAGGGATTTGAGAATACAGATCATAATTCCTTCTAAGTGGTGTCACAGGTAGAAAGATTTTGGCATGTTGGCTTTCCAGGAGTTGAGATTTTATGTTGAAATTATTTAAGACATTGATGAGACCTAATTTGGAGTATTGTGTCTCATTTTAGTCACCTACCTATAGTACAGGAAAGATGTAAATAAAATTGTGCAGAGAAAATTTACAGGGATGTTTTTGAGACTTGAGGACATGAGGTTGCATTGGTTAGGACTTTATTCTCAAGAATGTAGAGGATTGAGGAGAGATTTGATGGAGGTATACGAAATTATGAAGGGTATAGATGGAGGTCAATGCAGGCTTTTTCCCCTGAGTTTGGGTGACTTACAGTTGGAGGTCATGGATTAAGGGGGCAATGGTGAGGTGTTTAAGGGGAGCCTGAGGGGGAACTTCTTTCCTCAGAGGCTGGTGAGAGTGTGAAACATGCTAAACATGGTGGATGTAGGTTCCATTTCAACATTTAAGAGAAATTTGGATAGGTACATAAACGGGTGGGATATGGTCGATGGGACTAGACAGACTGACTAGATGGACTGAAGAGCCTTTTTCTGTGATGTTCCATGACTCTTTGACTCCTAAGTGATTGAATTGTGTGGGACTGGTTTCCTTGAAACAATGAGGCTGAGGAGTCACCGTAAAGAGGTTTATAAAATTATGAGAGTCATAGATGGGATGGATCATCTTTTTCCAAGGATAGGTGAGTCAAAAACACAGGGCGTAGGCTTAAGGTAAGTGAGGAAAGATTTAAAACAAATCTGAAGGACATGGTTTTCACACAAAATGTGGTGGGTATATTGGTATGTGTGCGGAGATGAATTTCTCGTTAATTTACTGTTTAAGTAGTAATGAGAAGAGAGTATGTCCTGGATGGTTGAGTCCTTAATGATGGATGCCACCTTCAAGGCATTGCCTTTTGAAGATATCCTCTGGTGGGGAGAGTTGTGCCCCTGATGGTGCTGGTTTAGTCCACAACCCTCTGTGCATTGGAGCATCCATACGAGGTGATGATTCGGCAAGTCAGAATGCTCTCCACCGTATCTGTAGAAATTTGTTACAGTCTTTGGTGACATATAAATCTCCTCAATCTCCTGATGTTGAACTCCTGGTGGGCCGTCTTTGTGATTGCATCAATGTGTTGAATTCAGGATTGACGCTCTGAGATGTTGACACCTTGGAACTTGAAACTGCTCACCTTTTCCGCTGATGACCCCTCAATAAGGACTGCTGTCTGTTCTCCCAACTTCGCCTTCCTGAAGTCCACAATCAATTCTTTGGTCTTACTAACATTGAATGGAAGATTGTTGTTAGGATGCCATGCAACAGCCAATCTAACTCACTTCTGTATACCTCCTCATCGCCATCTGAGATTCTGTCAGCAACAGTAGTGCCTTTGGCAAATTTATAGCTGCTGTTTGATCAGTGCCTTGTCACACAGTCATGAAGGTCGAGAGAGTAGAGCTAAGCAAAGGTGCTAAGCAAACATATTTGGAGTACATCTGTATGTCAATGAAGAGGAGATGTTATTGACTGTGGTCTCCTATTGAGGAAGTCAATAATCCAGTTTCAGAAGGACATCGAGATTTTGAAACGTGTTCATTAGTAGTGAGGATATGCCGAGCTGTAATTGATAAATAGCAGCATGACGTATGTATTGCCGTTGTCCAGGTGCTCCAAAGCTGAGTGGAAAGCCAGTGACATTGTGTCTGGTTAAGATTTGTTGCGGCATTAGGCAAATCAAGTTCAAGTTTACTGTCATCTGACTGCAATATACACAACCAAATGAAACAACATTCCTTCTGACCATGGTACACCCACAAAGCATATATCACACTCAGCACATAAAACAAATTATTACCACCAAAAAGTTAATAAAAAATAATTTGAAGTACATGTAGGGCAGCACAGATTAATAATAAAGAGTACAGTAAACAGCTCTCTGTCCTAGTGACAAGACCTCGGTGGTGGCAGGGTATTCACTATTACAGCCTGAGGGAAGAAACTGTTAACCCGTCTGGCAGTCCAAGTCCTAGAACTCCTGCACCTGCTTGCTGATGGTCGTGGGTCAACGAGATTGTGGGATAGGTGGTAGGGATCCTGAAATTGCAGTGGGTTCAGGTGCTTGCTCAGGCAGGAGTTAAGTCTCGCCATGACCATCATCTGAAAGCATTTAATCACAACAGATGTGAGTGCTACTGGGTGATAATCATGGAGGTAGCTCACCCTGCGCTTCTTAGATACTGGTATGGTGGATGCTCTTTTGAAGCAGATAGGAACATCTGTGCAGCAGTAAGAGGTTGAAGATGTCTTTGAATGCTCCAGCCAGTTGGTCGGTAAAGGTTTGTAGTACTCTACCACGTACACTATCGGGCCCTTTCACCTTGCCCATATTCGCCCTCTTGAAAGATATTTTGATCGTGGCCTCTGACACACAGCTCACAGAGTTGCCAGGTGCTGTAGGGATTCACAAAGGTGTAGTTTTATTCCTACTTTCAAAGCATGCATAAAAGGTGCTGAGCTCATGGGGAAGTGAAGTATCGCAGCTATTTATGTTGTCAGTTTTTGCCTTGTAGGAAGTAATGGCATGTGAATCCACCCAGAGCTGCTGTGATCCATTGGCGTCTCTAACTTACTGTAGAATTGCATTTACTCGATGACCTTCCATAGACCTGTTTACACTTTTATTGTCATGTATTCCAAACACAAAAGTAAGCAGATACTATAAATATGAAATTAAAAAAAAACTATAGGAAGGATGTTGAGGCTTTGGAGAGGGGCAGAAGAGGTTTACCAGGATGCTGCCTGGATTAGAGGGCATTTGCTATCACAAGAGGCTGGGGAAACTTGGGTTGATTTCTCTAGAGCGCCAGAGGCTGAGGGGAAATCTGATAGAGGTTTACAAGATTGAGAAGCATAGATAGAGTGGTCAGAGAGGATCTGTTTCCCAGGATTGTGTTATCTAATACCGTAGGCCATGTGCTGAAGATGAGAGGGGGTTGGTTCAAAGGAGATATGAGGGCTAAGTTTTTCACTCAAAGTCGTGGTTGCCTGGAATGCGCTGCCTGGTATGGGGGTAGAGGCAAATACATTAGCGACTTTACGAGACATTTAGATGGGCACATGGATGTGAGGAAGATGGAAGGATATGGACATTGTATAGATAGGAGGGATTAATGTTTGGCTGTTTTTGATTTGTTTTTTAGCTTGGTCAGCACAACATTGTTCCTGCACTGTTCAATGTCTCTGGTCTCTTCAATCATGCCAACTTAAAAACAGTCTTGCCGAAGTTAGAAACATAGAAAACCTACAGCACAATACAGGCCTCTCGGCCCACAAAGCTGTGCCGAACATGTCCTTACCTAAGAACTACCTAGGCTTTACCCATAGCCCTCTATTTTTCTAAGCTCCATGTAGCCATCCAGGAGTCTCTTAAAAGACCCTATCGTTTCCACCACCACCACTGCCGCCGGCAACCCAGTCCATGCACTCACCACTCTCTGCATAAAAAAAAAACAACTTACTCCTGACATCTCCCCTGTACCTACTTCCAAGCACCTTAAAACTATGCCCTCCTATTTCAGCCCTGGGGAAAAGCCTCTGACTATCCACACAATCAATGCCTCTCATTATCTTGAACACCTCTATCAGGTCACCTCTCATCCTCCGTCGCTCCAAGGAGAAAAGGCCGAGTTCACTCAACAGTTCTACCAGCATGTCAACTTTGTAAACAGAGGAGAGAATATATTAGACCTGGTTTATACCAACATTCAAGGAGCCTACAATGTTATCACCCTTGCTCACGAGTTAAGCCAGTTCACAGGGAGACCAAGACCTGGCCAAGAAAGGCCAGCACTACAGGACTGCTTCGAAAGTACGGACTGGAGCATAGTCAGGGAGGCAGCTACCTACAATCATCTCATCAACATTGATGAATATGCTGGATTGGTAACTGCTACATTGGAATGTGCATTGAAGACGTTATCGTGATTATACACTATGCTATCAGAGCAAGCCAGAAACAATAGCTGACTGCAGAGATGCATGCCCTGCTGCCTTCAGATCGGGGGACAGGACAACTCCACGGTCAGCAAGAGCCACGCTCTCCCATGCCACTAGGAAAGCAAAGTGTAAGTACACACAGAAAATCCACAGACACCTTTATGATACCAGGGACACACAGTGCACGTGGCAGGGTATTCAAGCCGTAACTGATGTACAAGTCACCCTGCGCATTAACAACAGTGACACCGCCCTTTCTGACAGGCTGAGTGATATCTGTGCATGATTTGACTAATTGAATGATGTGATATTGAAGAAAGCCCTCTCTCTTTCTGAGGAATGGGCACCCTGTCTGGCCTCAGTCAAGGTGAGGAAGACGTTTGCCAGGTAAACCTACACAAAGCTGAAGGGCCGGACAACATGCCCAGTCAGGTGCTGAGGGACTGTGTGGCCCAGCTGACAGAGTTCTTAACAGACATCTTTGATATCTTGATGAAACACTCCACTGTCCCTGCAGGCTTCAAGTAAGTCACCATCATTCCGGTGCCCAAGAGAGCAATGGCAACAGGCCTAAATGATTACTTCCCAGTGACACTGACTTCAACAATCATGAAGTGCTTTGAATGGCTGGTAATGGATCATATAAAATGCCACCTTCCAGCTACATTGGACCCTTTCCTGTTTGCTTATTGCTCAAATGGCCCACTGATGATACCGTAGTCTCAGCACTCCACCCTGTCCTGTCCCATCTAGAAAATAATGTCACGTATGCCAGGATGTTTTTCATTGACTTCAACTGGGCATTTATCACAATCATCCCTCAGAGTCTGGTGGGGAAACTGTCCTTGTTGGGGTTCAGCACCCCTCTCTATAACTGGATGTTGGATTTCCTGACAGAAAGACCCCAGACAGTCTGAGTTGGCTGCAACATTTCAGTGAATGGTAGGGTACTGAGGAATGTGGTAACACTAAGTGATCTGGGAATACAGGTCCATAATTCATTGGAAGTAGATAGGCAAGACAGGTAGATAAGGTTGTGAAGAAAAGCTTTTGGCACATAGACCTTCATAAATCAAAGTATGAGTATAGGACAGAAATATGAGGAAATCGTGTCCTGATGAAGGGTCTCGGCCAGAAACATCGACTGTACTTCTTCCTATAGATGCTGCCTGGCCTGCTGCGTTCCACCAGCATTTTGTGTGTGTTTATTGTGTACATGAGATGGGATATTATGTTGAAGTTGTATAAGACATTGGTGTGGCAGCTTTGGTCACCTACCTACAGGAAAGATGTAAATAAGCTTGAAGGAATACAGAGAAAATTTACAAGAATGTTGTCTCTGGAGGATGTGTGTAATAAGGAAAGATTGAATAGGGGTTAGGACTTTATTCCTTGGAATATAAGAGATTTGATAAAGGTATAAAAAATTATGAGGGGTATAGATAGGGTAAATGTAAGAAGGCTTTTTCCACTGAGGTTGGGTGGGACTACAACCAGAGGTCATGGGTTAAGGGTGAAAGGTGTAAAGTTTAAGGGGAACATGAGGGGAAACTTCTTCACTCAGACTGTTACGAGAGTGTGGAACAAGCTGCCAGCATGTGGTGAAATTGAGCTTGATTTCAACGTTTAAGTGAAGTTTGGATAGATACATGGATAGTAGGGGTGTGGATGGCTATGGTCCAGGTGCAGATCAATGGGAGTAGGCAGTTTAAGTGGTTTTCAGCATGGACTAGATGGACTGAAGGGCCTGTTTCTGTGCTGTACTTTCTGTAACTATCATGCTGAGCAGTGCTGCTTGCCAAGTTTCTATGTTCAGCATTGCAATTCAGCTCAAATTGCATCATCAAGTTCGCTGATGATACTACAGTGGTTGGCCTTATCAGCAACAATGATGAGTCGGCATACAGAGAGGAGGTAGAGAAGCTTGTCAAATGGTACAAGAACAACAGAAGATTGTGGACTTCAGGAAGGCACAGGTTGACGACTCTCCATTGCACATCAATGGCTTTGCAGCAGAGAGAGTGAAGAGCACGAAGTTCCTTGGTGCACACGTAGTGGATGATCTGATCTGGACCTCACTAGTCAAGAAGCCACAGCAGCGTCTTCACTTTTTGAGGAGATTGAGTTGTGCAAGGCTCCCTGTCCCCACTCTTCCCCTGTGCGCGTGCGCCAGTCGTGCATGCAGCCTGGTACAGCTGTCTTGATCTATTCTTACTTTCTTCTTCTTACTTTTTAATTTACGTTATTTTTTTCTCATGGTAACACGTCGAAGCTGCACCCTCTCTAACATGCTGGTAGAGAGAGTTTTATTTGGGTTCTCTTTAGCGCTGGAAATGGTTGCATCCCGACACGCGGGACAGAAGCAAGGTTGCATTGTGTATTTCACAGACCAGCAAAGACCGGCTGGCTTAGCGACCAGAGCAGTGGACACCCCTGCTGAAATCTGGAGGAAAACACACAGAGGGGGATCACAAAGCCGAGGAAAGGAGACTGGGTTGAGTCAACACTGACTTTTGGAGAAGAGGAGTTCGGTGTGTAATACCGTTCCGACTGACCGGAAGTGCACTGAGAGCGGTAAGCGTAAAGG
The DNA here is from genome assembly GCF_963921235.1 of Mobula hypostoma. Lineage (NCBI taxonomy): Eukaryota > Metazoa > Chordata > Chondrichthyes > Myliobatiformes > Myliobatidae > Mobula > Mobula hypostoma. Next base: position 25,808,555 of record NC_086116.1, read on the forward strand.
AGTTCGGTGCTTACTGTTCTGGCTAACAATGGATGGTGCAATCTGGGGTATATTATGATTGAGGAGCGTGTTTGCAGACTGGATATTGATCTTTTCACTGTTGGACTCCGGCCACATTCCACCATGATACAACACTTGGCGGCACGGGAGGTCGTTCCTGCCTGTGGCCATCGAACGTGCAGCTCCTCCCGTGGAGGGGCAGACACCCTGAGCCAAATAGACTGGTCCTGGACTTATTTTCCATCTGGCATAGTTTGCATTTTGGTGTTTGATTGTTGGGGTTTTTTGTATTGCTATATTTACGCTCTGTTCCTGGTTGGTGCGGCTGTAACGAAACCAAATTTCCCTCAGGATTAATAAAGTATATCTATCTATCTATCTATCTATTCCAACAACTTTCTACTGGAGCACCAACGAGACTGCCCTGTCTAGTCACCCTCTTCCCTATATGTGACATTTACCAGGACCGTTGCAGATGAAGGACTTAAAGCATTGTTGAGAATCCCTACCACTCATCCCTCAATTTCTTTGACCTATTGCAATCAGTAAGGAAGTACAGAAGCATCAGGACTTGGCCTGCCAGACCGGGTAACAGTTTCTTCCCTCAGGCTGTGAGACTAATGTATACCCTGCCACCACCAAGATCTCGTGACTAGGACAGCGAACTGTTTACTGTTTACCTGTGCTGTGCTTTACTACATGCATTTTGAATGATATTTTATTAATTTGTAGTATAACGTTTTGGTTTCTGTGCTGTGTGTGATATATGTTGTGTGGATGCACCGTGGTCTGGAGGAATGTTGTTTTGTTCGGTTGTATATATGTACAGTCAGATGACGTTGAACTTGAACTTGCTCTAGGAGTCAATGCAGTAAACATTTTTGATTATTTAAATAGGTATGGTTATTGCTTGATGAGAGTTGAAAATTTGCTTAAATAGAGCACTTACTGTTCGTTGCTGAGTCTTTATAGATTCATTACCTCATCTGATTAATTGATGCATTGTGTTCACTGATTATCAAAGCACTTATTAATGTACATAATTAGTTTTCAGTTATGTTAAACTTCTGCTTTCATGTGTAATCATAAAGTCATTAATGGTCATTTATTGGTACATAAATATGTTCAATTAATCATTTCCTGTATTTACTCACGAAAGGTCAGTGAATATTAAAATGCGTATCTAATTGATTTCACCTGGGAAATGAAATTCAATGAAGAGGATGTTACAGATAAAGATGTTTGCACATGGATTAAAGTTGAAATGAAATTGATTTGTTTTGCTTCGAATGTGGTGGTGAACTCATTTTCGTGTTCCATCACTTAAGGTAATGAGTATGGGTATAATCTGTTCGGCTCAATTATTTCATTGCTGAAGAACGAGATCCTTCAGCATTCTGGTATTTGAGGCTAGAACAGAAAATAAATTTTAAAGAGATTAATTTCCTTTATTCTTGAAGGAATTGAAGTAAAAATATACACACATTTGCAGAACTTCTGAAATGTGACTTCTTTTCTTTGAGAACCCCCACACCCTGAGATTGTGCTCCCCATTCTTAAAATAATAATGGGGTTTAGAGCAGTCAGTTTAGAATTCAATGAGCTTTAATTACACTGGTTAGTAAATTATTTCAAAAGTGTTGCTTCCTCAAATTTTTTTTTGTTTATGCTAGACTACTTGGAGCTGAATACAAATATAATTACGGACTACTTGTATCATGTAGGAATTTGGGGAAACAAGGAATTAACTTTTATTGAATATAATGCTTTTAATTGCATAACAGTGCTGGCACTTCGCAATATTTCAACTAATCTAAAGTTGTTTTGTTGATGATATTCATTTGTACTCAGTGTCTGAGGTTTCTCGCATAAGTGTCTAACAATAATAAGCCAGCATTGATGGATTCCAGTTTCCCTGATCCCGGTTCTCTATGACTGCAATGTCCTTGTGAAACCTTTCACTGTGCTCGTTGCTGACAGTGCCAAGATTTGCAGGGAAGAAGTCTAAATGGGGATGCAGAAAATGAATCTTTGGTGACGTGTGCACTTCATGGTTTTGTACGCTTGAAGCATTTTGTCAACCAGCTGCAAGTAGTTTGGTGCTCTGAAGTTGCCAAGACAATTTTCAACAACATTCTTGAATGCATTCCATGTGATTTTCTCTTGTCCCACTAGAAGGTCTTTGAATTTCCTGTCATTGATGACCTGTTTGATTTGTGAGCCAACAAAAATTCCTTCCTTAATCTTGACATCAGTTATTCCGAGAAACAGCTCTCAAGTATCGAAATCTTCAGGGAAATATTTGTGCCTGGTGACAGTGGATACCATCCCTGCAGTCTTGAACCCAGTAATTCTGATTTTACCTTCAACAAACCTAAATTTCTGACCTTGTTATTTAACTCTGATTGAGTTATCAGATGAGGCTCACTTGACATAAAGGGTTCAAAACCTGTCTCAGTATCAGTGTCATTTTCCATTCCTGGCTCGTGCATCATGGCATCTTTGTCTGCCTCCTGTAAACTTCTTCAGGTACTTTGGTACTGGAAGACTATCCTCATATTCCATGAGTGACATGGCTGAAGGAAGATTGGTGTATTCCATGGATTTCTTGTTTTTAACAGAGAACCCAGACACACTGGTCAGACAGAAGTATCAGTCTATCATATGATCGTTCTGCTCTCGTCATATCATCGGGACAGTGAATGGCATTGACTTCTGACTACCTCTAAGCCAAGCTGTAAGATCGACAGCGCATGTTGCGCAACAAATGTGAGGGGCCTAGGCTTTGTCTTTGTCATCAATTTTACACCCAAAGTAGAGCTCATAGGCTTTCTTAATAAAAGAAGAGTCATGCTCCGTCTTTGAGATTTAAGTGTATACTCGCCACAAATATAACAGAAATTATTGTGGCTGTTGTAACATGGATGCAATATTTTGCTACCACAAAAGCTGCTGAGAATACTTTTACTTTATTATAATTACATACAATATGCTATGCGTGTAGAGCATGCACATCAATGTGATCATAAACAGATATACATGTTAGTGCAAAGCATAAAGCATATGTGTGTGATGCTTTTATAGCCTTTCTAAAACCTGTCCTGCAATGTAGGCTCCACCCTGCCTAAGCATGCCTGGACAAGATAGAAAACTTTTCAGCTTGCTTTGTGCGCAACATTTTAATTAACTTGAATTCTGAATTAAAGTAACAAATATGGGCTATTATAAAAAATGGTGCGTGATAGGGAAATTTCATGATGATTTTCATGATCAGTAGCCCAAAATCTGTAGGATACACCTTCAGGAAGCAACGCCTTTGTTGACTAGTGTTATGTACTTTTAACATCCAAAGTTTATTCATTTTTCTCCATGATAGACTAACCTGTAGGTAAAAAGGAATGTAACTATAATTTTATAAATTTTATGCAAGTAAGTGAACTGCAAAATGAACAACCTTCTGTCAAGATCCAAACAGGGATTTGAGCCCAACTGACAAAGCTAGAAAAGAATCAAAGTCCCTTTGGAATGCCTCCCTCCATAGTTCCAACTTCACATTCTAACAGCAGCCCACTTCTGCTGCCTTTCCAATCTCCATAAGTTGATCTCGTTCAGTTGATCTTTGAATCCATCCCATCCTTGTCTTGTGGAATTAGCTACCCATTGTGACTACCGTTTTCTATCTCGTCCACTCCTTTATTGATAGCTGCAGTTCCTCTGTGGCTCTCCATTGTTTCAGCTGTTTTCAGTCTTCTTGTTCGTGAAATTTAATTTTTATCAGTTATTTCCAGTACAAAGGCCTTGATACTTTTCTCCCCCTTCAACTGAATTCAAGCCATCACCAAGCTGTGACCAACTGAACTTATTTGTCTCAATGGATAACTTCTCCCTAATTCCACTTAAATTCTAAACAAAAACTGTGGCTTAGAAAACCAGATTGGGCACTCTTTTTTTTTTACCTCTTTATGCTCCAGTTCTTTGCTCCAATATGATTGAAGTCTTGTCCCACACCTCTTTTTCCAGAATATTGATGTCTGCATTGGTGCTGTTTTCTTTTCTCATCCTCCCAAACCTTGTTTAACTTCTGCAGCTCCTGGGTTACAAACCTGGAGAGTTTCACAGCTACATTGGCTGTAGCTCCTCCTAACCCAACATCTTTAAGAATTCTATTTTATTCTTCCAGTTTTTCTGTTTTATCAAAGTCATATTGCATACTAATATTTCTGATGCACTTTTTTTCCCTCAAAGGAGGATTCTTTGACAGGCCTTCTAATTATTTCTGTTCTGTTCTTGAATTTCTGCTTTCATCTTTTCCTCTCCTTTCTAGAAGCATGTCAGAATTCCTTTGTGCCCAGCTTCCACCAATGGGTACGTTTATCCATTTTCAATGAATCAGCCTCTACTATTGTCTATATATTCATAGTGATGCCACTATCAAACACATCATCCGGTCACCTTTCAGCAACTTTTTTTTTGTGTTTTGTCTCCTTCTTTATCATCCACTTCATCCCTTTCCCTTCTTTTTGTTACACTACCTTGTTTGAACAGAAGACCTGAAACACATCCCCCTTTTCCACTTAATGTTCAGGAACTAAGCACTATTTTTAGCATTACTTCCAATTTATTGTACTGTGTTCACTATATAGTCCTTTCTGAAGGTAAAACAAAATGCATATTATTTGGGTCTACTTCGTGGAATGCCTTATTTGATCTGTATTATCATAAATTCCATATCTGCAGTCATGTTTACTTCAATACTCGAAGCTCTTCATCTTTGATTTCTTCCACCACAGCAATCTATAATATGTTGAAGAAGCGAAGAAAGTTAATAAGTAACCTTACATCTTTTTGAGTCCTAGTTAATCAAAGAGTCAATGAACTCTTCTAACTCTGTCTGTTTCTTCAGGATACTTGTGGTTGCAATAATGGTGGACATTCCAAACAGTTAAAAACATTAATCAACTTTTCTGCATGCAACTGACAGGCATAACCATTCAAATTCCTAAAGTTTTACTCAATTAGTGACCAATCAGAGCAGAGTAGTTCAGAAAAAGGAAATGTGAAGGAGTCCTGATACGTCATTTCACCTTGAAACATCAACAATTCCTTTCCTTCCACAGATGTTGCTTAACTCATCGACTTCCTCAAACAAATTGTTTGAAGGGTATACTGCACTTGTAATCTAACGTCATCTTTGCAGTGATGAACTTGAGTTGGACTCTTACAAAGTTGACTGGTAATATGAAATTCAATACTTTCAGTTTAATTCAATAATTTGTAAGTAGTTATCAAGATACTTTATCAAAAGGAAAGCAACTGGAGTAGGGATTTCAACATCACTTGTTTCTGGAGAACATATATAGCCAATATTAACTCTTGGAATGGCAAGCCCCCTAAACAATGTAGAAGTATTATCTTCATTATAGGAGCATATGAAAACGCATATGCTGTACACAAATTGGAAATTTCCTCAAAATGTTATAGAGAGGCACTGTCTGGTATAAATATAACTTACAAATGGATAAAATCCAGCTCTTGTACTATTGTACCAGTTAATTTTAATCTGAACATAAACAGAAAGAGAAAAAAAAAATACATTAATTTGCATACCATTTAGAACAACTGGAATTGATAAAGACCATAATAAGACCATAAGACAAAGGAGCAGAAGTAGGCCATTCAGCCCATCGAGTCTGCTCCGCCATTTTATCATGAGCTGATCCATTTTATCCTATTTAGTCCCACTGCCCCACCTTCTCACCATAACCTTTGATGCCCTGGCTACTCAGATACCTATCAATCTCTGCCTTAAATACACCCAATGACTTGGCCTCCACTGCTGCCCGTAGCAACAAATTCCATAGATTCACCACCCTCTGACTGAAAAAATTTCTTCGCATTTCTGTTCTGAAAGGGCGCCCTTCAATCCTGAAGTCATGCCCTCTCGTACTAGACTCCCCCATCATGGGAAACAACTTTGCCACATCCACTCTGTCCATGCCTTTTAACATTTGAAATGTTTCTATGAGGTCTCCCCTCATTCTTCTAAACTCCAAGGAATACAGTCCAAGAGCGGACAAACGTTCCTCATATGTTAACCCTCTCATTCCCGGAATCATTCTAGTGAGTCTTCTCTGTACCCTCTCCAATGTCAGCACATCCTTTCTTAAATAAGGAGACCAAAACTGCCCACAGTACTCCAAGTGAGGTCTCACCAGCACCTTATAGAGCCTCAACATCACATCCCTGCTCCTATACTCTATTCCTCTAGAAATGAATGCCAACATTGCATTCGCTTTCTTCACTACTGACTCAACCTGGAGGTTAACTTTAAGGGAATCCTGTACGAGGACTCCCAAGTCCCGTTGCATCTCTGAACTTTGAATTCTTTCCCCAGTTAAATAATAGTCTGCCCGTTTATTTTTTCTGCCAAAGTGCATAACCATACACTTTCCAACATTGTACTTCATTTGCCACTTCTCTGCCCATTCTTCCAATCTATCCAAGTCTCTCTGCAGACTCTCCGTTTCCTCAGCACTACCGGCCCCTCCACCTATCTTCATATCGTCAGCAAACTTAGCCACAAAGCCATCTATTCCATAATCCAAATCATTAATGTACAATGTAAAAAGAAGCGGCCCCAACACTGATCCCTGTGGAACACCACTGGTAACCGGCAGCCAACCAGAATAGGATCCCTTTATTCCCAGTCTCTGTTTCCTGCCAATCAGCCAACGCTCTATCCACGTATGTAACTTTCCTGTAATTCCATGGGCTCTTATCTTGTTAAGTAGCCTCATGTGTGGCACCTTGTCAAAAGCCTTCTGAAAATCCAAATATACAACATCCACTGCATCTCCCTTGTCTAGCCTACTGGTAATTTCCTCAAAAAATTGTAATAGGTTTGTCAGGCAGGATTTTCCTTTAAGGAATCCGTGCTGAGTTCTGCCCATCTTGTCATATGCCTCCAGGTACTCTGTAACCTCATCCTCGACAATCGACTCCAACAACTTCCCAACCACCGACGTCAAGCTAACAGGTCTACAATTTCCTTTTTACTTTCTTGCCCCCTTCTTAAATAGCGGAATGACATTTGCAATCTTCCAGTCTTCCGGAACCATGCCAGAATCTATCGACTTTTGAAAGATCATCGCTTATGCCTCCGCAATCTCCACAGCTACTTCCTTCAGAACACGAGGGTGCATTCCATCTGGTCCAGGAGATTTATCGACCTTTAGCCTATTCAGCTTCCTGAATACTTTCTCTGTCGTAATTGTGACTGCGCACACTTCTCTTCCCTGCCACCCTTGCTATCCTGCTGTCTTCCTCAGTGAAGACTGATGCAAAATACTTGTTCAGTTCCCCTGCCATCTCCTCATCTCCCATTACAATTTCTCCAGTATCATTTTCTATCGGTCCTATATCTACTCTCACCTGTCTTTTACTCTTTATATACGTGAAAAAGCTTTTAGTATCCTCTTCGATATTATTTGCTAGTTTCCTTTCATAGTTAATCTTTTCTCTCTTCATGACCTTCTTGGTTTCCTTTTGTAAGGTTTTAAAAACTTCCCAATCCTCTGTCTTCCCACTAATTTTTGCTTCCTTGTATGCCCTCTCCTTTGCTTTAACTTTGGCTTTGACTTCTCTTGTCAACCACGGTTGCATCCTTTTTCCACTCGAAAATTTCTTCTTTTTTGGAATATACCTGTCTTGCACATTCCTCATTTCGCGCATAAACTCCAGCCACTGCTGCTCTGCCGTCTTTCCCGCCAGTGTCTCTTTCCAGTCAACTTTGGCCAGTTCCTCTCTCATGCCACTGTAGTTTCCTTTACTCCACTGAAACACCGACACTTCAGATTTCGGCTTCTCTTTTTCTAATTTCACAGTGAACTCAATCATGTTATGATCACTGCTTCCTAAGGGTTCCTTCACCTCAATCTCTCCAATCACTTCCGGTTTATTACACAATACCCAATCCAGTACAGCCGATCCCCTAGTGGGCTCAACAACAAGCTGTTCTAAAAAGCCATCTTGCAGACATTCTACAAATTCTCTCTCTTGCGATCCAGTACTGACCTGATTTTTCCAATCTACTCGCATGTTAAAATCCCCCACAATTATCATAACACTGCCCTTCTGACAAGCCTTTTCAATTTCCAGTTGTAATTTGTAGTCCACATCCCTGCAGCTGTTTGGAGGCCTATAAATAACTGCCATCAGGGTCCTTTTACCCCTGCTATTCCTTAGCTCAACCCATAAAGATTCTGCACCTTCCGATCCTATATCACCTCTTTCTAATGATTTAATATCATTTCTTACCAATAAAGAATGTCTTGACTGAACGTCCTAAAGGTCAAACTCAATTTGTTTTTTGAAGTAACAAGAAGAAACTTAAAAAAAATCCAGAAATCTTTCAATGAGCTATCCATTAAGAGGTATTGAACAAATAAAATGATGAATAACTAGGTAATTTCATCACAGAGAGCAAAATCCAAATGGAAGCTAATCAGCCTAGGCAGAAGGTGATTCCACATGAATCAGTTTTGGAACTTCAAATAATCACAGTTAATGTAAATGATTGGACTCTAAAGTAACTTTTAAGTTTGTGAATAACCCAAATTTGGGGGCATAATATGTGCTGGAGAATGCCAACCAATTAAAATATATTGATAAGCTTACAAAATTTACATAACTTTGGCTTATTAATGTGAATAACTGAGTTATTACATTTTGTAGGAGAACAGAAAAGAAATCCCATAAAAATGTCAAAAATTATTTATATAAATCAGTAAAACAAAGGGGTGTTTGATTGGAAATGCAGAGATCTATAATACCATATTTTTAAAAAGAACCTAAGCAAGGTTTATATCTGATGAGATAAAAATGATAAATAGTGGCTCAGCACTAGCTCCCAGATAAGCTTTGTCAATTTGGTGAGCAAATTATAAGCCTATTGTCTTAGTCTTAAATAAATGTGTCGTATTGAGACTGCCAATTATGATTAAGCTGTATTGAGCACTTAGTTCAATTTATGTAATCTTGGATTTTAAGCAATTGTTTCCACAGAATGGGCCTTAAAAATATCTTTACATCCCACTACAAGCATAGTTCATAAAGAATCATTTCCAAATAGTGAGTGCCAGCGAAGTTTTGTCATTTGAATTTAAGTAAGGGTGATGGTGGTTGCTGTGGTTCAGGAAGGCTCATACTTTTGTTTCCATTTTGATATATGCAAACCATTCTAGTCGTGGTTATCACTGACCTTTTTTTTTACCCTGATCTTTAGTGCCGCCTTCAAGTTATAAATCATATGTCAAAGTTTTTTTGTATATTTGGGTGCAGGAAAGGACAGCCAGACTTTTAAGAACTACTGACGCTGTTCCACAGTGCCAGTGGAAAAGCACCAAAACACTGAAATTCTTATATTTGCAGGGTTTGAATTTTATTTTCAAAATAGTTTGGTACTCAGTGCCTTTTTTGATCTTAGTGTTCTTGCAAATTTGGGAATTGTTAATTTAGTATGAATTGCATATGATATTCAACATCCATTTCTAGAAATCAATGAGTATTCAGAGAACTGAAATATTGTATATGTGTGACTGCATGTTTATTCTTGGAAGTTAAAGTTAATTTTCAACTTATCATTCCCAGTGCCTGCATCTATTTGAGAAAACATCTGTGCCTTATGATAGCAGAGATTGTAACTATAAATCGAGAGGTTCTTTAGTGTAAAATTTCCAGAATTTAAACAAAAACCTAAGGGGATCAAATGGAACTTAACCACAATATTATCGATAATTTATAGCTGCCAATTCCGAAAACCTATACCTTCAGTTAAAATAGTGTTACCAATTCTCAGAATTCCTTTACCACGCTTACAGTTTCTATTTTGTATTTGCATTTACAGAATTCAAAAATGCACATTAGAAGCGTTAGCACAACATATCTTGAAATGTAGATTTTTTAAAGTCAATATTTTGGAATAAGTGGCATGCCTGTCAAGTTTTTTCATTGTTCATTACTGTATGATCTATTTAACAGCTTACGGTCTGCTTTCATTTTAATTAATACAAAATTCTGATCACCTTCCATTTCAGCAAGTATGACAAAATATTGAAAAAGTACGTTCCTTGCAATTGTTCAGTGCATAATTCTAGTTATTATTGTCTAACTCAACAAACTCTATGAGAAAATCTGTGCTACTTTCCCTTGTTAATCTATGCTCTACAGTTGCTTTGTTTTATCCTGGTTTTCATTAATATTTGCTCAGAACCTCTCACAATCCTTGTTTGATAGCTGTGTATTGCTATTCCTTATTTCCTCTTGCTTGTAAATAATGACATGATGTAATTCTCCTTCTCTCCCCAATTCAGTAGCTTCATCCAGTTGTAAGATGTGTATTTAACATGTACTGGCTGTATAGCTACATTGGCTATTAGAATTCCCTTTAGATACAAACAGTCTCACATGGCAGATTATTGATAGTTTTGTTTTGTATTGAGTTGTTTTGTGCCGGAGCATTTTTTCTGAATCATGTTGGAACTGGTTTTCTTCATTCTCTGGTTAATTATTTCCAGTGCATTCATTTGACAATCTTTATGTGTTTGCAGATTCACAGGGTGATGAAAGCTATTTATTTTATATGGATTGCTCTAAGCATGAGGAAATTTTATTTCCAATAGTATAGACTAAGAGAACAGGTTTTTTACTGTCAACGATATAGCTGGAATTTAAATACAGTAATATCTGGCTTCAAAGTGGATCTTTTTAGAAAGAAATGTCCTTTAAATTGCTGGTTGATGAATGATTGCATTCTTAGTCAAGTTCACCTTTTAATTTGGGATTAGGATTAGACTTGATTACAATACAATGAATACTTCATAATTTTTTCCATACAAATCGAGGGGGCTAGACCGTGACAATTTATTATAAGGCTTTTAACTTGAATTCATCTTTTTATTTTAAATATTGATAATTAATCACCATGGCTGAGATATTCATAATTCAGCTGCCAACCCTATTTCACAAATAAATCAATGTGTAGATTGTGTTCTTATAAATGTAACTATCATCAGGTTGCATTTTAGTTAGAGTCATTCTTTTCTAGCAAAACAAATGTTTCAAATATGATATGGTCAAAGGGAGAACATCCGAGCATGTTAATAGTTGAAGTGAATGTGAATTGGTTAGTTACAAAACATGAATGTGACTTTTAAAAATAGTCATCACCCTTCCCGGAGAAAAGTTTAGAACATAGGACCCTCAAACCCTGCCTCCCATATAACCCCCCACCTTAAATTCCTCCATATACCTATTTAGTAGTCTCTTAAACTTCACTAGTGTATCTGCCTCCACCACTGACTCAGGCAGTGCATTCCACGCACGAACCACTCTCCGAGTTAAAAACCTTCCTCTAATATCCCCCTTGAACTTCCCACCCCTTACCTTAAAGCCATGTCCTCTTGTATTGAGCAGTGGTGCCCTGGGGAAGAGGCGCTGGTTATCCACTCTATCTATTCCTCTTATTATTTTGTACACCTCTATCATGTCTCCTCTCATCCTCCTTCTCTCCAAAGAGTAAAGCCCTCGCTCCCTTAATCTCTGATCATAATGCATACTCTCTAAACCAGGCAGCATCCTGGTAAATCTCCTCTATACCCTTTCCAATGCTTCCACATCTTTCCTATAGTGAGGCGACCAGAACTGGACACAGTACTCCAAGTGTGGCCTAACCAGAGTTTTATAGAGCTGCAACATTACCTTGCGACTCTTAAACTCTATCCCTCGACTTATGAAAACTTAACACCCCATAAACTTTCTTAACTACCCTATCTACCTGTGAGGCAACTTTCAGGGATCTGTGGACATGTACCCCCAGATCCCTCTGCTCCTCCACACTACCAAGTATCCTGCCATTTACTTTGTACTCTGCCTTGGAGTTTGTCCTTCCAAAGTGTACCACCTCACACTTCTCTGGGTTGAACTCCATCTGCCACTTCTCAGCCCACTTCTGCATCCTATCAATGTCTCTCTGCAATCTTCGACAATCCTCTACACTATCTACAACACCACCAACCTTTGTGTCGTCAACCCAACCCTCTACCCCCACATCCAGGTCGTTAATAAAAATCACGAAAAGTAGAGGTCCTAGAACAGATCCTTGTGGGACACCACTAGCCACAATCCTCCAATCTGAATGTACTCCCTCCATCACAGCCTTCTGCCTTCTGCAGGCAAGCCAATTCTGAATCCACCTAGCCAAACTTCCCTGGATCCCATGCCTTCTGACTTTCTGAATAAGTCTACCGTGTGGAACCTTGTCAGATGCCTTACTAAAATCCATATAGATCACATCCACTGCACTACCCTCATCTATCTGATCCATCAATCTGTGCTTTTTGCAAGAGTGAAAGTTCTGGTGTTTTGTTAAACTGCGTACTCTGAATTTTAGCTGGTTTTTTAGGCTGCCAACATTTTAATCCAGAGTAACAGCTGTGTGAATTGATCAAATCAATAATATGATGGAGAAGTAAAACTGATGGCCTTGATTTTCCCAGAATTTGTTTGAAGATATTGTGGCTTGTCCATATTAAGGAAAAATGCATGTATTATTTTGAGGGAAGGTGTGCTTTTGCTTGAGTAAAGTGTATACATTTGAATACGTGGGGGTGATAATATATACTGGATGCTCATTGACAATGGGAATCGGACGATAGGCGATGGATGAATACAAAAGTACAGATCATTAAGTGTTATGAATTTACATAGACCAGTGCAGCACCGAACAGGCCCCACAGCCCATGATGCTTTTCCAACCTTTTCACCTCCTCTAAGATCAATCTAACCCTTTCCTCCCACATATCCCTCCATTTTTCTTTCATCCTTAAATGTCCCTAATGTATCTGCCTTTACCACTACCCCATATTCCATGCAGCTACTACACTCAGTGTAAAATAAAAACTTGGCTTTGACATCCCCTCTATACTTTGTTCCAAGCACCTTACAATCATACCCCTCGTATTAGCCATTTCTTGCTTGGGAAAACATCTCTGTCTGTCCACTCAATCTATGCCTCTTATCATCTTGTATATCTCTATCAAGTGATCTGTCATCCTCCTTTGCTCCACAGAGAAAAGCCCTAGCTCACTCAAGCTAACCTCATAAGAAATGTTCCCCAATCCAGGTAGCATCCTTGTAAATCTACTTTGCACCCTCTCTAAAACTTACACATCCTTCCTGTAATGAAGCGACCAGAACTGAACACAATATTCCAGGTGTGGTCTAACCAGAGTTTTATCGAGCTGCAACCTTGCCTAGCAGTTCTTGAACTCAGTCACCCAACTAATGAAGCCCAACACACCATAGACCTCCGTAATCATCCTATCAACCTGCACAGCAACTTTGAGGAATCTGTGGATGTGTACCCCAAGATGCCTCTGTTCTTACACGGTGCTAAGAATCCTGCCTGTATTAACCCTGTATTCTGCCTTCAAGTTTGACTTTTCCAGATTGAACTCCATCTATAAACTTATAAATCTAGCTCTGTATCCTATCAATGTACCTTTGTAGCTCTCAACCACCTTCTACACTATCCACAAGACTATTAACCTTTGTGTCATTTACATCCTTACTAACCCACCCTTCCTCATCCAAGTCATTTATCAAAATATCAAAGAGCAGGGGTCCCAGAACAGATCCCTACGGAATACCACTCGTCACCAGCCTCTAGCCCTGTCAAGTTCATATATATACCATCCCTTTTGTACAGGTCATATTTTCACCAGACGAGATCCCCATGAATCTCAAATCTGAAATCCTGCCCCTGCACCAATTCTTCAGCCAAGCATTCATCTGTCAAATCATACTATTCTTACCCTCACTAACATGTGGCACAGGCAGCAATCCAAAGGTTACTACCCTGAAGGATTTGTGTTTCAGCTTCTTGTATTCCCTCTTCAGGATCTCATCTCTTTTGCTGTCTACATATGTCATTGATATCAATGTGGACCACGATTTCTAGCTGCTGACCCTGGCACCTGGGAGACAACATACCATCCTGGAGCCTCTTTTATGCCCACAGAATTTCTCTCTTTTCCCCTAACTGTCGAATTTCCTAACACCACCGTTCTCCTCTTCCTCCTCCCCTCCGAGTTTCAGTGCCAGAGACCAGATCGCTATGCTTTCTTTGAGCTCCCCTCCCTCTCCTCCACCCCCCAAACAGTATCCGAAGTGGTATACTTGCAATTGAGGGGAATGGCCACAGGAATACTCTACACTACCTGTCTATTCCCTTTTCCCTCTCCTGACAGTCATCTAGCTCTCTGCCTCCTGAAACGTAGAGGTAACTATCTCCCTGTGTAACTCTGACCTATCATCTCCTCATTCTCCCAAATGAGCTAAAATTCATCCAGCTCCAACTCAAGTTCACTAATACGATCATTAAGGAACTATATGCAACCAGATCTCCTGCACCTTGTGTGAGGAGTACATCACTGACCTGGGATCCATTCTCACTACTCCAGCTAGTTACAATTTTACAATGAAAGGGAAATCTGACAGAAACCTCAACTTTTCCTCCACCTTTCTCGCCAAGTTCTCTTGAAACAAAGCCTCATGCTCCCTACTCTAAAGATGCCCGCTGCACTTTAATGTCACTGCTTTTTAATGATCCTTGCCAAGTGCCTCTGGAGAAAATCCCAACAGACCCCACTCGCCTTTTCAATCTGCTATGGAACTCCACAAGGAATGATTAATGCACTATGATTTTAAATCTGTGTGAGCAGGATGACTGCTGGATTTAGATTTGAATAAGAAATTTAAAATGTATGAAAATATAAAAGTTGGGACGATATGTTGCAGTTTTATAAAACATTAGTTAGAGTGAGTGGAGCATTGTTTACAAGTTTGATCTTTACACTATAGGAAGGATATGTTTGTGCTGGATAGAGTGCAGAGGAGGTTCACCAGGATGTTGACTGGATTGGAGGACTTTAGTTATGGGGAAAGATTGGATAGTCTGGGCATGTTTTTCCTGGGGTCTAGGAGGTTAAAGGGGTGATCTGATAATGGTAACTAACATTATAAGAGTTACAGATAGGGTGAATGGTCAGAGCCTTTTTTCCTATTGAAGGAGTATCAAAAACAAGAAAGCGTAGGTTTAAGGAATTTTAAAAAGGTTTTGAGTGGAAAATTTTTAGAGTGGTTTGTTCTGACTGACTGAAACTGCAACTCAGAAGCTGCAACTGAGAAGTTTGGAAGTCTTTATTTGCACATCAAAACTTCAGGGGAGAGAGTCCATGAGAGTCTTACTCTCCCGACGCAATGTTTTTACTTCTGCAGCACTAAGATAACAATAAGCGATTAACTATAGTTTAAATTGCTATAATTGCCTATTTAACTTTACATTGAACACAGGTCAATTTGTAAAATTATATATTCACAATGATAGCACGAGCTGAAGTCCCTTGAATATTCAAAACCAGTGTCTGTTCCAAAAGCTTGGTATATCCATTTTGTTACAGTGTTGAAGGATACAACTTACTAGAAGGTTAAATGACAACACAGATCTGTCCTGAACTGTGCCTCAAGTGACAGGGATACATCTTTAATAATATTCTAATAGTGGGAGCATATATCTGTTGTAAAACACACATGGAGCAGGAACTCAACAGGTTAGGCAGCATCTTTGGAGGGTAATAAAGGGTTAGTGTTTCGGACTGAGTCCCTTCATCTGGGCTGGAAAGATGCTCTGAATTTCCAACATTTGCAGAATATCTTGTGTTTATGATGTAAACCTTTCATTGTTTTGTATATAGTTTCAATGGGAGCTGTATCAGAATGTTTTACACCCAGTAACTAGTTTCGCTAACAACAAAGTATCAGATGGAAGTTAACTAGTGTACAGGTTTTATTTCTTGAAAACTGGATATCATTTTAGTTTATAATCCATAATTATGCTATCCATAATTTCAAAACTGCAGAATTATCCCTAATATGGATCTTGCTGCCAAAGGAGATAATGAAATTGGATACAGTCACTTCATGAAACTTTAGGGCCTTCCATACTTTGCCTTTCTAATATAGGCAAATGAGTTTAGTACACAGTACTGTGTAAATGTCTTAGGCATGTATATATAGCGACAGTGCCTCAGATGTTTGCATGGGGCTGTATTTGCAAATGTAGAGTGCAGAGCAAGGTTATAAATCTAGCAGGAGCAAAGGACATTGGGAATGGCGATGGTGGAGCACCGCAGGAGGAGTGCGGGACAAATGGCAGAGAAGGAGTGTCAAGGGCGGGCACACCCAGCCCTGATGCACCAAGTTAGGCAATTTGATTCCAAACATTTGGTTTACTGATTATTACAGAATGTCTCTCTGGTGCTTCCTGCTCTTTCTCCTCTCCTTTCTTCTTTTTCCCAACAATTATTCTTCTCTCCCTGCCCCTTCCCACTCTCAGTCCACAATAGAGACCCATATCTGAATCAGTGTCTCTATTTTACATTTTTTTTTTGTGTGGCGGTAGTACAGAGCATTACATAAAATTACTACAGTACTGTGCTAAATTCTTAGATGCCCTAGCTATGTATGTGTGCCTAATACTTCTGTATGGTATTGTAGATGAGCAAAATAGTTGACATGATTGTGGTAGGCAGAAGGGCCCAATTTGTTACTGTACATCTGACTCTGTACACAGATGTGAAGTTGGGAGATCACAGCACATTAAAGGGTGTTGGAAAAAGTGAGTGAGTTGACAATGAGGTAATGGGTGGTTTTGTGAAGTGATATTTAGGATGTGATAGATATTCACTTTCCAAGGCCCTAGTTTTTTAGCACAGGGACATGACATTTCCAAAGGGTTAGGATTGTCTGTGATAAAGTTAAACTTTTAACAAATATTCTTCGCTTTTTTTTGTTGTAAACAAGAATCCTTCTGGACGATCAACAATGGTGCACCCCAGGGCTGTGTGCTGAGCCCACTGCTCTACTCCTATACCTAGGACTGTATGACTAGGTATAGCTCAAATGCCATCTATACAATTGCTGATGATACAACCATTGTTGGTAAAATCACAGATGGAGATGAAAGGGTGTACAGGAACGAGATATATCAGCTAGTTGAGTGGTGTCGCAGCAACTATCTTGCACTCAATGTCAGTAAGATGAAAGAGTTGATTGTGGATTTCAAGAAGGGTAAGATGAGGGAACACTAACCAATCTTCATAGAGGCATCAGAAGTGGAGTGTGTGAGCAAATTGAATTTTCTGGGTGTCAAGATCTCTGAGGATCCAACAAATCGATGCAGCTATAATGAAGGCAAGGTAGTGGCTATATTTCATTAGGGGTTTCAAGAGATTTGATTTGTCGCCTAAAGCATTCAAAAACTTCTACAGATATATGATGGACGTGATTGGGAGCTGAATGTCCAAGGATACACAGTGTATAGGAAAGATAGGAAGGTAGGTAAAGGGGGTGGCGTGGCCCTGATGGTAAGCAACGATATCAAATCACTAGAAAGAAGGGACATAGGATCAGAAGAGATAGAATCCTTATGGGTCGAGTTAAGAAATGGCAAGGGTAGAAAGACACTAATAGCAGTTATATACAGGCCTCTAAACAGCAGCCGGGATGTGGACTACAAGTTACAGCTGGAATAGAAAAAGCATGTCAGAAGGAAAATGTCAAGATAATTATGAGGGGTTTTAATATGAAAGTGGATTGGGAAAGTCAGGAAGGTACTGGATCTCAGGTGAGGGAGTTTGTAGAATGCCTACGGGATGGCTTTTTGGAGCAGCTTGTCCAGAAGCCCACCAGGGGTTCAGCTGTTTTGGATTGGGTGCTGTGTAATGAACCTGAGGCGATTCGGGAGCTGGAGGTAATGGAATCCCTTGGGAGTAGTGGTCATAATATGATTGAGTTCAGTTTCAAATTTGAAAAGGAGAAGCTGGTATCAGGTGTATCGATATTTTAGTGGAACAAGTGGTATGAGAAAGGAACTGGCTCAAGTAGATTGGAAAAGTAAGCTTAGATGGAGGGATGGTAGAGCAGAATTGGATGAAATTCCTACAAGGAATAAGGAAAGTGCAGGAAAAATATATTCCAAGAAAAAAGAAAATCATGAATGGAAAAATAGCACAAATGTGGTTAACAAGAGAGGTTAAGGCTAAAATAAAAGCAAAAGAGACAGCGTACAAGGAAGCAAAAATTAGTGGGAAAACTGAGGACTGGACGACTTAAAAACTTACAGAAGGGAACTAAGGAAGTCATTAGGAAAGAGAAGATGAATTATGAAAGAAAATTGGCAATTAACATAAAGGATACAAAGAGTTTTTTTAAATATATGAAGAGTAAAAAAGTGACATGGGTAGATATAGGACCGATTGAAAATGATGCTGGAGAAATGATAATGGGTAACAAAGAGATGGCAGAGGAACTAAATGAGTATTTTGCATCAGTCTTCACAGTGGAAGACATTAGCAACATACCTGATAGCCAGAGGTCTCAGGGAATAGAATTCTAGAGAGAAAGTGCTTGGGAAGCTAAGTGGACTAAGAATAGATAAGTCTCCCGGACCGGATGAGGTGCACTCACGGGTTCTGAAGGAGGTGGCTTTGGAGATTGTGGAGGCATTGGAAATGATCTTCCAGGAATCAATAGGCTCTGACATGGTTCCAGAGGACTGGAAGGTCGCAAATGTAGTTCCGCTGTTTAAGAAAGGAGGGAGGCAGTAAAAAGAAAATTACAGACCTATTAGTCTGACATCGGTAGTTGGAAAGTTATTGGAGTTGATCCTCAAGGACGAGGTTATGAAACACCTCGAGGTGCATGACAGGCTAGACCCAAGCTAGCATGGTTTCATGAAGGGAAGATCCTGCCTCACCAACCTATTGGAATTTTTTTGAGGTAATCTCAAATAAGATTGATAAGGGAGAGGCTGTGGATGTTGTGTATTTGGATTTTCAAAAAGCTAAGGTGCCGCATATGAGGCTGCTTAATAAGATGAGAGCCCATGGAATTATAGGAAAGATATTGAAATGGGTGGAGCATTGGCTGATAGGTAGAAAGCAAAGGGTGGGAATAAAGGGATCCTATTCTGATTGGTTGCTGGTTACTTGTGGTGTTCCGCAGGGGTCAGTGTTGGGGCCACTTCTTTTTACAATGTATATCAATGATTTAGATTATGGATTAAATGGTTTTATGGCTAAGTTTGTGGATGACACCAAGATAGGTAGAGGAGCAGGAAGTGTTGAAGAAATGGAAAGGTTGTAGAGAGACTTAGTCAGTTTAGGAGAATGGGCAAAGAAATAGCAGATGAGATACAATGTTGAGAAATGTACGGTTGTACATTTTGGAAGAAGAAATAATCGGGCGGATTATTATTTAGATGGGGAGAAAATTCAAAAATTGGAAGTGCAAAGGGACTTGGGGGTCCTCGTGCAGGATACCCTAAAGGTTAACCACCAGGTTGGATCAGCAATAAGGAAAGAGAATGCTATGTTGGCATTTATTTCAAGAGGAATATTGTATAAGAGTAAGGAGGTGTTGATGAGGCTCTTTGGGGCACTGGTGAAACCTCATTTGGAATACTGTGTGCAGTTTTGGGCCCCCGATCTTAGAAGGGATGTTCTGATGTTGGAGAGAGTTCAGAGAAGATTTACAAAGATGATTCCTGGAATGCAGGGGTTAACATATGAGGAGTGCTGGTTGGCTCTTGGACTGTATTCAATAGAGTATAGAAGAATGAGAGGGGATCTCATAGAAACATTTCGAATGTTGAAAGGGTTGGACAGAGTAGATGTGGAAAGGCTGTTTCCCTTGGTGGGTGAGTCCAGGACAAGAGGCCACAGTCTTAGAATTAGAGGGTACCCATTTAAAACAGATGAGAAATTTTTTTAGCCAGGGGGTCGTGGATTTGTGAAATTCGTTGCCACATACAGCTGTGGAGGCCCGATCACTGAGGGTGTTTAAGGAGGAGATTGATAGGTGTCTAATTAGTCAAGGTATCAAGGGATATGGGGAAAAAGCCAGAAACTGGAACTAGATGGGAGAATAGTTTAACTCATGGTGGAGTGGCGGAGCAGACTCGATGGGCCGAATGGCCTACTTCTGCTCCTTTGTCTTGTGATGTTGTGATATACCGTGGAGAGCATTCTGACAGGCTGCATCGCTGTCTGGTGTGGGTGGTGGGGCTACTACACAGGACGGAAAGAAGCTACAAAAGTTGCAAAGTTAGTCAGCTCAATCTTGGGTACTAGCTTCCTTTGTGTCCAAGACATTTTCAAGAACTGCTGCCTCAGAAAAGTGGCATCCATTGTTAAGGATCCCCATTACCCAAGACCATGCCCTCTTCTTATTGTTATCATCAGGAAGGAAATGCAGAAGCCTGAAGCCACATACTCAGCAATTCAGGAACTGCTTCTTCCCCTCTGCCAACTGATTCCTAAATGGACATTGAACGCATGAACACTACCTCCCTTTTTTTACACAAACGTATATTATCTATGTTTTGCACTGTTTTTATTCTGTTTAATACACATATATAAACTTAATGGAATTGATTTATAACTGCCTTTCTTTCTTACTATATTATCTTGTATTGCATTGTACTACTGCTGCTAAGTTAACAAACTTCAAGACACGTGCTGCTCAGAATAAATCTGAATCTAATTCATTCTCCAGTTCTTAATGTACATTGCAAGCAGCAATTGTTTTGAATTTGGATGCACAGCTTCGCAAACTGCCTGCTAAGAGGTCTGCTTTGCAAAATGAAGTGACCAAGAGACTTCCTGTCTCCATTAACCAAATGCAAGACAATGGAATTATGTCAATTAGCACTTAGTATTTCCAAATTAGGATCTTCAGGAGGGTCACCCCTCAAAACAGTATTTGTGGATGTGTGGGATCTTTGTTGCCAGAAATTTTTAAGACCATCTGTGTGAATTACTTTGTCCCAGCAAAGGTATCTGGAAAACATCACATGCAGATTTTGTATTCTGGTAGAAAATAATATAAGTATCAGAGTCTTGATGAAGGGTCTTGGCTTGAAACTTCGACTGTTTACTCTTTTCCATAGATGCTGCCTGGCCTGCTGAGTTCCTCCAGCATTTTGTATGTGTTGTTTGGATTTCTAGGAGCTGCAGATTTTTCATGTTTCTGATAAACATCAGAAAGATTGGGGGGCGGGGGTGGGAGCATTGTTAAAGAATGACATGGAGAAAGAAGAATTAAAATTCACACATCAACCTTCAATTTCTGCGATAGACGACTTGTTCGCCTGCAATTTGTTTGTATGTTTTCTAGTTTGTAAGAATTGTACCTGGCAGTGGCAGAGAATTCCACAGATTCACCACTCTCTGTGTGAAGAAGTTTTTCCTAATCTCGGTCCTAATGGCCAACTAATTTATCAGCCCGTACGTATTTGGGATATAGGAGGAAACTGATGCACTTGATGTAAACCTGAGCAGTAACCAAGGGAATGTGCAAAGTGTGCACAGGCAACACCCCAGAGGTCAAGATTAAAACTGGGTTACTCCAGATTTCATGAGCTTTATTTAAAGATAAAGACCAACATTTTAAGAGAAATTTGTATTATTTCGAACAGTTGTACTATGTTCATTTTTGAAGTTATTATAAAACATATGAGGAAATTGAGCAGGTAACTTCTGCAGCTGAATGCAGATGCTCCAAGATCTAATATAGGTGTTCACAAAACCATTACTACACCAACACTTCATGCATTTCTTTGAACATTTGATAAATCTCTAAGGCTCCTATTTAAAACCACAGCAAGTGTAAAACATGCAATTACAATCTTGTGTTCTCTGAGTTCTGCATAATAATCTTTCCCAGTGCATCAAATGATATTATCTCTGTCTGTAAAAGAATTACCACTTGTTATTGAGAAATAGAGCAGGTATTAAACTATTACATCTGATAGAATTTTTTTCAAATATAATGGCTATTCTAGATATTGGTGTATTTTTGAAGTAATTGTCATGTTAACAAAAAACATTCTGTCAGTCCCCGAGGAGTTTCAGAATAGTCACCAAAGTAAAAATTATTTGGAAATGCTTATTTATTTATGGAGAAATATTCTGGCTTCCACAAACATTATTGATCCTGAGTTCTTTTATGTGACACAATGTGGGCATTGGAAGAATCTTCTACTAGTATCATTGAAGACCTTCAGCTTATTTTTTTTTTGCAAATGATAACTATGCTATTATTGTTATTTATGAATTGTGATTATGTCAGTAGTGTTAAACATGCCTTGATTTTTCATTTGTAGTTGTGGCAATTTTAATTGCAAGACTCCATCCTGTTGCAAAAGTAATTCGGGTTTTAAATTTGTTAACTATTTTCTGATGGAACAAAGTGGTTAACATCTAATAATTTCTGAATTTAACACTGAAAATTTGTTAATTTTGTGAGTAAATTGACAAGAACCTATCGTTTTGACTAAGCACTGGTACTTTAAAAGTGTAATATAGATTAGGTATGGCTTGTTCTTGTAGCATGATAAGAGTTCATGGGTGAATTTTATAAGGATTTTTTTTTTCAAATGTTCATTTATTTTATACACTAAAAGTTGTAACATTACTAAATTAATAGTAAAGGTTATTCGACTATTCTAACATCAAGAATTTGTAAGTGCCGATGACCTAATATAGATTGGTTATATATTAATAATTGTTTTTGTTATGTCTATTTAAAGTACATAATCAAATAGTTAAAAGTTGCTCCATTAAAAATTTGTATATGTTCTGTATTATGAAATTGAATTGTGTGATATAAGATGATAGTAGCTCCTTTTAATATTAAAACATCTATACGTTTCCATTATATATATAAATAATCCTTAAACTACTTAACAAAGAGAAGCAGATATAAATCTTGAATTTGTTGCATTTGCCTCACATAGTTTTGTCCAATATTTTGACAAAAAGATGACTTAAAAGTTTAAACAGGAATATATTTCTGATTGGAAATTATTTTCCCATTAGATAACATGCTTTAATTATTGTTATAATTGACAGTTTTGTGCAAATGTTCTATTTACTGATTCTGACACTGGGAAAAATGGAGTACCTTTTGAAGAAATGTCAAGTATTAATTTGTTATTTACAGAGCGAACTAAATATCTTGCCCATTGATTGCAGCAAAGAAAACAGATTTATTTGTTACTTGTGCTTTTATTGATAATTGTCCAAGCATTTTGTTATTCTATTGCAGTCAGAAAAGCAACTAAGTAAAATAGTGATTTATTAAAACTTCTGTTATATATATCTTTGAAGTGTGAATGATTTAATTTCTATCGGTTAAACTACATTTAGTGGAAGAAATAGCATGTTATGATTTTCACAAGTCTCACTAAGCCAGAAATACAGAAATCTTAGGATTTTTTTGATATTTTAATTTAGTTGTAAAGCATCATGTAACCATTAATAGCTAGCTCATTTATGTCTTTTTCACGGTACATGATACATTTTGACAGCTTTACAGACTTTTATGATGTATGTAAATGTTTAAGTCTATGTTCTGGAGATTCCAGAATGCTGTTGTGACAACTTGGCGCAAGTGTTTCGAAGCTGAAAGATGAGAATTCCATGAGTAGTTTTTTTTTCTAAATTGCTCTGTGCTTGTTCATATTTGTTCAGATGATTTCTTTTTGCTTTTATTGAGCCATAAATATGGTCAATGAAGTCACTTTTATTATTACTGGATCATTTGTTGGTAATTACCTTTTCAGCTGAAATTTATTTCACTTTGACATTTGTTTAGAGCTATATAGCACAGAAATGGGCCCTTTACCCCACACTGTCCTTAACGATTATGGTGTCCACCCACACCGTAGGTTCCCAACCTTTTTATTCCAGTGGACCCCTACATTAACCAAGGGGTCCATGGACCTCCGTTTGTGACCCTGCATCTACACAAATTCTATTTGAACATGTTAGCTCTGTATCCTTCCACTCTTTTTCTATTTGCGTCTATTTATATTGCTCTTAACTGTAGTAATTATATCTCATTTTATATATCTGGCATTATGTCTTGCAGCGTGTCACAGACGTCAATCATTTTCTGCAAAAAGAACATTTAACCCTGAGATCCTGTATCCATTTATAGTCTGTGATTGAATTTTGCTTCATGCTCACTGCAGGTTTATTGACGGTTGTAACCCTATTTGATCAATGGATGTATTCCATTGGTGCTGATATTCACAGCTAATTCAACAAATGATTGTGATTGTTTATTTGTAGATCCAATTGTTCCTTTTCCTCAGTTTTAGGGCATCTGCAGTAATCCTAGTTTCAGGACTTGGATTATCCATGACGAAATTCTGATAATTATACAGACAACTTTTGCTAAGATGCTGATAGTATTTGAACTTCCAGTACCTCATGTTTAGTCCCCAGCATCAGAATGGATTGGACAAATTTACTTTTTTGTGGTGTTCTGTGATGAATGAATAATTTGCAGAATATGCGGTGCATCATTTACCTTGGTCAATTTTTTTTGTTGCTTTTTCTTTCTGTGTGGGGGTTGGGGTAATTGATGTCTTTCTTTCAACTACTTCTATGGTTTTCTGTATTTTATGGCCATCTAGAGAAGACAAATCATTGAGTTGTATTCTGCATACATACTTTGAAACAAAATGAACCTATGAACCTTGGGATTTTCACATTATTTTTAACATATTTTAAAGTAGTAAGTACTCCCTATCACATATTGCCTGTATTTTAGCTTTAACTACATTGTTTAATTTTGAAAAGGAATTTTGACTGAGGTTCATGCTTAATAATTATTTCCTGTTTTGTCCCTTTGAAAGAAAAGCTTCTTTGCATAAAGAATGCCATTCATTGTGCCTTCTATTACTTCCATACATTAGAAGCACAGTACAGTATTTCTGAAAACCATGGTGGTGTGTTGTAGAAGAGGTTTTAAGTATCTGTAGTATTGTTTTCACCTAGTAATGTTACTGCAAACCAATACAAGGTTCTTGCTTATTTGCAGTATCCATTAGAATTGAAGGTAATTTTGCATTGGATGTAATGTTCAAGGTATTGAAGTGGTTAATTGGGAACATTGCATGTTGGGATAGCTGGCATATAGAGTAATGGTGTGTAGTCCATCTGGTCATCAGAACTAGGTGGGCTGCACCCCAGGGTTCTGAAAGAGGTAGCTGAAGAGATTGTGCAGGCATTGGCAGTGATATTGGATTCTGAATGGTTCTGGAGGACTGGAAAATCACAAATGTCGCTCCATTCTTTAGGAGGAGGGGGGCAAAAGACAGGAAATTATAGGCCAAAGAGCCTAGTTTTGGTAGTTGGAAAGATTTTAGAGACTACGAGGATGAGGTTTTTTGAGCAATCTAAAGTCGGCCTGATCTCCTTAAAGGGAAATCTTGTCTGACTACTCTATGAGGAAATAACAGACAGGATAGATAAAGGAGAGTCAGTAAATGTTGTCTGCTTGGATTTTCAGAGGGCCTTTGTCAAGTTGCCACACCCGTCTACTAAACGAGATAGGAGCCCATAAGCATTACAGGAAAGATAAATAGCAATATCAAAAGATTGGCTGACTGGCAGAAGGCAAAGAGTGAGAGTAAATGGAAGCCTTTTCTAGTTAGCTGCTGATGACTAGTGATGTTTCACAAGGATCAATATTAGGTCTGCTATACTTCACATTTATATTATTATTAATATAGTTAATATATTATTTATTAATGATCTGCGTGACAGAGGTGATGGTTTTGTGTCCATGTTTGAGATATTAGAAAGATAGGTGGAGACTCAGGTCATGTTGAGGAAGCAGGTAGTGTGTAGTAGGACTTGAACAGATTAGGTGAATGGACAAAGAAGTGGCAGATGGAATACAGTGTAGAAAAGCGAATGATCATGCACTTTGTTAGAAGGAATAAAGACATGGATTATAATCTAAATGGGGAGCGAATGAGACATCAGAAGTGCAAAGGGACTTGGGAGTCCTAATGTAGGATTACTTTAAGGTTAACTTGTAGGTTGAGTCGGTAGTAAGGAAGACAAATGCAATGTTAGTTTTCATTTGGAGAGGACCAGAATATAAAACTAGGATGTAATGCTGAGGTTTTATAAGGCATTTATCAGTCCACACTTGGTGTATTGTGAGCTGTTTAGGGCTTCTTATCTGACATTGGAGAAGTTCCAAAGGAGGTTTGAGAATGATCCTGGGAATGAAAGGGTTGATGTATGATGAGTGTTTGAATACTTTGGGCTCTAATCACTGGAGTTTAGAAGAATGAACGGTGATTTCATTTGCAGTCTTCCAAAATTTGAAAGATCTTAATAGAGTGGACCTGGAGACGAAGTTTCCTATAGTGGGAGAGTCCAGGACCAGAGAGCACAGCCTCAGAGTAGAAGAACATTTGTTTAGATCAGAGATGAGGAATTTCTTTAGCCAGAGGTTGGTGAATCTGTGGAACTCATTGCCATGGATGGTTGTGGAGGCTGATTCATTCTGTATTTTTAAAGCAGAAGTTGATTACTCCTTGATTAATAATGGGTTGGAGGTTCAAAGTTACGGGTAGAAGGCATGAGGATGGAGTCGAGAAGGAAAGTAAATCAGCTGTGATCGAATGGCAGAGTGGACTTCATGGGCCAAATTGCCTAATTCTGCTCCTATGTCTTATGGTCATATCATGGCACATAGTATATCTATTGTATGACAGAAATGTAATTCTGTCCCACCAATTAAGTTACACTACCAGGCTGGGATAAGAAACAGGAGTCTACTCAAATTCCCTCTGAGATAACCCACATAATCACAAAGAACTTCAAAACCACTCTGTGTTAATGTGTTTAGAAATAATGTACAGTAGCTAGCTTCAGAATGGTCTCTATGGCAGCAAGGATAACCCCACCGTAACCTCCAAGGTTGTCTCCATGGTAACCAGAAGCCTGAGTTAAAACAAGGACTGGCATGGAGCATAAAAATCAAATAGTAGTAATGTATTAGGAGATGATGTTGTGTGATCAATGTCTCAAGTAAATGTGGGCAATGAGGAGAGTTAATTAACAGAGGACAAGGTAAGAAACAAAGCATTTGAGGTAACTGGAAATGATGCGTCTGTTTGTGGTACCATCACCATAGTAACAAATGCCTTAGCTGCATAAAGGGATGCTCTGGGCTTGAGATCACCAAACCCTGATCAAAGGCATATGATGATCATACAGTGAAGATGATGTTAGAAGCCATTGATCTCATTTTGGTGGGCTCTGATTTCTAAAATGGTATGAAATGCTGGACAATACAATTGGAAAATATGTGAATTGGAATTATGAGGTGATTGGGCTCTTTTCATTCTGCAAGTGAAAGATTCATGAATAAAAACTTCCCTGTTTGCCCTCTCTCCACAATAGTATCACTGTGTTGTCAGTATTCTGGAATGTTAATTATGTTAACCTTGATACATTTGTAATTTAAGGAAATGTTTATTGTGGGAATGTGATCAAGATCAATGTATGCAGTTGAGGAACAAGAAAGCTAATGGTAAGAATGCTAAGGAGAGTTGAGATGAAATATAGTCATCCAAATTGATATGGTGGTTGGTGCTTCACCATTTCTGTAGCATTTTGGATGAAAGAATTGGAATCAAAGTTTGAGTCTTGGCTTGTGGAATCAAATGGACCAAAGGCATAATGTAGAGGATGAGTGTGATTTTTTTTTTAAAGTGGATTCATATCTTAAGGATTGAATATTTAATTGATAATTAAACTTTATTCAAGATTTCGGTAACAGACGGTAGTTGACAGTAATGTGATAGCAAACTATTTGTTTTCAGAACAACACGCAAAATGCTGGAGGAACTCAGCAGGACAGGCAGCATCTATGGAAAAGAATACAGCCGATGTTTCAGGTCAGGATCCTTTGTCAAGTCTGGATATTTTTCTCCAGTCTGGATGAAGGGTCTTGGCCCAAAACATTGACTGTACTCTTTTCCACAGATGTTGCTTGGTCTACTGAATTTCCCCAACATTCTTTGTGTGTTGCTTTGGATTTCTAGCATTTGCAGGCTTTCTCGTGTTTAAAGCATATTGTCGAATGTGTTATTTGCATTGAGGATGGGCTGGGGGCAGCCTGCAAGTGTTGCTATGATTCCGAAGCCAACAGAGCATGCCCTCAACTTACTAACCCTAACTCGTAAATCTGTAGAATGTGGGAGGAAGCAGGAACACATGGAAGAAACCCTCACATGGTCACATAGAAGCTGCTTACAGACCACAGTGGGAATTGAACTCTGATCTTGCTCCTGGCACGGCAAAGCACTATGCTAACCGCTATGCTATTGTGCCACCCTTAATAGCAATTGGATTATAAAGCAATTGTATGATCTTGCATTTCATACCATTTTAGAACTCAGAGCCCACCAAAATGAGATCAGTGGCTTCTAACGTCATCTTCACTGTATGATCATCATATGTCATAAATGTGCATGGACATTTAAACCTGAAACGAAAGAAAAGAAATTAACTTTTTTTTTAGTTGCTAACAACTAGTTGCTGTTCTCCTATTTATTAGATTAGATTATGAGGACACTCAGTCCTCGTTTATTGTCATTTAGAAATGCATGCATTAAGAAATGATACAATGTTCCTCCAGTATGATATCACAGAAACACAGGACAGACCAAGACTAAAACTGACAAAAACCACATAATTATATAGTTACAACAGTGCAAAGCAATACCGTAATTTGATAAAGAGCAGACCATGGGCATGGTTAAAAAAAGTCTCAAAGTCCCGATAGCCCATCATCTCACGCAGACGGTAGAAAGGAGAAACTCTCTCTGCCATGAACCTCTAGCACCGCAAACTTGCAGATGCAGCACCCTGGAAGCACCCGACCACAGCCGACTCTTGAGTCCGTCGGAAAACTTCGAGCCTCCGACCAACCCTTCCACACCGAGCACCGAGCACCATCTCTGCCGAGCGCTTCGACCCTGCCCCGGTTGCCGAGCAACAAGCAAAGTCGAGGACTTGGGGCCTTCCCCTCCGGAGATTCTGGATCACACAGTAGCAGCGGCAGGGAAGCAGGCATTTCAGAAGTTTCACCAGATGTTCCTCCATGCTTTCACGTCTGTCTCCATGAAATCAGGATCGTGCACGGCACCCTACTTGACAGATAACAGATATTCAGACAGTATATTTATTACATTCAGGCAGTTATTTAACAGTATATATATTTTTGTTCCTTTAATTATGTGAGTTGAGAAACTTTCTCTGGTGCAAGCTAGAAAGTCATTTGTAGTCATGTTTTTTATGCAGTGCCAAAGGTTTGTGTATTGCCTTAAATATAAGTAAGATTGTGGGCACTTTAAAAGCTGAAATCAGAGCATTTCAATCTCAGTAGATTTATGGAGGATTTAAGGAAAGAAACCAATTTAAGCAATGAGTGGAATTGTTATGTAATTGCAAGCTAGAAATGCAAGCTATAAAGTCAATTAGTAATTCTTTTCCCTTGATGAATTATTGGGTAATGGTGACAGCTAGTGTATTTAAGCCATACAGACCAGAAAATCCTTTGACCTGCTCAGTGTGATGAATGAGCTCATGGCAGAAGGGAGATGAAATCTGGCCTAATTGCCACTGGTTTTGGAGGAGAAAGATTAATCTTGGCTGCTGCTCTTTATCACTAGAGAGTGATAATGCATTGTAGAGACAGAGCATGTGTATATTGCTTAATATCAGAAGGTATGATGCTTTGGCAGTGAAAGAGTCTGCTGGCAGCTACCATGATTCTTGCTAGATGCATGCTCATTTGAGCAAGATAGCAGCAGGGTATTGCTATACCATAACAAGAGTGAAAAAGGATGCAAATAAAAAGGAATATATCTCAAATTTTAAAAATGTGGAGAATAATACCACACCTTGGTGTGGTACAGTGGCGTGGTGGTTAGCACAACACTTTACAGTACCAGCGACGTGAGTTTTATTCTGGCCGCTGCCTGTAGGGAATTTGTATGTTCTTCCCTTGTCCATGTGGGTTTCCTCCGGGAGCTCTGGTTTCCTCCCACAGTCCAAAGATGTACCGGTTGATAAGTTATTTGGTCATTGTAAATTGTTGCATGATTAAGTTAAGATTAAATTGGGGGTTGCTGGGTCTTGTAGCTTGAAGGGTTGGAAGAACGGAATCTGTGCTGTCTCTCAATAAATAAATAAATTTACAGAAGACCTGTATTTTTGATATGATGAGTGAGCAGCATAAAAAAAGTTTAACTTTTTTCCTTGCAGAACAAGTACATAAACACCTACAACAGGCAGAAGTTGAATACCTGCAGTTTGCTTTTCGATGGATGAATAATTTATTGATGAGAGAACTCCCGCTGCGGTGTACCATCCGGCTATGGGACACCTATCAGGTGAGTTCATCTTCTCTTTACAGTCCATTACCCACTCTTATGAAGCACCTGCGTCAGTTGCATGAATCCTGGAAAAGCATTAACTGCTTTAAGTACAGTACCTTGTATGTATCATTAATTGACCAAATTAGATGTTACTAATATTTTTGAGCTGACATAAACATTGATGTAGAATTGGAAGCACGTTTAATAGCTGTTTGTTACAGTGAAAATGTGGAGACAGTAATTAACTTCTTTAGCTTAGCTGTGTTATCTTTTATGGAAAAAGTTAAAATACTTTTAAATTGGCATTACAAATAAGTATAAAAAGGAAGACTGCCTTTAAGGCATGGTCTTCTATCACCTCAAAGTTCTTCATAGATAATGAAGTTCTATTGAAGTGTGGTCACTGCTGTATTGAAGGAATAGTTCAGTTCCTTGAGTGAATGGAGTATTTTAGTGACTGGTGTAAAATGTGACAAACAGGGGTGTATTGTGACATTTCACTGCTTCAACTTTGCCTTAACTGACAGAAGCATTTAAAAAAAAATCTTGATGCAGGAATTCTTGATTCTGGAGAGAAACAATTCATTGTTCTGAGCAGCATGTGAAATGAAACAAAAGCAGAAAATGGCAAGTGCACTCAGTCAGATAGCTGCTAGAGAAAGAAAACTTTAATGTTTTGCATCTAGGATCGTGTATCAGAATTAGGACAGAGAGAAAACAAGTTATTTTTAGTTAGCAGAGAAGGCAGGGATAGTAGAACAGAGGGTAAGATCTTTGGGGTGAGACCAGATTTATAAATATGGCATTTAAAGAGCAGTTAAGGTCTTCTCCATATAAAGTGTTGCCAATTATGGAATGTGCTCAGCAGGATAGAATATACAACAAAAGAAAAAAAAAAGGAAAACAAGAAAATCTGAGGCAGAATGATAGATGGTAGAAATATTCAGATCTTCAATAAAGAAAGAGAAAAGGAAATTAGCTCAAGTTGGAAAATCTGAGTTCAGAAACCTGCAATGTGCCATATGGAATTGTTGTTGTTCTTTAAGTATGCATTGGATCTCATTGGGAAAGGTCCCTAGAAGGGAGGAAAGAATCTCAATCTGATTTTGTTTCAGATATCCAGCATCTGCAATTTTTTTTGATTTCCCTCCCAAGCATCAGAGTATGAGGTCAATATTCT
Organism: Mobula hypostoma; assembly: GCF_963921235.1. NCBI lineage: Eukaryota > Metazoa > Chordata > Chondrichthyes > Myliobatiformes > Myliobatidae > Mobula > Mobula hypostoma. Next base: position 25,840,111 of record NC_086116.1, read on the forward strand.
TTGAACAGCCCATGATTCCTGAGCAGTTCAGAGGTGAAAGGGGAGATTTTTGAAGGGTATCAGAGGGGCAAAAAATTTCACAAATTTGTCACGAATCAGAACATTATGACCAGTAGCTTGTGACACGCTCTGTGAGTTTCTGAAGATTGCCTTCTATCTGGAATGGAGTTCTGGTTTAAGATGGTGCTGGTGAATCTCAGTGTCTTCTTGTTGGTGGTTAAGGAAACCAGGAAAACAACTAAATACTTTGTTAACCACTGTTTTTCTGGCAAACGATCATCGCAAGCAATAGTCTGTAACTTCCCTTCGAACTTGGAGGCAATTTGCTGTGGCAGAACCAAGGTAAGGCAGCAGGCCAGTCGCAGAGAGCAAGCAAGACTGTGGTTTGATCAAATTAAACGCCAGGCTGAATTGGAAAGGTTGGGCACAGGTTGAATCAAAGTGTTGGGAGTCCAACCCCAGAAGTGAAAAAACTGTTGTTTGGACGACAATTTAGGTGCCAGGCCAGATTGAAAAGGCCAGGGTGTCGGGGCCTGAGGGGCGAGGGAGTGTTGAGCAGTTCAGCTCGCTGCTTTGCTCTGCGCTAAACTAAGGGCCTGTCAACAAACTCTTTGTGGACTTCAAGTTGGAACGCTATTTGCCCGTGTTTATTGTTTGAATGATTTGTTTTTTGTCTCTGCACATTGAGTGTTTGACAGTCTTTTTTTATGCTGTTTTTGGGTTTCTTTGTTTCATGGCTACCTGTAAGAAAATGAATTTCAAGGTTATATAATGTATACATACTTTGATAATAAATGTACTTTGAACTTTGAACTTTCCTTAGTGGCTGTACTTTATTACTTTATTTCTCTCATCAAACTAAAGGGATTTCTGGTGCTGTCACAAATATGAAAATCACTTAACTTTTTTTGTGATTTTTAGCAGCTATTGTGGTGGTTGCAGACCTTAGTTTTCCCTCGCATTGTAATCCTAATACTTTAGTAAAATTTGAGGTCAAGTCTAGTTTGTACTTGCAGTTTATTCAAATATATAGTCATCTGTTCAAAGTAGATTTATTATCAAAGTACATCTATGTCACCATATACAACCGAGGTTAATTTTCTTAGGGGTGTACATAATAAATCCAAGAACCATAATAGAATCAATGAGAAATCACACCCAGTGGACATACAGCCAGTGTGCAAAAGACAACAAACTACAAATACAAAAAGAGGAAATAATAATAATAAATAGTTAAGCAATGAATATTGAGAACATGAGATAAAGAACCTTTGAAAGTGAGCCCATAGGTTGTGGGAACATTTCAATGATTAGAAAAGTGAAGTTGAATGGTTCAAGAGCCTGATGGTGGTTGGGTGGTAAACTGTTTCTGAACCACCTTCCTGATGGCAGCAACAAGAAGAGAGCATGCCCTGGGTGATGGGGGACCCTAATGATGCATGCTGATTTCCTTTGATAATGCTCCGTAGAGACATGCTCAATGATGAGGAGGCTTTGTCCTCCACGGACTGGGACATAACCACTACTTTTTGTAGGATTTTGTGTTCAAGAACTTTGGTGTTTCCATAGCAGGCTGTGATGCATCCAGTTAATATACTCTTGGCCACATACTGTTTGTCAAAGTTTTAGATGTCATGCCGAATCTTTGCAAACTCGTAAGAAAGTAGAGGCACTGTCGTGATTTCTTTGTAATTGAACTTACCTGCTGGGCCCAGGACAGGTCCTCTGAGATGATCTGTCACCGCTGACTCAAATCCACTGTGTTCAGATTGCCTTTAATGCTTCTATCCTCTCTCATTCACTGCAGTTCTCAGGAGTGAGTGGTGTCTATGCATGAATTCCTTTAGCATGAGTGACAGTTGGATATCAGCTACTCAGTGAATTGGCAGACAAAGCAGAAAGAAAGGCCAGAGCAATAGCTGCATAGATGTTGAGCTTACATACATGCACACAAATACACATCTTTCCCCATTTCCTTAGCTGACCTACTTCCACCTCACCACCACCTCCTCCCCACCCAGCCGCATTTCTCAACAATCTTTCCCTTTCCTCAGTTCTCCTCTCTTTCAGCTCTGGACTCCTCCACTGACTCATTTCTCTTGAATACATCATTTGGCATCATCAATAACATGTTGATCATTGCAATTGCCTGTTTCAGCTTGTATAAATTTATTATGCAAATAGCTGAGAATATTATCCTATTAAGTTTTGCTAGTTTCAGGCAGAATGCTGTCCAGTTCTCATCAACCTTGTTTTCTGTTTTTAAGCCAATTTCCAATTTTGCCAGCTCATTTCCATTAATTCTTTAAGACTTAATCATCCTTTAAGTACATCAAGTAAATTACACTTTCTGGATTCACCCTGTCTACTAATAAGGCTAATTTCTCATAAAACTCCATGGCATATGTACAAATTAACAGTGTTTTTGAATATATGACTGCTAGATTCCTTTTGACCTTTAGACCAATTTTGATGCCTTCTAGCAAAGGATTATGAAGAATTTACCTAGGGTCTGCGAACAGACAGAATGATATATCATCTCTGTCATGTTTTTCTCAAAATATAAAAGTAAGATTTTCCCTCTTCCTTTCCAGTCCTGATGAAGGGTCTCAGCCCAAAATGACAACTATTTATCCCCTCCTTCATGCTGCCTGTTTTGCTAATTTCCTCCAGCACTTTGTGATTTGCTGAACATTTCTGGCATCTGCAGAATCTCTTGTTTGATTTTTAGAATTGGTTACCTGTAAGCCCTTAAACATAGACCTTATAATAGGACAGCACAGTATGGGCCTTTTGCTTATGGCGTTGTGCTGACCTTTGAACCTGCTCCACAATCAATCTAACCCTTCCCTCTTACATAGCCCACAACTCTCCATTTTTTTTTCATCCATGTGTCTAAGTGACTTAATTGCCTTTAATATATCAGGCTATACCAGTAGTCCCAGCAGTTCATTCCAGACATTTACCATTCTCTGTGTTCAAAACAAACTATCTCTGACATCTCCCCTAAACTTTGCTCCATGTACCTTCAAAGGATGTCCTCTGGTATTAGCTATTGCTGAACTGGGAAAAAAAAATGCTGGCTGTCCACTCTATTTATGCTTCTTATTATATTGGGCACCTCCATCATGTCACCTCTCATCCTCCTTTGCTCCAAAGAGAAAAGCCTAACTGACTCAACCTTTTCACATAAGACATTCCCTAATCTCTCTATGCCCTCTTGAAAGCTTCTACATCCTTCCTATAGGAAGTGACCAGAACTGAATACAGTACTCCAAGTGTAGTCTAACCAGAGTTTTATAGAGCTGCAACATTACCTTGCTCTATCTCCCACTAATAAAGGCCAACACGCTATGCACCTTCTTAAACACCCTATCAACTTGGGCAGCAAATTTGATGGATCATTGAACGTGGAACCCAAGATCTCTCTGTTCCTCCACACTGCTAAGAATCCTGCCCCTGCCATTTACCTTGTACTCCACCTTCAGGTTTAACCTTACAAAGCATAGCATTCACATTTTACTGGATTCACTCCATCTGCCACTTATGGGCCCAGCTCTGCATCTTGTCTGTGTCCCGTTGTAATGTACAACAACCTTCTAAACTATCCACAATCCCACCAAGATTTGTACCATCTATAAACTTACTAACCCACCTTCATTTATGGTAATCACAATGAGCAGGGGTCCCAGAACAGATCCCTGGGATTATCATTGGTCACCAGACTCCAAACAGAGTACGTTCCATCTGCTACCACACTTTGCCTTCTGTGGGCTTGCCAGTCTGAATCTAAGTTTGAATCCAACTGCCAAGTTTCCCTGGAATCTGTGCCTCATGACTTTCTGGATCCCTAATGATGAGCATTGTGTATAATTCACTGACCAGATGAACAGTCAATAACACTTTAGTACATAATTGTTGAGGCAGGTCACTAATTTTGTTGGAAGGCATAGTATTTAGTATTCCTCTTGTACTGAAATATACCCATTATTTCCTTTATTTATAAAATGATTAGATTCCATTTTGCTCCTGAGCACACACTTTTTGCTAATGCCCAGCTACTAGGATCTGTGTAAGTTTTTCTTTTTTTTCCTTTTCCTTTTGTTTTGTACCTTACTAACTTAGAAACTTTTTTCCATTAGTGAAGTTCTTGCCTTTTAGGAACTTTGACTGGCAGCTCCCAGTACTTTATTGTCTTTTTAACAACATAACATATAGAATAAAAGCAGGCGAAGTTCAGACAAGCTTACCCTGCATTCAATAAGATTGTGGTTGATGCTATGCCTCATAGGAAGAATTATTCTGAATAGCTCTAAGAGTGAGAAATTAAAATCAATACAAAATGGTATCCTTAGAGTAGGTTATATAGAAATATTAATCAGGTAATATCTTGAATATATGTCTCAGAAATTGAGATAATGTTAACATAGAAACGGAAAATGCGGCCAGTTTAACAACATGAACTCGATTAACCTTTACCGTTTTTTTTCTACTGTGGCAAACTTGCTTGATCTGCAAGTCAATATTTCTAACATTCGCTGTTAATGTTTCAAACATTTGTGCAACTCTGATTTGTAATTATTAGAGAAATACTAAATTTCTTGATTTCCTCCAGCAGTGTGTGTGCATGTGGTGTGTTTTGTCTCTTATTGTGAAGAAAAAAATCATTCTTGCCATTGATACTCTTTGAATTGTCATTTATCAACTAAATAGTTTGATAGTTATTCCCTGGCCCTGACTGCCTCACTTTCATCATGGATATTCAGTCCCTGTACAATTCTAACAGCCATCAAGAAGGCCTTGAAGCTGTCCACTTCTTTCTCAACAAAAGATCCAACCAGCTCTCCCACCACCACCCTCCATCTGGCCGAACTGGTCCACGCCCACAACAATTTCTCCTTCGGCTCCTTCCACTTTCTCTGGACTCAAAAGGTGGCCATAAGCACCCGCATGGGCCCCTGCTGTGCCTGCCTTTTTGTTAGCTACATAGACCAGTCCTCATTTGAAGTCTTCCTCAGTAATGCTCCCCAGCTCTTCCTTCGCTACATTGATGACTGCATTGATACTGCTTCATGCATCCGTGCTGAGCAACAATTTCATCAACTTTGCCTCCAACTTCCACCCTGCCCTTAAATTCATGCGGTCCATTTCTGATAGCTCTCTCTCTTTTTTCGATCTCTCTGTCTCCATTCCTAGAGGCAGATTGTCTACTGACATCTTTCGTACACCTACTAATTCCATAGCTATCTTGACTATACCACTTCCCACACTGTCTCCTGTAAGAATGCTCTTCCTTTTTCTCAGTTTCTTCACCTTCACTGCATCTGTTCCCAGGATGAAGCTTTCCTTTCCAGTACATCAGAGACGTCCTTCTTCAAAGGGCAGGATTTCCTTTCCTCCACTATTGATGCTATCCTCACCTGTATCTCCTCCATTTCCCTGACATCTGCACTCATTCCATCTTCCTGCCATTTTAACAGGGATAGAGCTCCTCTTGTCCTCATCTACCACTCCTTGTGCCATCGCATCCAACACATCAATCTCTGTGATGTCCGCCATCTGAATCAGGATCCTAACCCCAACATACCTTTACCTCCTCCCCTCACTCTCCGCTTTCCCAGGGATTGCTCCCTCCATGGTTCCTTTGTCCATTTGTCACTCCCCACCAATCTCCCACATGGCACTTGTCCTTGCAAATGGCAAAAGTGCTACATCTACCCATTCACCCACTCCCTCACCTCCATTTAGGGCCCTAAACAGTCCTTCCAGACGTGGCAATGCTTCGCCTATAAATCTGTTGGGGTCATCTATTGTATCCAGTGCTCCTGATTGGTGAGACCCAATGTAAATTGGGGGACCACTTTGTTGAGCACCTCTGTTCCATCCGCCAAAAGTGGAATTTCTTGGTGTCCACCATTTTAATTCCTTTTCCCATTTCCTGTTCCAATATTTCAGTCCATGGCCTCCTCTTTTGCCATGTTGAGGCCACTCTCAGGATGGAGGAGCAACACCTCATATACCATTGTGGTACCCTCAAACCTGATCATCAATTTCTCCTTTTGGTAAATAATTTTTCCCTTCCCCTTCATTCATTCTTCTTCTATTCCCCATTCTGGCCTCTTACCTCTTATCCTCGCCTGGCTATCACCTCCCCTGGGTACCTCTCCTCCTTCCCTTTCTCCCATGATCCACTCTCCTTTCCTATCAGATGCCTTTTATCTAGCTCTTTATCCTTCCCACCCACCTGGCTTCATCTTTCACCCTGTAGCTATCTTCCTTTCTCTCCCTGCACTTTTTATTCTGGCATCTTCCTCTTTCCTGTCTAGACCTTAAGAAGGATCTTAGCCTGAAATGTCGACTATTTGTTCTGCGGATGCTGCCTGGCCTGCTGAGTTTCTCCGGCATTTTGTGCATGTTGCAATGGATTTCCAGCATCTGCAGCATTTCTTGTGTTTTTGATGGTTATTGACTACTTTTTATGTTAATCTCACACAGTCCCATTTAGCTGTCAGCCCCATGCAGACATACCTACATTGTTTCCAAATCCAGCAAGAATTTTATTTTAAAATTCTCAATCATGTTTTCAGAAATCACATTGATTAACTCCTCCCTCTCTTTGTAACCTTGTACAATTCCAGTCTAAAGAACGTCCCTGATCTTAAGACAGAAACAATTACAGATGCTGGAACCAGAAGAGCAAAGCAGAATGAATGCTGGAAGAACTTGGCAGCTCATGCAGCATCTATGGAAATCAACAGTCCTGGTTGAGACTCTGTATAGGGATTGAGAGGGAACAGGAGTGTTGCCAGTACATAGTGTTACGTAAAGAGTTTGTGGATCGGTTGTGATAGTTGCTGGTACGTCATAGCTTGAGGCCGATGGGGGGAGGGATGATGGAATGGTGGAACTAGGTATGGGAAGGATGGAATTGATGAACAGAGGGGGGCAAAAACTAAATGATGGGCGGAAGTTTGTGAGGGAGGAGAGCACTGAAGGGAGAGATTACCTGAAATACAAGATGTTGTTCTCTAAGTCAAAGTTTGTGTGCAATATACAACCCTGAGATTTATCTTCCCACAGACAGCCATGAAACAATGAAACACCATGGAATCCATTCAAAGAAAGCATTAACGGCCAGTGTGCAAAAAAAGCAAATCACGCAAACGGCATAAAAAGAGCAATAACACACAGAATATTAAACGTAAAACTGTGGAGGACTTGAATGATTCTAGGAATGTTCAGTTTAGTTTAGTTCCTTTTAACTTAGTGCTGTGCTGTTTGTTGATTGCAGAGCCAGTCTGCCCAGATCAAAATCGTGCAGAATGCCAATAAAAAAGAAGAGTAATCAAAACGTAGAAATGCAAATGACTTGAAGTGTAGGGTCCTCTAACAACAAATCCAATCCATAAACCACGCCAATAACAATAACTCAGGCAGAGGAAAAGTATCTTGATGTGGGAATGAGAAGGAGAGTTCAAAGTACATTTATACTTTATAAATTATACAATCTTGAGATTCATTTGCTTACAGGCAGCCATACAACAAGAAACTCAAAAGAACCCAATTTTAAACAAAGACCAACATCTAATGCAGAGAGAGAGAAAGGAAACAAATCTCAAATCACACAAACAATAAAAGCAAGCAACAGCATTCAGAACTAAAGCGAGTCCATAGACATGAAGCCTGGTACAGCCAGAGGAGGCTCATGGTCTCAGCTTCAGTTCATCACGCAGTGGGGCAAATTGTAGTAAGGCTTACAGACAAGAAGCCTGTAGCAGCCATAGCAGGGCATAGCCTCAGCCCCAGCCCCAGTGCCACGGCTTGCAGAGAGCGGAGTAAACATCGTGGAGCAGCAAATGGCCTGACCCTTGTGTCCGGTCCTGACACCCTGCCTTTGCAGTCCATCTGGGCTGGTATTTAAATTGTCCAAACACCGGGTTATCCCCCACACTAGGACCTGGGCCCTGCTGCATCAGTACGCTCTGGGTCTGGACCCCGCCACCATGTTCCGGCCCTTATCTGACCTTTCCAAATCGGCCCAGCGTTCTGATTGATTCTATCTTGTTCTCGGTTTAGGTAGGTGGGCTCTGAAACAACTCCTCTGTACCCGCTCCAACTCTTACTCCATCTCAAAAGTGCCTTGACCATGCTCCAACTTTGCATCGCATCCGCACGCCTTGACCCTCAAGTCAGTCTCGCTTTCGCTTGCTTCTTCATTGTTTGTGGTGTTAGTTCACCACTGTTTTGCACTGGAAGAGTGTTTATATTAATAAAATATTTAATTGTATTTCTTGCTTTATGATTTACCAGTGAACTGTCATCCAGCTTCAGTAGCGCCATCTTAAACTGTAAGTTAAAATGATATGCACTAGCCGTTGAAAGGAGCATAGTGGCTTTGCAAAATGTAGCTTACGAACCAGTGAATTTTCTAATTTCATGTAACCCACAGTTCAGGTGTTCTCCTATATACACATTTGCCTTTTTTTACTAGTTTTCTTGTCACTTTGTTACTCCCTTCCATTCCCTCCATCACTCAGTTAGTTCTACTTATCATTTATCTGCTTGCTATCTGGTTCCATCTATAAGTACCAGCCTCTAATCCCACCAATCTCATAGTGCTATATGCAGGCAATCTTTTCACTTCATTCTCAGTCATGATTTCAAGCCTTGAGTTTAATCACATTACTGCTGGGAGCTGTTCATTTTGTCATTGTAGCAAGAAGGCTTTTATTGTTGAATTATTTTGAATTATGCTACCAAGTTTCTTTTCAAAAGCTGTATATTCATTAGCTACAATAATTTGTTAAAGCTATAATTTGACCAGCCAAATTTTCTCTGAACAGCTTTTACTATTTCCAAATAATTCAATACATACAACCTCATTACAGTCTAATCTTGGTTTACTTTTTCTTATTGACTTACTGGGCAACTGGGAACAGTTGTAATATACTATGGTTTATAAATAATATTTTAATCCAATAATTATAGACAAATGAAAAATTCTTTTATGTTATGTTGTAGGGATGTTTGAGGATTTTTGTTTTTACAATGTTAAGGGCTTAACTACTGCATAATTTAATTGTTCCAATCAATAAGTTTGGAATGCAGAGGTGAAATTTTTTGATTGAATCACAATCAAAAATTTAATCAGAATGAATTGTTTTGGACAAGATGTGAAACAGCAGACAATTCGAATCAATTATGAAATAAACTTTAAATTTCAGATTTTATTTATATGTATTTTAAGATTTTAGCTCATATTCTGTAACTTTCTTCTGAAATATATTTCCATTGAGGTGTATTTTAAACCTGAGCGCGTAGGCAATCAATTTAAATTGCATTTCAATTTCACCTTTCATTTAGTGATCATCATTCTTACTGCAATTCTTTAGAATAATCAAAACTATCACTTATTAAAGCAGAAAGTTTATTTTTAAACATGCATTTTGGTTTGTATATCTCATGAATACCAAGTAAAGATTGAGGAGAAATTTGTAATTCCACCTGTACAACTGTATATTTAAAGAATTCTTAGTGCTCAATAGCAGCTGACACATCAGGCCCAGTACATTTTGGCCCAATTTAGCGACTACCCCAATTAGCCAGTTTCATGGAAATCATTAAAAAGGTATTATTTAACTGAATAACAAATGATCTATTTAAATTAATGCTACCAATAACACTACTGTACTATGATACAGTTTTTGTAATATTTATCGACAGAGGAATTCATCCAATGTATGTTGCTGTGCTCTTTTGATTGATTATAAATGAACAAAATTAGTGCAGACACCGAATGCAGAGAATGGACTGCCTTCATACAATGCTTTCAATGATGGCATCCTTGAAATCCTCATTTATCTTGTAACGTTCAAGATGATTGTCAATAACTTTAAATTCTTCATAGTCCCTCACTATCTGAAGTAGAGAGATTGTTTCATTTTCATTCCCAGCTGTTTCTGGCATCTCCAACCCTTGAATGCTTGAAACTGCAGTGAGCTATAGTGCTGTTGGGTGAGGAGTTCCAAGATTTAGACCCAGAAATGATGAAGAACCACCAATATATTTACAAGTGAGAATGGTGTGTGACCAAGCAGGAAAGGTTCAGTTGGTGGGGTCCCATGCACTTGCTCTGGCTTGGTGAATAATTGTAGTAGATATCAACCCTGAAGCTATCATAATCCAGTGGTAGAGTGACTGAATGTTTTGGGTCGTTAATGTTTGAGCAACAATCAAATGAGTTGCTGTATTCAGGATGATGTCATACTTCATAAAAACTCATTATGGATGCAAACAAAATTCCATCATGTTCTTGAGTTGTATCTTGTAGATGGTAGAACCTCCTGGGGAGTCAGGAGATGCCATTCTTTTGATTGCCACTTATGTGGCCTCTCCAGCTGATTATTCTTTTGAGTTATGACATACCCACTCTTAAAAGCGTGACCGTGGACTCTAGGCGATGGCAACTTCAGAACATCCTGACGTCCTCTTGTAGACTCTCTCTTTTTGTAGGTGGCCACTGTTTGCTATTTTTGTGGCACGTCTATTATTTGCCATTTATCAGTGTATGTCTTAATGATGTCTATGTCCTGCTGCATGCAGGCATGAGCTGCCTCAAAGTTCAAAGTACATTTATTATCAAAGTATGTATACCATATACAACCTTGGGTTTCGTCTCCTTACAGGCAGCCACCACAGGCAGCCACAAAACAAACCCAATAGAATCCATTTTAAAAAAGACTATCAAACACCCGATGTTAGAAAAAAGAAACAAATCATGCAAACAATAAAATAAGCAAATAACATTCAGAACTGATGTTCACAGAAGTGAGTCCATGGCCATGAAGCTAGTCACAACCCATCCAGGAGCCTGTTAGTTGTAGGCTTTAGTTCAGTGCAGAGATGAGTAAACCTCGCGGGCAGTGAGCTGAAATGGCCTGTCCTTCGTCTCCAACACCCTGACCTTTTCAATCTGGCCTGGTACTTAAACTTGGTAAACGTTGGGTCGTTCCTCACTCTTGGACCCAGCTCCTTGCTGCTTTGATACACTCTCAGCCCTTGGATCCGCCACCTTAATTCAGCCCATACCCGACCTTTCCAATACAGCCCGGCAATTAAATCAGTCATACCTCGGCTTGTTCCCTGCTCTCCGACCCTGGCCCTGCCACCTCAATTCGGCCTGTATATGCCATGCTGCAACCGGTCCTGCTCCTTCGAGATTTCAGTTCACACTGCAAAAATCCCAGGTCATACCGGCAGTTCAAAAGCTCAACTCTGAACTGGCTTCATTTGCTGATGACTGACAAAAGAAATGGATATTTTGCAATCAACATCAGCCATGCTGTTGTGATGCCTGTTCCAGCCCGAACTTCTATGTTTGTCAGGGCTTGGTATGTGCAGGCCTGTAATAGGTAGGGAGTAGTGAGCACAGGTGACCACAAAATTTCAGGCTTTATCAGCTCCATTGCCTCCTTGTGATCAATTTAATTGGTAAATAATTTTCATTGTCTTGTTTGCAGCAATGCTGTCACATCATATAACATGGCTACAAAATTTCTATCTTCATCTGTTTTTCCTTGTTTCATTGAACCTAACTTGGTTGGTATTTGTCCATTCACATTACATTTGCATCAGTCTGTGTCTCATCCAAACTTATAATCTTCTTTAGAAATCTCATTTGACACCTACTTTGTGACAGATTCTACCATTTAGTAAGTGACATCTGAAAACTAATTTTTATGTTGCTTGCTTAATGCAGAAATACTAATTTCTGATTTGAAATTGGAAATAATGTTACTTATTTGGTAATGCTTTTTAGAATATACGTATTGGATATAAGATCTTTAAATTTCTTAATGACACTTACATTTACAGATGATTCCAACCAGGAAATTACAACTAGATAGCCAAGAGATTGCCTTTATTGTCAAAGATTATTTCTTCTCATGGACTCATTTGATTGAGAAGAGTATTTCACTCAAAACAGAATTTTTTTTCAGGTGAATAATACCATAATACTAATGATTTTATTATTTGGAAGGATATGGGGAATTTTAAACCTGTCATCTCAACATTTGGCAATAAGTATTTTCTAAGTAAAGTTGATTTTTTTTTCCCTGTGAAGATCTGAAGAATCTTAACAAATGTGAAATGGTGAAAGGTCCGTTACCTTCATTGGCAATCAATGACATTGACAAAATGGTATTATGATGAAAACAATTTTGTTTTTCTAAGCTGATTAATTAGAACTGTTCAAGCTATTTGTACATTAAACTGTAATAGGTTCATGATCAATTATTATGTTAACATTTGCAGTAACAACACTTGCCCACATATTCCCTCAAAAATTTTTTTTCAAATATATGTTATTTGGTGCAGATTTTTATATGCTAGGCAAGGGATTTGTGTGGTTTAACTCATCAAAATTTCTTGGATTATTTCTTAATAGTAGGTTCAGTGAAACACTGAGCTGTTGTCGTAACACCCCAGCTTATTTGAAAATAGCTGCCTTCATTACCACAAGAGTAAGAAGCGAGTATTCATTGTTTTATTGTAACATATTTAGTTTTCATCTTCACATTGACATTAATGTGGTATGTTTATCACCTTCCTCCCTTTACTGCTTTTAGACTGTAATAAATTGCATTACTGCAAAAATAATGTTGAAGGAAGTTATACTCGTAAATGGTGCTAAGGCAGACTGAGATTAGATCTTTCTGTAAGTGGAATGCATAGAATTTATGGCTGCATCAACTAAACTAAGCCAATGTTCTCAACATCTCAGCAAACATTTGTGCGCATTAACTGTATTCGTCACCATTATAAGATATCTGTCACATTACACTGGGCAACAAAGATTTTCTTCATGAATACTTTTGGATGTATCTTAAGGATTTTGGGCTGCTGATCATGAAAATCTCCATGGAATTTCCCTATCATGCACCATTTGTTTTTTGAAATTACCTATATTTGTTATTGCAATTCATAATTCAAGTCAATTAAAATGTCATCCACAACGTAAGCTGAAAATTTTTCTCTCATGTCCATGCATGCCTGGGCATGCTTAGGCAGGGTAGATGCTGTATGGCAGGACAGGTTTTAGAAAGGCTATACATTTCCGTGAAGGATTTTGGTATTTCAGAGGAATGTTTCCCGGAATAACTGATGCCAAGATTAAGGAAGGTACTTTTGTTAGTCCACAAATCAAACAAGTCATCAATGACAGGCAATTTGAAAAACTTCTCATGGAACCGGGGAAAATTGCACGGAAGGCATTCAAGGATGTTGTTGAAAATTTTCTTGGCAGCTATAGAGCACCAAACTACTTGCAGCTGGTTGACAATGTGCTTCCAGCATACAAAACCATGAAGTACAACATGTCACTAAAGATTAATTTTCAGCATTCCCATTTCGACTTATTCCCTGCAAATCTTGGTGCTATCAGTGACGAGTATGGTGAAAGTTTTCACCAGGATATTGCGGTCATGGAGAAACGGTATCAGGGCAACTGGAATCCATCAATGCTGGCTGATTGTTGTTAGACACTTAAAGTGAGAAGCCTCAGACACGAAGTAGAAATGAAAATTATCAACGCAAGAGTTTTAGCTTAGATGAAAATTTAAAAAACAATTATTGTTTTTTTAAATAAAGAGAGCATACTATAAAGGAGGTTTGTGCAGTTCATAACAAATGTATCAAATGTACAATTCACATCTATGAAAGAGTTGCACCCATAGTACAATCATGCTTTGGTTACCTCCCTGCCTCGACCCACCCCTCCCAATTCCCATCTCCAAGCCATCATGGCATTAGCAAAAAAGGTTGAACAGAACCTTAGTTCCCACAGAGCTGCATTGGTATAGAGAAGGTGTATTTTTCTAATACATAGACTGTTGTATGTTTACAAGTCTGGGTCCATAGAATTTTACCAGGAAATGCTGGAGGTCAGGGATTTATGTGCAGAGGAAAGGAAGAAAGGATAGACATTTAGTTTGGCTGGGAATTCTGAAAATATTCAAGAAAGGGTTCCCACACCTTTTGGAACTTTATATCCGAGTTGAGAATTGAATAATGGATCTACTCCAGGTATAGACTGGACATGATGTCCCTGAGCCACTGAGCGTGGGTGGGCGGGGCAGCATCCCTCCACCTGAGCAAGACTGCGCGCCTGGCCAAAAGAGAGGCAAAAGACAGTGTGCGACGTTTGGTCAGACTTAGGTGCATGTCCCCCTCTCCGGAGGTGCCAAAAAGAGCAATCAAAGGGTTAGGTTCCAAATTATAATTAAGTATTTGGGATAGAGTTTGGAAAGCATCTTTCCAGTATTTTTCCAAGTTAGGGCATGTCCAGTACATGTGAATAAGGGAAGCCTCACCCCTTTTGCATTTGTCGCAGCAGGGATTAACATATGGGCCCTGTGTACGAACTTGAACGGTAACAAGCAGTGGCGGGCACATAAAGAGGTTGAGTTAACTAACTTAAGAACTGGATCCCATACATCGTCTGACAGTGAGAAATTTAAATATTGCTCCCAGGCAGTTTTAATTTTGTCAAGGGGGCGGGTTCCACACTGCCAGTTTCAAGAGCAGTTGTTGCCCAGTAATCATCGGGTTCCTGGATCACCTTCACTTACTTCAGGGCTGAACTGACTCCGTGGCCTGTGGACTCACGTTCAGGACTCTGCAGTTCATGTTCTTAGTATTATTTGTTTAATTTTTTTTGTAATTTGCATGACTTGTTCTCTTTTGCACATTTGATGTTTATTGGTCTTTCTTATTGTGTGTCTTTTTGTGAATTCTATTGTGTTTTTCTGTGTTATATAACGTGTGTTAGATCTGCTATCACTCATTTTAAATCGTCTTCAAAAGTTAAGATGCCCCTTATCTGCAAGGGCTCTAAATGTTGAGCATGTAACTGATAAATACAGTAACTTAGTTGATTTTAAATGGTTTAGCTTCTACTAAAGCTTACTAAAGAAGATGGGGGTGAGGGGTCACTCCCTCCAACAAGCAATTAAGTCCTTGTCAAATGCAGCAGAAGAAAGCAGCAATTGGATTTGGACTAAAAGGAAAGACAAAAACTGGGCTGCAAGATGAAGACAGGAGGGTATGGAACTGAGGGGGGGTGTATCTGGGATGCCAGGTAGCACCACTTGGCCCCCTGGAGATGTCGTGGGCTTATCAATGAAACATCAAAGAAGGAGGGTGCCCACCTGATGACCCCGATGACGTACCTACCCTCCCTCCTTGTCACAACTCCAAGCCCACTGCCAACATCGAGAGTGCTGACTTACCATAGGGATTGAAACATCAAGTCCTGGTAGCTTTACTACTTACCAAGTTATTCTGAGTGAGGTTTCTACCTTTATAATTCCAAGTCTGGGTTCTTTTATCTTGACTTTCAGCCTTAATTAGTTGCCGGTTATCTACCATCCATCTATGCACATCACTTCAGAAGGCAGTGACAACTCTGTCGGAGTAAAAGAAAACTTTTAAAAGTCTCTCACTATCTCTTCTTTGAGTTAGTCCTGACGAAGGGTCTCGGCCCGAAACGTCGACTGTACCTTTTCCTATAGATGCTGCCTGGCCTGCTGTGTTCACCAGCATTTTTTATGTGTGTTGCTTGAATATTCCAGCATCTGCAGATTTCCATGTGTTTGCGTTTCTTAAAAGACATTGTATCTTCTGTTTTTCAGCTGAATAGTGCAAGACCAAAGAAGAACATTTACGCTCCTTTTTCAGTTAACATAAATAATGCAGCACAAGAGTTGGATAGATTATTGCCCCCTTTATACCACAGCAGAAGAATTGCTGCATAACTTCGTCAACGAGATTGTTCATTTTGGTTGATTAAAATACAGGTGCACATTCCTTTATCTGAAATTCTGAAATCCAAAAAGCTCCGAAAACCGAAGTTTTTTTCGTCAACAGCTGAGGTCACTCAGGTGTGACGTGGCAGCACTAGCAGAGGCTGCCAGACTTCAGCTGTGGCTCAGCGCTTGTACTGGTTACACGTACATTTGCTGTTCGCTGATATTTTGTGTTCACTGTTGATTTTGTGTTTAATTTCACTGTGAAAATGTCAAAAAGAGCTGCAGATACCCCTATGGGTAACAATGAGAAAAAGAGAAGGAAGCATCTATCATTATCAATAATGCAGAAAGTGGAGTTATTGCAGAAGCTTGATTGTGGTGTGTCTGTGCGGTGTCTTACTGAGGAAAATAGTGTTGGAACTACCACTGTATATGATTTAAATAAACAGAAAGACAAGTTACTGAAGTTTTACAGTGACAGTGACATTCTACATTTATTCCAATAAGTCATTTACCATGTGTTTGATTCGGTTCGTTTGAAGCTGTATATTTTTATGTTTTATTGAATGTTTTTGTTGGAAATAAAAATTTTTCTTGTCACTATTCCCCAAACAGTACAGTATAACAACTATTTATATAGCAGTTACATTGTATTAAGTATTATAAGTAACCTAGAGATGATTTAAAGTATACGGGAGGATGTGCGTAGGTTTGGTGCGCCGCAGGGTCCTAAAGTCCACCGCATTCACACAGGTTAAATAAGGGACTTGCGCATACATGTTTTTCGGTATGGGGGGCGGTAGGGTCTGAAATCCGAAAAATTCTGAATTCTGAAATGCAACTGGCCCCAAGGATTTCGGATAAAGGATTGTGGACCTGTACTACTTTCTGATGTAATCTGACACATATCTTTTAATATTTGCTGGGAGAAAAGGAACATATTAATTGTCATAACTTAGAAAAAATAAATGCATTTGACAAACAACCAGGCTACAGAAATTGCAAATGCATAATCTTTTGTGACAAAGCGGTTTAAATGGAGAAAATTAGGTGGCCAAAGATTGAAAAAAAAAACTGCACAATGTAGATTCCATATGATATGAACAGCAGAAATATTTATATTTGGGGGTAGAAATAATCAATCTAATTGCTCATAGGACTGGACTGTGAAAGTAAGTAT
Source organism: Mobula hypostoma (assembly GCF_963921235.1). Taxonomy (NCBI): domain Eukaryota; kingdom Metazoa; phylum Chordata; class Chondrichthyes; order Myliobatiformes; family Myliobatidae; genus Mobula; species Mobula hypostoma. The sequence continues at coordinate 25,857,100 of NC_086116.1, forward strand.
CTTACAAAATATTTCATGTAAGTTCTTTGCATGAAGACATGGTATTCATGCTTCATTACAAACAATTCTTGTTTTCATGATCATTGTCCTCAACATGCAATCGTTACTTCAATATTCACTTTTATCTTGAGTATGAAGAGATTGTACTTAAGTACTCAATATAATAATGAAGATGGAAGCAAGTCCAATCAATTTCACTTTCTGTCAGTACTAGATTGTGTCGGAAAGGAAAATGAAATATTGGAAACTCAGTAGTTAGGTCAATTTCTTTGCAAAGGAGCAGTTAATGTTTCAGATTGAAGATCATTCACCTGAACTCTGTCTTTTTCTACAATTCCAGATTGATTTCCTGAGTATTTGTGCACTTTGTTGCAGATTCCCAGCTCTGCATTTTTTTAAAATTCTTGTTCACATTGTGTATTTGAGGTTGTGATGTTTCTGTATAGTTTCTGTGTGATGACTACTTAAACACAAAAAAATTAAGTAATGTTTGTAAAATCATGTTACTTGTGAAATTTGGCAAAATTATGTTTTTTTCCAACAGAATTATAGAGTAGTACAGCATGGATGCAGACTCTTCAGCTTACTAAGCCCATCCTGACCACAGTGTCCAACCAGCTCTTCCCAGTTTCTTGCACTTTAAGCCCCACACCTCCATATATCTACCCGAATGCTTCTTAAATGATCCTACTCTACCTGCCTCAAACATCCTTCTTCTGGCCCGAAACGTTGATTGTACCTCTTCCTATAGATGCGGCCTGGCCTGCTGCGTTCACCAGCAATTTTTGTGTGTGCTTTTGGCAGTTCATTTGTTTATCAGCATCTTCAAAACCTTATGATGCTTTACTGTTGGAAGCACTGGCTATTTTACTGTGACCTATGAGACACACTGGTGGAAAAAATGGGGTGTTTTTAATGCTGACTTGATATATTTGTGAAAGAAACTGCCAGGTTTTTCTGAGAAGTTCCATCTGTTCCGTATGGATCTGCCAGCAATTTTTCACACATGCAACTGATTGTTTAAAAATAAATGAAGAAGCCTGGACTTTCTATTAAAGTTAATAATAATTATGATGAAGGCACAGCAGTGTACCCACTTCCTAAGGAGATTGAGGCAAACGAGGCCCCCTCCCCCAATCTTAACTGCATTTTATAGGAACACTATTGAAAGCATCCAGACACATTGCATCTCCATTTATCTCCAGCTGGTATGGAGCAGCCGAGTATCAGTCCCAAAGCTCTTACAAAGTACTGTGAGAATGGCTGAGAGGATCATAGGGGTCTTCCTACCATCCATCGGGGACATTTATCAGGAGCACTGCATATGCAGGGCCCTTAGTATTATCAAAATTGAACATTGGATAAAAAACACTCCTCATGCTTGAAATCTGAAATAAAAATGATGAAATTATTACACATGCCATTCATCAGTTGTGCGGAGAAAAGAAACAGTATTTGTGCTGCAGATGATGACCTTTCATCAAAAAATTGTAAATTATGATAAAGATTGATTATTGAAATGGTTGAGTCTTAAACACTATGAAGATGAGATTCATAGGTCCCATGGAAGTAGAATGGGGAATTAAAGCTGTTGCGTTTTCTAGACTGGGTGTTTTAGATCACTGAAAGGGAACGAGTAAAAAGGCGGGTGTTGCATGCAAGGGGACATTGGATATTGGTGGAGATGGAAGAGTGAACTATGGAATCACATAGGAAATGGACCCTATGCAATGCTGAAAGATATGTGTAGGGTGATGGGAAACAAGTTTTTCATGGTAGAATAATGCTGCAAGTAGTGGAAGTTATAAAAATTGATCCATTGAATGCACAGGCTGGTGGTGAAGACAAGGGAAACCAGGGCGTAGAAAGTCATAAACAAACAGATGTGCTTGAAAGTACTTTCATTTGCAGTGGATGGGAAACTATGGTCAAGAATAAGTGAAGGATTTTGAAAAAACTGGAGCTGTCAGAAAAGATGGATTGCAAGTGGAGAAACTGGGTGAGTGGAACAGTGCAAGGGTTCCCAACCAGGGGTCCACAGGACCCCTTGCTTAATCATATTGGTCCATATTATAAAAAAAAGGTTGGGAACCCCTGGTGTGCAAGAAGTTGCGGGAAACAGTACTTACTCATTTTTCATTTAACCAGAATTCCACATAATTGACAGAGTTCAGAAGTATCTTTGTTGCACTTCCCCCACTCTTCTTGCTCTTACTATGCTTGCTCTGGTTGGACGATATTGAGGGCCATAGCACAGTCTGCTGCCCAGTGATAAATCACCCTAAGCAACAAGATTTGTGTATTTGTATGTAAGTCGTGGAGATCCTGATGCTCCAATCAATTATGCAAGATAACTAGTCTAAATGCAGTTTGGCCGTCATTATCCCACAGAAATGGGGCCAATATCAACATTAGCTTTTGTACAGAAGTAGCAGTTTATGATTTAATTCTTTATTTTTATATAAAGCATGTTCACTTTATGATCTTAGCCATTGAATTTTGGAAAGGATTTGGGATAATATGTCTATTAAACAAGTTTGAAGTTACAATATCTGCAGGGGTTCTGTGAGAGTTTCAATTGTGAAGATTAAGCTTTCTCTGTATAACATATAAACAGCTACTCATTTTTGTTGTTTGCTCCTGTGCTGCTCTAATTGGTGCTTTAGTCATCTGATAATTTTTGCACAATCAGCCATTTAGTAGAAGCTTTGAATACTCTGTAGCAAATTTTATACAATGAGAGTTAGTGTGTGACCTGAATGGAAGCTAATGTATGAAAACTTTTCTGGCAATATTATAGTTGCTAAATTACATTTGTGTTCTTTAGCATTTGTTTCATGCTTTTTCTCTGAATACCGGCAAGGCTGGAAGCCTGGTATTTTGTTGAATGATGAAGGGACCAGTGAGGTTCCCAAACTAGTATTTTTTCTATCTTTCAGGACTAATTCTTCTTTAACTTAATTCAATATGTAATTCCAGAACAGGCTTCATCTCTGTAGGTGCACTGCCTCTTACTAACTTCAAATTGGGATTTATTTACTCTATCTCTTCCCTCTTCGCCCTCCAGAATCTCTTATTTTCCATCCCACTTAAGCATTTGTTTTATTTTACACTGTGTTTTGCATGGCTTGTCATAACTGACTCATTTGATTTATGTTTAAGATGTAAGAATTTCAGTTAGCTTTAAAAAAATAATTTATTGCAGAAGATATTGAAGGAAAATTGGATATTTTTCTCTCAGGCAATGTTTACTGATCAGCAATGCTGTGGTTGAAAGGCATGCCGAAGCACAGTTAGGACCATTCTTCAAAGGGGATTGGGTATTCACTTGAAAATATTTGCAGGCAAGCTGGTGTTAGGACGCATTCTTGTTTGTTGTAGCCACTGGCAACTTTTGTGCTGTATTTACCTTCTTTGCCTGATTTAAAATCTGCTATCACTTTTTTTTATCAGTCAGATCTTAAAAATAATTTGCCTATCTTTTCCTTTTCATTCCTGTACAAAGTTTGCCTTTCAAAATGTTAAATACCTCATTCCTGTTCAGATACAGATTAACTAAAGGCACACGAAAGGCTGATATAATTGCATTAAATTGATTTCTCTTTCTGTTGATCTGCTAATTATTAGAGCAAATCTCTGGAAAGGTTAATTCAGTCAGAAAGGGGGCACTGTTTATGACTGATGATGCAGTTGATTCTTTACCATCTAAGTTTCAACCCTACAACCAACAACAGCACAGTTCTACCCAAGACAAATGAGAACAATGCTTAATCTCAGCTCTTTAGTGGAGGGGTTCCCAGCCTGGGGTTCATGGAAGCGCAGTTAATGGTAGGGGTACATGGCATAAATGTGTTTGGAAACCCCTGCTTCAATGGTATGCTGATTTTTCTTGCAATTGACTTTCTTTAAATGGTAGCATTTCTACACCCCACCCCCAAAGATACAGAAGCATTTAGGAAACTTATAATATTTGTTAAAATACATGATAATTTGTTTCACCAATGATTTGTGGAGATTCGAGAATTTTTAAACTTGCTGTGATTTGGCGTGTTTCATCAAACTTGCTATTTGTTTTCATTTCAACATTTTTCAGTTGAATATTGAGATTGGAACTAAATTGATAATGACAGACAAGACTGACTCAAAATCATTGTTTGAAGACCAAAATAAAACTAACTGCTTCATTGTTCAGTTCAAAGATGCAGTTAGATACGCCATTATTTCTTTTCCCAAATTAATTCAAGGCTTAATGTAAAGAGTGATCTATTTATTAAACTATCCGTTTTTAAGGTTGTACTTGTTTGGTTTTAAGGATGAGGGGCTTCTGGCAAGTTTTACCATATTACTGTATTTTCTTGATCTTCAGTTCTGAATTTTTTCAGGTAACAGCACTGAGTTTGTAGAATTCATTACATTAAATGATTAAAAGCATTATGTAAAACAATGCAAAGCTGTCTCCATAAACTAAATGTCCACCTTTCAGATATTCATTACCTTGATGGTTTAAAATAATGTTTATTGTTAGTGATGCCCGTAGTTGTTTACTATCCTGGCATTTATTTGAATTCAATATCTTGGTGATATTGAACATGCTTATGACTGCAGTGCAGGTATTCAATAGTGAATTTGCCATGTGTTACTTCCAGAGTATTATTTTGTTTTAGTATCAAGTCATTTTTCCAAATTTTGAACCTTTATCTGTAGGTGCAGTCGTGAGTATCTGAGATTAGCTGCATGAACTGAACAAAAAGCTTATGAGACCAGATGACAGGAATAGAATTAGGCCATGTGCCCCATTGAGTCTGCTTCACATTCCATCATGGCTGATTTATTATCCCACTTAACCCCATTCTCTTGCCTTCTCCTGATAACCTTAGACGCTCTGATTAATCAAGAGCCAATCTACCTCTGCTTTAAATATACTCCATGACTTGACCTGAACAATCATCGGTGGCAAAGAATTCCACAGATTCACCACCCTTTGGCTAAAGCAGTTCTTTATCTCGGTTCTAAAGGGACATACTGTATTCTGAGGCTGTGCTCTCTGGTCCTAGACTCTCCCACCTCAGGAAACAACCTCTCCACATCCACTCTATCTAGGCGTTTCAATATTTGATAGGTTTCAATGAGATTCCCCACCCCGCCCCCCCACCAATTCTTCTCAATTACAGTGAGTACAAGCCTACAGCTATCAAACACTCCTCATATGTTAACCCTTTTATTTCTGGAATAATTCTCGTGAATCTTCTTTGTACCTTCTTAGATAAAGGGTCCAACACTGTACACAATATTCAAAGTGCAGTCTGAGCAATGCCTTATAAAGCCTCAGCAATACATCATTGCATTTATATTCCAGTTCTCTCAAAATGAATGCTAGCATTGCATTTGTCCCCCTTACTACCAACTCAACCTGCAAGCTAACCTTTAGGGAATCCTATATGAGAACTTCCAAGATCCTTTGCACCTCTGATTTCTGATTAGAAAATAGTCCATGCCTTTATTGCTTCTACCTCAGTGCATGACCATACTCTTCCCTATATGGTATTTCAGCTGCCACTTCTTTGCCCAATCTGTCTAAATTCTTTTGCAGACTTCATGATTCCTTAATACTATCTGCTTTTCCACCTACCCCCCAACCAAGTGTCTTTTTCACGTCCACAGAATTTCCTGTTTGCTCTTCTAACTATGGTATCCTCTATCACTATTGCATTCCTCCTCTCTCTGCTTCGCTTCTGAGACACAGAGCCAGACTCAGTGCTGGAGACCCGGTTTCTGTAGCTTCCCCTGGTAGGTCATCTCCTCGAATGGTATCCAAAGAGGTATACTTATTATTGAGGGGAACAGCCATAGTGTACTCTGCCCTCAATGATTGTTCCCTTTCCCTCTCCTGCCTGCCCCCTGCAACTTGGGGGTGACCACATCCTTGTAGCTCCTACCTTTCACCTCTTCATTTTCCCAGACATCCCACCCTGTATAACCTCATTCCAGGGAGGTAGCACCATCAATTTGCGGGAGACTTCCGGGAGAGGTGGGATGTCTGTAATAGAGTAGCTCCTTTGCAGCTAGCCAGCTAGTTTAAATTACGTTAGCTATGCTAATGAACGAATGACACCTGTTAAACTCACCTCAATACGTCTTTTACAGTCTTAACCCACCATGGACAATAGAAAAGTCACTGTTGCAAACAGTGCAGCGAGCAACACTAGAAAAGTCACTGTTGCAAACAGTGCAGTGAGCAACACTGTTATGATTTTGACCCCTAATAGGCAGGGGTACACTTTAGGGTGGTCTGGGGTGACTTACGTTTTATATTTTTTTTGGAACACTCTCTGTCTCGTGGTCGCTCTTGTGCGCACTCTCTCTCTCTCTCTCTCTCGTCGCTCTGGCTTGCTTTCTCTCTTGCTCGCTTGTGGTCACTCTCGCGTGCTCTCTCTCACGCGTGCGCGCTCTCTCTCTCGTGGTCGCTCTTGCCCGCACTCTCTCTCTCTCGTGGTCGCTGTCTCTTGCTTTCTCTCTTGCTCTCTCTCTCTTGTGGTCGCTCTCGCGCTCTCTCTTGCTTTCTCTCGCTCGCTCTCAAAAAATTGATTTCCGTGACATTACATATAATTTGTGGGCATCAGGGAGCCACTATTAATATACGGGCGACTCCCGGAACTTCCGGGAGAGGTGGGATGTTCGTTTTCCCGTATGAGATTAAGGTCATTGACCTGCAGTTCCAGTTCCCTAATGGTCTCTAAGGAGCTGCAGCTCAATGCACTTCATGCAAATGTAGTTATCAGGGAGATTGAAGGTCTCCCAAAGTTCCCACATCTCACACAAGAACATACCACTAACCCTGTATCCATTCTCACCGTGCTAATTATGTACCAATAGACAAGGAGAAATCCTATTAGAAAGTTATGTAGAGCCTCCGACTGTTTCACCTAAGCCTGATGAGTCAAAACCTGACCACTCTAATACTGGCCCACTCGATCAGCCCTCCAACAGTAGTCACTCTGCTTAAACCTAGCTGCTTTTTATTGGGTCAGTTCCCACTCTCTCACTTGCTGCTTCGAAGTATGACTACAGGAAAACCCCATATACACAAGATGTGCAAGAGTAAAGTGAAATGTTTGTGTTTGTTCTTTGTTTCATCATACTAATTTTGGACAATGAAGAGGGAACTACAAAGCAGATTGCTTTCAATGGGAGTAAGTAACAATTCATTTTTCTTGTAGTCCGAACCGGAAGGATTCTCTCACTTCCACCTGTACGTTTGTGCTGCCTTTCTTGTCCGGTGGAGAAAAGAACTATTGGAAGAGAAAGACTTTCAGGTGAGAGCCTGCTTTCTCTCTATACACTTAAAAATTCCAATCCTTGATTAGTGATGATAATTGTATTTGTCACTAGTAGAGCTCAAAAGATCTGGAACTGTCAAATGTTGAACCCCATAGATTGCTTCTTTAAAGCAATGAATGTAGTGGGGTAAGATTATTTGTTAATAAAAGAGTATTTCATTTAAGACTCTATTTTAATATCATTATACTGAAAGGTGAATTACCAGCCCACGACCATAGTTAGCACTTGTGAGGAAATAGTTCGTTTTAAGAGTTTCAGATTAGATTGAGGGAGATATTTATCTACAGTTTGAAAAGTGCTGAATTGTATAAAGAAAATGTAGTCCTTCAGAGAAAATACCTATCCAATAATTCGTACTGTATGCTGTTTAATTCAACTCGTTACATACAACTTAACTCTTAAAAAGCCCCTGTTGCATCCAACCCACATCCAAGTCTCTGGTTTTCATGTCAGAGTCTCCCTCTCATCGGCTCTCAGTGCATGGTATCTTCCCACCTAATCCTAAAATCTACTCTTAATTTTTATAGTGAATTCTTCAATAAAATCAGTCACTTAACAGGATTGGAGCAGTGAACTACACTGTATTTTGCTTTTACAGAGAAAGTGACAGCACAAAATTTTGCATGGATGATTTAAATATTTTAAAAAAATAAATATGCCTTTTGCCTTTGCAAAATGTTTCAATTAATGAAAGTAATATCATGTTTCTGTAGTTTTATGAAATTACCCTGCAGTGGATTTCACTTTATTTCATAGCATATCTTTAAAATTGACATTTCCTGGATGACAGCTGTTGAAAGGATGTGTGTTCGAATGCAGTGAACTACTGTCCAGGAATTTCATCTGTTTAAGGGCAAGAGTTGTAACATATCAGTGATAGCAGTCAAGATTTCATGTTCAGTCCTGCTGTGAGCTGTAATCTGTTAAAACAAGTCTGGAATCCTTATTGTAAAGGTGATTTTACTCTCATTTACTACTAACTACAGTAGTATCATAGAATTGTCTTCAGAACTAGGAAGCTTATTATACGTTTTTGATATGGCATAGACATTTGTGAAGAGTATATGCTGGAACCAACTCACCTAATTGGCAAGAATTTTCAGAGAATGAGGATGGGGAAATAGTTCTGGGGTATAGGGAAATGCTGGAAGAGTTAAGTGGATTGGTCTCTACCACTGAAAGTACTATGTACACCCTATTGGTATTAAAAAATGTTAATTAAATACAGTACTGTGCAAAAGTCTTAGACACCCTAGCTCTATATATATATATACACACACACCTAAGTCTTTTGCACAGAACTGTATTTTACTTGTGTTTTTCTTAAACTTGCTCATCAAACTACCTTTGAACTTGTAAATAATCAAAATATTCACAGAAGAATAAAGATACTTTACCAGTGGATGAACTCTCATTAATTTATCTGAGTTTATTCAATCTTGTTCTTTGTATTGTTATTTAATTGTGCACAATTTATTTAAGAATGCTGTAGTATTTCGTGAAAACGTATGACAGAAAGCGTCAATGGTAGACATTATGTCTATCCTTAAGACAATTGTGCCGAGAAAGTAGACATTATAAAGTGGCAAAAGAGCAGACAAGACACTGCTTGACTCACTTCCAGCAAAGATTACATTAGCTTTATTTGTCACATGTAAATCGAAACAAACGGTGAACTGCATCTTTTGCATCAAATCAAATCAGCAAGGATTGTTCTGAAGAAATCTGATAAGAGAGGAGAGTGGTCCATAGGAGAAAAGGAAGGAGGAGGGAACGGTGGAGGGGGGGGGGTGATAGGCAGGTGAGAAAAGGTAAAAGGCCAGAATGGGGAATAAAAGAAAAGGGAAGAGGGAGGGAAACTTTTTTTTAGCTGGGTGGAACAAGTGTTGTCACACTTCTGGCACCAACATAGCATCTCACAAACCACCATTGTTACTAGAGAAACTAAAGCAAATTAATGGAGCTAAAAGCTAAGAAGTTCCCTCCTACTAGGTTGCATCATCGTGTATGCATTAATTGCAATTATTTTATCGTCCCTAAGTATTGGAGAAATAGCAGAGGATTGGGCAGGTTCAATATTATACGTCTATTCAATAAGGGAGGAGGCAAAGAACAGGTAAGAATAAGAAAAATAATAAAATTATGAACATGAGAAATTCTGTAAATGCTGGAAATCCAAAGCAACACACACAAAATGTTGAAGGAACTCAGCAGGCCAGGCAGCATCTGTGGAAATGACCAAACAGTTGATTTTTCAGCTAAGACCCTTCTACAGGACTGGAAAGGAAGGGGGAAGATGTCAGAATAATAAGGTGAAGGGAGGAGAATGAGGATAGCTGAAAGATGATAGGTGAAGCCAGGTGGGTAGGAGAGTGGACCATAGGAGAAAGAGGATGAGGAGGGCCACCAGGGGAAGGTGATGCATAAGTGAGAGGAGGTAAGAGGCCAGAGTGGGGAATAGACGAAGAGTGGAGGGGGAGGATTTTTTTTTAACCAGAAGTAGAAATCGATATTCATGCAAATAGGCTGGATAAAAATCAATTATTAATTATTTAATAGGAGAACATTTGGGTCATGACAGTCTGGTCGAGCAGTGTCAGCATGGTTTTGTGAAAAGATAATCAAAGTTACCAGAGGTTTTTGAGAAATTTTGACCACAGTGGCTGGAGGTGAACCAGTAAACTTCCAGAAAGCATTTGACACAGTCCCTCACAAATGGTTGAATTTGAGAATGAGTACCATGCTGTTGAAGATCGATACAGCCTGGTTAACAAGCAGAAAGCATCACATATTTTGAAGAACCATTAAATCATTTTGAGGTTGAGGTCACTTGGAACCAGTGGAGTTCCACAAAGATTGGTGCTGGAACCACAATTGTTTACAATAAATATACATTGGTGGATGAAAATAAATCCACAGCAGCCCAAATTTGTGAATATCCTGGTGCAATTGTTCTTTGTGGAGCAATAGTTAGATCACATCCAGAGTCTTTTGGCCTTCCTATTTAAGGAATAATATAATTTCATTGGCTGATACCACGTTTAGAAGAATCGTCCAATGAAGAAAGGTTAAATAGGTTGGGTTCCAATCAGTGAAGCTTAAAGAACAAGAAGTAATCTTATGGAAGCACACACATTGCTTAAGCAGCTCTGGATGTGATAAAAGCTGAGTGGATGATTCTTCTCAGGGTAGGGTTCAGGACCAGAGAACGTGGTATCAAAATAAGGGACTTCCATAGACCAAGATAAAGAATTTCTGCTGAATATATTTGATGATATTATTGAATATCTTTGGCTCTCCCTGCCAGAGAATTCTCTGGGGGTAAGGACCTTATGTAATCAGCAAGGGAAAGTGAATTGAAGGAACATCAGAGCAGCTGTGATCTTGTTGCATGCCAGAGGAGGTTTGAGGAGCAGAATGGCATATCTCTGTTTCTACTTGTTATGGATTTATGGTTTGATATGCCCTACAGTATGGGTCTTATTTTTCTTAGTGTTTATTTCATTACATTTCAAGGTCTCTGGGTAATTCACCCTTTTTAAGGAAGCTAGTTTTCATCTATTTTCATATAATTCACTGCACAGATTTTGCATTTTTCATTTTACTTAGATTGAATCAGTGAATTGGCAGGTTTGGTTATGTGGTTAATGGTCCTGTCTCTGTCCCGATGGCTAACTGTGAGTAGATCAGTGATGCCTGGATTGCAGTGTTTGCATTCTGCCACCATCAATGCTAATTAAACCACAATCTACCAAAAATACTGGCTACTCCTAGTTTTTATTCAGTGGCATGAATTTAATTTGCGTATGTAAATTTCAATAGTCTCAATTTCTTTTCATTTTGGTTTAATTTTTTTTAAAAATCTACTGTTATAGTGACCATAAAAATAAAGTTTTTGTTGATTACTTACTGAACAACCAGAATTGTTGTTCCCTGGGACTCAGGAAAACTTAACACAATTTCAAATTTATTTGCTCCTTCAAGTTTGTAAGTTTTAGAATTCAAGTTATCAGAATATGCCAGAAAGTAGAGCAACACCTTGTGTTGATCATTATTAAAGCTGCAGCAGTGGGGTTCTTTAAAAAATGTTCAGATAGCATTAGAAAAGATCATCATTAAAAATCACTTTGTCATGCACAAAGGAGAACTAGTGTGTTGCTCACCTCGTCTCTTCATTGGAGAAACCAGTTACAAACTAGAAGGCTGCTTTGCAGGTCACTTTTGTTCAATTGCAGGGACAAGTCAATAACAAATTAAGCAATTCGTGTAATTTGTATTTTTATGTTTCTACTTGGCATCTCAGGATCACAAGGATGCATGAAACCTCCATTGTGTTCCATTTTGAATTTGCCAGGTTCCAGATGATGAAAAGAATTTGCACCTTGTTAGTAAGGAATAGTCCTGAGAATGTAAAATGGCTTTGTGTATGTAGTGTGTAATTTGGGTGACAATTAATCGTCATGATGATGGGTCTGTCATATGATGAAATGTTAAGTAGGTGAGCTGCATAATCTTGAGTTGAAAGGAAAGGGAAATTATTAAATCAAAATTTTTAAAAAATTCAGGAGCACACACAAACTGCTCGAGGAACTCAGCAGATTAAGCAGCATCTGTGGAAATGAATAAATTGTCGAAGTTTTGGGCTGAAACCCTTTTTCACAGTGAGCGGGACACATAACAACAACCCGCTGGTTTACGATGTTAAAAGACCATTTCGTTGCTTTCTTTCGTGCTCTGTGTCAGAAGATCGCAAAAACCTCAGGTCTTCAGGCCCACGGTGAAAGATTTTCCAGCCTCCTCGATGACTCACGAGTCTCCTACTGTGACACTGACCCTCAATCCGCCTGTCTCCAGAGCCCTGAGATCTTAGGCTTCTGAACACAATCGAGGCTCTCAGGTCAAATCCTTGGCATGCCGAGTAACAGCCAGTCGTGGAACCCCGAGAACGGGCCCCATTCCCACAAAGAACCGAAGCCAGCGTGTAACTCCAGGTTAGGGTCTTCAAAAGAACCCTGAAAGGGAAAACTAAAGATATTAAAGGTGGAAATAGAGCTATGTCCGAAGATGCAAGCAAAGGAGTTGCAGTTAGGCGCCATTGTCCCTCCTAGCTCCGCTAATGAGAATTTCTGACATTCAGCAGATAGCAAAGTTTGGAGTGCATTATCCAAGAGGACTTGGGAGATTTTGTTGATGAAAATATTGAAGATAGAAATCAAGAGAGTTGTAGATTCAGAAGAAGTCCAGAGATATGGAGTTATTGTAGAAAATGGAAATAAGATAAACAATTATTTTTGGCTGTATTGAATGACAAGGTGGATGTGAGGCCCTGAGTAGACTAATCTTGTTTCTGTTTCTTAGGTTTTTCTTTTGCAGAGATAGTAGAAGCTGAATTTTGACTTGTTTGTGTTTGGTTTAAGACAATTATTAGCAGTACATTGGAAATTCAGCTCGGCTTGCTGAAGCTGTTATGTTATTCTTGATTTGGGCAAAGGACTTTGCATTTGGTGTAGAGAGCCTACATGTGGTTAGATGGATTGGTCAGTAAGTTGCATAAATATTATAGTATGGAATGTGTATGCATTTTCTTAATAAAGTTGCAGCTGTGCTGTCGTCCATGTTCAGTGTTTTCCACAAGCGTTTGGATCACATGGATCAGCTGCAGCTCTTGCACCATGATATATGTCCTCCAGACCCATGTCACACATTGCTAAGAGGGGAGATCTATAATGGTGTCACCAGCAAATAAGTTTTTCTCAAAGCCACCTGTAATGCCTTGCTTAGGATTCAGCACCTGGCTGATTTGCGACTTGTCAGGCTTGAAACCGGTTTGCTTGCTTGTTATTTTCATGGAGCAGGTAACTTGAGATAATGAGCTCTTAATATTTGTGGAGGTAGCAATTTGAGGAAATTAATGAAAAACTCTTGTAAGAGAGAGGTTGTTGTCCAGCGTCAGAAGTGTGATATTGCAATTTTCTCTAAATTTTATGCATACAATGGTATGTCGCACATGGGTGGATTAATCTCAGCAGCTACTCTGTCATGACTGACCCCTTCTTCACATTTGTAATGCTGAGGTTTTATGAGGCATTTGTCAGACTGCACTTCGAATATTCTGAGCAGTTTTGGGCTCCTTATCTAGGAGAAGATATGCTGGCATTGGAGAGGATCCAGAGAAGATTAAAGAGAATGATCCCAGGAATGAAAGGGTTGACATGTGAGAAGCACTTGATAGCTCTGGGTCTGTACTTGGAGTTTAGAAGAATGAGGAGGATCTCATTGAAACTTATCGAATACTGAAAGGCCTATATAGAGTGGATGTGGAGAGGAAGTTTCCTATAATGGAAGGAGTGTAGGATCAGAGGGCACAGACTCAGAAGTGAGGGACATACATTTAGAACACAGATGAGGAGAAATTTCTTTAGTCAGAGGGTTGTGAATCTGTGGAATTCTTTGCCACAAGCAGCTGTGCAGGCCAAGTCAACGAGTTTATTTAAAGTGGAGATTGATAGGTTCTTGAATAATCAGGGGATTAAAGGTTACAGGAAGAAGATAGGAGGATAGGGGTTGAAAGAGATAATAAACCAGCCGTGATGGAATGGCGGAGCATACTCGATGGACCGAATAGTCTAATTCCGCTCCTGTGTCTTATAGTCTTTTTTTAAAATATCTGTTGAGTGCATGTGTTGTCAAAGACCTTCATATCATTGATTTTGTTTTTATCCCATTTGTGTTGCTGTGAAGAGATCTTCAAGGTATTTCTCCTTATACTCTTCTTGTATGTTTCCATTTCTTAATTTGTCATGTTTAAGTAATTGATGTACTAGCAAGTTGTCTTTAATATTGTCATGTTGCTCTGCTTTTGTAGATCATCACTCAGTTTCTGAGATGTCAATCAAACTACCTTGCTGTTTTATGTTACATATAAGTTCAGAAGGGTGTGTTAGTGAGTGATTAGATGGAAAATAGATGGAAAGTAAATGGAAATGTTATGTCACATACAGTATCAATGAACTGGAGACACAAGAGACTGCAGATGCTAGAACCTGAAGCAACAGATCTCCTTTCTATATCACTCTGCTGTTATGATCAGTTGTAAGCATAATGACTTCTGATCATTCCTTCACTGCTTTTTGCAGATTTGAAACTTGTATCAAAGATAGTTTTTTTTGTACGTTCCTTCTTAATCCCAAACATATTAACCATCCCTCCTGAGTAAGGCCATATCAGTTTGCAAGTAATCTCATTGGTTCTCACTTATTAACCCTGCAGTTTCCAAATGCTAGTTGTAGGAGCCATGCATCTGTTCTCTATCTGCATCGTAATCTGTGGGTATTATGGTAATGTCACATGAATGGGGATGTGGTAAATGTGAAGGCAATAATTATATCTTCATGCTTTGTTCATTGTAGTTTGTAGCTTGGGACCAACAGAGGTCATATCTTTAGCTGACCGCTCAATAACTTGCAATTAAACTTGGCTTACACTTGGGTACATTTAAGTTTTATCACTTCAAGATTGTATGTTTGCAAATTGCTAATAAAGGATTGAATACATATCCTTGACTTTTGGAGCAATTGTCACAGGAGTGAGGGTGCATCATCCAGGAATAACAAATCTGGTGTCGCTGGCAGCAGCAATTATTTTGGTTTTGGTTTGGCCACTACACTAGTTATGAATCATCAAAATCCAAAACAACACACACAAAATGCTGGAGGAACTCAGCAGGCCTGGCAGCATTTATGATAGATGATATGATAGATGCTGCCTGGCCTGCTGAGTTCCTCCAGCATTTTGTGTGTTGCTTTGCATTTTAAGCATCTGCAAATTTTCTTGTGTTTGTGATCTCTTTATTAGACTGATTCTGTTCACTTAAGAATACAAATTCCATATTTTTGTTATTAATACCTTGCTGAAATCATCCCATCAACAAACTGAACTAAACAAAACAACCCAAATGCGTGCATTAAGCAAAGCAACTGAAAATTTGGATAATGTTCTATTTTTAAAAGAAAGGGTGTTTGCAAATTCCAAGTGTGAAATTTTTTGTTATATTTTTGAAGTTGATTTTTTTTAGGATATTAAGTAATTTGCTCCAGTTACATAATTTTCCTTGTACTGTGCCATATTTCTATGCTATGAAATTGCAGAATGTGGTCCTCTGGGGGGAGAAGAAGTGCAAAGTTACTTTTTTCTTCAGGTAACTGGTACTAAAAGTGAAGTCACTAAATGCCTAGATATCAGTCTGACTTAATTTAGAAGCAATGCATATGGCAACAACATTACTCAATGCTCAGTATTTCTTACTAAATCATTTTGGCAAGAAGAAAATACAACCCATTAGGGAGCCATGCCTTTTTTTTGATATTAGTTGCATGCCATTGATAGTAATGTTATTGTTTACCATAGTGAATAGTATTACATATCAAAGGAAAATACAACAGTAAGCTAAAAAATTTCAGGCCGCCCTCAGGGTGAAAGAGCAACACCTTATATTCCGTCTGGGTAGTCTCCAACCTGATGATGGCATAAATTTCTCCCACCGATTAAAAAAGAATATTCCCTCCCCCCTTCCCCTCTATTCCCCTCTCTGGCCTCTTACCTCTTCTTAACTGCTTATAATCTCCCCCTTTCTCCTATGGTCCACTCTCCTATCAGATTCCTTCCTCTCCAGCCCTTTATCTTCCCTTCCCACCTGGCTACGCCTAACACCTTCTAACTATCCTCTTTCTCCTCCCCCCACCTTTTTATTCTGGTGTCTTCCCCCTTCCTTTCCAGTCAGGAAGAAGGGTCTTGGCCTGAAATATCAACTGTATTCAGTTCCATAGATGTTGCCTGACCTGCTGAGTTCTTCCCATCATCTTTTGTGTGTTGCTCAGGTAAAATATTCCTGGAACAGGTTGCTTTTCTTTTCTTTTTCAATCTTTTTATTAATTTCAAAATATAGAAACAAAACATAGCAATAATACAAATAGTAGGAGATACATTGTTACACTTAGGAAAAGTAATTGTAAAATCAAATAGTGTAAGTTAACAAAGTTCCCAATCATGTAGAACTGACAACGGATAATACAAATAAAAAAAACTGGAAAAAAAAATCCTGAAAAAGAAAAAAAACAAAACCAAAAAAAAAAACAAACCCCATCCCCAAAGAAAAACAAAATTAATCAACTAAACTAAAAGACTTGGGCAAAACTAACAACTTAAAAATGGAAAAGAAGAAAACGTTAGTGTCGACGACTCCCTCCCCCTCCAACAACGGTACAGAGAGATAAAACAAGTTTGGAAATGATCAAATTACATCAAATGAAAATGCTGAATGAATGGCCTCTAAGTTTTTTTCAAACTTAATGGAAGGGTCATAAACTGCACTTCTAATTTTCTCCAAATTCAAACACACCATAGTTTGTGAAAACCAATGAAATACCTTAGGAGGGTTAATCTCTTTCCAATTCAACAAAATGGACCTTCTAGCCATTAAAGTGAGAAATGCAATCATCCTTCGTGATGAAGAGGTTAAATTATTTAAATCTATCATTGGTAGTCCAAAGATAGCAGTAATTGGACGAGGTTGTAAGTCTATGTTCAGGACCGTTGAAATAATATCAAAAATATCTTTCCAATATTTCTCCAACAAGGGACATGACCAAAACATGTGGGTTAAAGAAGCTATCTCGAAATGACATCTGTCACATATTGGATTAATATAAGAGTAATAGCGAGATAGTTTATCTTTGCACATGTGAGCCCTGTGCACTACTTTAAACTGTATCAACCTATGCTTAGCACATACAGAGAATGCATTCACCAACTGAAGAATTTTTTCCCATTTTTCAGTTGGTATATTAATCTCAAGTTCTCTTTCCCAGTCAGGTTTAATTTTATTAGAAGCATCAGGACATAAATTCATAATTATATATAATTGCTACTACACTTTTCTGAGAGAGATTTAAATCTAGGATTTTTTCCAAAATGTCCATTGGATATGGGTGTGGAAAATTAGGGGAAACAGTAACTAAAAAGTTTCTAATCTGTAAATATCTAAAAAAGTGAGATCTGGGTAAGTTATATTTATTAGAGAGTTGATCAAAAGACATAAAAAAATTATCCAAAAATAAATCGCGAAAAGATATTATACCTTTGGTTTTCCAATCAAAGTAAGCTTGATCCATCGTGGAAGGTTGAAAAAGAAAATTTGATATGATGGGACTTGCTAGAATAAATTGATTAAACCCAAAAAATCTTCGGAATTGAAACCATATACGTAAAGTATGCTTAACTATTGGGTTATTCATTTGTTTATATAATTTAAAAGAAGTAAAAGGAAGTGAAGTTCCTAAAACCGAACCCAAGGAAAACCCTTGTAAATGAATTAGATTCAAGATTTACCCAATGAGGGTTTAAAGATACGTCCAAATCTCATAACCAAAATTTTAAATATCGAATATTAATTGCCCAGTAATAAAATCTAAAATTTGGGAGGGCGAGCCCCCCCTCCTTTTTAGATTTCTGTAGATACCTTTTACCTAACCTAGGACTTTTATTCTGCCAAATATATGAGGAAATTTTTGAATCTACGTTATCAAAAAAAGATTTTGGGATGAAAACTGGAACCGATTGGAATATATACAAAAATTTGGGTAAAATGATCATCTTAATAGCATTAATCCGACCAATCAAAGACAAAGAGATTGGCGACCATTTGGTAAATAAAAGTTTAATCTGATCAATTAAAGGTAAAAAATTAGCTTTAAATAAATCTTTATATTTTTTTGTAATTGTTATCCCTAAATATATAAATGAATCAGTAACCAATTTAAATGGTAAACGTCCATAAGTAGGTACATGCTTATTTAAAGGGAATAATTCACTCTTATCAAGATTCAATTTGTAACCAGAGAAGTTACTAAAATGAGCTAACAGATCTAAGATAGCAGGAATTGACTTCTCCGGGTTAGAGATGTATAACAACAAATCATCTGCATGTAATGATAATTTATGTATTTAGTTTCCACGGGTAATACCAACAATATTTGGCGAGTCACGAATAGCAATTGCTAAAGGTTCAAGAGCAATATTGAATAGTAAAGGACTAAGAGGGCAACCTTGCCTAGTGCCACGAAAAAGACGAAAAAAAGGAGATCTATAATTATTTGTACAAACCGAGGCTACCGGGGAGTAATATAACAATTTAATCCAAGATATAAATGTCAATTTAAAATTAAATTTCTCGAGAACATTAAATAAATAAGGCCATTCAACTCTGTCAAAGGCTTTCTCAGCATCTAAAGAGATAATACATTCCGGGGTAGTAAATGAGGGGGTATAAACAATATTTATTAACCTCCTAATATTAAAGGATGAATAGCGATTTTTAATAAATCCGGTTTGATCCATAGAAATAATTTGAGGTAACACCTTCTCCAATCTAGTTGCTAGAATTTTTGAAAAAATTTTTGAGTCTACATTCAGAAGAGATATCGGTCTGTATGATGCGCAATCAGTAGGGTCTTTATTCTTTTTAAGCATTAAGGAAATAGAGGCTTCGTAAAACGATTGTGGTAATTTACCTAAACTGATTGCCTCCTTGAATATTCTAGACAACTTAGAAGAAAGAATGGAGGAAAAAAATTTTTAAAAATTTCACTGTAAACCCATCCGGACCGGGTGCTTTACCGGAATTCAATGATGAGATTGCAGTTATTATTTCTTCCTCTGAAATGGAAGTTTCTAATGATAGGGACTCTTCGGTTGATAATTTCGGAAAACTCAATTTACCTAAAAAATCATGCATGAAATTAGAATCATGAGGAAAATCAGAGTGATGTAAAGAGGTATAAAATTCTTGAAAGGTTTGGTTTATCCCAACATGATCAACTGTGAAAGTATCATCCTGTTTGCAAATCTTAGTAATTTGACGTTTAACCGAATCAAATTTCAATTGGTTAGCCAGTAATTTACCTGATTTATCGCTATGAATATAAAAATCACTTCTAGTTCTCATTAATTGATTTTCGATTGAGGATAATAAGCTATGTTCCAATTGGAGTTCAACTCTGTGTTTGTACAGCTCCTTACTGGGAGAAATAGCATATTTTTTAGACTTCTTTAATTTTATCAACCAACAAAAGTATTTCATTGTTAACACGTCTTTTCAAACAGGCCGAATAGGAAATAATCTGACCACGGATATAAGCTTTAAAGGCATCCCAAACAGTTCCATTGGAAACTTCTTCCGTAGTATTAGTTGAAAAGAAGGAAATCAATCTGCTCCTTTATAAATTTGACAAAGTCCTGATCTTGAAGCAAAATAGGGTTAAACCGCCATTGTCTGCTAGTACAAGAGGTGTCCATTAACTTGATGGAAAGTTTCATTGGAGCATGATCTGAAATAACAATACTGTCATAATTACAATCAACTACATATGGAATCAAACGAGGGTCAATCAAGAAATAATCAATTCGGGAAAAAGAACGATGAACATGTGAAAAAAAGGAGAATTCCTTGTCATTTGGATGTAGAAATTTCCAAATTTCTGAAATCCCAGAATCCAACATAAAAGAGTTAATAATAGTAGCCGACTTATTCGGTAAAGCCGGACTAGCTATGGATCTGTCCAACATGGGATTCAAACATAAATTAAAATCACCGCCCATTATCAACATATACTCATTTAAGTTAGGAAAGGAAGTGAATAAGTGTTTAAAAAATTCAGGATAATCCACATTCGGAGCGTAAACATTAACCATAGCAACCTTTTTATTAAAAAGTACCCCAGTAATTAACAGAAATCTGCCATTAGGATCTGAAATAATGTCTTGATGAATAAATGTAATTGAAGGATCAATAAAAATTGAAACGCCTTTAATTTTGGCTTGAGCATTTGAGTGGTATTGTTGTTTTTTCCAAAACTTAAAGAAGCGTTGATTGTCCTCTTTCCTTACATGAGCCTCTTGTGCAAAAATAATATGAGCATTCAGTCTTTGGAACACTTTGAAAACCTTTTTCCGTTTTATTGGATGGTTTAAACCATTTGTATTCCAAGAGACAAAATTAATAGTATGAACCATAATTGAGAATTAACCCTTTGGTGAGTAAGGGGTTAACCATAATGTGAGCTCATGAAATCGGAAGAGGAATACATGATTAGAAAGGAACTGGAAATCTCGACACTGCGGACATCTTTGTAGTTCTGAATCAGCCCAATAGAAAAAATTAGAAAAGAAAAAGGCTATCCCATCCCCCAACCCCAAGAACCCCGAACTAAGCCAAAGAAGGCTGAAAAAAGCTCTAACTAAAACTAATTCTAACCCCATTTCTGCAGGGGGCAACTCCAAAAATATATGTTAAATAGGTGACCTCCTAGAGACTAATATATGTAAAAAATAACCAGTATAATAATTAGTCTACATAGTAAAAATTACTAAAATATATGAAATAAAAAAATCTTAGTCAATACGTATAATTGGTTATAGACGAGTAAATAAAAAATCGTTTCCAGAAGGAAAAAAAGGATTATGGGAAGAAGAAGCATAAGAACATGGCGTCCTGAAAAAAAACAAAGGAGGTTATACAAAAAGAAAGACAAGTCGCCATTTTAATTATGCAAAAACCAAAAATAGGAAACATATAACTAAAAATGATCGTCAGATCAGATCATTAATGATAACGAAAAAGGAAAAGTTAAAGCAAAAGATTAACTAAAGGAAAATGATGTTATTCACAGGAGATAAGTATTCTATATAAGTTATAGAATAACAACTATAGTAATAAACAAAGAACAAAAATCTTGGACTTATAAAAGACCTTCATCGCACGGTAGTAAAAGGTTTATTTTTCAAAAAATACCAGAAAGAAAAAAAAATTGGTGCTGGAAGCACCTGACACAGATTAAGAGAGGGTGTCTGTATCAGATGGGAAATTATCATCCAAAAAGCTTCGAGCAGCAGTTGTAGAGTGGAAGACACAACGATTTCCATCGGGAAGAGAGATTCTGAGACGTGCAGGATACAATAGTGCCGGTTTGAGATTTTTTTGATAGCATTCCGACATTAGAGGTTTAAAAGTCAGTCGTTCCTTCATCACTTCAGGACTGTAATCTTGAACTATCCTGAAGGAATGCTGGCGATACTTGATCATCCCTTGTCGACGAGCAATCTGGAGAAGTTGTTCTTTAACATTGACATAATGGAAACGAAGAATAACTGGTCTGGGTTTGGAAACAGCCGCTGCCGACTTTATCCACGGTATACGATGGGCGCGGTCGAGTAATGGAGGATCGTTGGGAAAAACTGAACCGAAGGAATCCTTTAAAAGTTGAGCAAAGAATATTGCAGGGTCTCCAACCTCAACATCCTCGGGTAAGCCAATTAAACATAAGTTTTGTCTTCTCGATCGATTCTCAAGATCAATAACTTTGGATTTAAGTTGTTGGAGTTGTTTAGTAGTCGAAGCTAGATTCTTCTCTAAGATCTCAACTTTTGTATCCGTCTTCTGAGACTTAGTATCCAGTTCAGAAATTTTTGCATCGTGTTTTTGAACATCAGAATCCAGGGATTTCAAAGAGTCCGTGATTGATTTTAAATCTTCACTGAGGCTTTGACGATGTTGTTCAAATTGAACAGTTAAACTTTCAGATAGTTTTATCCGATGCTGCTCAAACATTTCCTCCATAACTTCGTAAGTTAATTCCGTTTGTTTGGAATCGCCTTTCTTCTTTCCTCCGTTCCCATCAGCGTCTTTCCCATCTTTAGTTCTAGATCTCGTACTCATTTCTCTAAGCTCAAGAGTTACAGTTGACAAAAGGAAATCAATTAATCAGTAAATCAAGAAGATAAAGTAAATCTTCTGGTGTACTTAAAGTTGATTAGATCAAGGAGATCATAGGTTAAAAAAAGGATAATGAGATTGGAGCGAAGCCAAAGAGACGACCTCACTCCATGAGCGCTCCCTGCAGAATCGAACAGGTTGCTAGTGAAAGTACGCTCTTAAAGATTGTCATTCAGGAGCATATTTAGCAAATGGTGGTTGTGAAAGCAACACACACACAACGCTGGAGGAACTCAGCAGGCCAGGCAGCATCTATGGAAAAGAATACCGTGGATGTTTCAGGCGGAGACCCTTTGGCAGGACACTTCAGTCGACGTTTTGGGATGAGACCCTTCAGCAGGACTTCAGCCAGGCCTGCTGAGTTCCTCCAGCAATTTGTGTGTGTTGCTTGGATTTCCAGCATCTGCAGACTTTCTCTTGTTGGTGGTTGTGAAAAGTTAGTTTTCCAATACAAGTGTACAGTGGGGTTCCCCAGCAGTTGGCAATGGGCCTGCTGTTTTAATGATTTGGGTGTACACGGAACAGTTTTCAAAATTTGCAATTGACACCAAATGTAAAAGCCTAGTGAGCTGTGGGGAGGATAGTAATCCCTTTCAGAGGTATCAATAGGCCAATGGAATGGGCAAATAGGTGGCAGAGAAATTCCATTTTAGTAAGGAGATTGAAAAGTGGCGATGTAATCTACATTGTCGACATTACCTGTGGGAATCAATGGTGGAAAGAGCAGCTTTAAATTCCAGTGTATTAAGATATTGGATGACTGTCCTGGGCCCAGAACATATATCCAATTATAAGGAAAGCGCTAAACATCTTTACTTTCTTAGAAGGTTAAAGAAACTTAGCTTGGTCATTGAACACTCTGACAAACTTCTGCACATGTACTGTTAAAAGTATCCTGATTAGTTGCATTATGGTATGGTATGATAATACAAATGCATGGGGATGTAAAATTCTGCAGAGAGTAGTGGGTTCTGCATACTATATCACAGGCACATCTCTTCCCACCATTGGTAGTATTTCAAGAAAGCAATGTCTGTTCTCAAAGATCCCCACCATGCAGGCTATGTCTTTTTGCAGCTACCATCACACAGGAGGCATAAATTTCCCATCGTGTTTAAGAACAGCTACTTTCCTTCATCTGTTCAGTTCTTGAACTAATCAGAAAAATCCTAATGTTACAGTTCAGAACCCTTATAACCACTTTGAACTAAAATATACTTTTTCTTCTGTTCTAGTTGTGTTCTTTCTTGTAAAAAATTGTCAATAATTTATGTTTTCTTGTACATGCTGCTTATATCTATGCTCTGTGAAGCAGCTGCAAGTGATTTTTTTTATTGCAACTGTGCAGAGGTACTTGTGCATATGAATATTAGAACATCAGCTTCAGTTTTGGTAAAGATCTGAAACATTTTGAGAGGGGCAAAGATATTTTACCAAATTGGTGACAGAGATTGGATGTATAGGTAGAGTATGCAAGCTGTGGTTATTCTCTTTTGAACAGTGAATATTGTGAGGTATCTGATAGTATTTAATATCATGAGAATTATAATCTGTGTGGATAGAAACTGTTACCCTTTGTGAAACAATTACTAAGTCAGAGAAGTAAAATAACAGTGACTAAAGAAGTAAGGCAAAAATGACAGACAAAATGCTGGAGGAACTTAGCAGATCAGGCAGCATCTGTGGAAATAAATAAACAGTTGATGTTTTGAGCCAAGACCCTTCTTTAGGACTGGGAAGGAAAGGGGGGAAGATGCCAGAATAAAAAGGTGGGTGGAGAGGGAAAGGAGGCTAGCTGGAAGGTAACAGGTAAAACCAGGTGGGTGGGAATGGTCAAGGCCTGGAGAAGAAGGAATCTGATAGGAGAAGAGAATGGACCACAGGAGAAAGAGAAGGGGGGGACCCAGGGGGGAGTAATAGGCAGGTGAGAAGAAGTAAAAGGTCAGAGTGGGGAATAGAGGAAGAGGGGGAGGGTAATTTGTTAACCAGAAGAAGAAATCGGTATTCATGCCATCAATTTGGAGGAACCCAGACGGAATATAAGGTGTTGCTCCTCCACCCTGAGGGTGGCCTCATCTTGGTACAAGAGGAGACCATGGACCAACACATCAGCATGGGAATGGGAATCAGAATTAAAATGTTTGGCCACTGGGAAGTCCTGCTTTTGGCAGATGGTGCAGAGGTGCTTAAACAAATACATTTTTGTGAAGTGAGTGGTTAGGTTCTGGCTGTTGCCTGGGGTCTTAGTGTGGAGGCCCATTTAGTTTTTAGCATTGAAGAGAAATTGGGTAAATGAAAAGTACAATGTACATGGGCCCCTGTGGAGAGTATGATGTAGTAGGACAAAGTGGATTAATTTTATGATGACTGGTGTGTACTGAATGGCCTCTTTCATTCTGTAATCCTTCTGTGTTTCTGAGAATTGCTGGAAGATATAATTGTTACTGATACAGCATGATTGTTTTCAGAACATTTAGAAGTTGATAATGGTGGATATTATGATGCCTGTAATTTGTGAACATTACCAACAAACTCACAGATTTGTCTTATATTGCCTCAAAGATTTCACACAAGTTACAAGCAGGAAGGGCATTCCATTTTACCTTTCCTACTCATGACTTCTTGTCTACCTGCACCTGAGATCCAACAGTTTATAGAAATGTTTCTATCATGGGGCCTCTTATAACTGCCAAAAGTAGCAAATTCTTAATTTTTAAGACGAGCTGTTCTTTAGAATTAATTGTAGATTGATTGTTGTTGAATAAGAGTGTAATGTTAAGTTTCACCCAATGCAAAATCTGGGCTTGATAATTAGAGCCTATTTTAAAAAAAACACAAAATCTTACAGTTATGTATGATATGGTATTTGTTTATAATTGTAAACTGCCGTGTTTCTGCTTTCACTTAAACTGCTTAGCAGACAATACAAAGCTCCGGGGGAGGAGGATAAATTTACTGATGATATTTACAGTGCAGTAGTATAGAATACTAGAAACATTTATCTCCTTCTGAAAGTTGGAGAAACCTAATAAAAGAGAATAAATGAATTAACAAAAAAGGCAATTTATAACAAACCAGTGAGCAGACTAGACATTTGTTGACTGTGTACCATTTTAACTTCACTTTAGTGAAAGCAAACACTTAAGGTTGATTTATGGTTCGAACTGATCTGCCAACATAGCAAGTATCATATGTTGGCAGATCAGTTCATCTGCGAATTTCAGAAGTCTAAGATGACCTGGGACTCAAATTCTACTCCACCTGACTGTCCACTCTATTGTATTCTTCACTTAGCCCCATGGCAAATAATGACATGCTAAAGAAAGGGTTTGATATACTTTGCATCCACCCTTCAATTTTATGCCAGAGAGCGCTGATGTACTGTTTGAAAAAATATGTGTCTGACTTATTTTACATTTTTTTATTTGCCTGTATTTTACTACTTGTTGAATTAAATACATTTATTTTTGTTTCACTTCTTGGATCTATTTAATTTTAAATGACAGTGATTTGTGTACTGTTGGAAGTTATCATGCATTCTGGGAATGGGTTCTCAGGGGCAATAGCACTTTTGACCTACTTATCGTTTGCAACTTTGGCCACCTTGCCAGATCCCTGTTGGATCTTGAGGGTTATTTCCACATTAGGGGAAGTGCAATTAACCACTGGACTAATTGGTTGAGGTGTACTAACTTTTACAACCAATTGTAGTGTACTAACATTGGATGCAGTGTACATTCCATCTCTGGCTAACGTCAAGTTGGCACTGGAAGAGCTGAACACTGTTATCGACAGTCATGAGACAGCGCACATTGATCACTGTGGGGAACTTCAACCAAGCCAGCTTGAAGAAGTCTCTGACAGACTATCACCAACATGTCACCTGTGGAATCAAAGGAGCCAACACACTTGACTACTATTGTACCTACTTCAGGACGCCTGCCTTGCCATCCCACATCTGCACTTTGCCAAGTTTGATCACCTGGCTGTAATTCTACTCCCATCATACAGCCAAAGAGTGAGGGCCACAAAGGTATGGTCAAGGGTGGAGGAGGAACATGCACAGGACTAGACCATATTCAGCGATTCATCTTTGGATCTTAATGAATGTGCTGCAGTTGTAACCAACGTCATCAAGATCTACTGAATGTGGATGAGTGTCTGTCTTCAAGAACATAACTAAACCAGAAGCTGTGGCTGAACTAGGAGATTCAGAGTTTTCTGAAGGCTAGATCTGTGGCATTCAAGAGCAGGGATAAAGAACTCTACGAGAAGTTGAGGTACAACGTATGGAAGGCCATCGTAAGAGTGAAAAAGCAATTCTCTATGAAGTCAGAGCATGTCATTTGTGACAGTATTTACATGCAATTACTTCCTGTAAGATGAAACCGAACATTATAAATGGCTGTGATGCTTCTCTCTGATGAGCTCAATACCTCTTATGCATGCTTTGACACGGAAAATAAACTACTCAGCTGTGAATCCCTACAGCACCTGTGACCTTTGATATCTGTCTGGGAAGCCGACATCAGAACATCTTTCAGGAATGTAAACCCTCACGAGGTGTCAGGTTCTGGTAGTGTACCAAGTAGTGCACTAAAAACCGGTGCCAGCCGACTATCTGAAGTGTTCAAGGACATCTTAGGCCTCAGACTGTACAGTCAGAGGTTCCCACATGCTTCAAAATGGTATTAATCTTATCAGTACCTGAGTAGAGCTAGGTGAGCTGCCTCAATAGTGATTGCCAGGTAGAAATCTCATTTACTGTGATGAAATGCTTTGAGAGGTTGGTCATGGCTAAAGTTAACCACTGCCTGAGCACTGGATCCACTGCAATTTGCCTACCACCACAGCAGATTTACAGCACATGCAATCTCACTGGCTGTTCACTTGGCCTTGGACACCTGTACGTGCATAAGAGGTATTGAGCTCATCAGAGAGAAGCATCACAGCCGCTTATAAGGTCAGGCTTCTGCCTATTGATCACAGCTCAGGGTTAAACACCATCACTCCCTCAGTACTAATCAACAAGCTTCAAAACCTAGGCCTCTTACTGGATCCTTTGTTTCTTCATCAGGGGACCACAGTGAGTTTGGATTGGAAATAACATCTCCACACCACTGACATTCAACACAGAAACACCTCAAGGATGCATGCTCAGCCCACTTCTCTACACTTCCTACGCAATGGTTGTGTTGCTGGGTATGTAGAGCTCAAATACCATCCATAAATTTGCCATTTACACAACTGTTGTTGGCAGAGTCTCAGATGCTGATGAAGAAGTATACAGGAGTGCGATATATCAGCTGATTTTGTGGTGTCCTAATAAAAACCTTGCACTCAATGTCAGTAAATCCAAGGAATTGATGGTGGACTTCAGGAAGGGGAAGTTGGGAGAACACACAGTACTCCTCAGTGCCGTGTCATTGGTGGGAAGGGTGAACAGCTTTAAGTTTCTAGGTTTCAACATCTCAGAGGATCTATTGTGGGCCCAACATATCGATGCAATCACAATGAAAACATGCACAAGGCACTACTTCATTAGGAGTTTGAGGAGATTTGTTACATCACCAAAGCATCTAGCATATTTCTACAGATGTACTGTGGAGAGCATTTTGACTAGTTACATCACTGGCTCATGGTACGAAGGCTCATGGACAGGATCAAAACATGCTGTGCAGGGTTGTAAACTCAGCCAGCTCCATTATGGGCACTAGCCTCCATAGCATTGAGGGCATCTTTAAAAAGTGATGCATCAGTGCAGCAGCATCCATCACTAAGGATCCTCACTATCCAGGAAATACCTTCTTCTCATTATTACCATCAGGGAGGAGGTACAGAAGCCTGAAGACCCACACCCAACATTTGAGAAACAGTTTCTTCTCCTCCACCATCAGATTTCTGATTGGTCCATGAAAACCACCTCACTATTTTGCTCTATTTTAGCACTGTGTTTTTAATATTTTCTCATGTAGATTTTTTTTTAGTGTATTGCACCATACTGTGCTGCAAAACAACAAATTCCATGACATAGGTCGGTGATAATAAACCTGATTCTGATTCTGAAACGTTAGATGACCCAGCCAGTCGTGTGTTACTTCAAATGAAAGTAGGTGTTGTACATAAAAATACCTTTTTCTTCTGTGTATCATACAATGTGCTTCAGGCAATGTTAATTAAAGATTTATGGCTGATATAGGAAAAGGCAAAATCATCTAAGTCTTTCATACTTCAATTCAAATGACCTAGATGATGAGTTATAACTATTAATCACCCTTCATTGAATTTGAAGACCAATATTTATTGCTTATTCCTAATTGCACTTGAAGAGTTGGCCACATTTCTGAGACCTGAAGTCACAAATACTACAGGTAAATGCAGTAGAAGTCCTTCCCTAAAATACTAATTGATAGTTTACTGCCATTGATATGAACAATTCTAAATATATTTTTTAAAGTCTTGATTTATAGTACAGTACTGTGACATAACCATCATGCTATTGTCACTATTAATATCGGCCATGGTACTGGAGACAGTTTCCCTCCAAATGTGAGTTTTTCATCTCTCTTGGACGTGGGTGAAGTCTCTTTCAACACCACACTGGAAACCATACTCTACTGGCCACTTCTCAACAATGTCCTGGCTTGTTTGCCTCTCATTTATGTTCAGACCTCTGGAAGGAGAGAGGGATCTAAATGAATGACATACGAACTCAGAGGTAAGAACGCTAACTACTGAGCCATGAAAGATCTACACAGCTGGCAGAGTTCTTCATGTGAATTCATTGGTATCTTTCACATTATATACATTGGCTCATTTCTAGCAGTTAGTGGTGAGCTGCCCGTGTGTGCCATTGATTTCAGAAATGCATTTTCACTTAGTTTTTTTTCCCACATTGATCCAATAAGAACTGACAGAACAAATCT
This sequence comes from Mobula hypostoma, assembly GCF_963921235.1. Lineage (NCBI taxonomy): Eukaryota > Metazoa > Chordata > Chondrichthyes > Myliobatiformes > Myliobatidae > Mobula > Mobula hypostoma. The sequence goes on from NC_086116.1 coordinate 25,886,191, forward strand.
GGCTCCAATCTCAGAGAAAAGGCCCATGCGTAACTCGTAATTATTGGTATTCTGGAGGTTGAGAAGGTGTTGAAAACAAGCTCTTCCCATGTAGTTGATGAAATAAACTCTCAGTTGGTTAAAATCTGTCACTCTGGCTTAATTAGCTATCAAAGTATTACATATTTCTAACAATAAACAATTCCTAAACGTATTCCAACATCATTCAACTGAAAATTCTTGGAAGACTCAATAGGTTAAACAGCATGAGTGGAGGGAGGAATAGTCAATATTTTAGGTTAACTGAAAATAGAGATACAGAGCCATAGAAAAGTACAGCATAGAAAGAGGCCCATCGGCCCATCTAGTTCATGCCAAGCCATTTAAACTGCCTACTCCCATTGACCTGCACTGGAACTATAGCCCTTCATATCCCTAGCATCTATGTACCTATCCAAACTTAAATGTTGAAATCGAGCTTGCATCCACCACTTGCGCAGGCAGCTCATTCCACACTCTCACAACCCTCTGAGTGAAGAAGTTACCCATCATGCTCCCCTTAAAACTTTTCACCTTTCACTCTTAACATATGACCTCTAGTTGCAGTCCCACCCAACATCAGTGGAAAAAGCCTGCTTGCACTTACTCTATCAACGTCTCTCATAATTTTGTATACCTCTATCAAATCTCCTCTCAATCTTCTCCATTCCAAGGAGTGACATCCTAACCTATTCAATGTTTCCTTATAACTCAGATCCTCCAGACCCAGCAACATCCTTGTAAATTTTCTGTACCCTTTCAATCTTATTTACATCTTTCCTGTGGGTAGGTGACCAGAACAATACTCCATGCTAGGCCTCACCAATGTCTTATACAACTTCAACATAAATCTCATCTCCTATATTCAGTATTTTGATTTATGAAGGCCAATGTGCCAAAAGCTTTCTTTACCACCCTATCAATCTGTGACACCACTTTCAATGAATTATGGACCTGTATTCCCAGATCACTTTGTTCTACCTCAGCCCCTACTCTGGTTAGTCCTTCTGAAGTGCAATACCTTACACTTGTCTGCATTAAGTTCCATGTGCCATTTTCCAGCTCATTTTTCCATTTGGTCCATACCCCACTGCAAGCAATGATAGTCTTCCTCGCTGTCCACAACAAACCAACCTTGGTGTCATCTGCAGGTTTGTTGATCCAATTCACAACATTATCATCCAATAGTTCGAAATGAAGCATGCTTTGCTCTGGTCTTTCATTATCTTACTACTTAATTGTTAATTCCTTTGTAGCCAAACAATTAATTGTTTGTATTTTGTATTTCTACACATGTACATGTAATTGTTTAGTACATTTCCTAGAGGCCACAAAATGTATATTAAATTGTTTAGTGTGCCCTTCTTTGGTGCTACATTATTTGAATAGGGGCTTTCTGATAACTTGACTATTATCTGTAAATTTCAATGGGTTTTTTCTTATCAATGCATATTAAAAGAGCTGACTAGGCAGCAGTGCCATCTTTTTTTTTGCTCTTCTCTCTCTTGACTTACTAGACTGCTATCACTGTCTGTTTTAAATGTCCTTTATTCTATTAACACTTAATAAAAACAATTGTGAAACAACAATTTTTGTGGATCTTTCTTGGCTTCCAAAAGAACCTTCGGTTTAAAAACACCAGAAGCCAACAATTTGGAGTAGTTGACAGGACGCTTTCAACGAATCAGGATCAAACTCCAAATCAGATTGATTATCACTGGCATGTGTGGTGAAATTTATTAATGTAGCAGCAGCAGTATAATGCAATACATGATAATATAGAAATAAATAAACGAGCAAATCAATTATGGTAAATAGTCTTCTGTACCTCCTTCCTGATGGTTACAATGAGAAGAGGGCATGCCCTGGGTGATGAGGGTCCTTAATAAAGGGCATCACTTTTCTGAGGCGCCACTCCTTGAAGATCTCTTGGGTTCTATGGAGGCTAGTCCCAAGATGGAGCTGACGAATTTTATGATTCTCGATAGCTTATTTTGGCCCTGTGCAGCACCTCCCCTGTATCAGACAGTGAGGCAGCCTGTCAGCATGCTTTCCACAGTACAGCTATAGAAGTCTTAGAGTGTTTTGGTTGACAAACCAAATCTCCTCAAACTCCTAAAGAAATATAGCTGCTTTAAGGATAATTTAAGGACTTAGAGGAATTGTAGACAAAGTGGAATTTTTTTTGGTGCCTGAACTAAATGAGAGGTAAGTTTTCTCTCTAATTCCAATTTGTCTGAGAGAAAAATGTAGTTCTGGCTTCAATACATCATCAGATGGAAGTTAGGAGTGCAGAAACTTCTACATTGCTAGTTTGAAAAAAACGATCTGTAAAAATTAAACATGGAAGCTGGTGGCAGCACATGCAGGCTGGAAGAGCGCTAATTAACTATGCAAGGTGTGCCACATGCAAGCCGGTAGAGTGCTAATTAAATATGCAAGCAGGTAGAGTGTTAATTAAATACATGCATGCGGTAGGGTCATGTGCAAGCTGGTGGAGTATGCAAGAAAATTTTGGATTGCAGGACAACCTGTTAAAATTTCAGTTGCGATCTATTAATATTTCAAGATCACAGTCAAAGTAATAGAAGTACTTACAATTAAGGTTGAATGAAAACAATGGTGAAAGTCATGAACCCAACTACATAATCTCCAGTTACAGGGGAACTAATAACTGATGGTCTGAGCATTTCAGCCTCCCTGACGCGACCCAGGCAGGGTTGATCAAGCCCGGCTTGTGTTTACCCCATGGACGAGGATACCGAGAGGCATGTAATTCTGAGGGTAATGATATTTTTAAACATCATTACCTGGCATCTGTATGTCTGGGCTTGCATGGGTTAAATTGACAAATTTGAATAAAACATTCCAGTTTAATGAGATTAATGAGAAAATCTGGATGGAATATACCGTCAATGTTTAGTCTAATGGAACATGGCTCTTGGATAATATTGTGAGAGTATGGGATAAGATCCAGAAAATGACTTCAAGCAAGAAAAGGACTGACTGGGGGATGGCAGTTTTAATGCAGTTAATGAATTATGAACATACTTAGTGAGGAGAACACACTGTCGGCTTGATCGAATGTGTGAGCAAATGCAAGAGTGAATTGGCAAGTAAAGATGTTTACTAATTGAAAGATACATGAAATTTGAATTAAAATACAACGAAGTATGATATAGACAGTTAAAAGTCTAAGGAATAAATCTCTGCATTAACTGAATGAGCAAAAGAATAACATGGTAATCAAATTGAAGTGCAATGTAAAGAGCTCCAACTGGACTGAGTCATTTTCAAAGAGCAACACGCACAGAATGCTGGAGGAATTCAGCAAGCCAGGCAACATCTGTGGAAAAGAGTAAACAGTCGCCATTTCAGGCTGAGACCCTGAAATGAAGGGGAGAAGTCAGAATAAGAAGGTGGGGGGAAGGGAGGAGAAATCAAGGTGGCAGGTGATAGGTAAAACCTGAAGAGGGTGAGGGGTGAAGTAAAAAGCTGGGAAGTTGATTGGTGAAAGAGATAAAGGAGATGAGGGAATCTGACAGGAGAGGATAGAAGACTGTGGGAGAAAGAGAAGGACGAGGAACTCCGGAGGGAGGTGATGGGCAGGTAAGGAGATAAGGTGATAGAGGGAAACAGGAATGGTGAAGGAGAGGAGGGGGGAGCAATTACTGGAGATTTGAGAAATCCATGTTCATGCTGTCAGGATGGAGGCTACCCAGATGGAATATGGGGTGTTGTTCTTCCAATCTGGGTGTGACCTCACCTTGTGGCAGTTGAGGAGGCCATGAACTGACATGTCAGAATGGGAATGGGAAGTAAAATTGAAATGGGTGGCCACTAGGAGATCCTGCTTTTTGTGGCAGATGGCGCAAAGGTGCTCAGCAAAGTGGTCTCCCAATCTTTGTCGGGTCTCACCAATATACAGGAGGCTATACTGGGAGCACCGGATACAGTAGATGACCCCAACAGACTTGTAGGCGAAGTGTCGCCTCACCCAGAAAGACCGTTTGAGGCCCATATGGTTACCACAATTAAGTGCTCCTGCCCTGTTTAATCCATTTGTACACTTACAAGCGGACTACATTACTTTGCCAAAGTGTCAAGGATACTTTGTCATACTGGTAAGAGTGCACGTATTTCCGAGATGGGTGGAAGCTACTCTAGCAAGGGAAGCCATTGCCACGCACACAGCCAAAACTCTGAATAAGGACTGTTTTCCTAGATGGGGATTGTCATGTGACATTAATTCTGACCGTGGTACACATTTCACTGGGAGTGTTTGTCAGGAATTATGTCAGCATTGATTAGTCTTTTCATTGTTCACATCACCCAGAGTCATCAGGACAAGTTGAATGAATGATTGGAACCTGTGCAAAAGTCTTATGCACACATAAAAAAAATTCTGTAAAGTGAAGATACTTTCAAAAATAATGAAATGAAAAGTCTCTAAATATGAAGAAATACTATTAAGAGCAGTAAACAGTAAAATAAAACTGATATCAGAATTTGGTGTGACCATCATTTGGCCTTTAAAACTGCATCAATTTTCTTAGGTACACTGATATGCAGTTTTATAAGAAAATTGGTTGATAGGTTGTTCCAAGCATCTTGGAAAACTTACCACAGTTCTTCTGCAGATTTTGGCTGTCTTGCGTGCTTCTGTTTCTCCAGATAATCCCAGACAGCCTCGATGATGTTGAAATCAGGGCTCTGTGAAGCCCTACCATCTGTTGCAAAACTCCTTGTTCTTTTTGCTGAAGATATTTCTTTATGACTTTGGCTTTGTGTTTGGGGTCATTGTCCTGAACGCCAGGCACTGCAAGCAAGAGATACCCGACAAAGACAACAAGCACTGTGGTTAACTTGACCCAGTGCCTACGCTACTGGCCTGCAATGAGCAGATCACTAACCAGCCAGAAGACTTCAAGCAAAATCCACAACTGCTGGACATTATGAAGACTTCAGAAAAAAACTTTGGATTAAAGACATCAGAATCTAACAACATATCTTTAAAATTTAAGTGTTCTCAGCAAGTGACAAAGGTGATTGATGAGATAAGGGCAGGGAATAAATGTACGGCATTTGATTTGCTGATCCTCGGTGTTCTGCAAGGATCAGTACTGGGAATCTGTAGATTGGTTTGTTAATAACTTTGCAGGTGACCCAAAAATTGGCAGGGATCTGGACAGACAGTATAGCAGGATATAGATTAGGTAGGAGTATATCAGTGGACAAATGGTAGTCTGGACAAGTATGAGCTATCACACTTTAGGGGGTCAAGTGTAAGAAGATTAAATGGCAGAACCCTTGAGAGCATTAATGTACAGAGGGAACTTGGGGTGCAAGTCCATAGATCCCCAAAAATAACAATATATCCAGCGGGACCTCACCCCAATAATTTGCTGTCCTATCTGGCCCCACCTCTGAAAAGCCCAATCTGTTTGGCGTTCACTCCTATATTGGCTGAAGTGACTGCCTTCTGACATTCTCTGTTTGTCTGTCTGTCAGAGTTCAATGTTTGACTCTTAAGAGTACAAAAATTCCAGTTAATGACAGAGCAAATATGCCTGTGACCATGCTTGATAGTCTAAGTGACAAAATTTAGTTTGGCCTCTCAGCTCTCCTCAGTCTCTGGCAAAAGGGTGCAAAATAACTGAGCTGTATGTGCCTTCTTTATGCTTGGCTGCTGCAATTGAGAACATCTCATACTTGCATCACTGTAAATCATATCTTGAGCAGCCAGCCCCCTGCTCTGGGTCAGCATCTGTGCTCTGCCTTCAATGCTGTTTGTTTACAAAGCTGTCTATTTAACTTTGTACTGATTATTGCTTGCAAATTCCATTAAGAACTGAAGATTGTTTCTCATTCAAATTAATATCTACTATATTTGCATAATTCTGTAAGTCCTGAATCCCTTACAATTACCAGTTAGCAAGATGAATCCCACAGTCCACACCCACAAAGGATGGAATGTAATACCAGATACTAGCAATGCATAAAGCACAGCTATTGCCTTTTCTTCTGCCCCTCTATCTCTGTATGGCACGCCTAAAAGCTCATGTGACCAAAGTTCAGCTCAAACTTTGCTGCTTTTCAATGGTGCATTTTTTATGTAGTAACATCCACGTGCAGTGCTTTGAAATGTCTCAATATATTGAAGAAGTTATTTAATAATAAGGCTTTGCTTTTTAGCTGACCCTTTGTATTTGGAATGCTTTGCTAACTCTTTTTTAATTGCAGAAATCGGCAAAGAGCTGAGCAATTTAGATTTGGAATTGGTGATGCGTGTTTCCCCAAAATAGGCACATGTTCTTGGAAATGGTCCAAGTTTTCTAAACCTGATATTAAATGTTAACCACGGCCAATATTTTCAGAGTCATCGAGTTGTATCTTCCCTTTTATTTAAAAAAAACTCTAAAAATGAGTATAAACATAATTAACAAAAATATAAAATATTGACTATTTACATCTGGGGTGGAAAATAAGCAGCCATGATGCTGTGTGTATAGCACTGTAGAATATGAAAAATAATTCATCTGGTTTCAGTGGTGGTCCTTCGTGGTTGGGTAAAGTGCAACTTAAGATGGTTAATAATGTGAGCCATTAAAGTAAAGATTGACCACCTGTCTCTTTAATAACTATGAAATGTAACTGCAGTTAAGTTTGAAGTTGCTTGTCTAAATTGGACTGTAGTGCTTTCTCCTTGGGTTTTAAAGTCAAACTTACGTTATTGCTTATATTTCTATTGCTTCATGTTTTTATCTACCTCTCATTTGAAGGCAGACCAGTATATATCAGGACACCTGAATCAAGTTTGAGTTTACTGATCTTTCAACCATACATGAATACCTATGAATGCAGCCAAACAAAACACCGACACTCCAGGGCCAATGTAAATAACACAGTACCAACAGTCATACGCAGCACAAGTCATATTTAGCACATATAAGATAGCAAGCACAAATAAGGTATCAATAAAATACAGTCACACAAATAAATATAGTCCAAGACCCTGAGTGCATGAATGTTGCAATTGCTTGCAGTCAAACACAATATGGTTTGTCTTCTGCTGAGTGAATACTGGAGACAGCGCAGAGCTCAGCTTGGACATTGCATCATACTGCCCCCAGTACGTTAGCAGAGCAATCCTTAACACCTCTCCTGTGGGTGGCTGTAAGTAGGTGACACCGTGGCTCGAGACATAGTCCTCGCTATGACCGAAGACATGAAGCTCCCCCACCATCTGCTGCTACCGCCCATTGATAAATCAGTGAATCAGGACTCGCAGCATTTCATGTTAACAATGTCTAGCAATTGCAGGAAAAGCGTTAAGACAATCACTGGCTGTTAAACTGTGCACCGCCTTCATGCACTGACTCCTCTGACACCGGCAGCAGCACGATCTGCACCAAACTTGGTAAGATGGTGACGTGTTCAATTGCAGCGGCTTCTACAAGGTCAACCAAAGGTGTTATTGTTCTTCTCAAACTTTTTTTTATGATTGGAGAAGCTGTAGGAGCTGGATCTGGTGCTGATCATGCTGCTGCCTGCATCAGAGAAGCGTCAGAGGGGTTGGAGTAATGCTGTTTCATTTGGCTGTATTCATGGGTATTCACATATGGTTGAATGACAATTGTCCAGCTTCTTCAGTTCTCAGTAAGCGAGCAATTTGCTGATGGGGGTAGACCTGCAGTACTTCAAGTTCTTAATGTCCAACAGGGTCTTGCGTTCATAAAAAAATACATTTAAAACACCTTTAGTTGACCCTGTAGATGCCGCTGTGACCAAGCACGCTGCCATCTTACCGGAAGGTAGGATCAATACTGTTGTCTAGCTTCAGTTACTTTAAAAGGATCACAGAGCATGTTCACTTAAACAACAGTTTTATTTCATATTAAGACCATAAAACTTAAGAATATCTTTAAAACTAAATCTAATCAGCTTGCAAATTGTTATATCCTTGAAGAAAGATTGCTATAGTTATATGCATTGCAGAATAACAATGTCCAACTTTGTTTGATCTATAGTTGGAATACAGCTCCATAGTTTTTGATCTGTTTTCATGGTGAAGACATTGACCGCTGGGCTTCCTCTAGAGGTCACTCTTGCTACTTTAAGCTTGAGTGTTTTCAAAATGAGAAGCAACTGTAACATTGAAAGTATTATTCTGAATATCTTAACAGTGCCTTTTAGATGTAGTTCATTATCTTCAGATATCATCCATGTTTGAATGACACATAATCCATGTATATTTTTACATGGTGTATTTGTATGGTACACACAGTGAGATTCTGCCGAACATTAATTGGTTATGGTGCTTGTGATTCTCTAGGTACATTACCTTCATACATTTTAATCTGTTTGGCCCATAGCCTGTTGAGAACCTCTGCTGTTCTCATGGCTGCATATTGTTGTACCTGAAACCTAGTACATATCCCTGCCTTGTGCTGGCACTCCTGCACCACTGAAGTACCCACGGCTCGCTGTAAGGCTGTGGGAGAGGAGCAGAGTGCAGCGCTGAGATGTGGGGTCAGGGTCTGCACTCTGGTAACATGATGAAAGTCGGCGGTTGCTGGTGACTGGCTGGATCACATTGCCTCTCATCACCTTTTGGAGGTTTTGGTGGCTACTGTAGCCCCTCTGTCTGGCTGCACAATCTCAAGGATCACTGACCACCATTGAAATACACACAAAATACTGGAGGAACTCAGCAGGCCAGGCAGCATTTGTAGAAATGAAAACAGTTGACTTTTCAGGCTGATACTCTTTATTGGGATTGGAAAGGAAGGGAGAAGAAGCTAGAGGAGGCTTCCACCATTAAGCTTCTTGCCATAGAGAAATCTCTAGGCAGGCAAGTGTAAAACAACTTAAAACAAAGAGCACAGACACAACAGCTTCCATCACATCCAACAACAGGTAAGGAGAGAACCTGTGTAGTCAACGTAGCGTGGCCACACCGTGGTGCTGCCAGAACCCAGTTATTGTCTGTGCTCTCTGTTCAAGTGGGGACACAGTTCTGAATCTCATATCTTAGCACTCAGTCACTGCACTACTCACCCAACAACAGCCCTCATAACGTGTGTAACTTACTGCTGTATTCATATCCAGATTCCCAGCTCACAGCTTCCTGGTGCAGAAAGGATAGAGATTCACATCAGACTCTGGTAGCCTGCATCAGCAGGATGGGCAGTTTTCAGTGCAGTTTCTTTTTGCACTGGTGATAGATTAGTGAAGAAGGCACATGGCTTGGTTGTCTTTATCAGTCAAGGTACTGAGTTCAGAAGTCAGGAAATAATGTGGCAACTTAATAAAACGCAAGTTGCCCCATTACAGAAATTATGTCGAGGCTTTGGTCAGGGTGCAGAAGATATTTACTAGTGTGCTGCCTGGATTAGTGGACAGGGGTGTTTGGACAAACGTGGGTCGTTTTCTCTAGAGAAATGGAGACTGAAGGGAGGTGTGATTGAGGAGTGTAAGGGTATGAGTGGCAGAGATTTGACGGGGTCTTCTTCCCTTGGTTACAACATTTATTACTAGGGGGTAATCATTTAAAGCAGGGTTTCCCAATCATTTTTATGCCATGGACCCCTACCAGTAACCAAGGGGTCTGTGGACATCAGGTTGAGAACCTCTGATTTAAAGTGAGAGGATAAGTTTAAAGAATATGTGCTAGGCATTTTTTTTTACATAGAGAGTAGATGCTTAGAATATGCTGCTGGGGTAGTGAGTGCGAGTACAATAGAGTGATTGAAGAGGCTGTTAGATAGGTACATGAATGTGCAGAGAATAGAGTACAGGCAGAAAGTATTAGTTTAGTTAGTAATTTAATTCCTAGTTTAATTAGTTGGTACAACATCGTGGGCCAAATGTCTATGCTGTTCTATGTTTTACAAATAATTCTATTATTAGTGCTTTTTGAGTTGTTACTGATGGAAATGCATTCTGACCACTAAGCAAAGTACAGGCATGCAAGCAATATTGTCAACGCTGTATGTCGCTCAAAGCAATTCAGACAATAAAATATACTGTAAAAGTAGCAGGTAACTTACTCAGTAGAAAATAGGCAATATTTTACACTTCTACAGTGTACTGTAATTTTTGAATAACATTTTTAGCACTTAATTATGTGGAAGATTGAATGCAATGGAGATGCCCTGGAGACTAACTGAATTTGCTATAATTTATGAGTATGACTTAATCAAAGAACACAAAAAGTTAGGGCTTGGCTTTACCAATCCAAATAAAAGTTTTGAATTGTTAGTTTTATTAGAGCCGAAGAGCTACTCTTAGAACTGAAAATTGCCTAATGTCGATGTGGAGTCTATTTCATAAAATCATGGAAAGCTTATAGCACAGTTGATAATCATTTCCTCAGTGAGTCTCTATGAGTTGAGATAGAATTAGTTAGTTTCCTTTAAATTTCCAGAAGTAGATTTGTAGAGCTATAGGTTACAGTTCTTAAAGTGATCTTACAAGTACTTTTAATTGTGGCCAGGGTTTCTGTCTCCACCACTCTTAGAGGCAGCAACTTCCAGAATCTTACCACCTTCTATTTCAAAAAGACATTTCCACATCTCCCTTCCAATTCTTCCACATAAAAATATGTGAAAGAACCTATTATCCAAGCCTCAGCTGAGGATAATAGGTTCTTTTGATTTATTTTAACTGTGTCCTTCATAATTTTATGTACCTCAATTAAATCTCCTCTTCTGTTCAAAGAGAACAACTCTAGTCCTGGTGTTGGGTCTAAACCCAACACCCTGGCTCTTCATTCCTCTTCATAGATGCTGCCTGACCTGATGAGTTCCTCCAGCATTTTGTGTGTGTAACTTGAACCTGTCCAATTTTCTGTTTCCAGCAACATCATCATAAACTTCCCCTGCACTCTCTAATGTGGGTATTACTTCACTGCAGGGTAGTGACCAGAACTATACATGGTACTCAAGCTGTGGTCTCACAACTATGATATATTATTCTTGCATAACTTACCTGCTGGTGTCTGTGCCAAAGGGAAAGCATCCTCAATGCTTTTCGAACTATCTTACTGGATTTTTGGCATATTTTCCAAAACAACCTCTCAGTATCCTCTCATTTATTATCTTCCCTTGTCTCATTACAGTTCCCCAAAAGTGTTATCTCACATTTCTCCATATTATAGAGTCACAGAGCATTACAGCACAGAAACAGGCCCTTTAGCCCAACTGGTCCATGGTAACCACAACATCCTTCCTGCTATTCCCTGTCACCCATATTCAGCTCATAACCTTCCAAGCTTTTTCGCTCCATATACCATTCTCAACGCTCTTAAATGTAGCAATTGTACCTCCTCAACCATTTCCTCTGGCAGCTCATTCCAGGTACTCACTACCGTGTGCGTAAATAAGTTGCCTCTTGGGTCTCTTTTAAATCTCTCCTCTCTTGTCTTGTATCTGTGTCCTCTAATTTTGGACTCTCCAGCCCTGAAGAAAAGACTATGACTGTCCACCCTATCCATACCCCTTGTGATTTTATAAACTTCAATGAGATCACCTTTGTTTCTCCTATCATCCAAGGAATACAGGTTCAGCATGGCCAACCTCTCCCTATAACTCACGCTTTCTAGTCCAGGCAGCATCTTTGTAATCTCTACTACACCCTCTCTATCTTGACAATATTTTTCCTTTAACATGGTGACAAAAACTGTACACAGAACTCCAGTTGTGGCTCACCAGTATCTTGTGAAATGGCAGCATAATAATATGCAACGTAAATTAAATCCAATTATCCACTTTTCTGCTCAACTGAATTGTCCATTGATAGCCCTTTGAATCTTAATTGCTCCTCCTTACACTCAAATGTGTGAACGGCCTTTCATTTGTGCCCTGAAGTCTGAATTATTAAAATATATTTTCCAGAGTAAGTACTGATCCCTATGGAACCTCAGTGGAACATAAAACCTGGAGAAAAGCCATTCATACCCTGGTATCCATTCCATCATTCAGTAGTATTGTGGGTGATCTTTTGTCTTAGCACTAATTTCCAACATTAATTTTTTAATCCTTTGATTCCTGTAATACCTTAAAAAAATCGCTGTCTCTCTATACTTGGCAGCTGAGCCTCAACCACCATCACATATTGAATTGTACAGATTCATCACACCATGTTTTATTCTGAATGACCAACTCCTGAATTTGGCATTGTGAACTCTTGTTCTAGATATTATAGAGAGGGGGGTTTGATCTCTGCATTTATACCTTAAGGTGCCCTTCATAAACTCTGGAGGGTTCAATAAGATCACATCTCATTTTTCTAAGCTCATATAAGCCTGATTTGCTTGATTTTTCTGCTGTATTTAATCTAATTCTTAAATCATTTTAAACAACAAGTATGACTTGATCAACTGTGCACCCCTTTCTGAGAATGCAGCTTGCAATTTTAATAGGAGAGCTTCGGACTGTACAAGGTTTAGCTGACCAGGACCTGGTTTCATAGAACACACTGACTCAGAGTAAAGATAATTCATTGAGTTTGGCTCAACAGAATTGTCATGTTGTGCCCTGCTAGGTTATGCATTGAGATGTGGTGCATTCTTATCATTGCTTTACATTACTGTTTCATTCAAAAAACAATGAGTATGGACATTATACATTACACCAAATGGTTTGTAGTGTGTTATAATTTTTGAGTATTGTAAATCACTGTGCTCATTTTATCAGTCTAGTGTCTGTATACTCACAAAGTTGAAGAAAAAAAATTATTTATACTTACCATAGTCTGTCCCATGTTTTGGAGAATTGAATTATGCTGAGAAAAACACGGTAATGGTTAGCACCACAGTATTATGGCTCGGGCTGTCAGTGTTCGGAGCTTAATTCTGGCGCCATCTGTGAGGCTAAGTAATCTTCTAATTCTGATCTTTTTTCAGCTGCTAGAGAACTTGAAGTCTTTTGCCTTAATATAAAATACATAATATTAAAAAATTACATTCTTAGAATTCAGATCAGTGAAAAAAAAGTTGGAGTAATTCTTACCAATTTTAATACTTGAGAGCAGAATAAAAACTAATAAATTGCTTCATAATAAACTGCAATCTAATTAGTAAATGGGTTTCAATCCATTCTGTGAGTGCCTTTCTGTTCCAGTGAAATTCTGGGTGTCATTGTTTAATAATCCATAAGCATTTAATTACATTTTTAAATTCATTTTTTAAGTTTTGTGTTCTAAAATCTAATTTCAGCCCACTGGGAGATGCTGTGCACATAAATGATTTAGCACAGCAACCTTGGATTTGAAATACTTGTTAAACTTCTCACTACTGACAGTCTGATATTATTTCATGTGTTGCAAAGGCTAGAGTGAATTATAAGGCAGTGCCATAAATAGTCATGTATAAAATGGAGAAAGCATTGCATTATGTGCCAAACTATAATGAGATAATTCTGAGCTTCAGATATATGTCACAAAAATAACATTACATTCAGCTGGTTCAGTATTATCACTTTTATTATGGCAAGCATGAATTATTTCTAAAAGGAACCAATTGAATGGGGGGAAGCGTGTCTGGTTTGTAGATTGATGAAATCACATTTGATTATTCATTCAAGAATGTCTTCAGATTAAATTTCAATTTTTTGCCAGGTGTTTTGATTTTTATACAAGTTCTTTTGAGTAAAGATCACAAATTGCCCTTGTTCATGCTGTTATAGAAAAGATGTAAAAGTTTGCTAGAGTTTTTCAAAAGAAGCAATAGTTTGAATATTCAAATTAAGATCAATTCACGTACTATTGAAGATTAGATAGCAGAACGGTTCAGTCTGAGGAAGAGTAGAGATTTATTGTTAGCAGATGTCATGTTTCCAGTTTAACTGTACACCAGAGTACTTTAGAAGTCACTGACAGTTCCTCTTACATCACCCACTGTTTCTCCCATCCCCGCCCGTGTGGATCTATCATTGTTGTCATCAGTGCAACAGAGATTCATTCACCAGATCAAGTATTGAAATGACTGGATTGTTATATGACGGGGGGTTAGACTGATTAGGTTTGTATCCATCAGAGTTTCAAAGAATGAAAAGGGATCTAATTGAAACTTAGAAAATTCTGATAGTGCTAGATAGGCTAGATGAGGGAAGAATTAAAATAACAAGGGTCACGGTCTCATGTTACCTGAAAAAGCATTGGGATTGGGATTGGGATGTGAAATTTCTTCATTACTCAGAACCTGTGGCATTTACTAAGTGTATTTAAGAAGTAGATAGGTAACTTTCTATAATAGTTATAGGGAGAGAGCAGGAAAACGGTAATGAGGTTGGAGATCTATTGAATGGCATAGCAGATTGGAAGAGCTGAGTGGTCTATTCCTATGTTCATGTCGTATGGCACAAATTGATGAAAAATGCACTCTGATGTAAATGGATGCCACAAGCTTTTAGCACAACTTAATTCTTTGTGTTGAAAAACAAAGAATGCACAGTAAGTGAATTCTTGTGATTTTCAGTGGTGAGAAAATTGGATGATCTTGTCAATTAGTGGACACAAATAATCCTAATGCTGTGTAGAGGGTAATTATGCATTTCTTTGAGCTTCTGAGCACCTGTTGTGAATGAGGTTGCAAAAACTGTTTTGTTTCAAAAAAGCAAGTCCCTGCATAGTACCTCTATATTTAATGACACTATAAGTTGGTGTGCCAGAGAAAGATGTAACCATTAAACAGCTGCAAAGAAAAACCTTTGCCAATTAGCCAAACTATGATTCAGGGCTTTGAATACCTTGATTTTCTAAACAATAATTATGTCAATTATTTATTAATTTGCTTAAATGTTATTAATCAGTTTTAGACACTGTAGTATACTTCAGCATGCTCAATTAGTTGAACAAAAAGTTACTCCCTTATACTTACCTCTTGCAGCTGTTCTTTTCCAATGAAATGAATGGGTGCAGGAACAGTGAGCTGAGTATTCATCAATTAAATTCCTCAATGTAACCACTGGGGAGCTGAAGAAAGCTCATCCAATTTGGATCATTGTTGGGAATTTTCAGAAGAACTTGGACAATGTTTGGGACTTCCCATCCACAAATGCAACTGCCAGCAGTCTGGTATGAACTGTTGGCACATCCCAACCAGTCTTGGTTTCTGCATCTTGTTTTGAAGTTGCAGATCAGTGGGAGATTTGTTTTGTAGAAATGTCATTAACGTTCTGACAACTGACTTCTGATTCTGCCTGTTTTATCCCCATGAGGATTCATATTAAAATAATTACCTTAAAGCAAGAATATTATTTTTCTATATTTCTCAATTCCTTATGTTCCTGGACAAGTAGTCGAGAGGCTGGAATCATAACCCGGAGGCATTAGTTTAAACCTATCACAGTCAGGTCAAAGTTCTTTCTTTGCTAAATCTGTCAGTAAACTCACCATTAAAACAAATGAAAAGAAATTGCAGACTTCATGTCTGAATGTGGTTAATATATTTCAGCAATTTAAGAGCTTGATTGTTGTAGAGTTGTTGGGATAGGAAGTCACTGTTATGTTTTCAATGTCCAGATGAAATATGTTTGGTAATTACTTTATAATAGGAATTAACTTATACCATTCATGAAAAGATTCAAGAAGTGGATAAAAATTAAATCAGACACTTGAAATTTTATTTTGCAATGTGACAAGATAGATGAGTTTTAAGTTTGAATCAAGAGAAATATGTTTGTTATATCTCGTAAAGTAATTTTCTATTCTGAGGGAAAAGCAAAAAAGTTAAACTACTCAGGTCAGTCAACATCTGCAGAGAGAATAACTGAGTTAATATTGAAGACCATTCATCAGAATGAGGAAAGATAAGAGATCAAACAAGTAACAGAGAAGTAGAGAGGACAGAGGGGGATAGTCATGTGATTAAGTGACACAAATGGTTGAAGGATGATGAGTAGCAAAATGTGCAGGTGTGTCTGGAGAAGTGCTCATGGGAGATGTGTTATCTGAAATTTCTGGAGATGAAGGGGTGGGAGTAAAAATTAACTGCTGGGTCAGCCATTGCAGGTACATATATTTGAAACTTTTGAATTTATTATTGAGGACTGAAATCTTTAACATGATACAATTCTGTTCTTCAACATTGAATTGAGCTTTGTTGGAATGGTATGAAAGATCAAAGACATAGATATGACTAAGTTGAAGAATTCAACCAACATACAGCACAAAGCTCATGGTCACTCTTGTGAAATGATTGGTGATCTTCTGCAAAGAAAACTGATCTGTATTCTCTGAAAGAACCCACAACAAGACCATTTCTAATATCCATTTTTATTGCTTATTTCCACACAAAAGTTAGAGTCTGTACTGCTGAAGTATGTGGTAAGATTATAGTTTACACTTGGAGTTCCAAAGGTTTTTACATTTGACCTTGAAATGCTGATTAAAGAAGCGGTAATCATTTGAGGAAGATGCAACCTAACTTCTAAGTTTAGTTTAAATCTGTACAGTCTGAAGTAGCAATTGCTGTACATAATTCTGGAATGTAAATAGAAGCAGGAATAGGTGATGGACAGCCCATCGTGCCAGCTCAATCCACCGTATATCGCTCAGCATTCAAAATAAAACCGGTTAATATTTGATGTAAAACTGTGTCCAACATTGTGTGACAATTACTTATTAATTTTTTGCCATGAATGAAATGTTTCTGGTGTATTTGGGTATAATTCAAATGACATGGGTTTTTTGATAAAGCTGAAAATGGCATTTTAGCAAGCCATTGGTGCTTGTGGGAAAACTGTGCCCAGCTTATTAAGGATGTGTATAATCAAAAGATCCCTGTGGGATATGTAGCTGTTGAGAGTCATAAATTGGACATACAAATTTGCCTGTGTAGTCTGCAACTCGATAGTATACATTGTGTTTTCCAATTTCATGCAACCCTTGCCTCTTGATAAATTTGCTCTCTTTCTGATTCATATCGGGCTCTCTGATATTTTTGACCCTTTCCTATACCTGCCACCTTCCATTCTGCACCCCCCCCCCCACCAGCCCTCGTTACCCATGCTTGTTCCCTCCCCCTCTTGGTTCCATATCCCAACTCCCTACACACTTTATCCATATCCCCTCCACCATCACCTTGTATTCGTCCTTCATCTCTCCCATTATCACCTTCCTTCCTGATCAGATTCCAGTGCTTGGAGCCTTACATCTCTGCTTAACATCCTCCAGCTGCTGTCTCCATGTACACCCTCCCCTCTCCCCACCAAACTGCCCCTCTGCCCCTGTGCCTCTCAGCTCTACCTTTCCCCACCTGGATCCTGCCAGCCAGCACTGTTCTTTGATCTACCTGTCACCTACCAGTCCCAGTCTCACCCCTGCCCCTCACCTCTCTATTCCAGCTCTAGATGATATGATGGTAATACAAATCAGACATGAAGAATTAAGGGATTAATTCAACAGTTTTGAACATGCTTCTGTTATTGATAAACTAATGAATGAGCAATTAATACTCTGAAAATGTAAAAAAAAATTTATAAGTTTCAGCATGATAAATTATATTTAAACCATTTTAGAATTAAAATTGGACTATTGGTCTGTTAGGCCATAAATGGGATGGTCAGGATATTTTCTTTGGAACTGCAAATTTATTTTGTGATTTTAATAGTTAATTTTAATACAGTCTGGCACCTGAATACATGTTTTATGTCTCTGCAGATAAAGTGAGTTTCACTAAGCCATCAGACTGCTTTGGGAAAAGATGAGGTGTAATTTGAGTTCCTAGTCTCAGAATGCTTCCAGGCTATTTCAGGCTGCAAATGCCATTTAGTTTAGAACTGGACATTTGACTAATTTGAGTTAAATGTCCACACGGGGGTGGGGGGGGAAGAAACCCTCCACACTCTACTTCAGATTTCAATCAATTTAAAACCTTCATAAGCCTTGATAAACACAGAAGAGTCTGCAGATGCTGGAAATTGAGAGTAACACACACACACAAAATTCTGGAGGAACTCAGTAGGTCAGATGTTTGAGAAGACCCTTCATCAGGCCTTGGTTCTTTTCATTTCATTTGTGGGTTAAACAGAAGAGTTAAAGCAGTTAATGCCAAAGTTGGCATTAATGTAATGTCAGGGGAGCTAAATTACTAATTAATAGCAATTATGAAAAAATTAATTTCCTCCTGATTCGAGACTAACCTTTGTGGTTCCAATAATTTGCCACTATTTCTGATAACAAGCCTTTTGACCTTTACTCACTTTATCATCTATAATGGAATAAATGAGAATTGTTGTAAACGAGCTGTTAGGAGTACTGTACAAATCTGTTTTACTGTGAAGGATGAAAGTAGGATGCTGCATGTGAAGTCTGAAAGGAAGAGGAGGGCAGAACTATATGTTACTCCAAAAGCTGAAAAGTAAAAGAATAAGCAAAATCAACAATGAACAATGAATCAACAATGAATATTTAATTAGCTATGCTTCTGATGAACCGGTCCTTTCAGCTTCACCATGTAATGATTCTCTAAGGGTTAACGCTTGAATAGCCATCTGTGGTGTTAAGATTTTTAATGTTTTACTTCTCACCATTAGCAGCTCTGTGTTAGAAGATTGTAACAGCTTTACGGGATATAATTAATAACAGGGCCACTAGCTATAACAGAGTAAATCTGCTGATGCCTGCACAAAACAAATCTACTTAGCTGGAATGTATGGCGTTAAGCAGTATCCCGTTAACAGTGCTAAAAAAAAAAGCTGAGTATGAAATCATTTATTGGCATTGTACATGGTTGTATTGTCCAAAAATATGTGAAACCTGTCATACTTTAAAATTTTGCTAATGGTTACTAAAAGGTAGATTGATGAATGGAGCCATTGTATTGCAGTCAGGAACATAACTAAGCAATTTTGCTGATTTACCTCCCAGTCATTGCTCTACCTATTTCACTAAGCTGCAGTCATGGTAAGAGGGACAATTTTTAATAAGAAATTGTCCTAGTTCTGCTAAATTCCACAGTAATATATTACCAACTATGTTTTGTAGTTGGAGTGGAAGTGAAAACAATCCAAGGCTAGCATCTATAATCTGAGCAGGTAAAATTAGAAATGAAGTTTCAACTTCCTATATATCTGCAGGACAATGAGATGTAACTTACTTTTGGAAGGCAGATGTAATATGAATTTACTGCACTTTTTCATGATTTATTAAAAATGAACAACATCTGTACTGTAATTTTATTTTTGTTTTTGATGGGTTACATGTGGATAAATTTGAGTGAATTTGAGATAACAGTGCACTAAAGAATGAGAGACATTCTCAAAATTCTTGACTTTAATGCGGAGACTGTTGTCTTACATTCAGTGAAGTCAGGTTGATTGAGGATTTTGTTTTAAATCCCACCTGGGAAATAGCATCTGGTACTGTAGGTTATTAAGTCTACTAATTTTTGTATTCCTTCAAATGATGATTAGGTTTGTCTTTCTGCGTGTGAGTGTTTATGCTTCTCTATGAAGTTAAAAGCCTCTAATATTTAACTAGCTTCCCTGGAAAATATGTTTGTTAACTTCAGTGGCTAAAACTTCACTTTTTGCCCTTGATTTGAGGATGATGTCCACGATTAATTGATGGGCCCCGAGTTAATCCTAACATTGACTTTCAGAAACAGAAAGTCCATGAGGAGAAATTTGACCACTGACAGGAGTTGCTGTTCCTTTCCTGTGCAAATCATTTTTTATTTGATGTGCGAATTATTCACCTGTGATACAAATGTGCTTTATCAATAATTTTGCCAACACTGAAAATTATATTGTGGCGAGCCCTTCCCAGCTTGTAATTTCTGTGTTTCCGTTAGGTATGCCATCATTGTACCCGCTTTTGTTTATTTTCTTTGACCATCTTGCAGTATCTGAACAAGTAATATTTAAGGAGAGTAGTAAATATGAACTGATCTTGAATATTCAGAATTAAGGAATTCACATGACCCATACTATATCTGGCTGTAACTTAATATTCAAATCTGCACTTGATCCTCGTTGTTTTGCCCTACCCATTTTACAGTACTGTGCCTAAGAAGTTGTCATAGTACTGTCTTTGTCGACATGGAGTGGACAGTGCGTTTGTGAATCTGCTGGGTGCAAAAGATGTTGGGAATGGCAAGGGTGGGAGTGCCGTGGGAGGGTTGTGGAACAGGTGGAAGAGAAAGTGCTGGGGGGGGGGATGTGGTGCGAGTGCAGACACACCCCGCCCTGACACACCAGGCAAGATCATTTGATTCCAAACAATTAGTTTATTGATCTTTACAGAATTTCTCTCCTGTGCTTCCTGCTGTATCCCTTCTCCCAACCATGATTCGCCTCTCCCTACCTCCTTCCCACTCTCAGTCCACGATAGAGACATGTGTCAGGATCAGGTTTATCAGCACTCACGTATGTCATGAGATTTGTTTCTTTGCGGCAGCAGTACGGTGCGATACATAAAATTACTACAGTACTGTGCAAAAGTCTAGCTATATGTATGTGCCTAAGACTCTTGCACAATATTTAATTTTCAGTGCTGCATTTCATATTAATTCCAACAGTTATTTTGACATGAAAATCAGAAATAAAAATGGGTAATGCCAGAAACAATGAACAGGTAAAGCAGCATCTGTGAAAGAGAAACCTAATATCTCAAGTCAAGGATTATTCATCAAAACAGATTATTTTTGACTTGTTAGTCATGTCTTAAATAGGAACTATTTCTAATTTCTGTTTCTAATGTTCAATTTACACCTGTCTTTTATTAGTCAGTTATGTGAAAGTTATTTACTCTTTCAAGCTGCTTTTAGTCTGAAGAACTGCATTTATTGCAGACAATATAATCCTAATTTTTGAAATACTTCTTTATAATAATTTTCTCCTGCTCAGGTATGCATCTTTAATTCACAGAGGTGTTATTTTTATTGATTTCTTAATTTTTATATTTGGGTAACCAACATTTCATTCAGTGGCCTTTTCTTTGACTTGTATTTTTTTTTTCCAAATTCATCAATGTGCCACCTTTTTTATTTCTATTGTGTATATGGATTTAAATTTGTGATTTAAATTATTTAAATTGATAAGTGCTGATGTTAAATCCATGTTATGTTTCCTGTGATTTCCATGACTTTTTTGGTAACTCCATGAAGTTATCACTTGGAAGCACATAAATTAGCTATTTTAATTTATGGAATATTACAGCCGACTAGTTAAATTACTGGATTTGCAATAGAGAAGTACTAACCAATGATGTAAAACACAAGTTCAAATCTCTGTGATGGGCAATCTAAACTCAGTTAATTAAAAATCTGGAATAAATGCCACTATCAGTGATGGTGATCATGAAAATACCGATTTGTCATAAAACTCATTTGATTCACTAATTTCCCTTGGTGGAGGAAATCTATCCTTATCTAGTCTGGTCAGTATATGATTCTGGACTTGCACCAATCTGTTAAATGCCTGCAAAATAGCATATCGGATGCAGTTCAAAGATAATGATGAAAGATAAATGCTGATCTTGCCCGTGGTATGCATGTCCTGCAAATGAATAGTAAGAATGCCTTGGTGTGATTAAAACTTCTCTTGTCAATTCATACATCAGTTGATTATAGATTGACGGTGCCGATTTCTACAGGTTAAATTTTCACTCATCATGATATTAATTAAAACTGAGCTTCTTATAACAAGCTGTTTCAATACAGAAGCAAATATTACTGAAATGCCACCATTTTTTTCATAACTTTGTAGTCAGTTTTTCCACAATATTCATATTGTGAATGATGCCTGCTTTTGTAGGGAAATGCTCGAGATTGGTCAAGCAATATCATATTACAGGTTGAGTACCCCTTATCCGAAAACATCTGAAATCCGAAACCTCTGAGTGCTGACATGATGTTACCAATGGAAAGTTCCACAAGATGCTGGGAAGATTCCCAGGAGATGCGCAGGTCTCTGCACCTCTCCGACGGTTCAGAAAAGTGACCTCACATATGTGATAAACAGAAGTTAATGGAAAATAGAAAAACACTGCATAAACCAGAAAAATCATGTATTGAAAGAGTGGATTCGTCAGTGTTGGAGTGCACATAAATTGCTTAATGGTATGCTGATCATGAAACAAACAAAATCCTATCATGGTGATCTGAAAATTGAAGGTAATTGTGAATATTCAGCAGGCTAGCTGCAGAAATTTAAGAAAAGGCGCAGCATTAATTTTTGAAAGATTTTTGGTGATAACGTGTCTGCTGATCATGAAGCAGCAGAGAAATTCATTGATCAGTTTGTCAAAATTGTCGCTGATGAAAATCTAACACCCTGAACGGCTGCATCAGTACATATATGTGGTGAACGAGTGCAGGGACAAACACTGCTTATTGATAGCGCATAAATTCGGAGTCGGGAATGATGGCGATTCCAACCTATCTCATTATACATTCCAAATCTGAAAAAATCTGAAATCCGAATCACTTCAGGGCCCAAGCACTTTGGATAAGGGTACTCAACCTGTTCTTATTAGAAGCTGTTTATGTTAAACCTACTCCTACTCATGCCAGCATGAACACAAAACTAGATACACATACAAAAAGTTGGAAATGTGTGCATTTTTGGACCACACATTTGGGAATCCAAACCATTCCAGGTAACATTCAAAGTTGGTGCAGTCTTTCATCGATTATATTACAGCCCAGTCCATCATGGGTAAAGCATATCTGATTGAAATGTTATTGCAGGAAAGCAGCATCCTTCATCAGGAACTACCACCACCCAGAACATGCTCTCTTCTCGAGGCTGCCATAAGGACGAAGGTGAAAGAATCTCAGGACTCACACCACCAGGTTCAGGGACAGTTATTACCCCTCAGCCATTATGCTCTTGAACCAAAGGGGATAACTTCACTCAGCTTCACTTGCGCCATCCTTGAAATGTCCCCACAACCAATGGACTCACTTTCATCTTATGTGTTCAATATTTATTGCTTATTTATCTATTATGATTGTTTCTTCTCTTTGCATTTGCACAGTTTGTTGTCTTCTGCATTCTGGTTGAATGCCTTAGTTGAGTAGTCTTTCATTGATTCTATTACAGTTATTATTCCAGAGATTTGTTGCGCATGCCCACAAAAAATGAATCTCAGTATAGTATATGGTGACACGTTTGTACACTGATAATAAAGTTACTTTGAATTTTGAAGTTTGGCTTGACCCTTGGAGTCTGAATCTCTACAGCATTAGTAGTACCACAATGCCCTAATACAATATCAACAACTGCTGACATGCTTTTTTCCCTCAAAGTTTCATGGTTTCATGTGTATTTTGTCAGGGTTGCATGGTTGAGGGAATAATCCAGATCGGTGCAGTATTGGTGTTAACTTGCCTAAGCAATTACTCAAAGGAAAGAAATGGCATTTAATAGTTTTAGATTCATGATGAAGTCAAGTAGAGGAGGCAGTCAACCTGTGCTCTTTGTAAGAGCTGATGTACTAAAGCACATGTTAATCAAAGATGGAGATTATCCATATGCTCAGTCTACAGTTTTCTTCTACGATAAAATTACATCTCATTAACTTTCTTGTGTGTAGTATGTACACAAATATTCTCCCTGCCCATTAAAGTTTGATTCGTTGTGATGCATGAAAATTTAAAACTGGTCCTCTTGTGATTAAGGAGTCTCAGTAGATGAGCAAATAATATTGAAATGTCACACCATTCTTTTCCAAGCTCTTGTTAATCCTTGGTGCTCCAGTTCCCTCCTACGTCCCAGTGATGTATGGTAGATAATTTGCTTGCTGTAGAAAGTTAAAAGGACATGACCATGATGAAGGTGAATGGCAAGAAAATAGACTGGAGTTGATGGGCAAATGAGAAAAGTTTTAGTCATGGAATTCACACAGAGTTCCTAGTTCCTATAGCAGGTAATAATCAGATATACTTTTTTTCTACATGGTGGATAAATATGTTAGGAGAAACTTCTTGGATACATATGCCAACAGAGTATTAGAATGGAAAGCTGGTCTGTGGTTAAGAAATTGCATATGGCACAAGTCCATCAACTGAAACATGTTGGAATGAAAGTTATTAAATTAATTCAGAAGCCAGTTAACAGATGGTTAGCAAACAGAAGAACATGAGTTTATATCATCAATAAATGGATCAAAGTGAGTTGGATGTCACACCACCACCTTTTATAAAATAACATATCTATTTTGTCATGAGCAATGCTATTTGCATTGGCTGTAGTGCAGGGATTTAGCAACAGCCTTTCCTTTTAGCGAGGTAAAGTACATTCCCAAAAGAAAACTTAACACCTTCATTCCTTACATAATTTTCTTCATTTAGATATGATCTTAGTGGAATGAGCCACATAAGTCAAATTGAATCACACTTTTATATTTTAAATATTCAATTTTCTGATGATCTATTTGACTTGTTCATCACAAAATGCTTAATCCATATTCTTTCAGGATAGACTTCAGCAAACATTTCTGCCTTGTGAGTGTCTACACTCTGTCAACTACTTTATTTTTTTGCTGAAGTTCGTGCATCCTGCTGCTTTTGCTCTTTGTTGCAGATGTCTAATGCTGCTCATGTGGTTAAAAAACTCTTTTTGGATGGCTGAGAGACAATTTGGACATGTATTTTACACTAGAAACTTCATGTGAATTTTCTAGTGTAAAATATACAGTATGTCCTTTGGACACCCATATTAATAGTTTACCAAACAATCAGAAAATAGGAGGAAATTTGCTAATTTAGGTTCCTCAGCCCTTGCATTCCAGATGAATGCCAGCTCGAGCCATGTTGGGAATTTTAATTTCTGTTTTGTTAATAGAAGCATGAATTGGGATTCACTATTTTTAAAGGTATTAAAGACAAACTCATCCTAAATTTCTGATTTTGAAAAAGGGTCAATCTTGTATAAATTGGTACCTTTTTTATCAAGATCTGTATTTCTATTTCTTTTTATTAAATATATATTTTGTAATTGCTTGTGTAAGCTGGTAAATAACAGCAAGTCATTTACAATAGATATGACTCCAATCTGCTAAAAGTGAAAATTCCTGGTGGCCAAACATTTTAATTCCGATTCCCATTCCCATTCCGACATGTCGGACCATGGCCTCCTCTTGTATTCCATCTGGGTAGCCTCTAACATGATGGCATGAAGACCGATTTCTCCTTTCGGTAAAAAAAAATCCCTCTCCTCTGTTCTATTCACCACTCTGGCTTCATACCTCTTCTCACATGTCTATCACCTCCCCACTGGGTTCTCTCCTTCCCAGTCTCTTATGATCCGTTCCCCTCTCATATCAGATTCCTCTACAGCCCTCTATCTTTCCCACCCACCTAGCTTCACCTGTCACATTCTCGCTATCCTCCTTCTCTGCTCACCTTTTTATTCTGGCAGTCTTCTCTCTTACTTTTCCGTCCTGAAGAAGGGTCTCTGCCCAAAATATTGATTGTTTATACGTTTCCGTAGAGGACTTCCTGGGTTCTGCCAGCATTTTGTGTCTATTAATTTATAACCAATATTTATGCAGAATATGAATTCACTGAGTTTTACATGATCCATTAAATCGTGGTGTATAACAATTGTTGAATATACTGATAGTCTCAAAAAGACACTTTACATATGTACCATATTTACATTTTAAATACGTGTTTGCACTCAGATTTTAAAATATCTATTATTGCGATAGGTATCTTTAAGAGTGAACCAGAGCTGAAGACTTTAGTTTAAAATTTAATCATGGGTACCCACTTGAAATAAAGTCATAAAATACTGCCAAGTAACTGTTATGGAATATTTCTTGAGGCTTAAGGTAAATGTTTAAGTAATTATGCAGCTTTTAAATTGCTCTGAGTGATAACACTCTTACTTCTGAATCAGAAGGTCATAGTTTCCAAATTCGTGTCAAAGTTATGAGCAAATAATCATCAATTGCACTGTAGAGCTAAGAAATTTCTATTGAGTCTGAGGTGTCATGAAATCATCGTGAAGTGATGTTTGTTTTCTATATGGAATTAAAAAGTTGCGTAGTTGTATTTAAAGATGAATAGAGGTATTAGTGTTTTCCTGATGGATAGTTATCCCTCCATTGTCCTTGTTTAATCTCAACTGGTTACTTACATAAACGTATATAGGATTTACCAAAATGAAATGTTTGAATCTTGGCTTTGGGACGGTCATTGAGTATGCAAGGAAATATGTCTAATCTAATTTATTAATTCTGATATGTGTTACTTGAAAGAAAAAAATCTTCTGCCTCCTTGAAAATCTGCTACTCACAGTCATGGAAATATGAAGTGACATAATTGAATAAATGAGCAAGAAAAAGTATGGAAGGGATTTCCACTTTGTCTTGATCTGGATCCACACCACAAAGGATCAAAATGCCTGCATTACCAGATGGTATCTAGTCCTGCAGCCCTTCTATTTCACAATCCATCACAGAGCGGGCAGCAGAATGTCACTGCATTCTCTCTCCCGTTTGCCCAACTTGGGGAAACAAGAAGAGAGTGGAGGGTAATGTGACAGAGCAGGTCTGCCACAAGTAATTTTTCCCTCCTCTTCCCCACCCCCCCATCCATTGCCCCGTAATTCTCATTATCCCGTCTGGCAAAGCTGACATTATGATTATCAGGTACACTCACTAGGGCTAAGGAGCAGCTTGAACACTTTTGGTTGTACTTGTGCACTCCAGGACAGTGGCATTTAACACATCCTGTTTGTTGTTGCTAACCGTTTGCAGGGGGGGACCCTACTGATGGTGGGGTATCTTTAAAAAGGTGCCTCTTTGTGGTGGCACGTGCTTAGTGGAAGAGTTATTTTTGGGGGACGGGGAGAGCTGGATCCTGGAAAATGCTGAGCTGTTGATTGATTTTGTTGCACCATGTCATTGTGGTCTTTTGTGATTAATGTATTTATGGACGTTTGTGATTGTGAAGAAGGATGTGAAATCCTGTGGTTCGGTTTTTGTGTAATTGTTCAGGCTCATGGTAACAACTCCCCTGCATTCCAAAGAATGGACTACCTCTTCTTCTAGAGTAAGGAGATCCCTACTTAAAGGCTCATTTTGGTGTAAGTGGAGAAGAGAGTAAGGGTGTGGTAAGGTGAGGTGTAGTATTTAGACTGATATTTTAGAGCTGTGGTATTAAAGGTCTGATGGTATATATCTGTATTTTCTCTTTTGTCATTTTAGTTATTTTGCTATTTTTGCACATTTTGTTTTTTTTACCTCTGGCACAAAATAAACATAGAATGTGTGATTGTGGCCTGCCATTTGATCTTTAAAGTCCACATCTTCATAAGGGCACACGACTCTCACCAAAACCCATGGTGTGACACTGACTTAAGTGTCCTTGTTTACTTTGTGTGTTAAGGCCAGGTACGTTACGGATACTGCAGCATCTGTTGTAAAGCATTTCTGTCGGTAAACACATTGGTGAGTGTCCAATGTGGCAGGAATGGAGAATTTGATGTTTGCAATTACCTAGCTGTTCAAAGTACTTCATGATGATTGGTGTCAGTGTCACTGAGCAGTAATTTAATTCTGAAGACGTAGACTTCTTTAGTGCAGGGATCATGGTGGCTGATTTGAAACATGTGGGGACAGCAGCCTTGATGAGTGAAGTGTTGAAGATGTCTGTGAAGTCATTGAGCTGGTGTGCACACTCCCTGAATACTCGGCCTGGGATGTTGCCTAGCCCAGCCACATTATGGGGGTGACTCTCTACAGAATCCTTCTCACGTCTGCTGCTGTTACAGACAGTGGCTGCTCACTTGGAAGGAGGGTAACTGTCGTGGCTGGCACCAGTAATAGGCTCAGAGGCTAAATGCTTTTCTGTTGATCCTGTGTCCTATGAAAAGAAATTTGAATGATCAAAGAAGCATGAAATAAAAAAGTGAATGGAGTTTTGTGTTGATGTTTTTGTAGGAGTTCCAGTATATTTAGAAAACAGCTTGAAAAAGTGGTCAAAACAGCATGAACTGGTTTGGGAAGTTCTTGATCATAAGTCATTAAAATTATAGTTTTTTCTGTTAATAATTTTGGAGTAATTTTAACATTTGCTCTTTGCCTTTTAGTTTAGCAATATCTTACTTAATTTAGTGTAGATAGACTTGGTTTGTATGTATTAACTTATTCTAAAGAGAGCATGCTGACTATCCTCTTAATCTAATGCGTACTTAAACTAATCAATAAAATCAGGTTTGCAGATGTGTGCAACTGTCATGTGGAGTGACCTTTTGACATGTGATAATCAGAGAAGATAACTAACAATAAGGGGATACTGTATTGTACTAGGCTTAATATTGCAGGTAGTTATGTAAAAAGATTGCATTTTGAATTAAGAGTATGTAAGAATATTGCTTCTAGTTGTACCATGGTTATATCAACATCCAGTATTTGGGAGAATGAAACATAAAAATCTACAGCACATTACAGGCCCTTCGTAGCCTACTCTAAAAACTGCCTAGAATTTCCTTTCCTCAAAGCCCTCTATTTTTCTAAACTTCATGCGCCTATCTAAAAGTCTCTTAAAAGACCCTACTCTATCTGCCTCTACCAGATTCGCAGGCCGTGCATTCCATGCACCCACCACTCTTTGTGTGAAAAACTTACCTCTTCAAGCACCTTAAAACTATGCCCCCTCGTGTTAGCCATTTTAGCCTTTCTGTAACGAGGTGACCAGAACTGAACACAGTACTCCAAGTGAGGTCTAACTAAGGTCTTATATAGCTTTTCCTTTTGAAAATTTCTCTCAAAGAGGTCATTGTTTAGGCAGAAAATATAATTGAGTAAACCAGAAATTAAGCTGTAAATCCTTCTCACTAGACAGAAAATTGTTCTATTAGTGCAGTACCTATACATCCCATTTTGTACTATCACATGATTGGTTTTGTTGTTCTTTGCCTTGGATTCCAAACACTCACTGGTCTGTGCACCCTGCTGTACTCTACTTAGGCTGCATAGTGATGTGCTAGGAGCCCATCATGTCCCTTAAGTAACAACCCGTACAGAACTGTTCAAAACAAAATTGTTCAAGTGATGAAGTTAGTTATTTTTATTTACTTATTGACATACAGCGTGGAATAGGTCCCCTGACCCTTTGAGCCACCCTGCCCAGTGATTTAATCCTAACCTAATCACGGGACAATTTACAATGGCCAGTTAACCTATCAACCGCTATGCCTTTTCGCTGTGGGAGGAACACCTGGAGGAAGTCCATGCGGTCACGGGAAGAACGTGCAAACTCCTTACCAGCAGCGGTGGGTATTGAACCTGTTTTTCTGTACTATAAAGCGTTGTGTTAACCACCACACTACTGTGCTGCCCTAAGCTCCATCACAAATATTAATAGTCATCCTATCAATTGGCATCCTTATTTTTTTTTGAGTTGTTGCTGTTGTATATTTGGCATTGTGTTGTAAAGCTGAATGTTTGTCCCTCATAGGCAACCATGGCATGTAGAGGTGGCAGCTTACTCCACACTGAACCATGCAATGGTGCGATCGTGTTAACGTTTACATTGCTGTTGGAGAAATGAGTCCTCAGTTAGCTTCTTGGAACAGTGAAGGGGAGATGATTTTGCCAGGTTCCCAATACGGCAGCAATTCATCTTATATATAATTTTCTTTTTAGTATTAATTGCACCAACATATCCTGAACAATAAATGATGAACCAGTGTACAGGTGTCCCCCACTTTTTGAACGTTCGCTTTACGAAACCTCACTGTTACTAAAGACCTACATTAGTTCCCTGTTTTTGCTAACAGAAGGTGTTTTCACTGTTATTAAAAAAGCAGCGCGCGATAAGAGGCAGCGGGCGATAAAAAGGCAGCGCGTGCCCCGAGCAGCCACTCTCCCCCGGATTTGGAATGGCATTCTTGCCAGCATTGCTTAAACACCTGCCTGTGAGCAGTGTTACGTACCTCGTAACTGGGTTGCCAAACCAGCAGAAATGGATCACTCAGTTGGAGTCTGGATTACCAGAACTAAGAAAGTTTTATTAAAGAAACAAGCAACACAGTAATCGAAAAGAATAATAAATGCAACAGTTCAGCAATGTTAACCACACATGTGCACAGAATTAAGATAACAGCATCAATCAAGCTCTATCGTTGTCTAGGGGTAAATGACCAAATTTCAAAGTGACTCAAAGTTCAGTCCAGTTTAGTAGTTCAGTTCGCAGTAATCGTTGCCATGGATGGACAACGTGGGGGAAGAGAGAGGGAGAACAGGAACAACTATTCATACATGACTTCACTCACAGACTGGCGAGATGGCTCACAAGCAACTTTTGGGCAGGTCCTTGGTGATGTCACCTGAGGTCACCGACTGTGACCCCTCCTCCAGATGCGGTCGATCCTCTGCAGTGAACCCGGCACCCAGGCAAGGGCGGACACACACCGGGTTCCCGCTGATCGTACCTTTCCACCCTGGCCGTTGTCCGGTACTTCTCACCCACTCGTGAGAGGCGCACCGCTTCCAGGGTCTCGTTACCTCGGGTGGCGTGTGTGTGCCTTAGCGAACTGGTCCCTTTTTATCCCCCTGCTGGGGTATCGCCTGTCCATCACTTCAAACAGTTCAGGGTTCAAAGGGGGAGCCGCTCCAGACAGCTCTCTCTCTCCCACGTCCCTTCATTACACATCTCCAGACGCTGCTCCATTGTTCCTTATCTCTCCTTCCCCTGAGGGCAGGTGGCAGACCACTTGCTGATGTCACTGATGCTAACCCAGGCCAGCAAACATCTTAATTTTATGTGTATTCTCGTCACAGCAGCTGTTAGCAAGATGAGTTCTAAGGTATCGGAAAAGCCTAAAAGAGCTCATAAAGGTGTTACACATAGCGTAAAACTAGACATAATTAAGCGTTTTGATCATGGTGAACGAAGTATGGACAAAGTGTGTTTGGCTTGTGGAAGTTGATGAAGATGATGTTGAAGAGGTTTTGGCGTCCCATGACCAAGAACTGATAGATGAAGAGCTGATGCAATTGGAAGAGGAAAGGATAACAATCGAAACCGAATGAGTAATGATAAAGTACGACTTTAATTTTGAAAGGGTACGTTGGAGGGCATATTTGCAAGATGATTTGAGTCCTTACAAAGAACTGTATGATAGAAAAATGCGCGAGGCTCAGCAGTCAAGCATACTGTCGTTTTTCAAGGCTTCCACATCAGCCACAGCAGACGACAAACCTTGACCTTCGACATCGAGACAGGCAGACATAGAAGAAGATGACCTGCTTGCCCTGATGGAAACAGACGACACTCCAGTCTCCCACCACCCCAACCCCCAGGCCGCGGACAGATACCGGTTCGCGGAGAATGCAGTGGTAGCCAGGAGGCCCCCAGCACATCGTTAAGAAAAAAGCCGAAATAAACAAGCTAATTAATTAGGTGCCGCCCGACAATTACGTGCTGAGCGGCACCTAATCAATTAGCATGTTTATTTCTGCTTTTTTCTTAAAGATGTGCTGGATGCCTCCTGGCTACCGCTGTACCCCTGCATGCTTTGCGGATCGGGATCGGGTCGCTGCCTGGAGGGTGGGGGCCACTGCACCACCCAAACTCCTACGACTCAGTCTAACACACCATCGTCAGTGTGCTCGATGTCTTCCAAATTCCCGTAAGTGATACTACACTGTACATACATTATTTCTACTTTATATATGCTGTGTATTTTTACATGTTATTTGGTATGATTTGGCAGCTTCATAGTTTAAAGGTTACTGGAGAGCGCTTGTGCCGTGTTTCTGCGAACAGCGCTTGCGTGAGATTTTCTGCTGACGGTGCTTGCATGAGATTTCTGCTACGGAGAACAGTTCAGGCAATGATTGTGGAAAAGTATCTCTACTTTATATAGGCTGTGTATTTATCATATCATTCCTGCTTTTACTGTATGTTAGTGTTATTTTAGGTTTCATGTGTTATTTGGCATGATTTTGTAGGTTATTTTTTGGGTCTGTGAACGCTCACAAAATTTTCCCATATAAATAAATGATAATTGCTTCTTCACTTTACGACATTCCAGCTTACGAACCGTTTCATAGGAACGCTCTACCTTCGGATGGCGGGGAAACCTGTAATGTGAAAATAATTTTTATTTTTTTATATTATATAAGAAATATAGTTTGAATTTTCTCTGAGTTGCTTGTACACTAAGCAAAACAGAATAGTTTTTATTATTCAAAATTACCTCTAGCCTCATGAGAATCCCTTTTAATGTTTACCATATCATTAGTGGTTATGTCTTCAACAATAGAACTTGCACCCTCTGGGTTTTCCAGCTCTGATAATTATTTCTTCCTCTTAACATTCTCCTTAGTCTACCCCTTTGAAATCCCCTATATTTTTGACATCATCCTCAAGCTTCTGTGACACTCTCTTTTACTTCAAAAGTACAAGGCAGAATATAGAGAAAATGGTTGGTGACACACTGGTCAAAATAGCATTTTCAGACTGTAGTTTGAAATACATGAAAATCCGTTTTGAAGCATAGATATTGGTCAGGAGAAAATACACCTTAACTTTTCCTTTGCTGTGCTCATTTAGATTAAAATTGTGAGGCTGTCAATTTTAAAATTCAAATAGTCAGCAAGCTGCTGTGACTTCTTATTTCTCAGCAGTGTGCACTTTCTAACAAAAAAGCCCACTTGTTAGAAAATTTGAGACTAATTAAAAGGAATTATGCAACAGTTCTTCACAAGTTTTATATTAAAAAAATCTAAAGTTTTTGTCATGTCACAACCCTTTTCTTTCATTATTTTGAGAGATGTCATTCCTGCTTGTTGATCTATTTAGTTATTGACAGAAGGGCTAGTGAACTATACAGCTATCACAATCTCTCCAACTTTAGTGACAATTTTCTTTGGCATTTGACAGGATTTTCAAACTAATAGCAGGATTGTTAAGGCAGTTTTGAGCAATAGCTGCTGACAGAGATGAACTGATATTGGAATGTTAGAGTTTACCTAACCCCAGAGTTCTGAAGTTACAGTAATTTTGAGGGAGATGAGTAAGAGTCAATGAGTTCTGATGAAAGGTCATTGACCTGAAATGTTAACTCTGTTTCTCTCTCTCCACGGATGATGCTCTGCTGAGTATTTACAGCATTTTTTTCTCTTTTTATTTCTCAAACAAAGGAACTTGTTCTGTCCACAGTTCAAATTATTGCTGTGGTGAAGAATCTAGTGACATTTAGAAATGTCGATGAAGCACTGATGAAAACAATCCAGTGAGTGTGGAATGCCAGAGAACGATTGGGTTTGATAAGCTAGTGGGAAAATTGATTTCTGGTCCACTTAGGAGGACAAAATGAATATCTGCCTTAAAATGTGATGGCTGTACTCTGTCAGTTGAATGACCTTTTGCCTACAAGTTATTTAAACTTTATATATAGAATGATGTTCTGTATTCTCTGATCATCTGTGAGGTGTATTATGAAGGTTCAAAATAATCTCATATGCCAGACTGCTGTTTGTAGACTTCAGTTCAGCGATCAACACCATCATACCCCCAAAACTGGTGAGGAAACCCTCCTCGCTGGGTCTCAACACCTCCCTCTGCATTGGATACTAAACTTCTGAACAGTAAGGCCACATTCAGTCCATGTGGGCAGCAACATCTCTCGTACCGTTATGCTGAGCATTGGCACTCCCCAAGGCCGAGTGCTCAGCCTGCTTCTGTTCACACTGCTGACACACGACTCTGTCGCAGGATCCAGCTCAAACTGTGTCATTCAGTTTGCATATGACACAACGGTGGTTGGCCTTATCATCAGAATGATGACGAGACAGATTATGGAGAGGAAGTGGAGCGGCTGGTGGATGGTGTGAGAACAACCTAAGTCTGAACAAGGAAGTCATTGTGGACTTCAGGAAGGTGCAGACAAACTATCTTTCTCTGCGAATACATGGTTCCTCTGTAGAGAGAGTTAAGTGCACCAAGTTCCTGGGAGTTCACATCATGGACATCTTCACCTAGTCCTTTAATATAACCTCTCTGAAGAAGAAGGCACAGCAGCACCTTCATTTTCTAAGAAGACTAAGGCAAGCAAGGCTCTCCACCCACCCCGCCCCCCCCCACCAACCATCCTGACTGCGTTTTACAGGAGCACCATTGAGAGCATCCTGACAAGTTGCATCTCCATCTGGTATGGGAGCAGTCGAACATCGACCTGAAGTCCTTACAAAGGACTGTGAGAACCACTGGGAGGATCATAGGGGTCTCCCTACCATCCATTAGGGACTTTTTTCAGGAGTGCTGTGTATGCAGGGTCCTTAGTATCATTAAGGATCCCACCCATCCATCCAGCATCCTCTTTGACTTTCTACCATCAGGCAGGAGACTACGATGTATAAAAACAAGAACAGTCA
The DNA here is from genome assembly GCF_963921235.1 of Mobula hypostoma. Lineage (NCBI taxonomy): Eukaryota > Metazoa > Chordata > Chondrichthyes > Myliobatiformes > Myliobatidae > Mobula > Mobula hypostoma. Next base: position 25,920,553 of record NC_086116.1, read on the forward strand.
GGATAGAAACAGTTTCTTTCCCCAGGCCATTAGGCTTCTGAACTCCCTGCTGCATCGGATCCAAAGCGTCACTGGTTAATCTGTTCTGTACCTTGCAATATTTAATATCAATGCACTTTAGTTTTTTATTTATGTTTGATTCATCTATAGATTTTATCCTTACCTTCATCAGTTACCATGTTTTATGTGCTTTACACCCTGGTTCGAAGAAACATTATCTCATTTCTATATACATTATATACATGTATAGAGTTAAATGTCAGTCAACTTCACTTGAAAAAGTGGGGGGAAAGAGAAAACTGCTGTGCAAGCTAAAAACAAGAGATAATCTGCAGATGCTGGAAATCCAAGCAACCCACACAAAGTGCTTAAGGAACTCAGCAGACCAGGCAGCATCTATGAAAAAGAGTAAACAGTCGGCGCATCGGGCCGAAATCCTTCATCAGTCCCTCAAATATCGACTGTTTACTCTTTTCCATAGATGCTGCCTGGCCTGCTGAGTTTCTCCAGCATTTTGTGTTGGTACTGTCCAAACTACTTGAGTTATTTAGTTGCTCAGCCATAGCTAATTAATTTAGATTCTGGCTACACACATCAAAGTTGCTGGTGAACACAGCAGGCCAGGCAGCATCTGTAGGAAGAGGTGCAGTCGACGTTTCAGGCCGAGACCCTTCGTCCTGACGAAGGGTCTCGGCCTGAAACGTCGACTGCATCTCTTCCTAGAGATGCTGCCTGGCCTGCTGCGTTCACCAGCAACTTTGATGTGTGTTGCTTGAATTTCCAGCATCTGCAGAATTCCTGTTGTTTGCTTTTAGATTCTGGCTGTTCCTTTTTCTTTCTTGTTATGTATCCTAACAAATGTTACGCCTTAATTTTGAGCTGCTGCTTTTTAATGCATAAGTGTTGTACTTTGGCTTCACGCCCTAAAGCCCCAAAGCGATGGTTGGCATAAATTCTTTATATGTAGAAATCTAATTTGACAGTGTTCTAATTTATTTGTTCTTGGATGTATATAACATCAATGTTTACATTGTCTTTATCTTTTGATGCTAGGCTATAGCTAAATAAATTTCTACCAGAATTTTTCCCAATTTTTATTACATACAACTTCAGAGGGATTTGTTTTTCTCTTTTCAGCAAATGCCCTTTAAGTTATCTAATTATTACAATTTCAGTTTATCATATTTCTCTTTATAACTTAATTATCTTTCCCCCATCACCTAATTTGAAACCCAGAGTTGAAAGCATCTTTTAGGAGTGTTTAAATGATTACATACTTTATAAAGAAAAAGCAGCTCAGGGCCTTTTGGGACTTTTCAATGGGCTTCATTCATTGCTATTTATCAGTGCTTGGCAAAGACTAATTAAAAAAAAGTTAGGTTTAAGCAGAAGAGTGACCATTGTTTGAGTGAGACAGTGCTAGAGTGATTCATTTCAGGCTTCGGCTCAAGAGGCTTATGCAAGAAGAGGCGAAGGCTCTAGGTAAGTCTTCTTCTATCTATTAAAGCATAGCTAGTGCAGTGAGAATGGGTTGAGGGTTAGCGATGTGTTCTTCATGGGAGATGCGGGTGCTCTGAGAGCTTCCCTGATAACTACATCTACATGAGGTTCATCCAACTGCAGCTTTTTACGAACCATGCTCGAGAACTAGAGCTGCAGCTGAATGACCTCCAGCTCACACGGAAGAATGAGGAAGAGATAGATAGGAGTAGTCACAACTAAGTTGTAAGAGGCAGTTGATTGCACGTCTGTCAGGAGAGGAAAAGAGAATGGGCAGTGCGTGCAGAGTACACCTGAGGCTCTTCCCCTCAATAATAAATGTAGTACTTTGGATACTGTTGGGGAGGAATGATCTACCGGGGAAAGCCACAGCGACCAGGTCTCTGGCACTGAGTATGGCTCTGTGGCTCAGAAGGGAAGTGGGTTAAAGAGTAGTGCAGTAGTGATAGGGGGTTGAAGAGCAGGCAGGAGATTCTGTTGATGTGGAAGAGTTACGGAATGATGTCGCTGATCTGGTCCATGGTATTCAAAAGGGGGAGGGCAAACAACCATAAGCCATGGTGCATACTGTATTGATACCAATGACTTAGGTAGGAAAAGGAATGAGATCTTGAAGAGAGAATATAGGGAGCTAATAGAAAATTGAAAAGCAGGACCTCAAGGGTAGTTATCTCTGGATTGCTGCCTGTACCATGCCCCTAGTGAGGGTAAGAATAGGATGATTTGGCAGATGAATGAGTACTTAGGAACTGATGCAAGAGACAGGTTTTCAAATTTCTGGATCATTGGGATCTCTTCTAGGGAAGTTATGATCTGTACAAAAAGGTTGGGTTACTTCTGAATTTGAAGAGGATCAATATCCTTGCAGGCAAGTTTGCTAGAACCGTTTGTGAGGATCTAAACTAATTTGTTAGGGGGTTAGGAACTGGAGTGATAGGGTAGAGGATGGGGTAGTTGCAGTATGTCGTGAGACTGAAGAAGGATAGGCAGTTAATGAGGCAAAATTGAAGTCAATGGGGCGGGTTGAAGTGTGCCTTTAAATGAAATAGTTGGTTCAACAATTTAGAAAAGTGAGGATAAAGTAAAAAAAAAAGAAAATGAGTGCAGGTGAACATAGAACATAGAAAATAGAACACAGAATAGTACAGCACATTACAGGCCCTTCGGCCCACAATGTTGTGCCGACCCTCAAACCCTGCCTCCCATATAACCCCCTACCTTAAATTCCTCCATATACCTGTCTAGTAGTCTCTTAAACTTCACGAGTGTATCTGCCTCCACCACTGACTCAGGCAGTGCATTCCATGCACCAACCACTCTCTGAGTAAAAAACCTTCCTCTAATATCCCCCTTGAACTTCCCACCCCTTACCTTAAAGCCATGTCTTCTTGTATTGAGCAGTGGTGCCCTGGGGAAGAGGCGCTGGCTATCCACTCTATCTATTCCTCTTATTATCTTGTACACCTCTATCATGTCTCCTCTCATCCTCCTCCTCTCCAAAGAGTAAAGCCCTAGCTCCCTTAATCTCTGATCATAATGCATACTCTCTAAACCAGGCAGCATCCTGGTAAATCTCCTCTGTACTCTTTCCAATGCTTCCACATCTTTCCTATAGTGAGGCGACTAGAACTGGATACAGTACTCCAAGTGTGGCCTAACCAGAGTTTTATAGAGCTGCATCATTACATTGCGACTCTTAAACTCTATCCCTCGACTTATGAAAGCTAACATCCCATAAGCTTTCTTAACTACCCTATCTACCTGTGAGGCAAATTCCAGAGATCTGTGGACATGTACCCCCAGATCCCTCTGCTCCTCCATACTACCAAGTATCCTGCCATTTACCTTGTACTCTGCCTTGGAGTTTGTCCTTCCAAAGTATACCACCTCACACTTCTCCAGGTTGAACTCCATCTGCCACTTCTCAGCCCACTTCTGCATCCTACCAATGTCTCTCTGCAATCTTCGACAATCCTCTACACTATCTACAACACCACCAACCTTTGTGCCGTCTGCAAACTTGCCGACCCACTCTTCTACCCCCACATCCAGGTCGTTAATAAAAATCATGAAAAGTAGAGGTCCCAGAACAGATCCTTGTGGGACACCACTAGTCACAATCCTCCAATCTGAATGTACTCCCTTCACCATGACCCTTTGCCTTCTGCAGGCAAGCCAATTCTGAATCCACCTGGCCAAACTTCCCTGGATCCCATGCCTTCTGACTTTCTGAATAAGCCTACCGTGTGGAACCTTGTCAAATGCCTTACTAGATCACATCCACTGCACTACCCTCATCTATATGCCTGGTCACCTCCTCAAAGAACTCTATCAGGCTTGTTAAACATGATCTGCCCTTCACAAAACCATGCTGACTGTCCCTGATCAGACCATGATTCTCTAAATGCCCACAGATCCTATCTCTAAGAATCTTTTCCAACAGCTTTCCCACTGCAGACGTAAGGATCACTGGTCTATAATTATCTGGACTATCCCTACTACCTTTTTTGAACAAGGGGACAACATTCGCCTCCCTCCAATCCTCCGGTACCATTCCCGTGGACAACGAGGCCATAAAGATCCTAGCCAGAGGCTCAGCAATCTCTTCCCTTGCCTCATGGAGCAGCCTGGGGAATATTCCGTCAGGCCCCGGGGACTTACCTATCCTAATGTATTTTAACAACTCCAACACCTCCTCTCCCTTAATATCAACATGCTCCAAAACATCAACCTCACTCATATTGTCCTCACCATCATCAAGTTCCCTCTCATTGGTGAATACTGAAGAGAAGTATTCATTGAGGACCTCACTCACTTCCACAGCCTCCAGGCACATCTTCCCACCTTTATCTCTAATCAGTCCTACCTTCACTCCTGTCATCCTTTTGTTCTTCACATAATTGAAGAATTCATTGGGGTTTTCCTTTACCCTACTTGCCAAGGCCTTCTCATGCCCCCTTCTTGCTCTTCTCAGCCCCTTCTTAAGCTCCTTTCTTGCTTCCCTATATTCCTCAATAGACCCATCTGGTCCTTGCTTCCTAAACCTCATGTATGCTGCCTTCTTCCACCTGACTAGATTTTCCACCTCTCTTGTCACCCATGGTTCCTTCACCCTACCATTCTTTATCTTCCTCACCGGGACAAATTTATCCCTAACATCCTGCAAGAGATCTCTAAACGTCAACCACATGTCCACAGTACATTTCCCTGCAAAAACATCATCCCAATTCCCACCCGCAAGTTCTAGCCTTATAGCCTCATAATTTGCCCTTCCCCAATTAAAAATTTTCCTATCCTCTCTGATTCTGTCCTTTTCCATGATAATGCTAAAGGCCAGGGAGAGGTGGTCACTGTCCCCCAGATGCTCACCCACTGAGAGATGTGTGACCTGACCCGGTTCATTACCTAGTACTAGATCTAGTATGGCATTCCCCCTAGTCGGCCTGTCCACATACTGTGACAGGAATCCGTCCTGGACACACTTAACAAACTCTGCACCATCTAAACCCTTGGAACTAATCAGGTGCCAATCAATATAAGGGAAGTTAAAGTCACCCATGATAACAACCTTGTTATTTTTGCACCATTCCAAAATCTACCTCCCAATCTGCTCCTCTGTATCTCTGCTGCTACCAGGGGGCCTATAGAATACCCCCAGTATAGTAACTGCTCCCTTCCTGTCTCTGACTTCCACCCATACTGACTCAAAAGAGGGTTTCTGCTACATTACCCACCCTTTCTGTAGCTGTAACAGTATCCCTGACCAGTAATGCCACCCCTCCTCCCCTTTCCCCCCCTCTCTATCCCTTTTAAAGCACTGAAATCTAGGAATATTGAGAATCCATTCCTACCCTGGTGCCAGCCAAGTCTCTGTAATGGCCACGACATCATAATTCCATGTATGTATCCAAGATCTCAGTTAATCACCTTTGTTCCTGATGCTTCTTGCATTGAGGTACACATGCTTCAGCCCTTCTGCCTTACTACCTTTACACTGTTTATTCTGCTTCTCTTTCCTCAAAGCCTCTCTATATGTTAGATCTGGCTTTACTCCGTGCACTTCTTTCACTGCTCTATCGCTCTGGGTCCCATCCCCCTTGCAAATTAGTTTAAACCCTCCCGAACCATGCTAGCAAACCTACCTGCAAGGATATTGCTCCCCCTCGGATTCAGGAGCAACCCATCCAATCTGTACAGGTCCCACCTTCCCCAGAAGAGATCCCAATGATCAAAAAAGCTAAAACCCTGCTCCCTGCACCAACTCCTCAGCCACGCATTCAACTGTCATCTCCTCCAATTCTTACCATCACTGTCACGTAGCACTGGCAGCAATCCTGAGAACGCCACCCTTGAGGTCCTGTTCTTCAGCCCTCTGCCTAGTTCTTGAAACTCACACTTCAGGACCTCATCCCTCTTCCTGCCTATGTCATTGGTACCAACATGTATCACGACTTCTGGTTGCTTTCCCTCTCGTACCAGGATGTCGTGCACCCAGTCAGAGACATCCCGGACCCTGGCACCCAGGAGGCAACAAACCATGCAGGTGTCCTTCTCACGTGCACAAAATCTCCTGTCTGCTCCCCTGACTATAGAGATTAATAAAAATACAAAATGTTTAGAAAGGTAGATAAGACAGCTGGACCAGATGGTCTGCTGGACTAGGGTTCTGAAAGAAGCAACTGAAGAGATTGTGGAGGCATTAGAAATGATCTGTCAATAATCAATAGATTGTGGAATGGTTCTGAAGGACTGGAAAACTGCAAATGTCACTCCACCCTAAGAAGGGAGGGAGGCAGAGGAAAGTAAATTATGGTCTGACATCAGTGGTTGGGAAGATGCTGAAGTCCATTATCAAGGATGAGGTTTGGGGTACTTGGAGGCAAATGATAAAATAGGCCAAAGTCACCATGGCTGCTTAACAAGAATTGCCATGGTATTACAGGAACAATACTAGCATGGATAGGTGGTTGACTGGCAGGAGACAAAGAATGGGAATAAAGGCGTCCTTTTCAGGACGGCTGCTGGTGACTAGCGGTGTTCCACGGGGGTTGGTATTGGGACAGTATTGAGGGTGATCTCATTAAATCCTATTGGATATTGAAAGAGCTAGATAAGGTGAACATGGAGAGGATGTTTCATATAGTGGCGGGGGGGGAGGGGTGTCTAGGACCAGAGGGCACAGCTTCTGAATAGAAAAATATCCCTTTAGAACAGAGTTGAGGAAGAATTTCTTTAAATAGATGATGGAGAAGCTGTAGAATTCATGGTCACGCATGGCTCTGGAGGCATGTCACTTGATATATTTCAAGTGGAGGTTGATAAGTTCTTGATTATTCAGAATGTTAAAGGATACAGGGAGAATGCAGGAGATTATAAATCAGAGATAGTGAATTAGCCATTTGAAATGGCAGAGCAGACTCGATTGGCTGAATGGCCTAATTCTGTTCCTGCTTCTTAATGGTCTTATATTAGCTGGTGAAACTCTAAGCCTCACAATAATGTTGCATTTTATTTAGAAATCTGTACATTCTTCAAAGGGAAATAATGCTTAGTCTGAATAGTTCCTCTTTTATTAATATTTTTAAAGTAAGAGCTATTACTTTATTGTTCAATTTAACTCTAGGTTGTGTGCTGAAGGCACTACAGCTTTACAGATTTGCATTGATTTTGTGTGCATTATTTAAGTGTTGGCGCTGTCTTCTGAGTTATCAATTTTTATGTAAGTTTATAAGTAACCTTCTAAGATGCATACACACCATTTGTTTTGAGCATACATATCTCAGAATATTAGCAGAGTTAGACATTTTGGGAAGTAACAGTGGCCATGACTTTTGACTTCCTCCTCCTCAAGCAATCATTAAGGAACAAATCTGACTTCTTTTCACTCAAGTTATTTATAGGCTGGAAGGCAGCAGCGTACCAGCCACCCTGTGGTTTTGATGAGACCTTGGTCCAAAGACAGTGATCTTTAAAGTAATGTGCATATTAAGCACCACTGCAGAAACTTGATGTATATCCAAACATACACTTTGTTTGCTGACTAGCTCTGACTGAACACGTTTGTACATAGTCACCTTAGACAAGCTACAGAAAATGCACACTTCTCATACACTACGATTTTTCACATGATGCACGCACCTTGCATGACTGCGCACAGATGCAAGTACCTGCCCTTGCTGTGGTGTTGGGCATGAATATGTGCCCCTATAGGATCTGGCAACTTGATAGCAGAGTGGCCTTTGTTAAATATATGCAATAATCTGAAGGAAAGATCTTCAATTTTTTCTTTGAAATTGTTACTGTGTATCTGTTGATATCTGGACTTTGGTTCCGAAGTGCATTATTAGGATCTGGTAAAGTATTCACTTTTCCAATATCATCCTCTACAATATTCATACTGGCCTTCATCCTCCTTTCATGTGAAGTAAACTTGAGCTTTAATTAACGAATACAGGTGTCCCCCGCTCTTCGAACGTTTGCTTTATGAAACCTCACTGTTACGAAAGACCTACATTAGTTCCCTGTTTTCGCTAACAGAAGGTGTTTTCACTGTTACAAAAAAAATCAGCGCGCGATAAAAGGCAGAACGCGCCCCGAGCGGCCACTCTCCCCCGGATTCGGAATGGCATTCTCGCCGGCATTGTTTAAACACGTGCCTGTGATCAGCGGTTAGCAAGATGAGTTCTAAGGTATCGGAAAAGCCTGAAAGAGCTCGTAAGGGTGTTACACTTAGCGTAAAACTAGACATAATTAAGTGTTTTGATCGTGGTGAACGAAGTAAGGACAACATGAGTTTGGCTTGTGGAAGCTGACGAAGATGATGTTGAAGAGGTTTTGGCATCCCATGACCAAGAACTGATAGATGAAGAGCTGATGCAATTGGAAGAGGAAAGGATAACAATCGAAACCGAATATAGAAAGTGAAGCAACTGCGTGAGATTTTCGCTGCAATGATAAAGTATGACTTTAATTTTGAAAAGGGTACGTAGGTTTAGGGGATATTTGCAGGATAGTTTGAGTGCTTACAAAGAACTGTATGATAGAAAAATGCGCGAGGCTCAACAGTCAAGCAAGCCTTCCACATCAGCCACGGCAGACGATGAACCTCGACCTTTGACATCGAGGTGGGCAGTCATAGGAGAAGATGAGCTGCCTGCCCTAATGGAAACAGACAATGACGAATGACACCCCAGTGTCCCACCACCCCAACCCCCAGGCCGCGGACAGATACCGATTCGCGGAGAATGCAGTGGTAGCCGGGAGGCACGCAGCACATCTTTAAGAAAAAAGCCGAAATAAACATGCTAATTAATTGGGTGCCATCCGGCACGTAATTGTCGGCCCTGATCAGAGGCGATGCAATCGTCAATCGCCTCTGATCTGGGCCGACAATTACGTGCCGGGCGGCACCCAATTAATTAGCATGTTTATTTCGGCTTTTTTCTTAAAGATGTGCTGTGTGCCTCCCGGCTACTGCTGTACCCCACCACCGAAACTCCAACGACTCAGTCTAACATACCATCATCAGTGTGCTCGGCGTTGTCTTCCCGATTCCTGTAAGTGATACTACACTGTACATACATTATCTCTACTTTATATAGGCTGTGTATTTTTACGTGTTATTTGGTATGATTTGGCAGCTTCATAGCTTAAAGGTTACTGGAGAGAGTGTTTTTGCCAACAAAGCTTACATGAGATTTTCAGTGTGTGCGCCATATTTTTGCCGACGGTGCTTGCGTGAGATTTTCGCTACAGACAACAGTGCGGGCAATGATTGTGGAAAAGTATTTCTACTTTATATAGGTTGTGTATTTATCATATCATTCCTGCTTTTACTATATGTTACTGTTATTTTAGGTTTTATGTGTTATTTGGCTTGATTTGGTAGGTTAGTTTTGGGTCTGCGAACGCTCACAAAATTTTCCCATATAAATAAATGGTAATTGCTTCTTCACTTTACGACATTCCGGCTTACGAACCGTTTCATAGGAACGCTGTACCTTCGAGTGGCGGGGGAAACCTGTATTTCAATTGTCTGTCTTGGCACAAAACCATGCCCTGACAGGAATAGCATATCCAACATTTATTATTTTTTGTTGAAAGAAAGCTTTCCAGCTGAATACAAATTATTAACAAACAAAAGGACAGAGGTAATCTTAGGCTCCTCAGTTAAAAAAAAAGTAATTGTGATGAATTATTCTTTTTTTTTTGTTTCCAAAAGTAGCCTCATGTATCATATTTCCATGGTTCAAGAAATTTAGAGGATATCATTGATTGTCATTACCAAGTGGTTATGGGCCCTGTATCTCCTCTAAAATGATTAGTTAATCCATTTCTTTAAATCTAATGTGTTATCATGTGTGAACAAGCACTTATTATTTGTCTTTATAAACTTTTTAAAGAAATTTATCTTTGTAATCATAAATTATTCTTCAAAGAATTGGTTGATGTGAAAATGAAGAGAATGTATTTAGGGTGCTAATTCCATCGTATCGATAGGATTAAATAATAGTGTAACAGTCAAAAAGGAGGGAATGCTGCTTCCATTTGACTCTCCCAGATAAAAATATATTTTGCAAATGAATATAAGTCTGTCTTCAAAAGCCACAAGAATATGTTGAAAATGGTTATGCCTAGGTAGTGATAATAATTGTAGTGAATTGATGTGGAGACAGGACTGACAAATACTGCAGATGCTACAAATGTAAAGTAAAATGGGAAATGCAGGAAATGATCAGCAATTCAGACAGCATCTCTTAGTCATTGAACAATGCAGCACCGAAGTGGGCGCTTTAGCTCACCAAGGCCACACCAACTAACACTGTTACACTAATCCTACCCCAGTCTGTTTTCTCTGTACATTTTATGATATGGTCAGTTCTTTCCCCCCAGGTTTTACTCTACACCAGTTTCCAGTTTTCCTTTATCAGGGCTAAGTTGCGCACCAAAGCAAATGAGGAAGACTCACTTCCCAGTCTCCATTTTCATGTCATGTCTTTTTTTCTTAGCCTCAGTTCATCAGTTGATACAATGGTTGATCATTGTGGCAAGATCTGGCAAAACTGTTTTGCAAAGATTTGGATTTCCTGCTTTCCCAATTCTTTCCAATTTGACCAGTTGCAATCCATTTTCATCTGTTGTTTAGCCCAAGGTATGCTGCTTTCTCTACACATACAGATAAGAGTATGCTGCTTTTGCATTTTAAATTAAACACCTGGACACTTCCAATATTTTCTTTATTCGTCTGGTTATTAGTACATCTCAATTTCCTTGACATTGTCTGTTGTCACTAAAAAGCTCTAGAGTGATGTTTTCACACTCCAAGGCAGTTTAGTCTTTGAATAGATCTTGAATATAGTAAGTTACAAACATTGAGTCTCCTTGTCCACTAGGCATATCTGGCTGCTTGAAGCTTAGCTGCATGGTAACTCCGTATCTCAATCCTGTGATATAGGCAATAGGTACCACTCATAAGGTACAGCGCCACCCTAAAATCATCAAATCATTAAATAGTTTTGTCTGTTTTAGGTGTTGCTGAGTCACTCTGGATTTTCTTTACTACTATTTATTTATCCTTTACGTTTCTTGCCAATGCCTATAATACTATCACTTCACCACAAGACTGAAAAAAAAATGGTTTCTGCCATGAGTGATTCATGGGTGAGGCCTCACACTTTGTGTGGAATCAGTATCGATTTCTTTTGGGGCAGCATGGTATTGTAACAGATAGCGCAATGCGGTGATCTCCAATCGCGGTTCAATTCCCACTCCTGTTTGCATCTTCTTCCTGTCACTGTGTGGGTTTCATCTGGGTGTCCTGGTCTCCTCTCACATTCCAACAACTGACGGTTAGGGTTAATGAGTTGTGGGCATGTTATGTTGGCGCCAGAAGCATGCCGACATTTGCAGATTGCCCTCAGCAGAATCCTTGGACTGTGTTGGTCATTGGTACAAACCGACTCATTTCACTGTATGTTCTGCTGTTTCAATGTACATGTCACAAATAAAGCTAACCTTTAAAAGCCAAGCCTTACACTGTTTGGGTTTTCCACCTGGCTTGATTTGGATCATGGCAGCATAATATCTGTCAACCTATCCCCATTGTATACCTATGTAGCTTTTAAAGCATCCATACTAAGCATTTGCTTTCAGCCAAGCTTTAATTTTCGGAGTTAATCTTTGCCTATCAGTGTTGGCTGATCAGTGTAACTAACTATAACATTTGGTTTCTGTTTGCTATTGTGACTCAATAAAACATTTTTATCTGGCTGAAGCTTTCAGTTTTTCACCTGAATGCATTTTCCATTTCCTTGTACTTTTCATTAGTGATACTTGGCCACTGTGAGGCACGAGCTCATCACCATCGCAGAGACTGCAGCATGTTTTTTCCCTGTGAATATTATCAATAGGCTATAAGATGTAATGAGACACTCAGCAATGCTGCTTGAAAATCTAGGAACTACAGATGCTGGAAATCTAAAGGAAAACACGCTGGAAAAGCCCAGCCAGTCAAACATTATCTCTGGAAACAAACAGAGTTAACGTTATGCTGAATGAATAGTGATTAAGACTGAGTCTGGCAGAGGCAGAGAGAGATAGATGTGAACATTTTGATGGCACCTTGAAGATCCTTTGCTGCATATCTTGTGGGATTTGCTCATTTTTGCTTTAGGTTATATAAACGCTGTAGGTTTGCACCTCTACAATAACAATCTTGCTCAGTAAACACCAAGGTGCCCTCTGCACTCTGCTGATAATATTAGATCTAGGTCTGAACGTTAGACATATTAAGATGAATGCTCCTTGCTGTACGTGGACTTAGTGACTAAGTGACCCTGAAATAATCACTGTTCTTATCTAATATGTTCAAAACAGCTTTTACTTTCATAAAAAATTACTAAATTATTCCTGTATTTGTAGTTTTCTTCCGATAACTTCCTTGCATGTAATGCAACATGAATGGAAGTGTTATTTCCTTGATAACATCACTCAAGTTGCAATTTAAAAAAAAATTGAGATAGGTCTTTGCAGTCCTTTGAGCCACCTAGTAATCTTCATTTAACCCTAGCCTAATCACAGGACAATTTACAATGACTAATTAACCTAGCAATAGATATGTCTTTGGAATGTGTGAAGAAACCAACGCGCACACAGGAAGGAAAGTACAGACTTGCTAACAGGCAGCAGCGGAAATTGAATCCAGGTCGCTGGTACTGTGTCACATTGTGCTAACCACTACACTATCCATGCCGCTCATAATTTTATATTATTATGCACCAGCAGCAATAGATATGAAATTGAGTCAGGTTTTTATAAATAACCAACAAAATTTATTAACCTGTACTCAAAAACATAGAAAAGTAAACAAACGACTAACTGAAACGGAAGTTAACAGTGTTATGCATTTATAGTTAGAGACAATTCTTAACAGATCTTACTTAAGCACAGTCTTAAAGTGGTAGTTTAAGAAGTCCAAGTGATTGCTGAAATAATTAAGAGAGACTTCCTGAACCAGCGATGAAGCGACTCCTGAAGAAAAGACGAACCTGCTGACGCAGATCCCAGCTGGGAAATGCCTTGTTCGAAGAGATAAGGAAGAATAAGATTTCTCACAGTAACTGACCTTTCACCAGAGGTGGCCACCACACAACACCCAAGTCCATGCCGGGGTTAACCAAAAGGGTGTGTCACAATACCTGTATGGACCATACCAAATGTCAATCGCGTTCAAGGCACATAGAACGCCGTTGATTTCTACCCAACTCTTTGGGTTCGTACGAAGCCGGCAATCTCCCTCTCCCTCTCCCTCTCCCTCTCCCTCTCCCTCTCCCTCTCCCTCTCCCTCTCCCCCTCCCTCTCCCCCTCCCTCTCCCCCTCCCTCTCCCCCTCCCTCTCCCCCTCCCTCTCCCCCTCCCTCTCCCTTTCCCTCTCCCCCACCCCGTCTTCCCCCCCTTCTACAATTACGTAACCACCAACTGTGACTCCGCAACAAAAACAACTACTCAACAAACTGCAGTCTCCCCTTTTATACCAGTTGGAACATGCCATCACGTGACATCACATCACCCCAATATTACGACAATTACATCATGCTCACGAGATACTCAAGGGACAGGTAACAATATGATGTGAGATCCTGTGTGCTTAGCAGCTTTAAAGAAATAGGTTACATGGCAACCAAAATGGGTTCAGAGTCCATTGTCCAAAAATCTTTCTCAGCCCTGAAGTTGTCAGAAACTTTCTTACCCCTGTATGTTCACCTCTGAATTCACCCAACTGCCCCTGCTCTCTCTGTACTACTCTTAGTGAGAATTGAATGAAACCTTGCCCAAAGTATTGACTCAGGAGTCTCTCAGACTGCACTGTTTTCCATTTCACCTGTGCAGTTTAGAAGTTGTATTCTGTCCAGCTCAGATTTACCAGTAGTAAGTAATAAGAAAGGAACTTCCGGTTGAAGATGGTGCTGGAGATACCCAGTGAATCTTATTAGTGACAAAAAACAAAACAAAGAAAATCACTAAATAGCTTCTTGTTAATAATGCTAATGGAAGGTGAGGCACAGGCAAGAAATAGTCGAGGAAAGTGGAAGCGAGGTGAGGACCAGTTCTAATTGGCTGTTCTCGCTGCTTCATGAAGTTTACTCAGCTCCGCAATGAACAGAGACAGTTCCAGTTGCAGTGATGCCCGGCTTTGTGTCTGTGGTCTCATGGCGTTTACTCGGCTCCGCGATGAACAGAGACTGTGGTTTGTTCTGGCTGCAGTGATGCCCGGCTTTGTGTCTGTGGTCTCATAGCATTTACTCGGCTCCATGATGAACTGCAGCTGTGGCCTGCTCTGGCTGCAGTGATGCCCGGCTTTGTGTCTTTCATAAGACTTCAGTTCTGAAGCTATTTGCCTACTTCTATTGTGTGCATGATTTGTTTATTTTTTCTCTCTCTGTGCATTGGGTGTATGATAGCTGCCTTCTTTTAAAATGGGCTCTTTTGAGGTCTCTTTGTTTTGTGGCTGCCCGTAAGGAGACAAATCTCAAGGTTCTACATACTTCGATAATAAATTTACTTTGACTAACACTCTGCCTCGTGTGCAAGTCATTTGAACATAGAACATAGAACATAGAATAGTACAGCACAGTACAGGCCCTTCGGCCCACAATGTTGTGCCGACACTCAAACCCTGCCTCCCATATAAGCCCCCACCTTAGATTCCTCCATATACCTGTCTAGTAGTCTCTTAAACTTCACTAGTGTATCTGCCTCCACCACTGACTCAGGCAGTGCATTCCACGCACCAACCACTCTCTGAGTAAAAAACCTTCCTCTAATATTCCCCCTTGAACTTCCCACCCCTTACCTTAAAGCCATGTCCTCTTGTATTGAGCAGTGGTGCCCTGGGGAAGAGGCGCTGGCTATCCACTCTATCTATTCCTCTTGCTTGACAAAGTCTTTGTTGCCACCTTGCTTTTCATGAGGTTCAGTTTTTGCTTTCTTTCGACCAACCTATAGTGTGTGTGAATTGTGATCTGGTTAGTTGTTTAGTTCTGGCAATACTGATGATCTTGGAGAACTGCTAAGGTGTGCATTTGTTTATTCAATTCTTTAACCAGCGGTATGCATATACACACCTGTCATACTCATGTCAAGTATTTATATAATATACTGGGATATAAAACTGTAGTGTATATGTGAAAGAGGAACTACAGTATAGCAATACCATCAATTTTCACTACTTGATGAAATACTATTACTTGTCACTGACTAATGTACAGTGTAAATATTCAGATCCTTGCATTCCTCCTACTGTATTTATCTTTATGGAGATTATAGAGATGTTGAGTGACTGTAATCCCTTTGTATTTATTGATGTCAGTGCTTCTCAAAAGGTTGAAAGCTTTATTTGAAAGACTCAAAGAATGTGAAGTCCAAAATAGCTGAGGCAGTGATTTGTGCTGCCTCGAGCAAATATACATTCAGTCATCTCCAGCTCAGTTTCTCCCCAAGGTAAATCTGGCAAGTCATGAAATAACTGCTGAAGTAAGCAAACTAACAAGGCCATAATCTAGATGTTCCTCTTAACTGCTAAACTCCATCTGTCATCCAAAAGGCTTGTTGATGATGCTGCCTGGGCAGTAGCCATGATGGTCTGTCTAGCAGACACAATTGTATGCTAAATCACATGGAAGATTAGTGGTTAGGTTGATCTCAACCAGACTGTAATAAAGAAATTATGATTATTTTTTATGTTCTTTGGGTTGGAGAGAGGAAGAAGCATGATATTAGCATTAATGATATATTCTAGGAATAATTATTGACCTGCACAAAATATTTCTGTCAGAGTATTTTCTTAGGTTACGAGATGCTGTTGTACATCTTTTATGTGTGTATCTTCAAAGTTTCAACCTGTATTAAGGATTGTTTGCTGGAGGAAATTTCTGTATCCTAATTCCATTGCCACTGCATTGATCTAAGTAATCTAACTTTATGAGTGAACTAACTTTTGAGTCATAGACTTACCATGACAACAGGGGCGGATATTTATTCTAAATTCCCACAGCTTTCAGTAAAACAGTCCAAATCCTCACCCCATTTTATCCATGGACTAACTCTTTTTCTTGTACCTCTCTAACTGTCTGCTGAAATCAGTGACTGTTTCTAATTCTGTGCTCCCATAGCCAGTTAGTCCCAAGGCATTATTTATTTAGAAATACAACACAGAACCGACCCTTCCTGTCCTTCAAGCCACTTCGCCCAGGAACCCACTGATTTAACCCTGGTCTAATCACAGGACAATTTACATTCACCATTAACCCACGTACCTGTACATCTTTCTAATTGTGGGAAGAAACCAGAACACATGGAGGAAAACCACGCACACACAGGAAGGAATGTACAGCTTGCTTACAGAAGACATCAGAGTGAACTCTGAATTCTGACGCCCTGGGCTGTAATAGCTCACAATAGCTGTTACACTACATATTTCTGTAATATGCTTTTCTTCACACATTTTACAATATTGCTTTCCCAAAGCCTTATCTGTGTCCCATGGTCCTTCAACCATAAACTAATGGAACAGATTTTCCTTGACTACCTTATTCAAACTTGATTACACTGCTCTCAAATCAAACAGTGAGCAAAATCCCTCATCTCTGAAACCGTTCAGGTACGTTTTCTCAGCGGCATCTCCACAATGCACTATCTAGCACTGGACACAATATTCTACTTGTTGCCTAGCCCAAGCTTTAAAAAGATTGTAGCTTCCCTACTTCTGTATTCAAAACTACTTTTCATGAAGCTGAAGATCCCTTATATTTAGCAAACTTCTATGTGGCCCTTTTTGATTTCATTAAAGCCTTTCACTGTTAATTGAGAAGAACTGTGAAGCACCCTCCCACATTTTGAGGCCATGAAACCTCATCTCAGTCCTCATTTTGCAAGCCATGATCCAAACCAACAAGTCCACAATGATAGGTTATTTGGGGGAAACAAGGAAATCAATGGTCCTGCTTTTTAAAAAATATCTTTCTTGCTGACTTCACTGAGTGGAGCTAATCTACAGGATAACAGGAAACTGTTCGATAGACAAGGCTGACTATTGTCACTTCAGCCGCCGTAGTTAAACTTCATTATGCCGATGATGTTTGTGTCTGCACACATTCAGAAACCAAACTCCAATCCATTGGTAGTTCATTCACTGGATCATTTGATAAGATGGGCCTCAAACTCAACATCTAAAAAGCAAAGATCCTCTATTATCTGTCCATCACTGAAATCTGACAATAATGGTTCCTGGTGAAACCCTGGAAAAAGTGACCCCCCCATCTGAAAATTGTCCCGGTCCACAAAAAGGCAGCGTCCATCATTAAGGACCCCCATCACCTAGGTCATGCCTTGTTCTCATTGCTACCATCAGGAGGTACAAAATCCTGAAGGCATGCACTCAACGATTCGACTACAGCTTCTGCCATCAGATTTCTGACTGGACATTGAACCCAAGAATACTACCTCACTGCTTTTTTTCCCTCTTTTTACATTATTTATTCAATTTAACTTAAAAAGATATATATACATATACAGTTGCAAGAAAAAGTTTGTGAACTCTTTGCAATTGCCTGGTTTCTTGCATTAATTACTCAAAAAATGTGGTCTGATTCGTCTAAATCACAATAAAACAAACAATTCGATGACATCTCATCAATGCTGAGTACATCATTTGAAGAATCACAGTCTAGGTTCAAAAAAAGTATGTGTAATGCCCTCTATTTGGAGTCGGGTGTTCCAATCAATGAGATAAGATTGGAGGTGTGGGTGCCCTATCCTATAAAAAAAGACACTCAAAGTCAGGCTACTGACAGAGCCTGCTCTTCTCAAGAAAGAACTGTTTATGTGTACTATGCCTGATTAAAAACCGCTTTCATAGGTCCTTAAAATAAGAATTGTAGAGATGCATGAAGCTGGAAAAGGCTACAAAAGCATTTCTAAAGACCTGAGTGTTATCAGTCCACGGTAAGAGAAATTGTCTACAAATGGAGAAAATTCAGTACTGTTGGTACTCTCCCTAGCAACGGGCATCCTGAAAAGATCACCCCAAAAGTACAACATGCAATACTGAAGGAGGTGAAAAAGAACTCAAGGGTAACAGCAAGACTTGCAGAAATCTCTAGAACTTGCTATAGTCTCTGTTCTTTTGTCCACTGTAAGGAAAGCACGGAACAAGAATGGTGTTCATGGAAGGACACCACAGAGGAAACCACTGTTCTGCAAAAAAAAACATTGCCGCAGGTGTCAAGTTTGCAGAGACTACCCGGATGTTCCGCAACACCTCTGGGACATGTTCTGTGGACAGATAAGACAAAAATTGACATTTTTGGCAGAAATGCACACTGGTATGTTTGGAGGAAAAAGGGCACTGCACAGCACCACCAAAACCTAATTGCTATTGTGAAGTGCGGTGGAAGGAGCATCATGGTTTGGGGCTGTTTTGCTGCCTCAGGGCTTGGATAACTTGTAATCATTGAGGGAACAATGAATTCAAAATTGTATCAAGACACTTTACAGGAGAATGCCAGGGTAGTGGTCCGTCACCTGAAGCTTAATAGAACTTGGATGATGCCACAAGACAATGATCAGAACCATGAGTAACTAAACAACTGAATGGTTTCAAAAGAAAATTTGTTGTTTGGAATGGCCAAGCCAGAGTCCAGACCTTAATGCAATTGAGATACTGTGGCATGACCTGAAGAAGGCTGTTCATGCGAGGTATCCCCGAAATATTGATGAACTGTATGGAGGAATGGTCTAAAATTCCTCCTCTCAATGTGCAAGTCTGATCAGCAGCTACTAGATACATTTGGTGGAGGTTATTGCTGCTAAAGGAGGTTCTGCCAGTTAGTAAATACAAGGGTTCACATCCTTTTTTTCCAGCCTGGCCTGTGAATGATTAAACAATGTGTTCAGTAAAGACATGAAAAGTACAATTCTTTGTGTGTTATTAGTTTAGACAGATTGTGTTTGTCTATTATTGAGACTTAGATGAAGAGCAGACCACATTTTATGAATAATTAATGCAGAAAACGAGATAATTACAAAGGGTTCACAAACTTTTTCTTAGAACTGTATTTACTGTCATTTTACAATACTATTATGCATTATAATGTACTGCTGCTGCATAACAACAAATTTCATGACTTTTGCTGATAATATTAATCCTGATTCTGATTCTGAAAAGATAGGCAGGCCAACAGTATACTTTAACCAGATCAAAATTGGCTCCTTTGAGCATGCCAAGTCATTGACATATCCATCAATAGACTCCAAAAACAACCCCTCTTTTTCAGGCTGCTTCGCAGGATGGCATTACTTGAGGAAAATACTCAAGTGTGCTCTCAAACACTCTTTGGGTGGAAATAATTTAACATCCTCACTGGTTTCCAGGAAGCCATGGCCCATTATCACTCAAAGTAGAGAAGGTCCATTTAGTGATGGCAATAAGAGCCTTATGGACAGATTTTAGGAGAACAAAGAAGCCTAGTGCAAATGGCAGAAATGACACATCCTCTTAAATCACAATTCCATTAGCATCAGACGCTTTCCGAACAATGTGGGAAAAGTCTGAAGTTCCCACATTGTCTCCTCAGATACCTCAGAATCCACAGAACTGAAGTGGAGGCAAATCAATCCTGATCCCAAGGGATTGCCTAAAAAGGATATCTTCCAACTTTAAAGATATGGGATATGAACCCAGACCCTCTGTTCGGGTACACTCTTTAGAACAATATCATAAGGTTTGTATTGTTTCTCTTCATCTCTTCTGCCAGGGTGTACTGCTTTACATTGCACTGTATTAAATTTCATCTGCTTCTCTGCCTATATTGCTTGACTGCTTATGAGCTGTGGCGTCTGATTGAATACACCTTCACATTTGGTGACCTCAGAAAATTTTGAAGTGTGACTCTATTTTGTTTTTTAATAGTCAACCATCATAATATTTTGACAGCTGCTGATTAGCACAAACCAATCTCATCAGAACCATTACTTCGACCCAGCTACTGCCCTGATTCCCCCTTATCCTTGAAGGAGGGAGATGCAAATTTAAAATAATATAGCTGGTGACTGTTTTAGCTATTGAGCACAAGAGCTGACTGGAATCCATCAAGCATTCTTAGTCCTCTTCTCAAAGTGTGGTAGAGTAATACAGCAGAGAAGCAGGCCCTTTGGCCGAACTAGTCCATGCTGACCACAGTGTCTTCTCTGCTAGTCCCAGTTGCATGCATTCAGCCTATAACCTTCCAAGCCCCTCCCCTCCATGTATCTATCCAAATGCCTCTTAAATATTGCATTTGCACCAGCCTTGACCACCTCCTGCGGTGCCATTCACTGCCCTCTGTGTAACGAACTTACCTCTCAGGTCTTTTTTAAATATTGCCTCTTTTATCTTGTATCTGTGCCCTCTAGTTTCGGACTCATCAATTCTGGAGAAAAGATGATGACTTATCAATACACTTCATGATTTTATAAACTTACAGTACTGTACAAAAGTCTTAGGCACATATTTATAGCTAGGGTGCGTAAGACTTTTGCACAGTACTTTATATTGGTTAAAATAAGAAGATGATTGGGAAACAGAAATAAGGGTACTTGGCTTTGTGTTAGCTCATTAGTATTAAGTGTTATTTGGTAACTGGAAAGACATAATATATAGTACTATGCAAAAGCCTTGGGCATCCTACTGATATATATGTGCCTATGACTTTTGCACAATATTGTTTATGGCTTTAATCCCTCATTGTACTGCGCTCCAGAGAATGAAGATCCATCTTGGTTAACCTCTCCCTGTAACTCATATCTTCTAGTCCATGCAGCATCCTTGTAAACCTCTTCTGCACCCTCTCCCGCTTGACAGTGTCTTTCCTCTAACAGTGTGACGACTAATTCTCCAGGTGTGAGTTTACCAATAACTTGTACCATATACCTACAATATCCCTAGTCCTAAACTCAGTGTGCTGACTGTTGAAGACTTGCATGCAATACACTTCCTTCACCATCCTGTCTACTAGTATGGCCTATTTCAGCAAACTTGTGTACTTGTATTCCAAGGTCCCTCTGTTCCACAACATAAATCAGTAACCTGCTATTCATAGTACAATTCTTACTCTGGTTTTACTATCCAAAATGCATCACCTCATCCAAGTTAAAATTCATTTACCATTCCTCATTTCATCTCCCTAACTGATCAAATTCTCTTTGCAATTTACCGCAACCTGCTTCACTGTCAACAAGGATCCCTATTATAGTATCTTCAACAAACTTGCTAATTGTGCCACGTACATTCATATCCAAGTCATTCACATGAATAATGAATAACAGTGGTCAGATACTGACCCCCTAGAGCTCCCCACTAGTCACAAATAGTTGGAAAATCAACTTTCTAACATCACCCTCTATTTCCAATCATCGAACTAATTCTAAATTCACCTCGCTAGCTCCCCCAAATCCCATGTGACCTGCCATGTGGGACCTCGTCAAAGACCCTGCTAAAATCCATATAGGCAACGTCCATTGCCCTACCTTCATCTTTTGACAGTTTCCTTTTCAAAAAGACTCCAAATGATTCACCGGAAATGACCTCTCATGCATAAAACCATGGTGATTATTCCTGATCAGGCCTTGACTATTCAAGTGATGGTAGATCTTGTCCCTCCAGAATACCCTACAATTGAAGACAGGCTTACTAGCATGTAGTTCCCTGGCTTGTCCTTGTTATCCTCTTGAACAGTGGAACAACATTATCCACTCTCCTGTCTTCTGGAACTTAGTCACTGGCTAATGATAAAGCAAATATCTCTACAAGGGCCTCCACGATTTCTTCCCTGACATCCCTTAGGATCCAGGGTTGAACTTGATCAGACTCTGTGGTTCCACACATAGATTACCCCAATGATTTTTAAGAGGAGCTATTCTTTCTGTACCTACTTAATATAACTGAAGAACCTCTTGAACCCTGTCAATCTTTAACCCTGTCTACCAAATTCATCTCATACCCTCTTATTTGCCTTCCTGATTTCCCTCTTAAGCCTGCGCTAAAAATATAGTATATTTCATTCACTACCTTAAATACAATGTATGCTTCCTTGTTGTTTTCATAGTTATTTCCCATTGGCCAGTGTTCCCTGAACTTGGTATGTCAACCTTTCACCCTAACAGGAACGCGTTGCACCTGGATTTGCCTTAAGTAGTCAACCAGTCAACCCTAATGAGATCCTGCTTAATGCCCTCAAAGTTGGCCCGACTCCATTTTAGGACTTTAATGCGTGGGCCTGTTCTATCTTTTTACATAACTGGTTTAAAATAATAGAGACGAGAAAATCTGCAGATGCTGGAAATCCAAGCAACGCACACAAAATGCTGGAGGAACTCAGAAGGCCAGGTAGCCTCTATGGAAAAGAGTTCAGTCGAAGTTTTGGGCTGAGACCCTTCAGCAGGACCGGAGAAAATAAGATGAGTCAGAGCTGGGTGGGGGGAGGGGAGTGGAGGGATTATGTGGCTGTGGTAGTAGGTGTGAGGTGGTAGTAGGTGTGAGTGAGCACATGGTCTGAGTCAGAGGGGAGCAGGGAGGAAGGGTTTCACTGAACTCCTGCCCCCTTTCCCCACCTTCTAACTCTGACTCCTCATCTTTTTTTCTCCAGTCCAGTTGAAGTGTCTCGGTCCGAAACCTCGACTGAACTCTTTTCTGTAGATGCTACTTGGCCTGCTGAGTTCTTCCAGCATTTTGTGTGTGCTGCTTAAAACTAATAGAATTGTGGTCACTGGACAAAAGTACTCCCCAACTACTACTTTGGTTACTTGGCTTGTTTCCTGACAGGATATTCAGTGTTTTCCCTTTCCGAGTAGGTTCCTCTATTTGTTGGGTGAGGTAACTATTTTGGATGCACTACACAAATTCTGCCTCATCCACCCTCTTTGCACTTTTGTCCAGTCAATACCTGGAAAACTAATATTTCCCACTCGCACTACTTACTATTCTCACAACTGCATGCAATTTCTCAGCACATCTGCTCCTCAAGTTCCTGCTGACTACTGGGGGATATCTATAGTATACCTCTACCAGGGTGACCATCTCTTTATTTCTGAGTTCTACCTAAATGGCCAAAGCAGTTGTCTATTCCAGTTGTCCACGGTGTAAGCCAATTCCAGGTGGCTTCTCTATTGTCTTAGATCTACTTCTCCCCTGCCACACTGGCTCCAATGAACTAATGAACAACTTAACAGTGAGATTGATTCCATCTAGTTGGCCTCCTCTGCAGATTTTGTCCCTCCTCTTGCACATTTGGCTAAATTGTCTCTCCAGTTTTCTTAATTCTCTTTCCTCCTCTCAGACGTTTCATAAGCCATCTGGTTCAAAAAAATATTATTTAGCTTGGTATTAAATTTTGTTACATAACTCCCCTTTGAAGCATTTTGGACAGTTATTATATTAAAGGTACCTTATGAATACATTTTTATGGCCGATGTTCAAAGTTTAATGGGACAAAGTCACCCTTAGTAACTGGCATCTGAATTTACTGATATTGTTATTTGCATTTTCACCATTCAGGCAAAACTTTTGCAGTGTAAAGTTGCTGTTAGTTTCGGTTCATTTTTCATTAACTATTAATCAATGAGCTTGCATACTTCCAGTTCTGTTCTGAATTTCTTTCTTGAACGTTTGAAGTAAAGAAGCGATTACGACCTCTGCTCCAACTGCCACAAGCGGAACTTCCTGGTGGCCAAATATTTTAATTCCCATTCCTTTTTTTTTGGCGTGTGCCTGCGTGCGTGCGAGTCTGTGTGTCTGCGTCTGCGTGTGCGTGCGTCCATGATGGTGTCTTTTTCATGGCTTTTACAAGGTGGGGAACAAGAGGGAGACTGTGTGGTGAGCCACTCCTCACACAGACATTCTCGCAGTATTTTTCCCTTTATTTTACGAGGTCGAGTTGCAATCTCGACACTCAACCCGGCACGGATGGAAAGTGTACTCAGGAGTGGACCCGACTGGTTTAGAACCCGGGAACCTCCGCTCCCGGGTTCAGCGCCAATGTCATTGCGCCATCAGCTGGCCCATTTAATTCCCATACCTATTTCAGTTCTGACATGTCAGTCCACGGTCTCCTCTTGTGCCAAGATGAGGCCGCCCTCAGGGTGGAAGAGCAACACCTTAGATTCCATCTGGATAGTAGCCTCCAACCTGATGGCATGAATATCGGTTTCTCCTTTCTGTAAAAGCCTGACTTACAATAATAATTATAATATGACATACTGTTGCTTAGGACAGCTATTATCATGCTCATAAGTTCTGGTGTCATTTAATAACTGATACCTTTGTCATGGTCCCGACCGTTAATCCCTCATATTCTCCTAATTCCCTTTTCCCCATGTTCTCCCGGGCCTTCTGATTGCAGCACACCTAACTCTTATCTACCTGCAGCATAAATACCCCGGCTTTGTTTCCACTCATTGTCAGATCGTTGTTTCAGCCAGTGTGGTAATTCACGTTCCTGGCCGCTTAAGAGTGTGTATTCTAAATTTTACTTCAGTACCGAGGTTTGCCTGTGTAACTCTGTCTCTCCGTGTCAAGATAAGTATTCCCTGCTGCCAGCCTTTCCTCCTGTTTGCCGTTCAACTCCTGCAAAACTCCGTGTCAAGATAAACACTGCCTGCCGCCTACCTTTCTGTTCATCCTCCTGCTTGCCGTTCAGCTCCAGCCACGCTCCTGCCTTCGTCTGCATCCTAACTCTATCTCCATGCTAGTGTCCTGCGTTTGGGTTCATCCGTTCTCCGCAACAATCTTCCAAACTAGTTCATAATTTCCCAGAGGTTTCATCCCACTTTGGGTCAATTGATAACATTCCCGCATATGCTAAAAGGCCATCTGATTAAATGCCATCTGGGACTTGAACGTAGGCTTGGTTTTGTATTTTATTATGTTATTGAGATACTCCATTGCTTGTAATCTCATTCAGATGGAATGTTAAATTTAGATATTGGAGAGATGAAAGTTAGTGCACAAACATCAGGAGCTCCAGAAATACTAACTAGTATTTTTTACACGTCAATGTCATCCCCTGTGGGATTGTCTCAGGTTTTCCAATTATTTACACAGCAATCAATGGATTTCCCTGAAAAGCTTTGAACTTGCATTAACACTGCCTATATAAGCATCTTTCTTTCTTATAAAGAGGAGATGAAGTTCACACTAATGCACACTATACTATTGATAGGGTCTAAGCCTTTGCTATCGATAGGTATTGCTATTGATTTGATCGTGTGCCTGTTTTAGTATTGTATGCGCAAACTTGATCGTATTATTTATTTTGATCTTGCTGTTCCGCTTTTATGAGGTATCACAGCCTGTTTATCTGTTAGAGGCATCATACAAATGCATGTTTATTGATACCAGTTAAAATTCAGCTGTTTTGTGGAGTGTCTTCGATTCAGGTCAGCATCTTGGATTACTTGGCTCCTCCAAATAGAAAATAGTCCAGTTTGTGTGAATTTCAAAGGGATCTCCGCAGGCTCCATTCGAAAAGGAGTACAAATTAAAGTTCTTCATACAATTTGTCAAAATACTTTGTCAGTCTCTGAAACTATAAAGAGCTTTGCCCATTTAGAAGTCCATTGGTTTAACTGATGTTGTTCTATTTATAAAATTAAAATGATGGATGGTGTCAGAAAGGATTTTGGTTTAGAGAATAATTTAAGCACAAATATGGACTAATTGACAGTTCCACAGTCAGGGGCCTAACAGAAACATACAAATGAGTCTGAATAGATTGTTGTACAGCACTTCAAAAAGAGGACTACTGAAAATACATATATTTAAAGCTGTTGCCCTGTGATTTGTTTAGTTACAATGTCTATTTTTTTTATTTAAAATCCATAACACGTGTTTTTGGGTTTTTTTCTTTTTTCTCTGTTCATAGTCTATTGGTGCAAGGTAATACTGAGCACCTTTTTATGTGCAATGTTCAAACTGGGTCCATTAGTTTGTAACTATTACTTTAGGGGTCAGATTCACCGTTATTTGTCGGGTTGTAGAAAACATACCAGTACAATTACAATGGCCCAGTATTTTCTGTCAGTAGCAAAGTCACTGACCTTGGCGAAAGTTACCCCCTGAGGCCTGACTATCTCTCTGGAGTGTTTCCCCTTTCCCTGAGCAGTAGCTCTCAGGCAAGTCATATCATCAAGCATAGTGAACGGGTGGTTGAAGAATACTTTCAACTGGCAAAGAAATAAAATGTAGAATTTGCAAGTCAGATATACCTTCAATATGACAATATGAATATGGGACAGCACACTATCGTAGCGGTTAGTGTAATGTTGTTCTGGCACCGGTGATTGCCGGTCGGGGTCCAATTCCCTCCCTTGTAAGGAGTCTTTAGGTCAGGGGCTCCCAGAGGGTTAATGGTAGGGGTCCATGAATAAAAAAGGGTTGGGAATCCTTGCTGTAAGTTCTCCCTGTGACCATGTAGGTTTCCTTCTGACTCTCCAGTTTCCTCCCTCATTCCAAAAGCATACTGTTAGGGTTAGTGAGTTAGCCCAGCACAATCCTCACTGATTTGTTTTGACATAAATGATTCATTTCACTGTATGTTTCAATCTGCATGTGACAAACAAAGCAAATCTTTATCTTTATGTGCATGAGAATAAGAAACATAAGGAAGTATCATCAAACATTGTTTTGAAAAATTAAGAAATAGTGAACTAACATAATTGTCGGAAGCAATGTTGATCTATCACTTTAAAATTAGAGTTTGTTCAACAATAGTTCATCACCTGGTATGATACATCATAAAGCAAGCTGAGCTTTTATTGTGGCAATTTTTAAGAAGGAAGTATCAGAATCAGGTTTAATATCACGGTCATATGTTGTGAAATTTGTTGACTTTACAGCACTAGTACATTGCAATACATAATATAAAAAAAACTGAATTACAGTAAGTATATACAGTTGCATGAAGAAGTTTGTGAACCATTTGCAACTACCTGGTTTTTTGCATTAATTACTCTTAAAATATGGTCTGTTCTTCATCTAAGTCACAATAATAGATAGACACAATCCACCTAAACTAATTAAAACACAAATAATTGTACTTTTCATGTCTTTATTGAATGTATTGTTTAATCATTCACAGTCCTGGCTGGAAAATGTATGTAAACCCTCATATTCTTTTCTTTTTCTAATATTTTTATTGATTTCTATAAAGAAGAATACAGAGTCCAAGAGAGTACATATTATAAAACAAAAGAAAAAATATAGTAATACCAGATACAGTATATTGAATCACATTAGCAAATTCCTTACTCTATATTCATATAGATTAGATTAATTCGTATATTAGAATATAAACAATTTTATTTAAAAAAAGATCTACACCCACTATCAAAGTCGAAGCTGGGGGTAAAAAAAAAGAAAAAAAACTTATCAGATAATAAAATATGCTATTAACCAACCTGTACTTTAACAAGAAGTCAATGATTATGAAAATAATTTAAAAACGCCCCCACAAATTTTGAATATCTTGGTTAGATTCAGAAATTAAACAACGAATCTTTTCTAAATTTAGGCATGCCGTAACATCCGGTAACAACTGAGCATGATCAGGCCGAACAGCACCCTTCCATTTAAACAAAAGCGCCCTCCAGCCATAAGAGAGATAAAAGCCAGAATGTGCAAATCAGATGTCTTCAAAATGATACCAATTTAAAAATCTCATTCCAAGTTTCTTCAGAAATTAAGGTCTGTAAATCTTGTTCCCAAAGATTTAAAAAGTTCTAGTTTAACTTCATCAGTCCACAGGACTTGTTTCCAAAATGCATCAGGCTTGTTTAGATTTTCCTTTGCACCTTCTGAATAGAACTTTTTGGCTGCAATGAGCAAAGGTATGTTTGAAGAAAAAAGGGTGCAGAATTTCACGAAAAGAACCCCACTCCAACTGTTAAGCACGGGGGCGGATCGATCATGCTTTGGGCTTGTGTTGCAGCTAGTGGCACAGGAAAATTTGCTGGTAGAGGGAAGAATGAATTCAATTAAATACCAGCAAATTCTGGAAGCAAACACCACGCCGTCTGTAAAAAAAAAACGAAGATGAAAAGAGGGTGGCTTCTACAGCAGGATGATGAACCTAAAGACACCTCAAAATCCAAAATGGACTACCTCAAGAGGAGCAAGCTGAAGATTTGGCCATAGCCCTCACAGTCCCCCGACCTAAACATCATAGAGAATCTGTGGATAAACCTCAGAAGAGCAGTGCATGCAAGACAGCCCAAGAATCTCATAGAACTAGAAGCCTTTTGCAAGGACGAATAGGCGAAAATCCCCCAAACAAGAATTGAAAGACTCTTAGCTGGCTACAAAAAGCATTTACAAGCTGTGATACTTGCCAAAGGGGCTTTTACTAAGTACTGCCATGCAGGTGCCCAAACTTTTGCTTTGGGCCTTTTTCCTTTTTTGTTATTTTGAAACTGCAAAAGATGGAAATAAAAAAAGTTTTCTTGCTAAAAATATTAAAGAAATGTGCCATCTTTAACTTAATGCCTTCTAGAAATCAGTTCATCTTTTACTTGTTTAGCTATTCACAGTAACAGAAATTTTGACCAGGGGTACCCAAACTTTTGCATGCCACTGTGTGTATATGTGTTTGTGTGTTTATATATTTAAATATATTTAAGTAGCGCAAAAATAGAAATAAAAAAAGTAGATAGGTGGTGGGTTCAATATCCATTAAGAAATCTGATGGCAGAGAGGAAGAATTTGTTCTTGAATTGTTGAGTGTGTGCCTTTAGGATTCTGTACCTCCTTCCTGATGGTGGAAATGAGAACAAGGTATGACTTGGGTGATGGGGGTCCTTAATGACGGTTGCTGTCTTTTTGAGGCATTGCTCCTTTAAGATGTCATGTATATTGCGGAGGCCAGTGCCCATGATAGAGCTGGCTAAGTTTACAACTCTGCAGCATACTTTCATCCTGTACAGCAGCACTCCCCCCACCCGACATACCAGACAGTGACGTAACCAGTTCGAATGCTCTCTGCAGTACATCTGTAGAAATTTGTGAGTGCCTTTGGTGACATACCAAATCTTCTGAAACACCTGATGAAGTATAGCTGCTGTCATGCCTTCTTTATAGCTGCATCGATATATTGTGTGCAGGTTAGATCCTCAGACATATTATCACACATTCTTCTATCGTCTTACCCTTTCTGAAGTCTACAGTCGGTCCTTTGGTCTTACTGATGTTGAGTGCAAGATTGTTGCTGCGACACTACTCAACTAGCTAAGCTAGCTGGTATATATAGTAAGATGAATTTCTGCCAAGTGCTTCAAGATATTCATGTTTAACAGTTTTTATGTGAAGTAGATGTTGCTGTCAGTTTCAAATTGTAATGACAATTAACGCTAAATTTCAGTTTCATTAAATCTGGAAAATATGGTATGTAAGTCAATACAGTGAATTAGTTTCTGTTTGTTGCATTTCTTGCTTGGTTTAAGTGTGTCTATATGTGGTTCCAGTATCTCAGTGTTTTGGGGTGTAATCTTTTCTCAATTGTAAACATAAGAACATAAGAAATAGGAACAGGAGTAGGCCACCCGGCCCATCAAGCCTGCATCACCATTCAATAAGATCATGGCTGATCTGTCCGTAAATGCAGCTCCATCTACCTGCCTTTTCCCCATAACCCTTAATTCCCCTACTATGTAAAAATCTATCTGACTGCATAATATTCTATCATTGTAGCATAGAAATGCATCTCCATTCTAGCCCAAACCTATTCCAGACCTTTAATTGCATAAATTTGATTTCTCCAGCTTGTTAAAAGGGGAATTAGCAATGTGCAAATTGTTTGTTGACAACATTAATTAGAATAAACTGAATTGGTGGTGTGGAATACCTATTTCTTCAACTTCTATAAAGGGAAATGTTTCCTTTGATATTAAATGTATGGCTCCCAATTTGCAGTGTTCATTTTGTAGAAAAAATTTCCAACATTTAGTGATGATATGTATATTGTGACATCTGGTTATTTCTGTTGTGCCTGGTTTAAATCTAATTTTATATTGTGGCCTCTTAATTTCAGAGGCATGTAAAATAACGGCTTTGCAAATGCATTCACACAAAAGAAAAACTGAATTCAGGAAAATTGGGTAGCCGCCTTATCTAGTGAATTAGATGCTCTATTATCCTTTGATTGCAATTAGACACCATGTCACATCATTCACTTATTTCGCTTATCCCTACACAAAATATTGAAACTCATCTTTGCACTGCATCAATATTAATGGTGGGTTTTAATGAGATCCACTGTTACTTGAACTGTGTCTAAGCTCTCCAAAGTGATGATTTGCTGCTATCTTGAAACTTCTAAGTAGTAATTAAATATTAAATTCATGAGTCCAGCTTCAGCTAGATGCAGCAGTGAATCATGTACTTAGTACATTATCCTCTGGTTTTATTGCATTAGGGTAGAATATTGGATACAAAATTCCTACCTAAAAATCCATTATCATGCAATCCTGCATAGGTAACAGCCTATTTGCGACTGTTTTTGCAGCAGAGTACATTGACACCAATAAAGAATAATCCACGTAAGAGCCCTTAAGTCAGGGGTGTCAAACTACCAGCCCGCGAAGGGGTCCAATCCGGCCTGCGGGATGATTTGGGGGAAAAAAGTATATTCACGACCATTTATTATATATCTGTATGACAGTCGCTCTCTCTGCCACCGCTGTCTGTGCTGCCTGCTGCACTGGCAGCTTGTTGTGTGTACTTAGAAAACAACAGGCGGCAGTTAACCACCCGCTGTGCATAAGCACCTACCACCCTGCACTGAAGACCACTAGGGCCCCACTTACATCGTCAGACACAGTATAAACACGCAGAGTACTCAGGTAAGTAACACCTGTAGCAAGGCTGAGACTGTTTGCTGCTGTGGTTCAAAATACTTTCCAAGAAAAGAAAAGTTGACATCGAAGGTCGGATATTGAACAATAATTGGTAAGATCGTTTTTCCTTCTGTGAGGTCAACGGCAAACCTGTGTGTCTGATATGCTCGCAACAAGTGGCTGTGGCAAAAGAGTACAATATCAAACGACATTGTGAGACGTCACACGGAGAAAAATATGACAAGTACGCAGGACGACTCAGAACGCAAAAGGTAAACGAGCTAGAAGCAGCTCTGAGAAATGGCAATTAGTGTTCACCAAAAGTTGAGAGACTCATGATGGAGCTGTCAAGGCCAGCTATATTATTGCCAACAAAATAGCTGCTGCGTCGAAGCCATTATCAGAGGAGGTATTCATTAAGGCATGCATGCTGATGGCGGCTGAGTTGGTGTGCCCTGAGAAGAGACAGGCTTTTGATAATATCAGCTTGTCAAGAAATACTGGTAGAGAGAACCGGGGACCTTGCAGGAGATTTGAACAGTCAACTAAAAGGCAAGGTGAAGTCATTTATTGCCTTCTCAATTGCAAATGATGAGAGCACCGACGTGACTGATGTAGCTCAATTGGGAATATTTATTTGTGGTGTTGATGCATCTTTGACCGTCACTGTGAAGTTTGTGGAGATGGTGCCCATGACAAACACCACGATGGCGAACAACGTTTTCTCCAGCCTCGTCGAGGCCTTGGACAGACTGGGGGTTAACTGGAGTCACGCTGTCAGTGTGGCAACAGATGGCGCATCTTCCATGGTAGGGAAAAAGGCAGGAGTTGTTGCGAAACTCAGAGAGAAAGTTCAGAGAGAGAATCCAGAGCAGGAATTCTGGAATTTTCATTGTATTATACACCAAGAGGTGTTATGTAGCAGGAGCCTGAAAATGGACAATGTCATGGATGTAGTAATCAAAACGGTTAATTTTATTAGAGCCAAGGGACTCAACCATCGGCAATTTGACACTATTTTGTCCGAAAGTAATATTTGACATGGCCTACCCTACCACACTGAAGTCCGCTGGTTGAGCAGAGGGGTTGTGCTCAGGCGTTTTTTTCAATTACGTGTGGAAATTGGACTATTCATGAACGAGAAAGGGAAGCCAGTGGCAGAGTTGGATGACCCAGACTGGCTTCATGATCTTGCATTTTTGGTGGATATAACAGAGCACTTAAATGTGCTTAATGTTAACATGCAAGGCTGCAACAAACTTGTTACGGAATACGACGACAGCATTTGTGCCTTTCAAATTAAATTAGGCCTGTGGGAGATGCAACTCTCCCGGAGCAACCCAGCTCATTTCCCCTCTTTGCAGTCTCTGCGTGTCGCTCATGGGAATAATGACAACATGGACAGGGACAAGGATAAAATATCACGGCTGAAAAGTGAGTTTCAGGATCGTTTTCAAGTCTTTACTCAGCTCAAGAAGGAATTCTCACTATTTTGCTCACTGTTTGCTGTCAACGCAGCATCAGATGTGCCAGAGGAACTCCAAATGGAACTAATTGAAATTCAGTGTAACTTGTCTTTGAAATATAAATTTGACACTGTGGGTCTGGACTCATTCTATCAATACCTGGGACCGATGTACCTCAAGATGACAGACTTTGCCTCAAAGATCCTTTGCATGTTCGGGACAACATATCTCTGTGAGCAGGCGTTCTCCATAATGAACATTAACAAATCCAAACTGCACTTGCAGTTGACACATAGATATCTAAATGACATTATGAAAATCACAGCTGCCCAGAAACTGGTCCCTGATGTTGACAGGCTGGTTAAAGCCAAGAGATGTCAGGTGTTTGGAAGCAGCAAGTGAAAAATGAGTGACACTGTTCGATGCACTGCAACATGTAAGCAAAATGCATTATGAAATATTGAGTGTCGTAATATTGTGATTCATTCATTTTTTGACTATTCTATTATTGTAAATGTGATCACTTCAATAAAAATTAGAGGCCAACTGTGTTCATTGTCTGAGTTTGATTGCTGGAAGCAGGCTAATAAAAATTAGGTGCAGTTGTGTAGCCTACATTTACAATTTGTTTCGTTAGGTCTACATTTGTGTCTGCTAATGTTCGATTTCAAATGGTTTATTAATGGAAAGGGTGTGGCTCCCAAAACAATCTTAGCCAAAATAGCATCGTTTTTTCTCTCTCTCATCACAACTTTCTTGTAGCCTACAACTGTAAGTTAATACCAATCATAAAAATAATGCTTGCTAGGCAATCTTCTTTATAAGAAACAAAATTCATAAAGTGAAACACTTTGTAGTTATAGCAGAGACTGAGACACCTGAGAGCAGGTTGAAAAAACGAAGGCAATGAAAGCTGTGGGAGTACGTGCGCGTGCACAACTGATCCGTCCCGCATGAAGTCGCATTTTGCCCAATCCAGCCCGTGCCCTAAAATAAATTTGACACCCCTGCCTTAAGTGTTTGGTAGAGATCAATTGAGGATGGTAAGGAACAGAATGCGGTGAGAAAGGTGTAAGAGCATATGGATATGTGGATTCAGAGCAACACACGCAAAATGCTGGAGGAACTCAGAAGGTCAGGCAGCATCTATAAAAATAAATAAACACTCAATGTTTCAAGCCAGGATTCTTCTTCAGGACTGGAAAGAATGGGGAAGACGCCAGAATAAAAAGGGGGAGGGAGGCTAGCTGGAAGGTACCAGCTGAAGCCAGATGGGCAGAAAAGGTAAAGAGCTGGAGAGGAGTAAATATGATAGGACAGGAGAGTGGACCACAGGAGAAAGGGAAGGAGGAGGGGACCCAGGGGGAGGTGATAGGCAGGTGAAGAGAAATAGAAGGCCAGAAATAGAGGAAGAGCGTGGGGGAGAGAATTTTTTTTCCCAGATTCAGAGCATTTCTGTGCACACACAGTGTGTGGTTAGCTGTCTGTGTGCATGCCTCTTCTTATGCATGGTTTTTATCATAATATTGCATGTCACTTCCAACGAAACTTCTGCGAGCATGAAGCTAAACTAGAGAACTGTTCCACCTAGGCTGACTTCTGCAATCCAAAACAAGAGAATATCTGCAGATGCTGAAATCCAAGCAGTGCACACAAAATGCTGGAGGAACTCAGCAGGCCAGGCAGCATCTATGGAAAAGAATACAGATCGATCTTTCGGGCCGAGACCCTTCAGCAGGACTGGAGGGAAAAAAGGTGGGGGGAAGGAAGGGAGAAACACAAGGTGATAGTTGAAACCAGGAGGGGAAGGGATAAAGTAAAGATCTGGGAGGTTGATTGGTGAAGGAGATACAGGGCTCTTCGACTGTACTCTTTTCCACAGATGCTGCCTGGCCTGCTGAGTTCCTCCAGCATTTTGTGTGTGATTCTACTATCTGAGTTACCTCAACCTTGCTCATTAAACTGTAGTATGCAGACCATCTTTGCATATACCTAGAGACTAAGCTTCAAGCCATCATTCACTCATTCACCAAAGTATATGGGAAGATGGGCTTTGCACTCAATGTCTGCAAGACAAAATTGCTGTAGGAACCTCCATCTCCACTTGCACCACCACTCGCTAATAATGGATTTAATTGAGACATTGGAAGACCTGGACCACTGAAATCCATTATCAGAGGGTGGTGTTATAAGTGGGGATAGAGGTTCCTACTGCAACTTCATCTTGCAGATGCTGAGTTGAATGTCTATCTTCGCGTATGCTTTGGAGACACTTCTCAGTGAGGGGAGACTTTGATGACAAAAGTCACATTAGCTTTGGATGTGCCAGCACAGCCTTTGAACAATTGAGGAAAAGTGTGTTGGAAGTTAACAACCTTAGATTTGGCACAAATAGCCTAACAAACATCTGTAGTCCCTACCCACCCATGCTTCTGACATTTGAACAATCCTACAGAAGGCACGTCAGTGCACTGGAAAGCTGCCATCAGTGCTGCCATCGCAATATCCTCCAGTTCCACTGGCAGGATAAGTAAACCAATATCAGTGTCCTCTTCCAAGTCAGTATCCCTGTACAGAGGTCATTGTTACACTCAGCTGACTCCTTTGGGTAGGTTGCATCCCTTACAAGCGTGCCATTAGTACCATAAAGCAGGCATTCAATTCAAAGCTCTACCATGGGAAAAGAATACGATCAGGCAGAGGAAAAGATCCAAGGATGTGTTCACAGCCTTCTCAGGAAAAATGTAACATTCTTGCTGATGCCCGGACATCCATGGATTCTGGTTGCTTCAAGTTAAAGAGCAGTATTTGAGATAGTATAGAGAATGTGGATTTTTGTATTGAGAGCACACACAAGTCTTGCATAAACAGCAGGAGGAGTACCTGATTTCTCAAGCTATCCACCTTCTCATCCTGTGAGGCAGCACCAACTCCATCAGTGGTTCCACATCGTTCTCTTCAGAACCCACAAAATTTTCCTTGATCTGAGGAACTCCATTCGAAGCTGGTGTTCATTTTAAGCCCTTAAATCACTGCTTGGTTTTAAATCGTCTTGGATCTTCTTGCCTTTGGAGCAAAGTTCATCTCTAGCCAGGTAGTGTGAGCATGAGCTGCATGAGCTGACTAGTTAATCATCAGGTCTGTCCAAGGATCCTAGTTACTGAAATATTAATCTGTACCCTGACTTTGTGTCCCATTTTATTACTAATCTGACTGCATTCAATTATTTAACCATTTAGTAATGTTTACAGGTTCATAAAGGAGAATGCAAGAATTGATATATTGTGCATTTTAACAGCAGTTTATAAAACACAGCTGAGACCCATATTATCCCCTGAGGCCCTGGCACAATCCAGAGATTCAAAGTATATTTATTATCAAAGTATGTGCGCGATATACAACCCTGAGATTTGTTCGCTACAGGTAGCCATGAAACAAAGGAACACCATGGAACCCATTCAAGAAGACATCAGACTCCCAGGAGGTGAAAAAAGAACAAATTGCGCAAACGGCAAAAGGCAAGCAGACAACACTTCGGGAGTCCAGGAGTATTTAGCTTAGTTCAGTTCAGCACCATGTCACTAGACAATGGTGGCCACAGGGCAAAGCCTTCTTTGCGGAAGCTCTACAATCTGTATCAATCGCCCTGTCTAACTGCTGAAGAACAGCTAAAAACAAAGTGTGTCCATGCCCACTTTGTAGGAGATGGGGCTGAACTCTAGCAAGGGTTTTAGTAACTGGGATCACCCTAGGATTTATCCCACTTCTGCAACTCACTGATGGGGTAGACCTGAGGTACTTTAATTCTTAATGTCCAGTAGAATTCTTGTGATAATTAAAAAGACGTTTAATAGAGACAATAACACCTTTGGTGGGTCCCGTAGAAGCCGCCGCGACTGAGCACACTGTCATCTTACCGGTTCATCTCATCTGTAACAGTTCAAGAGCTGAGAAGTGTGGAAACCAAGTATAGACTCATGTTTATCCAAATAAATACTGACTGACTATCTTGGGATTTTATTGGCAGCAAGCTCTATGAAATTTTCAGAGTCAAAGTGGAGTTTGATCTTGCATCAGATTAGTAGAAATTCTTGTATAGGCTCCAAGTTTTAAAAAGGATAAAAATAGTGTTTTGCCCCATTTTCCTGTTGAGGTGGTTCTGCCTCAAGACTAGTTGTGTAGCCAAATATGAAAAGGATTTGTACCTGCATTAACCTTAGAAATTCCCTTCATGGTGGAGTAAATTGCCTCCAAGTATTGTTGCAGCTGTACAGGTGTCCCCCGCTTTTCGAACGTTCGCTTTACGAAACCTCACTGTTACGAGAGACCTACATTAGTACCCTGTTTTCGCTTTCAGAAGGTGTTTTCACTGTTACAAAGAAAGGCAGCACGCGATAAAAGGCAGCACGTGCCCCGAGCAGCCGCTCTGCCCTGGATTGGGAACGGCATTGCTTAAACACGTTGCATTGAGCAGCCGTTAGCAAGATGAGTTCTAAGGTGTCGGAAAAGCCTGAAAGAGCTCGTAAGGGTGTTACGCTTAGCGTAAAACTAGACATAATTAAGCGTTTCGATCGTGGTGAACGAAGCAAGGACAAAGTGAGTTTGGCTTGTGGAAGTTGACGAAGATGATGTTGAAGAGGTTTTGGTATCCCATGACCAAGATCTGATAGATGAAGAGCTGATGCAATTGGAAGAGGAAAGGATGACAATCGAAACCGAATGCAACCGAATGCAGAAAGTGAAGTAACTGCGTGATATTTTCGCTGCAATGATAAAAGTACGACTTTAATTTTGAAAGGGTGCGTAGGTTTAGGGGATATTTGCAGGATGTTTTGAGTCCTTACAAATAACTGTATGATAGAAAAATGCGTGAGGCTCAGCAGTCAAGCAAGCCTTCCACATCAGCCACAGCAGACGACGAACCTCGAC
The DNA here is from genome assembly GCF_963921235.1 of Mobula hypostoma. Classification (NCBI taxonomy): domain Eukaryota; kingdom Metazoa; phylum Chordata; class Chondrichthyes; order Myliobatiformes; family Myliobatidae; genus Mobula; species Mobula hypostoma. The sequence continues at coordinate 25,957,862 of NC_086116.1, forward strand.
CTTTGACATCGAGGCAGGCAGTCAAAGGAGAAGATGAGCTACCTGCCCTGATTGACGATGTGATGACACCCCCGTGTCCCACCACCCCAACACCCGGGCCCCAGACAGATACTGTACCGATTTGCGGAGAACGCAGTGGTAGCCGGGAGGCACACAGCACATCTTTAAGTAAAAAGCCGAAATAAACATGCTAATTAATTAGGTGCCACCTAGCATGTAATTGTCGGCCCAGATCAGAGGCGATGCAATCGGCAATCGCCTTAGATCTGCGCCGACATTTACATGCCGGGCAGTACCTAATTAATTGGCATGTTTATTTCGGCTTTTTTCTTAACAATATGCCGTGTGCCTCCCAGCTACCTCTGCGTTCTTCGCGGCAATGTATCGGGTCGGCGGCCCGGAGGGTGTGGGCCACTGTACCACCCATCCTGCGACGACTCAGTCTAACACACCATCATCAGTGTGCTCGGCACTGTTTTCCCAATTCCGGTAAGTGATACTACACTGTACATACATTATTTCTACTTTATATAGGCTGTGTATTTTTACGTGTTATTTGGTAGATTGGCAGCTTCATAGTTTAAAGGTTACTGGAGAGCGCGTTTATGCCAACAGTGCTTGCATGAGATTTTCTGCCGAGAGCGCTTGTGTGAGATGTTCGCTAAGGAGATCTGTGCAGGCAATCGTTGTAGAGAAGTATTTCTACTTTATATAGGCTGTGTATTTATCATAACGTTCCTGCTTTTACTGTATGTTACTGTTATTTTAGGTTTTATGTGTTAATTGGCATGATTTGGTCGGTTATTTTTGGATCTGCGAACGCTCACAAAATTTCCCCATATAAATAAATGGTAATTGCTTGTTCGCTTTACGACATTTTGGCTTACGAACCATTTCATAGGAACGCTCTATCTTCGGATGGCGGGGGAAACCTGTATTATAGGAAATACATAGACTGTAGTGACACATAGAGCAATTAAATGCTAAATTGACAGGGATTTTCCATTTGGAGTAGAAGGCAGCATTTTTATTCAATAGCATGCAGTAGAAAAGTGGATAAGTATGTGAAAGCAGTAAAACAAGCTATATCCTTCTGTTAACACAGGATTCAAAATCGCATCTAAATCTCTTAATTTTAAGTCCCATTTCTTTCAGTAAAAGACCCATTGATTTACCTTCAAAACTACCCTTCAGTTTTAGTATAGTGATTCTAAAAATGAAGGCAGTATCTTTCCTCCTGATTATAATTCATCCAAACTGTTTTCCCAAACCTGTCGTAGTTCATTGATCCATCCTACTGCTGCATTCTGCATCCTGTGTACATAGGTTATCGCTTACTGTCTAAATTTCTGATTTATAACTATAAATGGCACTCATTGATGTGAAATCCTGTGTCCTTTAAAACTTCGGTTTTAATGTTTTTTAATCATTTTTAATAACCATTTGCTTGTCCTGTGAATCTCTTACCTATCAAGGTATATCTGTGCCTTCTTTTGCATTTAGAAAACATTTAATTATTATCCTTCATGTTTTCCATTGTATCTGACCATTTTATTTGTTCCCAGTTTTTTAAATGCACTAGAGTACATAGTGTCATAACAGGTAGCTTCAAAGTTCCAGTAACCTACATCTTCAATATTGATATTCTTCTTGTCACTGCATTGGATTGTTTTGTTTCCCACACATCCCAAAGATGTGCTGGCTCATTGGTCACTTGGCTTTTATTTATTTCTCCCCGTTTATCTGGTGATTGGAGATCTATGGTGAAGTTAGAGGTTCCACAGAAATAAGTGGAGGTTGCTCTGAGAGCTAGCATAGACTCAGTGGCGCAAATATGTTTGTCCTCTGTCATGGCAACTATGAGAAATATTACAAGCATCTTATTTCTATCATATATATATAGCTTTTTAAAATGATTACATTTTTCTTCATGCTTTCCTGTTCAACCCACTATATTGATTTCATACCTCATTTTAGACTCCTCAAAGTCTTAATAGCCATATTATCTGTTCTGTTTTCACATCAGCCTGAAAGCTGATCCATTGACCCACCCACCCCCCAAAACAAAATTTATTTGGTCTATCATCTTATCCTCTTCTGTCAGTAGGAATGAATCCAGCAATGTCTTCCCTTGTGCATTCTCTTGCCTTGTTTTCACAAAAGAATTCTTGAAGTATTTTGATTAATTTTGTACACATATTGTTCCAACTGTTAGTCCTAATCTTTGTTGTGATTGAAATCTCTTTGTTTATTATTTCTCCCATCAACATTTCTCCTTTTTGTCTTCTGTATCAACTCTATCAAATTCAAATTCTCTGTGAATTGCCAATTCTTTCCAAATAGATGTTCTCTTGCTTCTTTCTGTCATGCTCTCATCATCATTACATGCCAAATTGTATGTCGTAGGTAATTTTTGTTGAATATTTTGAAGTAATAGAGTGGACAGGGATCATGTAGTTGATCTGGATCATTTAAATTTCAACAAGGTCTTTAGTATGTTATCATATAGAGCAGTCATGACAAACATTGGATCATGTGGAATGAGCGATCACAGACAAGAACTGTTATCGTGATGTCATCCGTTATTATAAACTAGATAAAAACTTTTCAGAGAATGCAAAATTACTTTCAAGGTTGATAATAGAATGAGGGAAGACAGGAGTGATCTAGGAGGGATCTTCAAAATTACAAAAGGATTTTATGGGGTAAATCAAGAGGCAGTGTTTTCTTAACAATAGAAAACCATTTATTGGAGCTTAATTACATCAAGTTCAAGTTTAATTGTCATCCAACCATACATGAATACTCATGAATACAGCCAGATGAAACAGTGTTACTCTGGGGCCAAGATGCAAAACACAGTAGCAACAGTCACACATGGCACAAGGCACATTTAGCACAAAGATTGACCTATTATCTTTGTAGAGGAGGATGACCACACATTTTTTGTGAAATCAGGCAAACATGGGTATAATTAGCTTTAGTTTAGATGCTTAAATTTGAGGGTCGCACTGTAATGTGGCTTCATTAAACTCAGTTAACTGACCAGGAATAGTACTTAATGATAAGTTATTTCTACTTACTATTCTTTGAACTATTGTACTATATAAAGATGATGGGCATTAAAATCAGGTATGCATGTCAAAGCAAATAATTTTAGTCTTTGATATGAGCAGCTGGATTATCAATTGAACCTTTCTGGAAGTGACTTCTAGACATAATAATTTTCAAATATCTGAGGTTTCCCCCGATCCTGACAGTACAGTTCCGGATCCAGTTTGCAGTACGGTTGATTTATTGTTCTAATTGTATCCTAAGTTTCAAGCGTCACCTCCACTCTTTAGTACTTAGCTGTGCACTTGTTCACTGTTCCTTGAAGGTTTTCCAAAATGCTGATATTAAAATTCTTTCAGTTTCAGAACAGCTGATTTTTGAAGTTTATTCTTTTTTATTATTATTTGTTTCAGGGACTTATGATCCTTCTGCAGAATTTACCCACAATGTACTGGGGCAACGAGGAGATCAGCATTCTTCTGGCAGAAGCTTACAGACTGAAATATGCATTTGCAGATGCACCAAATCACTACAAACGATAAAACCAAATGCAAAGAGAGAAGTGTAAATGTGAAAGCTCTAGTTTTTCATCTATAGTCTCAGATTTTGCTCATTTATTGTAAAGTAACCCCATTAACTTGGCATGTTGTACCCATTGCAGAAGGTGAAATCTTTTATCATTTGGAAACAAAAAGCATAAATTAGTATAATGTATATTTGTCACAATAATTACACCAAATTGCAGGCAGAGCTTTAAGCAAATTGCCTATGTACATATGGGGAAAATGATAGTGAAGGGATGGAATATGTTCCTTTGCTTAATAATAGGTTATTTTCAGTATAATGGTAATGAGGCTTTCCAGGTTTTCCTATGAGGATTGGTTTTGTTTTTATCTGTCTGCTTAATTTTCAGCCTCTGAACTCCGCAACACTGTTCATTCGAGATTCTGCCAGAATGCAGACTGTAGAATGTATGACTGTGCCACACAAAATATACAGTTGGAAAAATTCTGGGTTACTTTATGAATTTTGGGGAAGGACTTCCATTTCAGAATTAATAACATTCACATATTTAGCATAACTGAATTCAAATAAGTTGATTCAACTATGATTACAAGATCACTGTTGACTTATTGTAACTGTTTACAGACGTTGAAATAGTGCCTGACATGAAATGTACCTATGATTTCTCTATTACTAAATACATGTAAATCCTGTAATGGAATATTGTATTATGATCTTATAAACCTTTAACATGGAGATTGATTTAAGATTGAAAATTAATAGTGTTTCAAATAGTTTATTTTTTCTATCTGTAATGTTTCCCCCTTAATCTACCATTCACTAACATCCCAAAGACTCCATGATAACACTTAATGCCTGTGACTGTCACATAATTGTAATTATTAAAAGTAATTCATAACCTTTGTCATACCATTTTCTTGTTATTTTTGTTTTTTCCATTCCTTCCCCAAAGTCCATTTCAAATAGAGCTGTGTGAAGGTGGTGCCCACTTTTAATAAACTCTTGGCTGTAGGAATGGAATTTTTCCGATCCAATTAAAAATGTGCAGTTCAGAGCCTATTTATGTACATGTTATTTACATTATTGTAAATAGAAATGTGATCTGTAACTAAAATAAACAAAGGATAAAAAACAGTTCTGTTTAAAAACATTGGCTTCACCTAATAAATAAGTTGATTTGCTGTGAACAATATCTGCTGTAAAAAGTTTGTCCATTAACTTTACATCCTGAAACTTCATTAGCTGATTCAAAAGCTTATTTTCCTCACTGTTTTCAACATATTACCATTGTAAAAATGTCTATGAATTACTGAATTATTTAAAATTCTTTTATTGAATTGCAGCAATTTTGTTCTATTTTCAATCATTAAAGTGTTTCTGATTTCCCTCGTGCTTTTTAAACATCTCCACAACCACCATCGGTGGCTGTTGTTTCAATTAAAGGGTTGGTGATGTTCAGCTGAAACATGTTCTATATAAAAGAGAAAGTGATAAACGGATGTGAAAGTGTACTTGTGTTAGTGAGGCAGAATGACTATTTGGTAATTATAGTTGAGCCGATATCTTGTTAATTTTATTTTTAAAAAGCAATCAAGCCAATAGCTTTATTTGACTGATCTTTTTAAAAAAGTGGTTGAAGCCATTTTTCAGCCAAACCCTCCAACCTGATGCCATGAATATCCAGTGAACAAAAATTCCCCCCTCCTCTATTCCCCACTCTGACCTTTTACTTCTCATCTATTACTTACCCTTGTGTCCCCTCTCCCTTCTCTTTCTCCTATTGTCCACTCTCCCCTCCTATCAGATTCTTTCTTCTCCATCCCTTGACCTTTCCCACCCACCTGGCTTCTCCTATCACCTTCCTGCTAACCTCTTTTCCTTTCCCCCCACCTTCTACTTCAGGCATCTCACCCATTCCCTCTCAGTCCTGAGGAAGGGTCTTGACACAAAACGTCAACTGTTTACTATTTTCCATAGATGCTGCCTGAGCTGCTGAGTTCTGTCAGCATTTCGTGTGTGTTGCTCCCTTTGTATCTGCTACTTTTAGAGAATGCCTTACAGAAGTTAATATATGTTGAAGGCAATCATGAATGCATTTAAATAATGTTTGGAAGATAATGTTTTTCAGTTTGTGAAATAATAAACCGTCCAGCTTCTCTACATTGCTGGGCAAGCAGAAAGTAATTGAAGGCAAATTCTACTATATTTTTATCTGAATTTTAAAAAGTTTTATTTTAAACAAAGGAAATATTTAAACTGTTTCTTGAAATATTGTGTTAAGATTTACTTCTGTTGCCTTGGGGTGGAAAATAACTAATAAAGATTTCCGATCTACTTCTGTTTTATGGTGACTTGTGCATTGAAGCTACTTGGCAGAGATGTTAAATCATGGTAGCAGTCATTTCTGAGTTAGTGACCATTGGGAAATTGGGCATCATACTTCCAGCTGCAATTCACCTCAATGAGGTTGATGTTTGTGCAGAATGTGTTTTCTTTTACTACAAGCAGTGATTAGAGCTCTTGGAAACAATTTTCAGGTGTGGGCTATTGTTTAAGGAAAACAAGAGGAGAAGGAAAGACAGCCATTAGAGGATCTGAACTGTTCTGCATCTTCCAGCTCCTAACCTCACTTCGCAATGACGTATGTCATGTAGGATGATTTTCTGAAGTTCTGTGTACAGTTGCAGCCATTTTTTTAAACAAATCATGTGTAGTTTCTAAGCACGCATCTCTGATCGGGTTTACCCATAGCAGCATATCCAATGGGCCGTATCCCTCACTCTGAGCAGTTTAATCTCACTTTCACAATGATTCTCACCCTGCAAAGGAGTGTTGCAGGAGTGCTGGCAAAATAGGAGGTTTCAGAGGGATAGTTTTAGTCGGGTAGAGAATGATATTGCTCTAAAGAATGTGGAGTGTTTGATCTAAGGATAAGTCCTTCAGTAGTTTATCCGGGTGTAGCTCCATGGAAGCTTGTATGGCCTGACATAGACTGGCATTTGTTAGAGGTAAAATGAAAAGGAAAATATAAAACTGATTTGGTAAGTGCATTTAACTGTCATATGATGGAAAAGTATAGTGATTATACTCAGATTTATACGGATGGTGCTAAGGAACCTGAAACAGAAGTGACAGGGTTTGGGGTGGCTATACCAGCAAAAGAAATTGGAATCAGCAGAAGAACATCTAATAAGTTAGGGGTGTATACAGTGGAGATGCTGGCAGAGTTGGTTGCGTTGTGATGGGTGGAGAAAGCCAGACAAGTCAAAGTGTTGATATGCTCAGATTCATCCTCAGTTCTAGCAAGTTTTAGGTCTTTTCACTCAAACAGTCGGCAAGATGTACTTTATGAAGTCCTTCAGCTAGTCACAAGAATTGCAAATCAGGGAGGTCAGGTAAAATTTCTATGGGTTCCAGCACATGTAGGGGTAAAGGGGAATGAGAGGGTGGATGAGTTGGCAAAGAGGGCGTTAAAGAAAGAAAATATAGAAATGTACATTAGTATCAATAAAGCAGAGGTTAAGTGTGTAATCTGGAAAAAAATCAACCAAATGTGGTAAGAAAGATGGGACAGGGAGGGGAAAGGGAGGCATTTATATCAAATACAAAAGAGTGTTGTAGGTACTGGGGTAGGTAGTGGATACAGAAGAGAGGAAACTGTGTGGACTAGGTTAAGGCTGGGGCGCTGTGCATTAAGCAAAACATTGAAAATGATAGGGAAACACCAGACAGGATTGTGTGAGTAATGTCAGGAAGAGGAGTCTGTGTGTAGTTCTGAGTTACAGGAAGTTTGGGATACAAAGAGAGATAATAATCAATCTAAGGGAATTGTGGGTGCAGGAATTCACATTAAAAGGGTTGCTGGGCATGGGTGAGAGAGCACAGGTCAGGGTATTTTTAGCTTTCTTAAGGGGTACAGGGTTTTTTTATATAGGATATGACGGATAAGCAGGAATAGGGTACTAGGATGGCCAAAGATGGGAGGATAAAGTGTAGGTTAGGGTATGTGTGTGTGTGTGTGATTGGGTGAAGGGATTTAGAATGTAAGTCTATTGCACACTCTGGAGCAGATGGTGGCGGTAATGCACCACTAAGCTGGGTGCCAACCGCCGTAAAAGAAGACGGAGAAGAAGAGGAATCTCACTTCCACGGCAGCCTTTGATGCTCTGCACTGTCCTGGAAAGTGTTCATTATCTCAGAATAGTAACAGTGTGACGTGTTGTCAATGATTTAATAGTTCCATTTAATATATCAGAGACCATATACAAAGTACAACCTGAAATTCTTACTCCTGGCAGACGAGACGGAGAGAGGTATCAATCCTGCCACTGTGAGAGGGGGAGAGCAGCAGCTCGCAGTTTTGATGTCACAGTGTCGCTTCTTATTTCGAGTTTTTCCAACTCGAGAACTGGCAGCAAACTTAAAGTCAGACCAGGTTTGTGGAAAAGCAATCCAGCTAGTTCCACCCTATTGCTTACAAGCCACTCCTTCCAGATACTTATCCAATGATAAATTAATGTAAATAATACAGTTAAATCTGCTTCCACCATTACCCCTTAGAGAGAATGCTTTCTGATTCTGATCACACCAAGTAAAATAATTGTTCCAACTGCCAATTCATCTTTAGCTCCCTGGTTGATGAATAGGAACCATTTCCTTCCACCTACTCAGTCGACAACCTGTTTGGCTTTTCAATTCCCCTATCAGATCCCCTTACAACCTCTCAGTTCCAAAAATAATAATCACAGCTTTTCCACTAGACCTGTGGAACTGAAGTCTCTCCTAAAGTGTATGGACTCATGTGAGACTCCAACTGTGTCTGAACCTATGTTTTATAAAGGATCATCACGATTTTTTTTGCTCTTGTATGTCTAATACCAGAGGGCATACATTGAAGGTGAGGGGAGGTCGATCCAAGGTGATGTGAGGATGCATTGCCTGGTATGGTGGTAGAGACAAATACATTAGAGGCATTAGAGAGATATTTGGATAAGCACACAGATGTGAGGAAGATGGAGGGAAATGTACATGATGTAGGTAGGAGGGATTAGTGTTTGGGTATTTTTGATTTACTTTTTGCTGGTTGGGCACAACATTATGGCCTGTTCCTGGACTGGACTGTTCTGTGTTGTACTCTATGCTTCTATTGCAGTTTATTGCTTGTCCACTCTCACCCCTGCCAGTTTCAACAATCCATGCATATTGATGTACAGATCTCTCTGTTCCTTGTCAGCCTTGTTCTATATGGTCTTGACTTGTTTCCCAGCACATTGTGGTTGCAAGCTCTGCAGGCTGCTCCTGGTGGGAGCAATGCAGATGAGTTTTTAGTGCACAATTCGGGGAAGAACTCATATTTTTTCAGCTACCTCTTTTTTTTAATGGGTTATTGGGATCTGGTGTTAGCCTTGCCAAAAAGGGATGAAGTCCAATTTCTAGGCCAGTAATTTGCTATCATGATCTCTCACTGAGATATGAAAATATTTTGAACTCACAATAGGCAGCACAATGTCATCTACTGAAATTAAACGTAAGCAGTTTTTTTTTAACATTCCAAAATAAAGGATTATCTGATCTCCTGATTTAGTTAAAGTTCTGTCATGTAAATTCAGTGGTGTAATTGATTGTTCAAGTCCTGCTTTTCCACTTGCTCAGCTGCAGGGATCCCCTGTAATGGCTTCCTCTTGTCTTTATGCTTCCTGTGGGATTCAATAGCAGACTGAGCATGTAGTCCTGTTAAACAACTTCCTTGTTCAAACAATTTTGAATAATGTGATATTTACTGTCATGCTAAGGTTTTTTTGTGATGTTTCAGAGAGTATAGGTATGCTTCATATCAGTTATGAAGTGCTTTTATTTAATAGTCACTGATGTAGTTTATTCCACAGGTACAGGTAGCTGATGCAGTAAAAACAATTGCAATATGCATTGATGAGAAAATTGAATCCTAAAGCATAATAAATAATGACACCCTGAGATTTAAATCCGTAAAACAGTACTTCATTGAGAATTTGATGAGTTCTTTCAGCATTTTGCGTATGCTGAGTTCGTCCAGCATTTTGTGTACACCTCTGCTCCATCCGCCAAAAGCGGAACTTTCCAGTGGCCAAGCATTTTAATTCCTATTCTCATTTCTGTTCTGACTGGTCATCCATGGCCACCTCTTGTGCCACGATAAGGTTACCCTCAGGATGGAAGAGCAACCCCTTTTATTCTGTCTGGGTATCCTCCAACCTGAAGGCATGAATGTCAATTTCTCCTTCCAGTAAAATAAAATTTACCTTCCCCCTCCCCTCTTCTATTCACCACTCTGGCTCCTTACCTCCTCTATATGTCTACCACCCCTCCCTGGTGCCCTTCCTCTTTTCCTTTCTCCTATGGTCCACTCTCCTATCAGATTCCTTCCTCTCCAGCCCTCTACCTTTCCCACACACCTGGCTTCACCTATCACCTTCTAGCTACCTTCCTTCCCCACACCCCGGCTCTTTTTATTCTGGTGTCTTCCTCTTATATTTCCAGTCCTGAAGAAGAGTCTCAGCCAAAACATCCACTGTCCGCTTCCATTGACGTTGTCTAACCTGCTGAGTTCCTCCACCATTTTGTGTGTTTTATTTCATTGACAATAGTTTGCGTAGGCCATGTTTTATTTTGATGAAGAAATTTGTTCATGTCAGCAATAATATAGTGATATAAAGATGTAATTCTAATCTACACATATATGCACATGCCTCTAAAGTTTTCTTTTTACTTTTTTTGCGGGGGGGGGGTTTGAGCACCTCTTGTTATCACTGTTATTGAGACCCATCATTTTGCTGATGATTGAAAGTAGACTTGTAATTAAAAGAACTGAGCTTGTTCTGCTTTTCATTTCTCTAAGATCCTTTTTAAGACAGGAGCAGAACTAGGCTATTCAGCCCGTCAAGTCTGCTCTGCAATAATTGATTGTAGCCAGGCACTCTTCTCCTGAACATAACCCTTCATGCAATGAAAATCAGCACATTATTTGCCTTCTCTCTTGCTTGCTTTCAAAGACATGTCCAAGAACACCCAGGTCTCTTTGTAAAGTCAACACTTCCCAATCTATTATCATTTAAATAATACTCTTGCCTTTTTCTTTCATACCGTAGTAGATAACTTCACGTTTATCCATGATAGAGTGCATTTACAATTAGTTGCTTATTCACTCAACATGTCTAAATCACTTTTGTGTCTCATAATTCATAGCCCACCCAGTTCCATGTCTTATTGGTAAACTGGAAAATATGATATTTAATTCCATCTGTAGTGTTCTCGTCCAGTGTGTTGAAACTCTGACTAAACACCAAGTTAAACCAGAGCCAATGAAGACAGAGTCGTAGTAAGGTTAACCACTTACTGTTCACTCTTCCACATTAACATCGTATGGTGAAAACTGTTGATAAAAAAATACAAACATATACAGTGTCTGTTTCATTCTGGAGACCACGCGTGCTCTCTTCTTTCAGTGAGTGTCTCCAGCTTCCCCGAGTAGGGAGCGAGGAGGGTCCTGTCAAACCGCTGCCGGGCTCGAGCCCACCCCGCGTTTAAAATTGAAAAGCCGACACACACGCCACCCGAACCGCCACTTCCTTTAACAGAAACCGTGTTAATATTTTTACTTCAAATACTTTCATAGGAATTTATGGCGTTGCTTCTATAATGTTTCTTTGTGGGTAGAAACGGAGCTCTTCACGATCATGTTACACTCATGGTACCCACTTTTACACCTTCCCAACCAGAGGTTACACATGAGACGCAGCGAAACTGGAGGTGACGTCATCACGTGCCGCGATATACCATAGACAATGAATTTACCTTTGTTATACTGTAACTTAATTATCAACCTTTAACTTTAACTAGAAAATAGTTACAAACAAATCATTTAAAGCGTAGACCCAACAAAGTCAAATAAATGCCTTAAGGGCCACACACCATCATTAACATACATTGTGAATAGTTGTGTCCCAAGTACTAGTCCTGTGTCACCTTAAAAAAAACTTCTAATTTCTGACAGTAGCTAACAATATTTTGTCCAAATGTCATGTTCGGTTTCAAAATCACATGGTGCAGCTTCATAAACAAAGACCACTCTCTATTCAACCAGCACATGGCTGGGAGTCATTTGGGAACCAAATGGTCGGGAAACTGATTATTATATTTGTACAGACAATGGTTTGTTCCTTATCTTACACTTCATACTTATGACTGTATGGATAAGCACAGCTCCAATGCCATATTCGTTTGCTGATGACACCACTGTTATAGGCTGAATCAAAGGTGGTGCTGAATCAGCATACTGGAGGGAGATTGAAAGTCTGGCTGAGTGGCGCCGCAATAAAAACCTCTCACTCAATGTCAGCAAGATCAAGGAGCTGATTATTGACTTCAGGAAGAGGAAACCAGAGGTCCACAAGTCCCAGTCCTCATCTGAGGATCAGAGGTGGAGAGAGTAATCGACTTTAAATTCCTTGGTGTTATTATTTCAGAGGACCCTTCCTGGGCCCGGCACGCACGTGCAATTATGAAGAAAGTACAGCAGTGCCTCTACATCCTTCAGGGTTTGTGAAGATTCAGCATGACACCTAAAACTTGACAAACTTTTATAGATGTGGTAGAGAGTATATTGACAGGGTGCATCTCAGCCTGGTATGGAAATGCCAATGCTCTTCAACAGAAAATCCTACAAAAAGTAGTGGATATGGTCCAGTCCGCCATAGGTAAAGCTCTCCCCGCCACTGAGCACATCTACACAAAATGTTGTTGCAGAAAAGCAGCATCCATCATCAGGGACCATTACCCAGATCATGCTTTCTTCTTGCTGCTGCCATCAGGAAGAAGGTACAGGAACCTAAGGTCTCATACCACCAGGTTCAGAAACGGTTATTGCCCCTCAACCATCAGGCTCTTGAACCAAAGGGGATAACTTCATTCAACTTCACTAAAATGCTCCCACAACCTATAGCCTCTTCATCTCATGTTCTCAGTATTTATTGCTGATTTATTTATTATTATTATTTCTTTCTGTTTCTATTTGCACAGTTTGTTGTCTTGCACACTGGTTGAATGTCCAGTTGGTGCAGTCTGTCATTGATTGTATGATGGATTTATTGAGTATGCAACAAGAAAATGAATCTCGGCATTGTATATGGTGACATACATGTATGTTCTTCTTTTGCCCATTTTGCTGCTGGCATTTAGGGCAGCAATGAAGATCCTCCATCCCTGCTGTCATTCATAGTTTCCTTCATCGTGTCAGTCATGCAAGTCCCGGGTGGAGACTCAGGAATACCATCGCACACAGATGTAGAAGGATACTTCACTGTTGTTTCCATAACTTTTTGTTTGTTGAGTCAGGAATATTAGCCTGAGCTGAGCCCCTGATTCTGGAGGATTGGTGGACCACTCTTAGTCTGGCCTCTACGCTTTGACCTATTTGGCATGGGTGACCCTACCATGAGCCAAAGCATAAAGTGCTGACTCCAGCAAACATAGCTCACTGGTCATTAAAGCTTGCAAGCCTCCAACCCACAACAAATTTGTGATCACCTTGGAGGAACCACGCCCTCCCCCACATACATGCGCGAAAAGAGAGCATTGTGCATATGGCAAAAAAAAGCAAAAAACACAGCATATAAAACACAAAATCAAATGAATGTAGGCATATTCAGGCATATAACACACAAGATGCTGGTGGAACTCAGCTGGGCAGGCAGCATCTACGGAAAGGAATAAGCGGCTGATGTTTCAGGCCATGACTCTTCTTCAGGACTGGAAAAGATATAGGATATCTACATTGCAAAAGTCTTAGGTACATGTATATAGCTAGGGTGCCTAAGACTTTTACACAGTACTGTATTTGTCAATGTGGAGCAGAGAGTGAGCTTGTAAATCTGACAGGAGCAAAGCATGTTGGGAATGGCAAGGGTGGAGCCTGGGGGTTGGGGTGTGGGACAGGTGACAGAGAAAGAGTGCCAGGAGTAGGGGTGACATGGCTGCAGCCACACCCAGCCCTGAGACACCAAGGAAGGTCATTTGATTACAAACAAATGCTTTATTGATTAGTACAGAATGTCTCTCTGGTGTTTCTGGTTACCTGGGTCATTGGTTAATTGTGACTGCCATTTATTTGGAGTAATTCTTAAAGAACAAAATCTAAATTGAGAAAATAACCAGGATTCCCTTTGTATATTTGCAGCACTATGCCACTTAACTGGGGCAGGAGACTTGATAACTAGCATCAGTTGCATGTACTTGTGTGACCGTAGACACTACACTGTGCTTAGAGTGATCAATTTTTAAATAGTGTAAGTTGTGTGTGTTTGTGTTCAAAAACCAGTCATTTTTGTCATTGGTAGTTGGCAAGAAATATACAGTAAGACAATTCAAAACTGTTTTACTCGCTGTTGTTTCAAGCATTCAGACTTGCAGATGCTAGAAACGGCCAAGCGTGAAAATGAAACAATTTCACTACTTAAGCCAGTTTGTAATTGTGAAGGTATTGGCAATCATCTTGAATGTTACAATGAGTATGAAGGTTTTGAGGATGTGATTGTATGAAGGCAGTCTATAATCTGCACTAGGTGTCTATGCCAATCCTCTTTATTTACAGTCAATCAAAAGAACACTGAAGGAATTCCTCCGCTGATAATTTAGGAACTAACACAGTTTTATAGTACTAAAATAGTATTGATAGTGTTTTAATTTGTTTTGTATTTCATTTAAATACATAAATTGATACCCAGTTCAATTGTAGTTTGTCCTTTTTATACCTTCCGGTCTTTTTTATACCTTTCACTCCTTTGGTTGAGATCTTCTGGATAGATCATGAAACTTCTTTTATTTCTTTTATGTCTTTTGAAGCCTGTGATTCGCAGTTTGGAGATCGTTTGGAGTGCTCCAGCGCTCTGCAGTCACCAAGAGGATTCTGAGAGGCAGAGGCAGCATGTGGAACTTCATGGTGAGAAGGCTGTGAACTGATGTTCGACTTCATTTTGTCGATTAAAGTATGAGGGAGATTGAAACCAATTGGAGTTGATGTTTTCTTTTTGAACAGATCCCATGGTTTTTCTTTGTTTCACGACTGTCTGTGAGGAAGGCAAATCTCAGGGCTGTATACTGCATGTGTACTTTGAATCTTTGAATCCTATAGCAGAACTTACCTTTTCTGGTACAAACATAGACCTGAAATTGCTGAATTGTTGAATTCCAGGTGGAAGATGAGCATTCAGTGGTCTTTGTTAAAACAGTGCTATAAAGCACAGATAGAGAGTTCTGACAGAGAATTGATCTTTATGATTTCAACTGGGATGCTGTCAGTGCCCCTATCTTCTGTTGCTCTCCCGTTGTCCTGGTAATTTTTGATGTTGAGTGCATCGAATTGGGTATAGAATCAGGAAGAAAGGAAATTATTTGCTTTGAAGTGGTTTGACACTCTACAGCGATGGAGAGATACAGAACAGTAGCAGTCTGTTTAGTTCTTCGATCCGCACCTACCTTCAACCACCCATTCCACACATCCTGCATTAACTGATTTTCTTATTTTTCCCACATACTCTTCAACTCCACCAACTCCCCCCCCCCCCCACAAAAAAATCTCTCTCTTATTTGCAGGTACCAAGGAACCTTCCAATTTGCCTTGTCTCTGGGATTTGGGAGAAAATTCGAGCACCCAGAGGCATATCCAAACTTCACTATATTGAACTGAGGTGGGTTTGAAGCTGTAGCGCTTACTTGAAAACAAACCAAAACCACTGAGAGACTGAGTACGGGAATCGACACTGTATGATGTGCTTCCAAAGAACTGAGTTCCCAGTGAAAAAGTATGTTTGATCCTTTCTTACAAAACCATCAAAGATGAACGATCTGATAGTGATTAAAAAACTACCGATACTAAATTAGCAATAAGTAATTAGTGTTCAAACTAGTTTACTTAAACGGTCAACAAAAAAAAACACCCCTCCCCAACACACTCCCTCGCAATGTAAATAAACTATCTAAGACAAAGCGAGAATATGTAACTATGCTCATTTGCTTCTACCACGCCCCAACCCACGTGGCAAATTACCGTGACACATAATAAACAAGCGGAACAAAAAACAATATAGACAGAAAATAGATACCTGGCTCCTGCAGAAGCTTTTAAATATAGCTTGCTACTAAACTTGGTATCATAAACAGTGAAAAGGCTGCAGGAGTGTTAATTGTAATTCTATGCTCAGGAAAAGTGATTTTTAAAAAAAAACAACGCTATTATAAATAAAGGAGATAACTTTAAGTTCTGTCTGTAATTTAAGCTCTCCTCTGTGCCTATAGTTATTGTTATAACTCGAAACTACTGCTTTCTTCATTCATCTTCTGAAAGGTAGGAAATGGACCTTCTGAAATTAAAGGAATTTGTTCAGTCTGTACAGACACTGAGATCAACAGGTAGACTAGCTGCAATGTAATATTTAAGTAATTCTTTAAATCAAACCTTTTTCAGTTGATATTGAAAATATGAATTAGCTAGGATTATGTTTTTCTGAGTCAGTGCCTTGGCATAGAGGATGACTCAGTGCCATTTTGCAAGAGTAGGCAATTAACAGCTAGCAGTAAGTTTGCCTATGCTATGGTACCTTAATTTAGTTTGAGTGCAAATTTCACCTTAAACTTAGCTATTAATTGTTGGTGAAAGTGTTATAATTGCCTCATGGATGATGTCCAGATCACCAGGTGGGAGAAACTGAGAAGTTGTTTTCTTTTATGATTGACTTTCCACCAATGAGAGAGGAGCATATGAGATTGAGCTGCAAACCTCTTCCTGCTATGTTATATTTACATGGCATTTTAATGAGAATTAACAGTGCAATGACTGAGCTGTATTATAGGTGCCCCGGATCTGAGCCGTACCCTCCAAATATCCAGACCTGCCTCTCGGTTTTTTTGCACTACCTTACTTTCCCTTTTCTATTTTCTATTTATGATTTATAATTTATATTTTTAATATTTACTATCAATTTGTACTCCAGGGAGTTCGAGCACAGAATCAAATATCGCTGTGATGATTGTACGTTCTAGTATCAATTGTTTGGCGACAATAAAGTATAAAGTGTAAATGTGTATTGAAAAGAGGGAAGGGTGTTGTGTATCGTATCGTTATATAGAATTTACTTGTTTTTTTGGTTTTTTTTATTCAACTTTCAAACTTGATTACATAGAATAATATCTACCCTCCCCCCTCCCCTTAACCCTTCCCCCCGTAACATACCCCTACCTAAAAAAAAGAAAAAAAGAAAGAAAGACTGCCTGGATATTGGAAGGTCTCCATATGCTCCATGGGATTCGAAATAAATTTAATATATGTATTTGTTCCTTTCCCCAAAGGACCAACATCTTTATCTTCGGAGCACCTATATATACAATCCTATCTTTTGTAAATAAGGGCGACAAATATTCAAAAATGTATCATATTTATTCCTTAAATTATAAGTAATTTTTTCAAGTGGAATACAGCTAAAGATTTCATTATTTCAATGATCCATACTTAAATATGAATCCGATTTCCAAGTAACTGCAATAGCCTTTTTGGCTACTGCCAATGCAATTTTTATAAATTCTTTCTGATATTTATTCAATTTAAATTTCGGTTTTATCCCTTCAATGTCACCTAATAAAAATAATATTGGGTTATGTGGAAGTTGTGTTCCAATAATTTGTTCCAATAAAACTCTTAAATTTATCCAAAAAGCTTGAATTTTGAAACAAGACCAAGTAGAATGTAAGAAAGTACCAATTTCTTGATTATACTGAGAACATTGATCAGATAAGTTTGGATTTAGTCTATTTATTTTTTGCAGTGTAATATATAATTGATGTAAAAAATTATATTGTACTAATCTGAATCGAACATTTATTGTATTTGTCATACTGTCAAGACAGAGTCTTGACCAACTTGTTTCATCAATATTAATATTCAAATCCGTTTCCCATTTTTGTCTTGACTTATGGATTCCTTGTTTATGTGTCTGTTTTTGAATCAGATTATACATAAAAGAAGTAAATTTTTAAATTTTTCCTTTTTGAATTAAAGTTTCAATTTCATTCGGTTTCGGCATTAACATTGTTTGACCCAGTTTATCTCTTAAATAAGCCCTTAATTGAAAATAACAAAAAAAAGTGTTATTTGATATTTTATATTTATTCTTTAATTGTTCAAATGACATCAATATACCTCCTTCATAACAGTCTCCTATACATCTAATCCCTTTTAGATACCAATTATATAGAAGTTGATTATACATTGTAAAAGAAATAAGTCTATTTTGAATCAAAGGTCTCCTTGCTAATAAAGATTATTTTATTTCATCATCAACATTTATCTTATTCCATAAATCAATCAAATGTTTTAATATAAGAGGTTCTTTCTTCTCCCGTATCCATTTAGATTCCCATTTATATATAAAATCTTCCGATATATTTTCTCCTATCTTTTCTAATTCTATTCTAATCCATGCCAGTTTTTGTTCGTCAAAAAAAGATGCAATAAATCTAAGTTGATTTGCTTTATAATAATTCTTAAAATTTGGAAGTTGTAACCCTCCTAAGTCAAATTTCCATGTCAACTTTTCCAACGATATTCTTGACATCTTACCTTTTCAAAGAAATTTCCTCACACATTTATTTAACTCTTGAAAAAATTTCTGCGGCAATTGTATTGGTAGTGTTTGAAATAGATATTGTAATCTAGGAAATATATTCATATATGTATATTCAAGTAAAAAGACTTTACTTGTTAAAACACAAAATGAAATATGTGGGCTGTGGTTTATTTCACAAATGCACATTTGTACTGCCTTTAAGCTGATCGATACTGAAGTCATAGTGAATCTTAGGGCATTTTCTTTGTTCAGATTAGACACACTGATTCATTATATTTGGTTAGGTACTGAGGAATGTGCAGGTGAGACTTCACACAGCGCAGTGACTGAATGGTCACATGGTTCAAAGTTCAAAGTGCATTTTAATATCAAAGTACACATACATCACCATATACAGCCCTGAGATTCATTTTCCTGTGGGCATACTTAACAAATCTGTAGAATAGTAACAATAACAGAATCAATGAAAGACCATCCAACTAGAGTGTTCAACCAGAGTGCAGAAGACAACAAACTCTGCAAAAGCAAATAAGGTGTCCCCCGCTTTTCGAACATTCGCTTTACGAAACCTCACTGTTACGAAAGATCTACATTAGTACCCTGTTTTCGCTTTCAGAAGGTGTTTTCACTGTTACAAAGAAAGGCAGCGCGCGATAAAAGGCAGCACGTGCCCCGAGCAGCCGCTCTGCCCCGGATTGGGAACGGCATTGCTTAAACATGTTGCATTGAGCAGTCGTTAGCAAGATGAGTTCTAAGGTGTCGGAAAAGCCTGAAAGAGCTCGTAAGGGTGTTACACTTAGCGTAAAACTAGACATAATTAAGCGTTTCGATCGTGGTGAACGAAACAAGGACAAAGTGAGTTTGGCTTGTGGAAGCTGACGAAGATGATGTTGAAGAGGTTTTGTCATCCCATGACCAAGAACTGATAGATGAAGAGCTGATGCAATTGGAAGAGGAAAGGATAACAATCGAAACCGAATGCAAAAAGTGAAGTAACTGCATGAGATTTTTGCTGCAATGATAAAGTACGACTTTAATTTTGAAAGGGTACGTCGGTTTAGGGGATATTTGCAGGATGGTTTGAGTGCTTACAAACAACTGTATGATAGAAAAATGCGCGAGGCTCAGCAGTCAAGCAAGCCTTCCACGTCAGCCACAGCAGACGACGAACCTCGACCTTCGACATCGAGGCAGGCAGTCATAGGAGAAGGTGAGCTACCTGCCCTGATGGAAGATGAGATGACACCCTCGTGTCCCACCACCCCAACACCCGGGCCCCGGACAGATACTGTACCAATTCGCGAAGAACGCAGCGATAGCTGGGAGGCACACAGCACATCTTTAAGAAAAAAGCCGAAATAAACATGCTAATTAATTAGGTGCTGCCTAGCACGTAATTGTCCGCCCAGATCAGAGGCGATGCAATCGGTAATCACCTCTGATCTGCGCCAAAATTTAAGTGCCGGGCAGCACCTAATTAATTAGCATATTTATTTCAGCTTTTTCCTTAACGATGTGCTGTGTGCCTCCTGGCTACCGCTGGACCCCTGCGTTCTTCGCGGCAATGTATCGGGTCGGTGGCCTGGAGGGTGGGGGCCACTGCATCACCCAGCCTGTGACGACTCAGTCTAACACACCATCATCAGTGTGTTCAGCAAGCTGTCTTCCTGATTCCGGTAGGGGATACTACACTGTACATACACTGTATATTGTCTGTGTATTTTTACGTGTTATTTGGTAGATTTGGCAGCTTCATAGTTTAAAGGTTACTGGAGAGCGTGTTTACGCCAACAGCGCTTGCGTGAGATTTTCACTACGGAGATCTGTGCAGGCAATCGTTGTAGAGAAGTATTTCTACTTTATATAGGCTGTGTATTTATCATATCATTCCTGCTTTTACTATATGTTACTGTTATTTTAGGTTTTATGTGTTATTTGGCATGATTTGGTAGGTTATTTTTGGGTCTGCGAACGCTCATAAAATTTTCCCATATAAATAAATGGTAATTGCTTCTTCGCTTTGTGACATTTCGGCTTACAAACCGTTTCATAGGAACGCTCTACCTTCGGGTGGTGGGGGAAACCTGTAGAAGAAACAATAGTAATAAATAGATAAACAATAAATATCAAGCACATGAGATGAAAGTGAGTCCATTGGTTGTAGGAGCATTTCAAGGATGGGGCAAGTGAAGTTACCCCCTTTGGTTCAAGAGCCTGGGGGTTGAGGGGTAGTAACTGTTCCTGATCCAGGTAGTCCTGAGGCTCTTGACCCTTCTTCCTGATGGCAGCAGTGAGAAGACAGCATGTCCTGGGTGGTCGGGGTCCCTGATGATGGCTGCCGTTTGCCCGCAACGGTGTTTCATGTAAATGCACTCAGTGATGGGGAGGGCTTTACCCATAATGGACTGGGCCATATCCAATATATTTTGTACGAATTTCCATTCGAGGGCATTGGTGTTTCCATTACAGGCTGTGATGCAGCCAGTCAATATACTCTCCACAACACATCTATAGAAGTTCATCAGAATTTTAGATGTCATGTCGAATCTCCAAAAACTCCTCAGGAAGAAGAGGTAAGCAGTAAGTTTCATGTGCTCTCATTATCACAATGGGGCCATCTCTGATGAAGAAAACAAGTTGGATGGATCACATGAAAGGAAACTGCAGAGACCAGCAATGGATGTAAGACAATGTATATACTCTATGGTATTTATAGAGAAAAATATGCAGTCAATGCTAGAATTGTAGATTGCATAATGGAGGATATTTTGGTGATAAAGAAGCCTATGGTGTTGTGAGCAACTGTTATTTCATTATATTATTAGCAAAAGCTCTGGTCCACAGATTTTGACCTTCCAATCACTGGGTGGTTTTGTAAAGTCTCACTGGTTGCCCCTTTCTGTGTATTCGACACATTAGAAAAAGTAAGTAGAGCTGGCTCACTTTGATTAAAAAAACATTTTAAGTTATCATTGCAAACACGAGGAAATCTGCACTAGTCCTGACAAAGGGTCTCGGCCAGAAACGTCGGCTGTACCTCTTCCTATAGATGCCACCTGGCCTGCTGTGTTCATTTGAATTATCTTGTTTATTTTAAAGAAATATAATTTGCATTTTCTTCTTTCAGTCTCTGGCTACTTCCTCTTCCTGGCTTGTAGAATACTACTTAGCCCAGAGACCTGATCTGACCCAGTGCTTCCTGGGAAATGTGTCCCCTCCTTGTTCCCCTCCACAGGCCGCAGCTGCTGGAATGTGGAGCAGCAAACAAGGTGCTGGATAAACTCGGAGGGTAGTGACTCTTTGGAATTCTCCTCCTTGGAATACTGTGAAGGTACAGTATTGTTTGCTTTCAAAACAGAGACCTATAGATTTGACAGTAAAAGCAAACATAGAAAGCATTGAGCTCATCTGGAAGCAAAACCCTGCTGTCTCCTCTGTTGTTTGATTTAACTTTACAAGAGGAAACACCAATGCCCTTGAATGGAAAGTACGACAAAATGTAGTGGATACGGCCCAGTCCATCATGGGTAAAGCCCTCCCAACCACTGAGCACACCTACACAAGGTGGTGCCACAAGTTAGCAGCATCCATTGTCAGGGACTACCACCACCCAAATCATGCTCTCCTCTCGCTGCTGCCATCAGGAAGAAGGTACAGGAGTTTCAGGTCTCGAACCAGCATGTTCACGAACAGTTATTGCCCCTCAACCATCAGGCTCTTGAACTTCACTAAGATGGCTCTTGAACCAATGGACTCTTGATCTCATGTCCTCAATATTTATTTCTTATTTATTTATTTATTTATTTATTTATTTCTTCCTTTTGAATTTGCACAGCTGGTTGCACACTCTGGTTGAATACCCTGGCTGGGAAGTCTTTCATTGATTCTATTATAGATTTATTGAGTATGCTGACAAAAGCTGAATCTCAGGGTTGTATATGGTGACATATATGTAATTAGATTATAAAATTTACTTTGAACTTTGAACTTTTTATATCTCTGGATAATAGAACAAAAAGGGGTCAAGGGGATACAGTTGGGGCTTTACATCATTTCTAGAGTCTGCTGTCTTTTGCAGAGATGGAAATATGAAAGAAACATGTCTCAAAATCCAGGGTTGCTCAGGCCACTCTTTGTGCCACCATGCTGTAGATCCCTGTGTTACCCTTACTGAACTTTACAGCTTGTAAAGTACTTCTGAACAGCAGTTACTGTTGTCGTATAAGAACATAGAAACATAGAAAATAAGTGCAGGAGTAGGCCATTCGGCCCTTCGAGCCTGCACCGCCATTTATTATGATCATGGCTGGTCACCCAACTCAGAACCCTGCCCCAGCCTTCCTTCCATACCCCCTGATCCCCGTAGCCACAAGGGCCATATCTAACTCCCTCTTAAATATAGCCAGAGCAGCCAATTTGTGAACAGTCCATTGCAACAGTCAGGAGTGTGTTAATGGTCAGATGTTCTTTCTTCTGAAATATTGGTCAAAGGATCAAGGACAGTGAGACACTGAGTTAACTCTCCTTTTCTTTTTCAGTGAAATGCCTTAGTTTCTTTGATCCACAAAGGGAGCAGATCCACAGTGAAACATCTTACAACATAGAACTTTGCAGCACAGTACTGGCTCTTCATACTACAATGTCGTGCTAACCTACTCAAAGATCAATCTAACCCTTCTCTCCCACATAACCCTCCATTTTTCTATCATTCAGGTGCCTGTCGAAAAGTTTTTAAATGCCCCTTTTGCATCATGAAAGGGTTAATGTATGAGGAGTGTTTGATGGCTCTGGGCCTGTGCTTGCTTGAGCTTAGAAGAAAAGTGGTGGTGGGGGGGGGGTGAAATCTCATCGAAACTTATTGAATATTGAAAGGCTTGAATAGAATGGACGTGGAGAGAATATTGCCTATAGTAGGGGGAGTCTTGGACCAGAAAGCAGAGGTGTTGGAATAGAAGGATATCCCTTTAGAACAGAGCTGAGCAGGAATTTCTTCAACCAGAGAGTGGTGACTTTATGAAATTCATCACCACAGATGCCTGTGGAGGCTTAGTCTTCAGGTATATTTAAAGCAGAGTTTGATAGGTTCTCAATTAGTGAGGGTGTCAAATGTTAAGAGGAGAAGGCAGGAGAAAGGGGTTGAAAAGGATAATAAATCAACCATGATGGACATCAGAGAAGACTCAATGGGCCAATTGGTCTAATTCTGCTCCTATGTCTTACGCTCTAATGGTATCTGCTTTGACCACTACCCCTGGCAGGGAGTCCATGAACCCACCACCAGCTATGTAAGAAATTACCTCTGATATTCCCCCACACCTTCCTCCAATCACACTTAAATTATGCCCCCCCCCTATATTAGACATTTCCGCCTTGGGAAAATGTCTGTAGCTGTCCACCCTATCTATGCCTCACATCATCTTGTGCACCTCTCCCACAGGGCTGGACTGCCAGACTACCCTGTGGGAGAGGTGTGCAAGGTCAAAATCAATTGTCATCTGAGGGTTCGACTTTGGAGTGTTATTGAATGATGCTGGAAAGGATCATGAGGGCTGAGGGTGTTGGAGTAATGGGATGGGAGGAGAACTCCAGATCGGTTTCTTTCTGAGAGCTAAAGCTGTGAAGGGCACAGCTGGTAAACACCTCTCAAACTCATCCGTCACATTGTGATATACTCCCCTCTCCTCCAACCACTTTGTGGAGGGGAAGGCAAATCTAACCAGACTGCAATACATGATCATGCATGTGTATCGCAGTTTCCTGGGGGGAAAAGAAACAGACACACTAAACAAGACTTCATTATCCATTCTCACATGCCTTCTTATTACTGCAGGCAGCATAATAAAATCTATTGCAAAAATGAGGAGAAAATAGTACACTGCAATAAACGAGCTGCACATTTAAAGAGATGGGGATGTTACATGCCTAAGAATTAGTGCAACATTTTGACAAAATAAAATGCTATAATAATTCAGCTGATTTTGTATTGCAACATAAGTAGAAAGAAGGTTATACATATTGCAAACCCATAATCCTGTATCATTTGTTATGTCACCGAGGAAGTTCCATCTGGATCTTGCTCCTTCATTATAACTGCTTGCAGATGCATGTTCACAGTACATTGTAAATTATAAACTGATTTTAAACAAAATGTAACAAATTGAAGCAATTAATTTCAATTGTGCTCTGTAAGAGCATAATTTACAGTTACTGCCTCAGCCTGCACACCATATAGTAAATCTAAATGACCTTAATCTCGAGTTTTCTGAGCAAAATTAGTATTCACAACAACCTAAATGGTTGCACAGCGAATCCATTATGGTGCAGTTGGCTTGTCAAGCAGCATAACGTAATGGATGGAATATGCAAGTGAGAACAAGCACAAAGCTATATTCACAAAAATTACAGGCATCGTACGCTTGTTTTTTTTAAAAAATCCATTCAACAATATCCTAGTGTAGTGAGGGGAAGTCAGCTGCAGCTGTTTCCTGTCCAGGGAACAGTGCTCAGATGACCTAGTGATGTCAGTATCTTGCTGCAGTTCAATACCTGGTGAGAATTTATCATGTTAAAGGTGCTCTGTAGGCTGATCTGTTGCGGCCGAGGATGGGTCCAAAAATTCATGTAAAGTTTGAGGAAATACACATGCAAGCACATGCTTTCTTTGTGACATTAAGCATGCGTATGCCTCACTGCTCCTGCCAAAGGTGGCAGCTTCAAAGTCCTGCGTAAACCTCAGCAGCCAGTCATAGTAGGTAAAGTTGAAAAGTGCATTAACTCTTGGCATGAATTTTTATGACTGCAGTGATTTCAGGTTGTGCTGGACCTTGTCAGGAGATCCCAGAAAAACTGCTGGTATCAAAGCAGCAGGGCCCAGGTTCGAAAGCAAGGAACGGCCCACTGTCCGGACAATTTAAACGCCATGCCAGATTGAAAAGGAGCGTGTGTCGGGGCTGGTGTTCAGCTCCCTACTCCATGAGTTTTACTCATCTCCGCACTGAACTGAGGTTGTGGTCTGCACCTTAAGGCCTCCTGGATCGGCTATGACTGGCATTATGGCTGTCGACTCACTTTCCTGCAATTCCATTTTGAATGTTATTTGCATACTTTTATCATTTGCATGATTTGTTTTTCTTTCTGCACATTGGGTGTTTGACAGTCTTTTTTTAATGGGTTCTATCTGCCTGTGGGAAGATGAATCTCAAGGCTGTATATAGCATACATACTTCTATAATAAATGCACTTTGAATTTTGGATAATTACCGGTAGGTTTTGGAATTCTTGTAGTGAGTGAGCAAGTCCCAGATTTGCTGGTGAAGACCTGTTGCAATAGAATTATATCCTAATGGAGTGTGTTCGTGCAGAAGGACCTCACCGTCATTGTCTTATAACTGTGCTCTCGTCATTGCTCTTGAATCCTGTTCCAGGTGGATCCAGTGACATGGTCTATGAGCTCTGTCATTTGGAGGTTGTAGTGTGCGGGACAGAGCAGGAGAGTGTCAGTTTAAATTTGTTTGAATTACTTATCACATCAGCCAGTGCCGCCTTCTGGACACAGTGAAGGGAATGGTAATGCAGGCACTGAGTGGGGGCACAGCTCAGGAAAACCCAGGTGTAATACTTATCAGTATTAATACTTAAATTATGACCTCGATTTGATTAGTAACAAGTATTTCCCATTCACAATGAACCTGCCACAGTTAACAACTTCTAAAAGCGAGCAACTGTTTGCATGCAAGGTGCATCTGATATGCTTACAGCCACAAACTTTTACTGACAGCCCCTTAGAAATTAATGTTGCAACCGCCAAGCCTCAAAATATTCTAATTAGCACACTGGCCTGGATATTGCAGGAAGATGTCAGCAGTTCCACCTAGACTGCAGGGTAAGTACAATCCATGTGCAAGTCCTTCCAACTTTGGGATTCCTGGATTTACATAAAGACACAAATATGTCTAGCTTGCACTTGCTGGCTGCTCTTCTTCGGTCTCAGTTCCGCTGTGCTCTGACGGAGAACCTCTCGTGGTGTCCGAGGGCAGAAGGCAAAACCCCCACCTGCACCTGTGCTATGCCAAAAGGGATCAAGGTAAGTATTAGACAGCGCATATTTTTAAAACAAGAGAATTTATTTAAAAATTATGTCATTTGTCTTCATTTTCTGCTTATTTATTAATTTTTAATAATCAATAAAACTTATGTATAATTTCTGAAAATGAGATTTATTCTGCAGCCTTTAAACCCTTGACAGTTAAACAATTCTTCATGCGCTCAAGTGCAGTATGTCTTATTTATACACTAGCAATACTAGTAATTTGCCTTTCTTCAATACTATTTATACTTTTTTGGAATTTGACTAGTATCATCCCTTTTCATGGTTTCATTCCTTGTCTCTCACCTCTCCAGAAATACTGATGAAACATAGAAACATAGAAAACCTATAGCACAATACAGGCCCTTCGGCCCACAAAGCTGTGCCGAACATGTCCTTACCTTAGAACTACCTTGGCTTTACCCATAGCCCTCTATTTTTCTAAGCTCCATGTAGCCATCCAGGAGTCTCTTAAAAGACTCTATCATTTATGTCTCCACCACCGCCGCCGGCAGCCCATTCCACGCACTCATCACTCTTTGCGTAAAAAATTACTCCTGACATCTCCTCTGTACCTACTTCCAAGCACCTTAAAACTGTGCCCTCTCGTGCTAGCCATTTCAGTCCTGGGGAAAAAGCCTCTGACTATCCACACGATCAATGCTCCTCATCATCTTATACACCTCTATCAGGTCACCTCTCATCCTTCGTCGCT
The DNA here is from genome assembly GCF_963921235.1 of Mobula hypostoma. Lineage (NCBI taxonomy): Eukaryota > Metazoa > Chordata > Chondrichthyes > Myliobatiformes > Myliobatidae > Mobula > Mobula hypostoma. The sequence continues at coordinate 25,984,893 of NC_086116.1, forward strand.
CCAAGGAGAAAAGGCTGAGTTCACTCAACCTATTCTCATAAGGCATGCTCCCCAATCCAGGCAACATCTGAACTTCATTCAAATGTTCATTCTTTTAATCTGGTCTGCAACGTCACATCCCAAACTGATACTGCATTACATGGATTTCTAATTAGGCTACCAGGGATCAGAAATGGCCCAGCTGACCACTTCCATCCTCCTAAAATCAATGTGAATATCTTGCTGTGTATTTTCAGGAATTCAACAGCGAACTGCATGTTCAGTCCCAACCGTGGCCAAGACACTGATCACCAGTTTGTCAACTCTTGTGGTCCCATTTAGTGGGCCACTGACACTATTCAAACAAAATTTATTGACATCATAGTTCCAAGGTCCATTCTAGGCTACGTTTTAGATGGTTTCAGTTAGCAGAACTCTTTCTTCTGGAGAGAGCAAATGTTATACATTAGACAAGGTGAATTGATGCTTTTTGAAGTTCTCCAGATACTTGTGTGTTTTCAACAGTCCCCAGTGACAATTTTGTGAAACACCTGAACTTATTATAAATACCTCTTGTTGCTATGTTAACAAATTAAAAAGGGAGATAATATCAGTTATTAAATTAAAAAGAGTGGATATTGATTGCTCGACATTCATTAGGTGTTCTATGTAATAGGAATAATTATATTCAAACTCAAAGCTAATTCAAAGTATTAATTCACTTTATAGTTTCAATTGCTTCAATTTGCAACAGTGTTGCTCTTTAACTAATTTGCTACCTGGTAATTTCATACTTGTATAAGATGACTCTCCTGAGGATTAGAGAAGCAGATCATATCAGCAGCACTCTGGAGGTCCTGACCCACCATTCATAACACTTTACTTTGCAGATATCAGAAATTAAGATTTTAATTATCTGATCTCTGTTCATTAAGTAGTTAATGCTGATTCTTCACTGTTTACGATTTCAGTGAGCACAGAAAGGTTACGTCTGCATAGAATTTTCCAGCTGCCGTGGTAAAATGTGGAGAACATAATCTATCTTTAAGTCACACCTTGACCAGGGCATTGTTAAATCGATACCTGCCTTTCTCAGAATTTATCTTCCCAAGTTCAAGCAGGCTTGTCAGTGATTGTTTCAGGAAATGGAGGTTATAGTCTGGCCACTAAGGGGTGAAGAGAAAAAATAGTGTCGTTAAAGAAACACGCATGTGAACGACAATGAAGCACAGACTTGATTTTGTTTTTAGTTTCATCTCTTAGAGATGAAATATAAAGGGTTCATAGAGGTTATGGTAGAAGTTATCCTGTCTGAAGGATCTAAAATCCCTTTAGCTTGACCTTTCTTGTTGATCTGCAAATTTTCCCTTTCAAGTACTTACTAAATTCAATTTTGAAATTTATTACTGAAATTGCTTTTACCACTGTGTCAGGCAGTGCTTTCCAGAGCAAATAGCACACGTATTAGAAAATATGTGGATCTGAGAAAGGTTCCATATTTTCCAGTGGATTTAATCCAGTGTTAATGCTGAACAAAAGCCACCTTCCACTCTTCAGCAGGCAAAGCACTCAAAAGCTATTTCATTTCATTTTGCATTATGTGTATAAAATTACCCTTGCGTGCATCGAAGCTATTCTCAAATATACACATAAACAGGAATAAGTAACACCCTTTTGTATTGAAATTTGGCCTGTCCCCTAAAACCCTCACGAATTTTTATAGATGCACCGTAGAAAGCATTCTTCTAGGGTGCATCACAACCTGGTATGGAAGTTGTCCTGTCCAAGACCGAAAGAAGCTGCAGAAGATCGTGAACACGGCACAGCACATCACACAAACCAATCCTCCGTCCTTGGACTCACTTTACACCGCACGCTGTCGGAGCAGTGCTGTCAGGATAATCAAGGGCACGACCCACCCAGCCAACACATTTTTCGTCCCTCTTCCCTCCGGGAGAAGGCTCAAGAGCTTGAAGACTCGTACGGCCAGATTTGGGAACAGCTTCTTTCCAACTGTGATAAGACTGCTGAACGGATCCTGACCTGGATCTGGGCCGTATCCTCCAAATATCCGGACCTGCCTCTCGGTTTTTTTGCACTACCTTACTTTCCATTTTTCTATTTTCTATTTATGATTTATAATTTAAAATTTTAGTATTTACTAATTTTTACTATTTTTAATATGTAATGTTTGTAATCCAGGGAGCAGGAAGTGCAGAATCAAATATCTCTGTGATGATTGTACGTTTTAGTATCAATTGTTTGGTGACAATAAAGTATAAAGTATTACCTGACTTCTGTTTATTATTCTGTTTATGTCTGCGAGCTGGAATTCCTAACTGCAGGTGTGTTGCAAAGGAGGCTGCAGTGTTTACCTCCGCACTCAGCTAGATTTTCAAATGGTTCAAATATATCTTATGGTCGTAAGGTCTTAAATGGTTCAATTTAATAATAGAGAATAATATCACTAGATATTATCACTAAACTAACATCACTAGATTCTTTTTCAGAGAATATATACAGTTTTCAGCCTGAAATTCTTACTCTTTACAGACATCCACAAAACAAGAAACCCCATACAATGAATGATAGAAACATCAGAACCCCAAAACCCCCCTCCCCATTGCACACGCAGCAGTAGAAGCATCGAACCTCCCCCTCCCCCCACTTGCAGCAGAAGAAGCACGAACACCCCCCCCGCCACCATGCAAACAATAGCAGAAGCTCCCCAAAGAGACCTTGATCTACGTTTGTAGAGTCCATCAAAACTACCTTGCACTTTGGTATCTCAGACAGGCTCTCTCTCTCTCTCTCTCTAGCAAAGGAGCGAAAGGTTGCTCTCGCAACAACGAGAGCAGAGACCAACAACTCGCTGTTCCGATCTTGCAACCTTCCACGCTGCTTCTTCAAGGCCCCTGACTCAAGGACCGACAGGCTGTCCCTCTCCATCGAAACAGAGAAGGAGAGAGAGAAGGATCGCTCAAATGCAGCAGCCTTCTTCCAATAGCCACGACACTGCCTGCTGTCCCGATGTTTCAGTCTCCCCCGACTCTCTGGTCAGCGAAATCGTCAAGGAACCAGGTCATTTACAGGGCCTCTCCCCAAAGGTACACATCTTCCAAGCTGTTCCTGGAGACAGCAAAGTACCAGGCCGGACAGCAGATCTAAAAACGCACCACTTGTGAAGAACCATAGATTGAACTGTAGATCATGGACTCTGACAGAACTCCAATCACTGTGAAAAGGCACAAAAGACATAAAAGAAGAAAGTAAACTGATTCATGAACAAACTGGAAGAAGTTGCCTGACTGCAAAATCTGCTGGCACAATCTTTCCCAGCTCCTCCTCCCAGCAGTTATCCATTTGGTTGGCTTCCTGAGATCTCTACTTGCACTGAAGGTGATTTTCAACCATTGTGATTCTTCTCCTCTGCATCCAAGATCTGCCTTTAGTGCGGGGGAGCTGTTGCACACCAGTTATCATGTGGTCTTGACAGGGAGATCTTAGTCTAATGGGAATGTGGTCAAAGTTGATTGGTGGTCAGCCTCTGCTGCACAGTCTCGCCACACATATGTAGCAGTTTGTTAATATTTTTATTTTACAGTCTTTCTCTACGATCACTGCAACCCTGTCCCTCCCCTATTTGTTGTTACTTGCAAATTTCAAAATTATACTAACACTTGGCAAGCCCAATCATGGATTTACATCATCAATGAGAAAGATTATTGCGGAACACTCTCCTACCTCTCTGAGTGACTGTCTCTGGGTTGCTTACCTGTACATCTTTGGACTGTAGGAGGAAACCAGAGCATCTGGGGAAAACTCACTTGGGGAAGATGGACGGAGGCTCCTTACAGAGCAGTGCCGGAATTGAACTCCAAACTCCCAAACACGCCGAGTTGTAATAGCGTTGCGCTAACCACTATACTACCGTGGCTCACAATAAGTACTCTTTTAAGTGCATTAATTACTGCCAAAAGGAGAAAAAATAAAGATTATGTTATTGCTGATTTATAAAGAACAGAGGTCTGCCTTTCTTCTGTGTACAGGAAAATGCCATTGCAACCTCACTTCCACATTTCCTTGTCCTTCACATTTCATACCCTTGCTTAAAGTGATCCCCATATTTTAAAGAGTGACCCCTCATTCTACAAATGTGTAAATGTTTAAAGAATGAACTATAGTTCACAAGAGCTGGTGGATGTGAGGGAACGCTGTTCACCTACATCATAATGCAGTTAATGACCTGCGGGTTGATGACAAAAATGCTGTTGCTTCCCTGTTGGCCAGGAATATCTGAGCAGTTGGTGTTCAAAGTTAAAAATAATTTTATTATTGAAGTGCATATATGTCACCATACACATTTTGAGATTCATTTTCTTGCGGGCATACTCAATAAATCTATAGAATAGTAAGCTTACAGAATGAATGAACGACCACCCAACTAGGATGCTCAACCAGAGTGCAGAAGACAACAGAACGTGCAAATAGAAAAAGAAGAAATAATAATAATAAATAAATAAAAATTAAATACCAAGAACATGAGATGAAGAGCCCTTGAAAGTGAGTCCGTTGGTTGTGGGAACATTTCAATGATGGGGCGAGGGAAGTTATCCCCTTTGGTTCAAGAGCCTGATAGTTGAGGGGTAGTAACTGTTCCTGAACCTGGTGGTGTGAGTCCTGAGGCTTCTGTACCTTCTTCCTTATGGCAGCAGTGAGAAGAGAGCATGTCCTGGGTGCTGAGGGTGCCTGCGTTCGGTGGAGTAGAGGAAATTACAGTGGTATGAGAGAGGAATTGGCCAAAGTAAACTGGAAGGAGCTGCCGGCAGGGATGACAGCAGAGCAGCAATGGCATGAGTTTTGAGGAAAAATGTTGAAGATGTAGGGCAGATGTATTCCAAAATCCAAGAAATACTCAAATGGCAAAATAGTACAACTGTGGCTGACAAGGGCAGACAAAGCTAAGGTAAAAGCAAAAGGGAGGACATAGAACAAAGCAAAAATTAGCTAGATAGAGGATTGGGAAGCTTTGAAAACCTACAGAGAGCAACTAAAAGAATCATTAGAAGGGAAAAGATGAAATATGAAAGCAAGCTAGCAAACAATATCAAAGTGGATAGTAAGTGCTTTTTTAAGTATGTAAAAAATAAAAGCGAGATGAGAGTGGATATAGCAACGCTAGCAAATGAGGCTGGGGACATAATAATAGGGGACAAGGAGATGGCAGATGAACTAAATGAGTATTTTGCATCAGTCTTCACTGTAGAAAACACTAGTAGTGTGCCAGACGTTGTAGTGTGTGAAGGAAGAGAAGTGAGTGCAGTTTCTATTACAAGGGAGAAGGTGCTCAAAAATCTGAAAGACCTTAGGGTACATAAGTCACTTGGACCAGATGAACTGCACCCTAGGGCTCTGAAAGAGATAGTGTTAGAGATTTTGAATGCATTAGCAATGATCTTTCAAAATTCATTGGACTCTGGCATGGTGCCAGAAGACTGGGAAATTGCAAATGTCACTCCACTCTTTAAGGAAGGAGGAAGGCAGCAGAAAAGAAATTATAGATCTGTTAGCCTGACCTCAGTGGTTGGGAAAATGTTGGAGTCAATTGTTAAGAATGAGTTTATGAAGTACTTGGTGACACAGGCCAAGATAGGACAAAGTCAGCATGGTTTCCTTAAGGGAAAATCTTGCCTGATGAACCTGTTTGAATTCTTTGCGGAGATTACAAGTAGGATAGTTAAAGGGGATGTAGTGGATGTTGTATATTCAGACTTTCAGAAGGCCTTTGACAAGGTGCCACACATGAGGCTGCTTACCAAGTTAAGAGCCCATGGTATTCCAGGAACTGGCATGTTTAAAGCATTGGCTGATTGGTAGGAGGCAGTGAATCGAAATAAAAGGATCCTTTTCTGGTTAGCTGCCGGTGGCTAGTGGTATTCTGCAGGGGTTGGTGTTGGGGTTGCTTCTTTTTATGCAATGTTAACATTCATTTCAAGAGGTCCAGAATACAAGAGCAGGGATGTGATGCTGAGGCTTTATAAGGCACTGGTGAGGCCTCACCATGAGTATTATGAACAGTTTTGGGCTCCTCATCTAAGAAAGGTTGTGCTGGCATTGGAGAAGGTCCAGAGGATGTTCACAAGGATGATTCCGGGAATGAAAGGATTATCATACGAGGAATGTTTGATGGCTCTGGGTCTGTACCCACTGGAATTTAGAAGGATGAGGGAGGATCTCAATGAAACCTTTCGAATGTTAAAAGGCCCAGGCAGAGTAGATGTTTAAAGGATGTTTCCCATGGTCGGGGAATCTAGAACAAGAGGGCACTGCCTCAGGATAGAGAGGTGTCCATTTAAAACACAGATGCGGAGAAATTTCTTTAGCCAGAAGGTGGTGAATTTGTAGAATTTGTTACCACAGACAGTTGTGGAGGGCAGGTCATATTTAAGACAGAGATCGATAGGTACCTTGATTGGACACGACATCAGAGTTACGGGAAAAAGGGACGGGAAAAGGGGTTGTGGAGGGAAAAAAAATTATCAGCCATGATTGAATGGTGGAGCAGACTTGATGGGCCAAATGGCCTAATTTTAGCCCCATGCCTTACAGTCTTATAATGGATGCTGTTTTCCTGCAACAACGCTCCTTGTAAATGCGCTCAATGATTGGGAGGGTTTTACCCTTTATGGGCTGGGCTATATGCACTACTTTTTGTAGTTCAAGAGCTTTGGTGTTTTCACACCAGGCTGTGATACAGCCAATCAATATACCCTCCACTACACACCTATAGAAGTTTGTAAATGTTTTAGATGTCGCACAAAGTCTCCAAAAACTCCTAATGAAGTAGAGGCACTGCCAAACTTCCTTCGTAATTGCACTTACGCACTTGGTCCAGAACAGGTCCTCCGAAACAACAACACCGAGGAATTTAAAGCTGCTGACACTCTCCACTTCTGATCCTGACATGGCTGAATTTGGCACTGAGGTGGAAATATATGGATGAATAATCAACAGCAAGAGGTTGTAAGCTCAGCTGAGAATTGGAGCAGGAGAAGAAAATGTCCTGAGGAGCCAAAGAACATTTCAAGGGGAAGACAGTATCAGCAACAACAATTTGGCTTTTCCTGTTGAGGGACTGGAGGAGATGTTGGGCAGGTAGTAGGATTGGCCAGGGGAAGTAAAGTGATGGATTGGATTTTGGGGACAGAGGGCTGGTGGGAAATGATAGAGCACAGAGGCCATCTGATCACTGGGGTCAACTACCAATGTTACATCCTTGCCGTCTACATTTAGTTGATTCGCAAGCCAGAGCAGTCTGATATGGAGTGAAAGCTGTTGTCCATGCAGTAGGCTCCCCCTCTCCATGCAGCTAATGAATCCAAAGAAATGGCAAAGACCGTTAGAGTTTGGCACCAGTGCTGTCACAGGAGTTGACAGTCAGCATTGAACTCAACATAGGACTGCCTTAGGGAGTCTAGCTCCAGATGTTTTTTTCAGGATTTACACCCTTTGATACTTCAAGTTCTGAATGAATTTTTAAAAAGTATTCTCTTTCTTAACTGCTTCAAACAAATCTCAACCATTCTAGTCTTTAATGTTGCCTGATCTCTGATTTTCAGGACAGGTGTCAATCACCAGACTAACTCTTTCGTAACTGGCGCATTGACAGCTCACTAGTACCACCCCAGTGTCAATGCTCTGCCATGCCCAGAGAGCTCTTGTCAGTAAGACAACACTGCCTGAAATGAGCACTCTATTCCAGAAAGACCGAGAAAACAGTTCACAGATGTCCTTAAAAACCTCCTCAGAAAAAAATGTAACATATTTATCCACTTACTGTAGAGGAGTTCTTGACAGTTCTTCATGGCAGAGATAGAAACATAGAAACATAGAAACATAGAAAACCTACAGCATAATACAGGCCCTTCGGCCCCAAAATTGTGCCGAACATGTCCCTCCCTTAGCAATTACCTAGGGCTATCCATAGCCCTCTAATTCTCTAAGCTCCATGTACCTATCCAAAAGTCTTTTAAAAGACCCTATCATATCTGCCTCCACCACTGTTGCCGGCAGTCCATTTCATGCACTCACCACTCTTTGAGTAAAAAAACTACCCCTGACATCTCCCCTGTACCTACTCCCAAGCACCTTAAACTTGTGCCCTTCTGTGACAACCATTTCAGCCCTAGGAAAAAGCCTCTGACTATCCACACGATCAATGCCTCTTATCATCTTTTACACCTCTATCAGGTCACCTCTCATCCTCCGTTGCTCCAAGGAGAAAAGGCCAAGTTCACTCAATCTGTCTTCATAAGGCATGCTCCCCAATCCAGGCAACATCCTTGTAAATCTCCTCTGCACCCTTTCTATGGCTTCCACATCCTTCCTGTAGTGAGGCGACCAGAATTGATCACAGTAGTCCAAGTGGGGTCTGACCAGGGTCCTATATAGCTGCAACATTACCTCCCGGCTCCTAAATTCAATTCCATGATTGATGAAGGCCAATACACGTATGCCTTCTTAACCACAGAGTCAACCCGTGCAGCTGCTTTGAGTGTCCAATAGACTCGGACCCCAAGATCCCTCTGATCCTCCACACTGCCAACAGTCTTACCATTAATACTATATTCTGCCATCATATTTGACATACTGAAATGAACCACTTCACACTTATCTGGGTTGAACTCCATCTGCCATTTCTCAGCCCAGTTTTGCATCCTATCAATGTCCCGCTGTAACCTCTGACAGGCCTCCACACTATCCACAGCACCCTCAACCTTTGTGTTATCAGAAAACTTACTAACCAATCCCTCCACTTCCTCATCCAGGTCATTCATCCAGGTCATTTATAAAAATCACGAAGAGTAATGGTCCCAGAATAGATCCTTGAGGCACACCACAGGTCACCGACCTCCATGCAGAATATGACCCACCTACAACCACTCTTTGTCCTCTGTGGGCAAGCCAGTTCTGGATCCATAAAGCAATGTCCCGTTGGATCCGATGCCTCCTTACTTTCTCAATAAGACTTGCGTGGGGTACCTTATTAAATGCCTTGCTGAAATCCATATACACTACATCTACTGCTCTTCCTTCATCAATGTGTTTAGTCACATCTTCAAAAAAGTTCAAACAGGCTTGTAAGGCACGACCTGCCCTTGACAAAGCATGCTGACTATTCCTAATCATATTATACCTCTCCAAATGTTCATAAATCCTGCCTCTCTGGATCTTCCCCATCAACTTACCAACCACTGAAGTAAGACTTACTGGTCTATAATTTCCTGGGCTATCTCTCCTCCCTTTTTTGAATAAGGGAGCAACATCTGCAACCCCCTCAATCCTCTGGATCCTCTTCCGTTCCCATTGATGATGCAAAGATCATTGCCAGAGGCTCAGCAATCTCCTCCCTCGCCTCCCACAGTAGACTGGGGTACATCTCATCCGGTCCCGGTGACTTATCCAACTTGATGCTTTCCAAAAGCACCAGCACATCTTTTTTCTTAATATCTACATGCTCAAGCTTTTCAGTCCCCTGCTAGTCATCACTACAATCACCAAGATCCTTTTCCATAGTGAATATTGAAGTAAAGTATTTATTAAGTACCTCTGCTATTTCCTCCAGTTCCATACACACCTTCCCACTGTTACACTTGATAGGTCCTATTCTTTCACGTCTTATCCTCTTGCTCTTCACATACTTGTAGAATGCCTTGGGATTTTCCTTAATCCTGCCCGCCAAGGCCTTCTCATGGCCCCTTGTAGCTCTCCTAATTTCCTTCTTAAGCTCCTTCCTGTTAGCCTTATAATCTTCTAGATCTCTAACATTACCTAGCTCTCTGAAATTTTTGTAAGCTTTTCTTTTCTTCTTGACTAGATTTATTACAGCCTTTGTACACCATGGTTCCTGTACCCTACCATAATTTCCCTGTCTCATTGGAACATACCTATGCAGAACTCCACACAAATATCCCTTGAACATTTGCCACATTTCTTCCGTACCTTTCCCTGAGAACATCTGTTCCCAATTTAAGCTTCTAAGTTTCTGCCTGATAGCCTCATAATTCCCCTCACTCCAATTAAATGCTTTTCTAACTTGTCTGTTCCTATCTCTCTCCAATGCTATTGTAAAGATGATAGAATTATGATCACTATCTCCAAAATGCTCTCCCACTGAGAGATCTGACAACTGACCAGGTTCATTTCCCAGTACCAAATCGAGTACAGTCTCTCCTCTTGTAGGCTTATCTACATATTGTGTCAAGAAACCTTCCTAAGCACACCTAACAAACTCCACCCCATCTGAACCCCTTGCTCTAGGGAGGTGCCAATCAATATTTGGGAAATTAAAATCTCCCACCACAACAACTCTGTTATTATTACACCTTTCCAGGATCTGTTTCCCTATCTGCTCCTCGATATCTCTGTTACTATTGGGTGGCCTATAAAAAGCACCCAGTAGAGTTATTGACCCCTTCCTGTTCCTAACCTCCACCCACAGAGACTCTGTAGACCATCCCTCCATGACGTCCACCTTTTCTGCAGCTGTGACACTATCAACAGTGCCACGTCCCCACCTCTTTTGCCTCCCTCCCTGTCCTTTCTGAAATATCTAAATCCCAGCACTTGAAATAACCATTCCTGACCCTGAGCCATCCAAGTCTCTGTAATGACCACCACATCATAGCTCCAAGTACTGATCCACGCCCTAAGCTCATCTGCTTTGTTCACAATACTCCTTGCATTAAAATAGACACGTCTCAAACTGTCGGTCTGAGCGCGTCCCTTCTCTATAACCTGCCTATCGTCCCTCACACACTGTCTCCAAGTTTTCTCTATTTATGAGCCAACAGCCTCTTCCCCAGTCTCTTCAGTTCAGTTCCCACCCCCCAACAATTCTAGTTTAAATTCTCCCCAGTAGCCCGCCAGGATATTGGTCCCCCTGGGATTCGAGTGCAACCCGTCCTTTTTGTACAGGTCACACCTGGCCAAAAGGAGTCCCAATGATCCAGAAATCTGAATCTCCGCCCCCTGCTCCAATCCCTCAGCCACCCATTTATCCTCCACCTCATTCTACTCCTTTACTCACTGTCACATGGCATAGGCAGTAATCCGGAGATTACTACCTTTGTGGTCCTGCTTCTCAACTTCCTTCCTAACTCCCTGTAGTCTGTTTTCAGGACCTCTTCCCTTTTCCTACCTTTGCCATTGGTACCAATATGTATATGATGCTGCAGGAAAACTTCCAAACACAGAGTCTCTTCAATAAGAGTGTGTCGACGCTAAATGAAAGCAGCAGAAGAGATGTATAAGAACTGAAACCACCCACACCTTCAAATACCACTTCAAAGTTTGAAGTAAATTTATTATAAAAGTATGTATATGCCACCATATATTATCCTGAGGTTCATTTTCTTGGAGGCACTCACAGAAGAATAGAGAAATGCAATAGAATCAATGAAGAACTACACACAAGCGAAGACAGACGAACAACCAATGTGCAAAAAACAGCAAACTGTGCAAATGCCAAATAAATAAATAAATAATGCTGAGAACTTGAGTTGTAGTGTCCTTGAAAGTGAGTCCATAGAACACCGTCTTGGCTCTTCCACATGAGTCAATGATCAGTTCAATATTGTGGTGGGTGAAGTCATCCATGCTGATGGCTGATGGCTGATGATTGAAGGTAATAACTGATCCTGAACCTGACAGTGTGGGACCTGAAGCTCCTGTAGCCCCTGCCTGATAGCAGCAGTGAGAAGAGAGCATGGCCTGGATGGTGGAATCCTTGATGACGGATGCTACTTTCTTCTGGCAGTGCTTCTTGTAGATGTGCTCAGTGGGGGGGAGAGCTATATCCACCACTTTTTGTAGGATTCAGCATGCTTGGGCATTGGTGTTTCCATACTAGACCATGATGTAACCAGCCAGAATAATCTCCAGTGTGCATCGATAGAGGTTTGTCAAAATTTTAGATGACATGCCTAATTTTCACAAACTTCTAAACAAGTAGAGGTGCTGCCATGCCTTCTTTGAAATAGTACTTCGATGGTGATTCCACGGCAGATCCTCTGAAATGAGGAATTTAAAGCTGCTAGCCCTCCTCACCTCCGATACCCTGATGAGAACTGGCTCACGGACCTGCGGTTCCTTCCTCCCGCACTCAATAATCAGCTCTTTGGATTTGCTGACGTCGAGTGAGAGGTTGTTGTTGTGGCACCATTCAACCAGATTTTCAAATGCCCTCCTATATGCTGATGCATCTTCACCTCTGATTCACTTGCCCAACTTGTGTCAGAATCTCTGAATCCCACATAGCCACTCCAGAACCCACGGCACTGTAATGGAAATGAGTTTTCCTCAACACAAAGTGGAAGAATTACAAGAACAACAACTGCTTCTCTTTCCCAAGTCTCAACGCACTGACTTTTCTCATTAGGAGTTAAACAGCTGCAATTAAGTGCGTGTTCACTTTAGTTTTTACAAAGAAGTCCATTTCTACTGGATTCCACCTGTATAGCCCATGATATAGAAAACAGAGCTGTAACACTAAAGTTTATAAATAACTGTTCTGCTATTCATTGTTTTTGTAACAGTGAACCAAGGGTATAAAACCAATAACTTTTTTTGTTGCTTTGGATTTCCACATAGATGAAAATTAATTCTAAAAAAAATAAAATTCATATTTTATTCATTCCGAAGGGGAATATTTCCATTACATTGAAGATGAGAATGGGCCCCTCAATGACCAATGGGGGCATCTCAAAGACCAAATGGGAGTAAAGGAGTTGGCAGATGAACTAAATGAGCATTTTGCATCAGTCTTCACTGTGGAAGACACGAGCAGTGTGCCAGATGTTGTCGTGTGTGAAGGAAAAGAAGTGAGTGCAGTTTCTTTAGCCGGGGAGAAGATGCTCAAAAATCTGTAAGCCTGAGGGTACATAAGTCAGCCGGACTAGATGAACTGCACCCTAGGGTTCTGAAAGAGGTAGCATTAGAGATTCTGGACGTATTAGCAATGATCCTTCAAAAATCATTGGACTCTGGCATGGTGCCGGAGGACTGGAAAATTGCAAATGTCATTTCACACTTTGAGAAAGGAGGAAGGCAGCGGAAAGGAAATTATAGACCAGTTAGCCTAACCTCAGTGGTCGGGAAGGTGCTGGAGTCAATTGTTAAGGATGAGGTTATGGAGTACTTGGTGACACAGGACAAAGTCATCATGGTTTTTTTAAGAGAAAATCTTGCCTGACAAACCTGTGAGGAGATTGCAAGCAGGATGGATAAAGGGGATGCAGTGGATGTTGTATTTTTGGACTTTCAGAAGGCCTTTGACAAGGTTCCACCCAACTGGCTGCTTACCAAGTTAAGAACACATGGTATCACAGGGAAGTTACATGGTTAGAGCATTGGTTCATTAGTAGGAGGCAGCAAGTGGAAATAAAAGGATCCTTTCCTGGTTGGCTACCAGTGACTAGTGGTGTTCCACTGGGGTTGGTGTTGGGATCGCTTCTTTTTATACTGTATATCAGTGATTTAGATGACGGAATAGATGGCTTTGTTGCCAAGTTTGCAGATAATACAAAGATTGGTGAAGGGGCAGGTAGTGTTGAGGAAACAGGTAGGCTGCAGAAAGACTTAGCAGATTATGAGAATGGGCAAGAAAGTGGCAAATGAAATACAATGTTAGAAAATGCATGGTCTTACACTTTGGTAGCAGAAATAAATGCACAGACTATTTTCTAAACAGTGAGAAAACCCAAAACTCTGAGATGCAAAGGTACGTGGGAGTCCTCATGCAGAACAGCCTGAAGGTTAAATTGGATAGCTATTTGGACAGGAAAGGAATGGAGGGTTATGGGCTGAGTGCAGGTTGGTGTGACTAGGTGAGAGTAAGAGTTCGGCACGGACTAGAAATGCCGAGATAGCCTGTTTCCATGCTGTAATTGTTATATGGTTATATGGTTAACTTGTAGGTAGAATCGGTGGTGAGGAAGGCAAATGCAATGTTAGCATTCATTTCAAGAGGTCTTGAATACAACAACAGGGATGTGGTGCTAACGCTTTATAAGGCTCTGGTGAGGCCTCACCTTAAGTATTGTGAACAGTTTTGGGCTCCTCATCTAAGAAAAGACTTGCTGGTATTGGAGTGGGTCCAGAGGAGGTTCACAAGGATGTTTCTGGGAATGAAAGGGTTACCTTACGAGGAACATTTGATGGCCCTGGGTCTGCAATCTCTGGAATTTAAAAGGATGAGGGGGGATCTCACTGAAACCTTTCAAATGCTAAAAAGGCCTAGACAGAGTAGATGTGGAAAGGATGTTTCTCATGGTGGGGGCGTTTAGGACAAGGAGACACAGCCTCAGGATTGAGGGGTGTCCATTCAAAACAGAAATGTGGAGAAATTTCTTTAGCCAGAAGGTGGTTAATTTGTAGAATTTATTACCACAAGCAGCTGTGGAGGCCAGGTCATTGAGTGTATTTAAGGCAGAGTTTGATAGGTTCTTGATTGGACACGACATCAAAGGTTACGGGGAGAATGCCGGGGAGTGGGTTTGAGGAGGGGAAGAAAGGATCAGCCATGATTGAATGGTGGAGCAGACTCAATTGGCCAAATGACCTAATTCTGCTCCTGTGTCATATGGAATTATGGTCTACCTTGAGTGGAGTTGCAGGAGATAAACAAGGTACTGGATTTACCTCTGTTTTTACCGTGGAGAAAGATATGAAGACTTAAGAACTAGAAAATGTAAATGGGGGTGGATGTCAGGAGATAGTCCACATTGCAAAAGAGGAGCACTGGATATCTTAAAAGATATGAAAGTAGAAATATCTCCAGGGCATGACCAGCAAAATACAAGAACACTAGGAGGCTAGAGAAGACCTGGAAAAAACCCTGAGATGCTTGCTTCATTATTAGCATGAATGAGGTGCCAGTGGACTGGAGGGTTGGGAGTGTAGTGCCTTTAAGCACTAAAGGCATCAAAGAAAGACCTGGGAACTATAGACCAGTAGGTCTAATATCTGTAGTGGGGAAGTTACTGGAGTGGATTCTGCAGGATGAGATACACACTCACCAATCCTCATTAGGGTGTCAGCAGTGCAAAGAGTGAGTGGCCTCAAGTTCCTGGATGCCAACATCTCAGAGGATCAATCCTGAACCCAACATATTGATGCAATCATGAACAAGGTGTACCATTGCCTATCCTTCATTAGGAGTTGGAGGAGATTGTTGCGGAACAACGAATTGTATGACATGCCAGTGATAATAAACCTGTTTCTCATTCTCATATACATCAGGAAAGACAGGGGTTGATTAGGGGTAGTCACAATGGCTTTGTGCATGGAAGATCTTGTCTTAAAAGCTTGATTGAGTTTTTTGGTGATGTGACCAAAAGGGTTGATGAGCACAGCACAGGAGATGTGATTTACATGGATTTCATTAAGGTCTTTATAAGTTTCCACATGGTAGTCTGCTCTAGAAGGTGAGGTCACATGGAATGGCTAATTGGATACACAATTGGCTTGATGATAGACAGCAATTGGTGATGGATGGTGGAGGGTTGTTTCTCTCAGAATGGAGATCCAAGGGGAGTGGTGTATCTCATTTCAGTGCCTGGCTCATTGTTGTTTGTTATCCACATCAATGGTTTGGATAAATGTGTACAAGATACTGTTTGTAAGTTTGCAGATGACATTAAATTAGTTAGTACAGTGGACAATGAAGAAGGCTATCAAAAATTACAGGGTGATATTCATCAGCTAAGTAAGTGGACAAGGAATTGCAAATGAAGTTTAATTTGGATAAGTCCAAGGTGTTGCATTTTGGAAAGTTGACTCCAAATCTGATTTTCACAATGATTGGCATTGCCCTGGGGAGTGTTGTAGAACAGAGGGACCTTGGGGTTGAAGTACGTGGCTTACTGAAAGTGGTGTCACATGTAGACAGGGTGGTGAAGAAGGATTTTGGCATGCTGATCTTCATAAAACAGTGCACAGGGTTTGGGTAGGGGAAAGAGGCTAGCTAGAAAGTGATAGGTGAAGCCAGGTGGTTGAAAAGGTCAAGGGCTGGAGAAGAAGGAATCTGACAGGAGAGGACAGTAGATCATAGGGGAAAAGGAAGGAGGAGAGGACCTAGTAGGAAGTAATAGACAGGTGAGAAGAGGTTAAAGGTCAGAGTGGGGAACAGAGGAGGGGGGAAAGGGGAATTTGTTCACCTGAAGGAGAAACTGATACTTTTGCCATCAGGTTGGAGGCTACCTGGAGGGAATGTAAGGTGCTGCTCATCCACCCTGAGAGTGGACTTGGCTTGGCTCAAGAGGAGGCCATGAACTGACATGTCAGAATGGGAATGGGAACCAGAATTAAAATGTATGGCTACCGTACTGGTTGTGGCAGATAGTGCAGAGGTCCTCGACGAAGCAGTCCCCCAGTTTATGACGAGTCTTGGTATAGTCGTGGTATGGTTGTACAGATGTTGGTGATGTAGGACCTAGTGTATTGTGTTACATTTTGGTCACCCTTCTATTGGAAAGATGTCATTAAACTGGAAAGTGTGCAGAAATGATTTATGAGAATAGTGCCAGGATTTCAGGGAGAGGTTGAACAAGCTAGGACTTTATTCCTTAGCGTGTAGGAGACTGAGAAGTGATCTTACAGAGGCATAAAATGAGGGCTATAGAGAGGATGAATGCATTCAGTCTTCTTCCCTGGGCTGAAGAATCAAGCAACAGAGGGCATAGGTTTAAGGTACATAAAGCGTGGTACAGTATCTATGTGGAATGAACTGCCAGTGGAAGTGGTTGAGGCAGGGTCAATAACAAATTTTAAAAGACATTTGAACAGGTACAGGAATTAGAAAGTTTGAGTAGTTTATGGGACAAATACGTTTGTATAATTAAATGAGACAAACTTAGACAGGATACCTTGGTCATCATGAATGAGAAGGACCAAAGGGTCTGCTTTTGTGCTGCATGATTCTATGACTTGTTATTTGTAAATTATCAATTACACTTTATGTATCTTATTGTCCGAGCCCATTTCATTTAAAATCCATCAAGATCTTAACAAATTACCTGGAAAGGGTTACCTGTCGGCTTTCATTGTTTTGAGTTGCTTTCTTTTCCAGCTATCCGTTTTCCTCCATCTGCTTGCTCAAGATCCATTAAATATATAATATATATCATAGATATTCAGTAAATAAGAAAAATGTGCTTTGGTGTTGGGGAAGCAAGCTGTGTTGCACAGGTTTTAACTTTATGATAACTGTTAATTGCAACTGATCCTCTCATTATCTGTTCCCATTGTGTGATTTTATACTTGTGATTTAAAGATCAATAATAATAGCAAATGTTACAGTCTTATAGTGCAGTATGATAATTATTAGCACAAAACAACCAAGACAGATTGAGTACTGCATGCAATTTAGCCACAAATTATTTAGCAAAAAACCACAATTTTCTTTCAATCTTTATATTCTTGTCTGTGTAATTAAAAAGATGGAGTAATTAATATGCTTTCACAAACTCGTAGAACAGGCAACAATCAAACCCAATTATTAATAAATAAATGCATACATTTCAATATAACTATATATAAATGTAAACACTAAAATTTTGCAACCTAGTTAAAACCCTCACCATAAATTAAATTGAATTTTTGAGAAAGACTTCCATTAGTCTGGTGGATTAAAACTGAAAAGCTTTCAATGTTAACTTTTATATTTAAATATTCCAAAATGCTATATCATTATTTTAAATTAGAAACTGAATTAATAATTAAATAATAATTGAAAGAGAGAAATTGTAATATAGCTTCATGAAAAATAGATAAATATGAATAAATTGGACAGAAAATTAGATAATTTAAATGTAAATACATTAATTGATCAATTGAACAGTTTAATCTAAGCTAAAGACTTTTAAATTTATATTAAAAAAATCATTGCATTCAACTTGTCTTCTATTATTTTCTGTCATTAAATTGAATTGTTCTACGGAAATAGCAGCTGTCTTTGCAAATCTTTGGCCGTAATGAAACTTAATGAAGCTTCAAGCTGAAATGATACTGAGTGAAGTAAAAATGGTGATGAGGAGAGCTCCCTGCTATGTGTATAGTAACCAGAAAGCGCTCGTATTTACAAATCTCACAGTCCAAAATCACAATCACAAGTCCAAAGTTCTGATCTGGTCAACTTGCTTTTCAGAATGCAGTGTTGAGCTGGGGTGAAGAATTGTACTTTCTTGTAGTTTGAATTTCATATGCTTGCTTGTATTTTTATGCAATCATGTATAAACATGTAATTGTTTAGTGATTTTTCCTACAATTACAGTACAGATGCTTCTGTATTTTTCTAGAAACTTCTTAGCTTTTGGTAGCAGGGGTCATGCCACTTGAATCTGGGTTTATATATTATAGGCTAATTGTTATCATGAGAACTTTGTTACCTCTAGTTGGAGTATGAGACGACTACAGCTGTTTTTACCTTTGTCTTCTTTTCATTGTTCTCTCAGCTCCTCTTTCTTGTTCGCTTTTCACTCTTGTTACATTTAATAAAATGGCTGTAACCAATAAGTCTTAAGCTTCATTCTTGACTGTTAGGTGTTCCAACTTCAAAATATTAAACTAATCCAAAGGAAGGCACCAGAGTCCAAAATGTGAGAGTAACTTTGTGTTTACTTTAAGCGAGGCCCTGTGTATCACTTGGTAGTGTCATACCGTATACAATTCACCTTTTTGTACATATAGCCTGTAATGAATTATTTAAATAAACAAGAATGCTTAATCAACATATATATATATACACACACACACAATATTACTGAAATAGTACTTAAATATTAAATACACAACATTAACTTCCGAAGAGCCTTTGGATCACAAAAGTATCAAGATCCAAGAGTAATTTTTAAAATTTTTTGAGACCTGCCGTGTGCTAAAATCTTTCATGTCCGTTTCAAGTGAATGGACTTTTAGTTCATGTGATGCAAACTCTTGCAAGTCAGTTCACATCATCTTCTGACTTTGCCTTTCCCTGGTTGCATGTCATCTGAGAAACTCTTCAGTTGTTTTCACTCAAGCAGTAACGTTCAAAGAGAAGTATGTTAGTTAAGCTACTGCCTGTTACGTCACTGGCCTCCATCTCTGTCTGTCCTTGGTCATCTTCTCTATTGTGCTCCAGGGTCCTCAATTCTGCCTTCATGGTATGGTGCCAAGTTGTCTTTGATCTCCTGTGTTTCCTCCATCCTTCAGGGTTCCAATGAAGTGCTGTCTTGATGATGGAGTTGGCCTCTCTTCTCATCATGTGCCCAATCCATTAACTTTATTTTCGCATGATGATTGTGACCATGTTCTCTTGGTGAAACTGAAGGAGTAGGATGTGGTTGGAGATCTTTCTTGGCCAGAAAATACGGAGGATCTACCGAAGGCTCATGGCGTGGAATGACGACAGATTGGCAGGGTCGTTCTCTGTCGTGCGCCACCATTCTGACCTGTACAAGTGTGTGGACAGGACACAGCTCTGGTACAACTTTAGCTTGGTGTGGATGCTGAACTTGGTTGATCCCCATATGTTTCTCATTGATCTGAAGATGCTTCTAGCTTTGCTGAGTCAGCACTGGATGTGGTCCTTGGTTCCACCATCCTGATGAACAATGCTGCCCAGGTAGGTGAATCTGTCAGTGCGGGGTAAGTCGATGCCATATGCCTTGACAGGAAGACGAGACTCGACACTGAGGGTCATAGTCTTCCTCCAGCTGACTCTGAGTTGAACCTGTTCATCAACTGTGCACAGGCGCTCAGTATTTTCTTGCATGTGTTGGTGTGTATGTGATAGTGATGGGTGGTCATTTGCAAGGTCGAGGTCTTCTAAAGTAGAGAAAAGAGTCCACCAAGTACCTCAAAGAGAAGCATGTAGATAGTTTAGCTCTAGTGGTAGTACCTGGACTGTCCTACTTACTGTATTTTGACACATTTAAATTAGTGTAATTTCAAATGCATAGAGCGATTTTGATCTGATTTAATTGGTATTGACCAGTGATAGGTTGCAACTTCTGGTCGAACACAAGTGACAGTACTGGAAAACTCATCAGATTAAGCTGCTCCCGTGGAAAGAGAAACTGCTTAATGTTTCAGGTCAAAGACCCTTCATCAGAACAGAGAAAGAGGGAAAGCAAATTAGTTGAAGTAGTGAAGAAAGTAAGGGAGGTGAATGTGTGGAACAAAGGGAATGTTTGTAATCAGGGGAAATGTTGTGAAGTGACGTTAAATGGAAAGTAAAACTTCCTTGTCTGTGTAATCAACACACATCAAAGTTGCTGGTGAACGCAGCAGGCCAGTCAGCATCTCTAGGAAGAGGTGCAGTCGACGTTTCAGGCCGAGACCCTTCGTCAGGACTAACTGAAGGAAGAGTGAGTAAGGGATTTGAAAGTTGGAGGGGGAGGGGGAGATCCAAAATAATAGGAGAAGACAGGAGGGGGAGGGATGGAGCCAAGAGCTGGACAGGTGATAGGGAAGAGGGGATACGAGAGGATCATGGGACAGGAGGTCCGGGAAAAAAGACAAGGGGGGAGACCCAGAGGATGGGCAAGGGGTATATTCAGAGGGACAGAGGGAGAAAAAAGAGAGTGCGAGAAAGAATGTGTGTATAAAAATAAGTAACAGATGGGGTACGAGGGGGAGGTGGGGCATTAGCGGAAGTTAGAGAAGTCGATGTTCATGCCATCAGGTTGGAGGCTACCCAGACGGAATAT
The DNA here is from genome assembly GCF_963921235.1 of Mobula hypostoma. Taxonomy (NCBI): domain Eukaryota; kingdom Metazoa; phylum Chordata; class Chondrichthyes; order Myliobatiformes; family Myliobatidae; genus Mobula; species Mobula hypostoma. Next base: position 26,005,622 of record NC_086116.1, read on the forward strand.
AAGATGTTGTTCCTCCAACCTGAGTGTGGCTTCATCTTTACAGTAGAGGAGGCCGTGGATAGACATGTCAGAATGGGAATGGGATGTGGAATTAAAATATGTGGCCACTGGGAGATCCTGCTTTCTCTGGCGGTCAGAGCGTAGATGTTCAGCAAAGCGGTCTCCCAGTCTGCGTCGGGTCTTGCCAATATATAAAAGGCCACATCGGGAGCACTGGATGCAGTATATCACCCCAGTCAACTCACAGGTGAAGTGTTGCCTCACCTGGAAGGACCGTTTGGGGCCCTGAATGGTGGTAAGGGAGGATGTGTAAGGGCATGTGTAGCACTTGTTCCGCTTACACGGATAAGTGCCAGGAGGGAGATCAGTGGGGAGGGATGGGGGGGACGAATGGACAACCCCCTCCCCCTCCAACTTTCAAATCCCTTACTCACTCTTCCTTCAGTTAGTCCTGACGAAGGGTCTCGGCCTGAAACGTCGACTGCACCTCTTCCTAGAGATGCTGCCTGGCCTGCTGCGTTCACCAGCAACTTTTATGTGTGTTGCTTGAATTTCCAGCATCTGCAGAATTCCTGTTGTTTTTGTCTGTGTAATACTGTGTTAATGTTATTGAATCTGGGTGGATGTTAGATAGTTTAATGAATCTGGGTGCAAAAGAATTTTGATCAGCTATCATTTCATTGTCTAACTTAGACAATATTTCATTAAACTTCTGAACTGCGATCACTGCAGTTCGCAGCCTGTAATTTCCCTTTTAATTATCTTCTTTTGAACCGACTAAATGATCTAGCGCTGGGGGATTCGACGCAGGAGAGCCGTGAGAGTGCAGGTACGACCGAGGTGGCCTTGGCTGGGGCTGGGCACTGTGTTGATGGCATAAAATGAACCCGTAGTTGGCTCCATTACTCTGCACTGATTAAAGCGTCGAGCAAGATTAAAACTGTCAAGGCTGAGAGCAGAAAACAAACAGGTATTCAGTGGCATCTGCCTGCATTTGACCAGTCTCTCTCTCTTCTTGATACCGCCATCAGGCGGGAGGCACAGGAATCTTGGGTCCCATGTTGCCAGGTTCAGGAGCAGTTGTTGCCCTCCTGAACAGGTTTCACTTACTTCAGCACAGAACTCACTTTCAGGAACTTTGCAGTTCCTGTTCCATGTGTTCCAGTTGACTTTTTTTCCTCATTATTTGCGCAATTTGATCAAGGTGTCAAGGCCGAGGGCAAAGGACGAACCGATGTTCACCTCACAACCACATGAGATTTACTCACTTCAGTGCTGAACTGACTGCAGCCAGCAGCACTCGACTCAGCTCCGAGCTGGCTCCGTGCCTGTGGACTCACCTCTGGGGCACTGCAGTTCACGCTGGCTGTGTTATTTCAATGTTTGCACAAATTGTATCTTTTTTCCGCAAGTTGGGTGTTTGATGGTCTTTGCTGTGCGGTGTTTTTTTTAGGTTCTATTGTATTTCTTTGTTTTGCAAGAGGATGAATCTCAGGGTTGTATACAGTACACCTACTTTGATAATAAATATACTTTGAACTTTGAGTTATCTTATAATATTACAAGTTTTAAGCTGTGAGTGATCTGTGAAGTGAAAATGGAGAAAAAAATGGCGCCCATCGCCAGAGGAAGTGAGCCTTGAGCTAAAAGGTAGAAATCCTATGCAGTCAAGGGAAAAGTGGTAAATTAGATTATAAACTGGTGCTGTAGAAGAAAGCAAAGGATAATGATTGACAGGAGATTTGTTGGCTGGAAGACCACATGTTTTGGGCTTCCTCAGGGATAAGTTTTAGGTCCCCTGCTTTCTGTGGTAAGGGCAGATGATCTGGACTTAAATGTAGAGTACAAAGTTAAGGATGATGCCGAAGTTATCAAGAATGGTGTGATAGAAAGGTGACCTAGGCTGCAGGAAGCATTACTGAACTTGCTATATGACACACAGAGGTGAAGATGTTGCATGGGCTAAAGAGATCAAGTAACCTGGGTCCTTATCTTTGGAGCAACACACACACAAAATGCTGGAGGAATTCAATAGGTCAGGCAGCATCTATGGAAAAGAATACGGTTGATGTTTTGGGCCGAAGCCCTTTGGCAGGACTGAAGAAAATAGCTGATGAGTAGATTTAAAAGGTGAGGGGAGGGGAGAGACAAACACAAGGTGATAGGTGAATCCTGGAGGGGGAGGGATGAAGCAAAGAGCTGGGAAGTTGATTGGTAAAAGAGACAGAAAACCATTGAAGAAAGAAAAGGGGGAGGAGCACCAGCGGGAGGCGATGGGTGGACAAGGTGATAAGGTGAGAAACGGAAAGGGGGGTTGCAAATGGAGAGGGCGAGTGGTTGGGGGGGCATTACCAGAAGTTTGAGAAATGAATATTCATGCCATCAGGTTGGAGGCTACCCAAACGGAATATAAGGTGTTGTTCCTCCAACCTGAGTGTGGCCTCATCAGGACAGTGGAGGAGGCCATGGATAGACACATAGGAATGGGAATGGGAAGTAAAATTAAGATGTGTGGCCACTGGGAGATCCCGCTTTTTCAGTAGGTGCTCGGTGACGTGGTCTCCCAATTTGGGTAGCCTCCAACCTGGGTGTCTGGTGGAGACCACAGGTAACATTCACGATGATCGTTCATACCTTCAAATTCTTTGCAGTTCCTAACTTGTTGAAGTAGTGAAATCATTTCGTTTTCACTCCGGGCCATTTCTGGCATCTCCAAGCCCGAATGCTTGAAACTGCGGTGAGCGAAAGAGTTCTGAATTGTCTTACTGCTTATTTCTCGGCAACTAACAGTAACATAAATCACTGCTGTTTGATCACAAACATGCTCAACTGACACTATTTAAACACTGTTCACTCTAAGCACGGTGTAGTGTCTAATAGCAACACAACGTGCATGCAACTGCTACTAGTTAGAAAACGTTCGGCAACGGTCTCTTGCCCTAATTAAGTGGCATAGTGTCCCAAATAAACAAAGGAAATCGCGTCTTTCTTTTAAATTTGTTCTTGTTCTTTAAGAGCTGTCTCAAATAAGTGGCTGGCCCGATTAAGCGATGGCCCAATTAACCGGAACTCACTGTATATTGGAACGTGTCATTGGCGACAACAACCAACACAGACTGAATATTGCTGGCGGCAGTCCACAAGTGTCACATGCTTCCAGAGCCAACACAGCATGCCCACAATGTAACAACCCTGACCCCTACATATCTGGAATGTGTGAGGACCCTGGAGCACCCAGAACAATCCCACATGCTCATTGGGAGTACCTTACAGACATTGGCGAGAATTGATCTTCAAATAGGTTAAAAGATTGCCCATACACCGTGGGCCGAAGGGCTTGTGCTGTGCTATACCGTTCTATGTTCTATGTACTATCTCGATCCTGTCTTCGCTGTCATTTTACAAATGGAATTAAATTAATGAAAAATTAAATGTTTATTCCATTGTATAACTTCAATGTATTTTACCTTTATTGCATTTTCTCAGATATTCTATTGCCAATGCACCCGATAAATCTTAAGGTAAGGCTAAATCAAGTAGTATTCTCAATGGTGAATTAAAACTACAGGCTCAGGCAGTTAAGAACAAATTTAACAATTTATATTATTGGATAAATTGTTATATGAAACAAATGTGATTCTATTAGTTGAAGACCTTGTCAGGAACGAACACAGATCAGAATCAGAATCAGAATCACTTCTTTTCACAGACATGGCTCCTCTGACGAGAGAGTTTATTGCATCATGTTCCTGGGAGTTCACATCATGGATAACCTCACTCGGGCACTCAATATCACCTCCCCTAATGAGAAGGCACAGCAGCGCCTCCACTTCCTGAGAAGATTGGGGCATGCAAGGCTCCTCCCACCCATCGTAACTGAATTTTACAGGAGCACCACTGAAAGTGTCCAGACGAGCTACATCTCCATCTGGTACAGGAGCTGTAGTCGGACCGGAAGTCCCGACAAAGGGGTGTGAGGGCAGCTGAGAGGATCATAGGGGTCTCCCTGCCATCTATTGAGGACAGTTATCAGGAGGGCTGTTTATGCAGGGTCCTTGGTATTATCACGAAACCCACCTATCCATCCAGCACCCTCTTTGATATTCTACCATCAGGCAAGAGACTCCAATGCATAAAGACAAGAAAGGTCAGGATAGGAAACATTTTCTTCCCTCAGGTCATTTGGCTTCTGAACTCCCTGCTGCATCACATCGGAAGTGTCACTTGGCAATATTTAATTTATGCACTTTATTTTGTTCATTTACATAAACCAGGATGCTGCCTGGTTTAGTGAGTATGCATTATGATCAGAGATTAAGGGAGCTAGGGCTTTACTCTTTGGAGAGAAGGAGGATGAGAGGAGACATGATAGAGGTGTACAAGATATTAAGAGGAATAGATAGAGTGGATAGCCAGTGCCTCTTCCCCAGGGCACCACTGCTCAATACAAGAGGACATGGCTTTAAGGTAAGGGGTGGGAAGTTCAAGGGGGATATTAGAGGAAGGTTTTTTACTCAGAGAGTGGTTGGTGTGTGGAATGCATTGCCTGAGTCACTGGTGGAGGCAGATACATTAGTGAAGTTTAAGAGACTACTAGACAGGTATATGGAGGAATTTAAGGCGGGGGGTTATATGGGAGGCAGGGTTTGAGGGTCAGCACAACATTGTGGGCCGAAGGGCCTGTAATGTGCTGTACTATTCTATGTTCTATATGTTATGTGTAATTCATTTGTATATTTAATTATTACTTTCCTAAGTTATTGTGTGTTATGTGTGTTATATGTAGTGTGCTTTCCACCCTGGTCCGGAAACACGCTGTCTCATTTGACGGAATACATGTATATAGTTAAATGACAATAAACTAGGCATGACTTGACTTTATTGCCAGTATGTGAAACATACCAGAATTGATTGTAGTTTGGTGCCAAATATTAAACACAGGGCGATACCATAACAGACAACACACAACCAACAATTTATAAGACAATACTGCATACAGCCATGAGTAATCAACAGTTAGTGCAATTGTCAGTAATCAAACTTAAATATAGACTAAATATTTATCAACAGGCCAAGGAGATTGGGAAGGACCATTTAATGTTTGCTGTGCAGGGACAGTTATAGTATTACACCAGAGTGAGTTTTGTTCCGAGGCTGGATAGCTACAGGAAAGAAGCTTTGGAGATGACATGTAGCCCTTGTGGTGATGGATCTGTAGTGTCTCCCTGGTGAATAGGTGACTGCTAGGGTGTCTGAAGTCAGCAGTAATTTGTTCAGCTCTTTTCTTTGCTCTGGCGATGAACAGTTGTAGCTGACAGCCAATGATCTTCTCCACTGAGTGAACCACTCACGACAACCTGATCTTGGAGTGGGAGGAGGCAATGGGGAACCAAGCAGCGATGGAGGTGGTCACAGCACCCTCAATGATGGCTCAATAAAAACTCATCAGGATACTCCCTGAGATGTTAGGTTTCCTAAGCTGGCTTTGGAAGAGAAATCTCTGCTGGGCTTTCCTAGTGATAACCGTAATGTGCTTGTCCCACTTCAATGCATCGGTAACGGTAGTCCCCAGGAATTTGAATGACTCAACCACAGACAAAGCCTGACCTTTACTTTCCAAAGGAGGGGGGCAGGTAGGAGGCATTCAGTGGAAGCCAATCCTCATTTTCGCTGTCTTGATAGCATTAGGCTCCTGGTTGTTACGAGCACACCACACCGCAAGAAGGTCTACTTTTCTTTGATAGCAGGTCACATCATTATTAGAGATGAGACCAACTATAGTCATGAAATTAAAATTTATTATTTGCAGTGGAAACATGGAACCTTGTGGCCTAAGGTGCCTCCATCACCTCTAGCTTTTCAACCTGAGAAACTGCCTGCTCTAATCTTACTTTCTTTTACTCTAATTCCATTTTCTGTTTCATCGAACCCAAGACAAATATCAATGGGCTGGTAATCAGTTTACTTCACTTCGCCAAATAAAAAGCTGTACAAAACAATTTAACAGGTTTCCATCTCCACAAATCAATTTTTGAAATATAAGTATTGAAAAGGGGAAGGTTGCTTCTAATAGAGCCGTAGAAATGATAACAGACTGCAGTAACCCTAACGTACCTTGAGACGATAAATAGAATGAAATTTTTGAACCTAATATTGATGCAGTGACCTGGAAAATGATATTGCTCTGTACACATGGTGCAGATCTTAAAACAAAATTGATGCAATGTCACATTGCTCTTATTTGACAGTTTCCAGATTGAAAAGAACAAGAATCATGAGCATGGATAAATGCAAGCTTAGAAGTTTACAGCATGTGCATGGAAAAGATTCTTATTAAGGTTTGAATATTTAGAAACAAGAGAAAATCTGCTGATGCTGAAAATCCAAGCAACACACACAAAATGCTGGATGAACTCAGCAGGCTAAGTAGCACCTACAGAATAGAGTACAGTTGATGTTTTGGCCTGAGACGTCGACTATACATTTTTCCACAGATGCTACCAGGCCTGTAAAGTTCCTCCAGCATTTTGTGTGAGGTTTGAATATTTATATTGTTAGCTAAGTAAGTTGAATCGAAAATCCTACAAAAAGTAATGGATATGGATACGGGTAAACCCTCCTACACATTAAGCACATCTACATGAAGTGTTGTCACAGGAAAACAGCATCTGTCATCAGGGATCCATATAATCCAAGACATTATCTCTTCTTGCTGCTGTCATCAAGAAGAAGGTACAAGATCATCAGGACTCACACCACCAGATTTAGACCAACAAGACCATAAGACATAGGATCAGAAATAGCAACACACATCAAAGTTGCTGGTGAACACAGCAGGCCAGGCAGCATCTCTAGGAAGAGGTACAATCGACGTTTCAGTCCGAGACCCTTCGTCAGGACTAACAGAAATAGACCATTTGGCCCATTGAGTCTGCTCCGTCATTCAGTCATGGCTGATCCTTTTTTCACCTGCTCAGCCTCACTCCCAGGGCTTCTCCCGGTTAACATTTGATGCCATGTCCAATCAAGAACCTATCAAGTTCTGCCTTAAATACACCCAATGACCTGGCCTCCTTAGCTGCCTATGGTAACAAATTCCACAAATTCTCCACCCTCTGGCTAAAGAAAATTTCTCCAGGTCTCTGTTTTAAATAGAAGCCCCTCTATCCTGAGGCTGTGCCCTCTTGTCCTTACCTCCCCCACCATGGGAACCATCCTTTTCACATCTACTCTGTTTAGACCTTCCAATATTCAAAAAGTTTTAATGAGATGTCCCCTCATGCTTCTAAAATCAAGTGAGTACAAACACAGAGCCATCAAACATTCCTCATATGATAACCCTTTCATTCCCGGAACCATCCTTGCGAATCTCCTCTGGACCCTCTCCAATGCCAGCACAGCTTTTATTAGCTGAGGAGCCCAAAACTGTTCACAATACTCAAGGTCAGGCCTCAGTGCTTTATAAAGCCTCAGCATCACATTCCTGCTCTTACATTCTAGACCTCTTGAAATGAATGCTAATATTGCATCTGCCTCCCTCACCACTGACTCTCCCTGCAAGTTAACCTTTGGGGTGTTCTGCACAAGGACTCCCATGTTCCTTTACATCTCAGGTTTTCGGATTTTCTCCCCATTTCGAAAATAGTCTGCACATTTATTTCTTTGACCAAAGTACATGACCATGCATTTTCCAGCATTGTATTTTATTTTCCACTTGTCCTAATCTGTCTAAGTTTCCTCAACACTACCTACCCCTCCACCAGTCTTCATATCATCTGCAAACTTGGCAACAAGGCTAACTATTCCATCATCTAAATTATTGATATACAGCATAAAAAGAAAATGGTCCCAACACCAACCCCTGCGGAACACCACTAGTCACTGGCAGTCAACCAGAAAAGGATCATTTAAATCCCATTCACTGCCTCTTACCAATCAGCCAATGCTCTAATCATGCCATTAACGATCCTGTAATACCATGGGCTCTTAACTTGATAAGCAGCCTCACATGTGTCACCTTGTCAAAGGCCTTCTAAAAGTCCAGATATACAACATCCGCTGCATCCCCTTTATTTATCCTACTTGTAATCTCCTCAAAGAATTCCAACAGGTTCGTCAGGTAGGATTTTCCCTGAAGAAAAACATGCTGACTTTGTACTATCTTGTCCTGTGTCACCAAGTACTCCATAACCTCATCCTTAACCATGGACTCCAACATCTTCCCAAACACTGAGGTCAGGCTGACTGGTCTACAATTTCCTTTCTGCTGCCTTCCTCCTTTCTTAAAGAGTGGAGTGACATCTGCAATTTTCCAGTCCTCTGGCACCATGCCAGAGTCCAATGAGATATTGAAAGATCATTGCTAATGCCTGCACAATCTCTACCACTACCTCTTTCAGAACCCTAGGATGCAGTTCATCTGGTCTGGGTGACTTAGGTACCCCAAGGTCTTTCAGCTTTTTGAGCACCTTCTCCCTTGTAATAGAAACTGCACTCACTTCTCTTCCCTCACACCCTTCAATAACTGGCACACTGTCGTGAAGATTGATGCAAAATACACATTTAGTTCATCTGTCATCTCCTTGTCCCCTACTATTGTTTCTCTGGCCTCATTTTCTCCTAGTCCTAAATCCACTCTCTCCTATCTTTTATTTTTTACATACACTTCTATATTGTTTTCTAGCTTGCTTTTATATTTCACCTTTTCTCTACTAATGATTCTTTTAGTTATTCTGTGGAGGTTCTTAAAAACTTTCCAATCTTCTTTCTTCCCGCAAATTTTTGCTTTGTTGTATGTCCTCCCTTTTGCTTTTACATAAGCTTTGACTTCCCTTATTAGCCATGGTTGTACTATTTTGCTATTTGAGTATTTCTTCATTTTTGGAATACATCTGTCCAGCAGCTTCCTCATTTTCCCCAGAAACTCATACCATTGCTGCTCTGCTGTCATCCCTGCCAGCATTTCCTTCTAATTTCCTTTGGCCAACTCCTCTCTCATACCACTGTAATTTCCTTTCCTCCACTGAAATACTGCTACATCAGACTTTACTTTCTTCCTATCAAATTTCAAGTTGCCATCAATCATATTGTAATCACATATTGTGATTTAGGAACATCAGGGCTCTTGAACCAAAGCAGATAACTTCACTCAACTTCACTTGCCTCATCATTAAAATGTTCCTACAACCAATGGATTCACTTTAAACGACTCGTCATCTTATGTTTTTAATATTTATTGCTTAATTATTTATTATTATTATTTCTTCTTTTTGTATTTGCACAGATTGTTGTTTTCTGCTCTTGAGTTAGAAACATAGAAACATATAAAACCTACAGCGCAATACAGGCCCTTTGGCCTACAAAGTTGTGCCATACATGTCCTTACGTTAGAAATTATCTAGGGTTACCCATAGCCCTCTATTTTTTTTGAGCTCCATGTACCTATCCAGGAGTCTCTTAAAAGACCCTATCATATCTGTCGCCGGCAGCCCATTTCATGCACTCACCACTCTCTGCGTTTATAAAAAAAACTTACCCCTGACATCTCCTCTGTAGCTACTTCCAAGCACCTTAAAACTGTGCCCAGTCATGCTAGCCATTTCAGCCCTTGGAAAAAGCCTCTGACTATCCATACGATCAATACCTCTCATCATCTTGTACATATCTATCAGGTCACCTCTCATCCTCCATTGCTCCAAGGAGAAAAGGCCAAGTTCACTCAACCTATTCTCATAAGGCACGCTCCCCAATCCAGGCAACATCCTTGTAAATGTCCTTTGCACCCTTTCAATGGTTTCCACATCCTTCCTGTAGTGAGGTGACCAGAACTGAGCACAGTACTCCAAGTGGGGTCTGACCTGGGTTGAACTCCATCTGCCACTTCTCAGCCCAGTTTTGCATCCTATCAATGTCCTGCTGTAACCTCTGACAGCCCTCTGCATGATCCACAACATCCCCGACCTTTGTGTCATCAGCAAATTTACTAACTCATCCCTCCACTTCCTCATCCAGGTCATTTATAAAAATCTCTCTTAAAAAAAGAGTTGGTGTGATCTTTCGTGTATTCTGTAAAGGTTATTATTCTATAGATTTATTGAGTATGCCTGCAAGAAAATGAAGCTCAGGGTTTTCTATGGTGACATATACGTACTTTGATAATAAAATTAACTTTGAACTTTGAAGTTTTATTTTAATAAATTGCCATTTTGGGAGCATTCCAGATTATTTCAAGAATTTAATTTAATTCTTCTAAATATGAGAATTTTTCAATATTTATCAGTTACATTCAGAATTACAGTATTGTTTGGGTTATTTTCTACCTGAGAAAGACAACCAAAAAATATAAACACATTGTCCATTTATACTTCTTAAACTTTAAACTGGACCTTTAATAAAGAACAACACAGGAAATATTGCTCAAACTATAATATCACAAATCCCTGCTCTTCCTCAGTGAGAATCAATTGTATGTTCAACTTAACAACTTGAAGCTCAACTTTTGAAACAGGAGACTGAGTTAGATATCAGCCTTTATTTATTTACACAAATGATACAATATTCCCTTCTTCTCACTACAAATGTTTCATACTGTTTTGGGAATTTGCCCTCTAATGTTACATACTTTTCCTTACAGATAAGCTTTAACTAAGCTTTTACAGACATTGTAGTTCTTTATATTCTGTGCAGCCATGACATTTCAGCCACCATTCTCATCCTCATTCCTTTCATTCTCTCAGACTTTGGCACACTTTATCATCCTGGGGTGTTTTGTTCCATTTTTCTATTTACATGGCACTGCTCTCTCAACTTTCCAATTTCACTCCTTTATTATTTATATTATCATCATTATGCCAGTATTGTTTTTCCACTCTTCTATCAAAACCATTGAGATCCACACTCTATCCAATTGCATGTCTAATAATTAAATATCGATAAGCGCTAACTTCTGCCTGGTTAATAAATACAAAGTTGATAGTGTTCACTTTGATACCTATCTCTCTTAACCGGACTCCGGTACAACCAACTCAGGTAAGAAAAGAGGTATGAAATCATAACGTACTTCTTCAACAAGCTCTGGTTTGTCTAAAATTCTTTCTGAAAACTCTCAAGGAACAAGTCAAGTTTATCAACAAATCTAATGTGCACAAAAGCCAAATAAAAGTTACTCCAGACAAAACCCGACCATGTTTTTGTTGCTCTTAAAATAAGCATTAAGGTGACAATTGGTCAGTTAAGTGTTGTGTTATGAACAACTGCCCAATTTTGATTGGTCAGTGGATTTAAATCTAAATAAAGGAGTCCCATTGTATGGCACTGGAGTAAGACCACAACTGCTTTGTTCTAAAACATGAGAGGTATAGACCATTACTTCAGAAATGATTATGCCCTACTGAGAAAAGGTTTGTATATATTCAGACATAACTTTCCCCAAGTATGTACTTTGTGTCATCCCTCCCTGTCACCGATTGGGCAGGAAATAGGGCATTCATGTGTTAAATCCTGAATTGTCCAGGCATTTAATTGACAAATCCAACACTACATAAGAGCTTTTGGCCAAAACATTGCATTTACACCCATGTTAAGTTGAAATAGAGACACAAGAAGAACAAACCTACATTCTGTGGGGTTTAGAATGTGAGGGGGTTCACATTCAAATTCATGAAATTATTCCAGGGTGTGAGAGTGTGTTTCTCACAAATTCCATTTCTCCTGCCTTTTAGTCTCGATCTATCAGAACCAGAATCAGGTTTTAATATCACTGGCATATGTCTTAAAATTTGTTGTCTTTGTGGCAGCAGCACAATGCAATACATGATAATAGAAAAAAAAATACAGTAAGAATATATACATATATTAAATACTTAACTAAGTAGTGCAAGAATAGAAATGAAGAAGTTGTGAGGTGGTATCCATGGGTTCAATGTTCATTCAGAAATTGGATGGCAGAAGGGAAGAAGCTGTTCCTGAATTGTTGAGTGTGTGCCTTCAGGCTCCTGTACCTCCTTCCTCATGATAGCAATGAGAACAAGGTAAGACCAGGGTGATGGGAATCCTTAATGATGGATGCCGCCTTTCTGAGACATCACTCCTTGAAGATGTCCTGGATACCACAGAGGCTAATTCTCATGATGGAGCTGACTAAGTTTCCAACTTTCTGCAGCTTAAAACTAGATGTATAAATTATACAACCTTGAGATTTGTCTGCTTACAGGCAGCCACGAAACAAGATATCATAAACCTAGGAACTGTCATCATCATTTGGAGTAGTGAATGTGCTGTGAATCTATTGAATTTGCTAAGTCATAGACTATAGATTTATTGAATATAAGCAAGACAATTTTTGAGCAATCAAGGGATTGGGGTTAGGGTTGGAAAATAGGTAAGGTCAAGGTGCAGTGAAGAATTGACTGAGTGACTGAACATGCTGGAACAGTTGCTTTCTCTTATATCCTTTAAATAATGAGGTGGTCAGCACAAAGTTCAAAGTACATTTATTATCAAAGTATGGGTAAGTTATACAAAGTTTGCGATCCTCTGCTTGCAGGCAGACACAGAACAAGAAGCCCGAAAGTACCCATTAAAAACAAGACTAACAAACACTCAATGTGCAGAGAGAGGAAAAAAAATACAGATCATGCAAGCAAAGAAAGCAAGTAACAGCATTCAGAACGAAAGTGAGTCAATAGACATGAAGCCCAGAGCAGATGAGTAGGCTCACAGCCTCGGCCTCAGTGTCGCTGAATAAAGGTTGTAGAACAGTGAGCAGAATTGGCCTCACTCTCACCTCTGGTCCCGACATCCTGTCTTTTCAGTCCGTCTGCCCTGGCATTTCAATTGTCCAAACACCAGGTCATTCCCTACGCTAGCACCTGGGCCCAGCCGCATCGATAGGCTCTGGGCCTAGTCTCTATCGCCACTTTTCCGACCTGTACCTAACCTTTCCAAATTGTCCCAGAGCTCAGATCAATTCAATCTCGCTCTTGGTTTAGGTGGACAGGCTCTGAAAATCCCATGCTCCGACTTTTCTCCATTCCACTTGCTACAACTCTATCTCCGACTCCGACTTCATCTTGAACATGCCTCAAACACACTCCAACTACTTCTCCCTGAGTATGCCTCGACCTCACTCCGACTTTGCATCACACCTGCACGACTCAACCCTCGGGTCAGCCTCTCCTATAGTCGCCACTTCATTTGCAGTGATAGTTTACCACAGAAAAAGTGTTTTTCATAAAGCATTTAGTTGTATTTCTTGCTTTGTGAACCACCAGTAAGCTGTCATCCAGCTTCCATAGTGCCATCTTAAACTGGAAACATTAAACAAGAATCCATCCTTGTGACACATGTTCTTGCATCATGCTGGCAAACAAAATCGAGCACTCAATAGAAAATTTTCATGGAAATCTTTTCCTGTGGTTGTACCATGGGATAGACAGGTTTTCCAACAACAGGATCACAAGCATGATGGATTATCAGTCATCTTGTTATCACTCTCTAACATGTTTCCTCTCTTTAGATGAAACTGCAATATTCTAAAAATATTACTTCTTCTCCTGAGTTCACATAGAGAACGTGTCTTTAGGAGTGGGGTGGGGTTTATCTTGTTAATAATAATTGTGTGCTCTGTAATGACCATTGTTCTGACCAGACAATTTTAACCTACAGTATATTCAACAAACAAATGCCTCTTTATAGTCATCTAATCTGTCTTTTTTTTGGCTTGGCCTGCTACCGTAAAACCCAAGTAAATATGTGGTCAAATCCCTTTCTATAAAGAATGTAAAAAGAATATAAAAATATAAAGAAGGTAAAAAGAATCTTAAGAAAGAAATTAGAAAAGCTAAAAGAAAATATGAGGTTGCTTTGGCAAGTAAGGTGAAAATAAATCCAAAGGATTTCTACAGTTATATTAATAGCAAAAGGATAGTGAGGGATAAAATTGGTCCCTTAGAGAATCAGAGTGGATCGCTATGTGTGGACCCAAAAGAGATGGGGGAGATTTTGAACAATTTCTTTTCTTCAGTATTCACTAAGGAGAAGGATATTGCATTGTGTAAGGTAAGGGAAACAAGTAGAGTAGTTATGGAAACTATGATGATTAAAGAAGAGGAAGTACTGGTGCTTTTAAGGAATATAAAAGTGGATAAATCTCTGGGTCCTGACAGGATATTCCCTGGGACCTTGAGGGAAGTTAGTGTGGAAATAGCTGGGGCTCTGACAGAAATATTTCAAATGTCATTAGAAATGGAGATGGTGCCGGAGGATTGGCGTATTGCTCATGTTGTTCCATTGTTTAAAAAGGGTTCTAAGAGTAAACCTAACAATTATCGGCCTGTGAATTTGACATCAGTGGTGGGTAAATTGATGGAAAGTATTCTTAGAGATGGTATATATAATTATCTGGATAGACAGGGTCTGATTAGGAACAACCAACATGGATTTGTGCGTCATGTTTGACAAATCTTATTGAATTTTTTGAAGAGGTTACCAGGAGAGTTGACGAGGGTAAAGCGGTGGATGTTGTCTGTATGGACTTCAGTAAGGCCTTTGACAAGGTTCCACACAGAAGGTTAGTTCAGAAGGTTCAATCGTTAGGTATTAATATTGAAGTAGTAAAATGGATTCAGCAGTGGCTGGATGGGAGATGCCAGAGAGTAGTGGTAGATAACTGTTTGTCAGATTGGAGGCCGGTGTCTAGTGGTGTGCCTCAGGGATCTGTCCTGGGTCCAATGTTGTTATATATATTAATGATCTGGATGATGGGGTGGTAAATTGGATTAGAAAGTATGCAGATGATACTAAGATAGGTGGAGTCGTGGATAATGAAGTAGGTTTTCAAAGCTTGCAGAGAGATTTAGGCCAGTTAGAAGAGTGGGCTGAAAGATGGCAGATGGAGTTTAATGCTGTTAAATGTGAGGTGCTACATTTTGGTAGGACTAATCAAAATAGGACATACATGGTAAATGGTAGGGCATTGATGAATGCAGTAGAACGGAGGGAACTAGGAATAATGATGCATAGTTCCCTGAAGGAGGAATCTCATGTGGATAGGGTGGTGAAGAAAGCTTTTGGTATGCTGGCCTTTATAAATCAGAGCATTGAGTATAAGAGTTGGGATGTAATGTTAAAATTGTACAAGGCATTGGTAAGGCCAAATTTGGAGTATTGTGTACAGTTCTGGTCATTGAATTATAGGAAAGATGTCAACAAAATAGAGAGAGTACGGAGGAGAATGTTACCTGGGTTTCAGCACCTAAGTTACAGAGAAAGGTTGAACAAGTTGGGTCTTTATACTTTGGAGCGTAGAAGGTTGACAGGGGACTTGATAGAGATATTTTAAATTATGAAGGGGATAGATAGAGTTGACATGGATAGGCTTTTTCCATTGAGAGTGGAGGAGATTCAAACAAAAGGACATGAGTTGAGAGTTAAAGGGCAAAAGTTTAGGGGTAACATGAGGGGGAACTTCTTCACTCAAAGAGTGGTAGCTGTGTGGAACGAGCTTCCAGTACAAGTGGTAGAGGCAGGTTCGATGTCGTCATTTAAAGTCAAATTGGATAGCTATATGGACAGGAAATGAATGGAGGGTTATGGGCTGAGTGCAGGTCGGTGGGACTAGGTGAGAGTAAGAGTTCGGCACAGACTAGAAGGGCCGAGATGGCCTGTTTCCATGCTGTAATTGTTATATGGTTATAAAATTACTTAGTTTTCTTTTGCTGTATTCCTGTGTTAATTTCTTCATTCAATGCCATCTATCACACATACGGATCAAAATGACTATAATCAAGTCAAGAAAAGATATTTAGGGGAAATAAACTTGCTTGATCGTTGAATAGCAGCCTTATCTCTTTATTTTTAATTATCATTGTACAGTGGATTCCAATTAATTGGGACACAACAGGTACACTACATTTTGGCCGAATTAAGTAGCTTCCCCAATTAGCCGAAGTTTCATGGAAATCATTAAAAAGGTATAAAAAAGACAAATTGTCATTTAAATGAGTAACAAATGATGTATTTAAATGAAATTGAGAACAAATGAGAACACTACAGTACTATAGTAGTACTGTAGTGTTTTAGTTCCTAATCGTTATCAAAGAAAGAATTCAAAAAGTGTACGCTGCTATTTTCTTTTGATTAACTGTAAATGAGCATCAGCGCAGACATCTAGTGCAGATAATGGATCACCTTCATACAATCCTTTTTATGATGGCACCCTCCAAATCTCCATTTTCATTGTAACATACAAGGTATTTCTTGATACCTTCAAATTCTTCATTGTTCTTAACTTGTTGAAATAGTGAAATCGTTTCATTTTCTCTCTGGGCTGTTCCTGGCATTTCTCTCTGAAATTGCAGTGAGAAAAACAGTTCCGAATTGCCATATTGTTTATTACTATAAGTGAAAGAAATCACTGCCTTTTGAATGCAAACACACACAAATGATGCTATTTAAAAACTGTTTGCTCTAAGCATGGTGTAGTGTGTAATGGCCATGCAAGTGCACGTGACTGACACTAGCTAGAATGTCAGCAATAGTCTCCTGCCCCAATTAACCAGCATAGCGTCCCAAATAAATGAAAGGAGTCCTGGCCATTTTCTCGATTAGTTTTTATTATTTAACAGTTGTCCAAAATAAGCGGCTGACCCGATTAACTGATGGCCCAATTAACTGGAATACACTGTACCTAACTTTTATATTTTTCAATAAATTTTCCACTTCATCTTAATAAATATACTTCTGTTGACTCAGTAAACCATGCACTTACACACCTTTATATTACCTCTAAGTGCCAGCTGGCTGATTTTTTTTCTCTCTGTGATATTGTTTGGATCTGCTTACACCAATGTTCTTAATTTCTGTGCAACTAACATTGATTCGACCCTGTGAAACACTTAGTGTATGTTCCAGAAGTTTGACAGTGAACATTTGTCTTCAACACAATGATGTATTATTCATTGTTTTTGTTTCCTCTCATCCTTAATCTTTTTTTTCTATAATTTAAAAAACTACAATCCTCGTGGATTTCAATAATCTTTCAGTTAAAACTTGTTTATCAGTTTTGCTTGAGGGGACAAGTGATCTTTAGTAGCCAAGGTTTTAATATTCTTGTCTTTTACGTCCCATTGCTTCGAGGAATACATCCAGCTGCTCTGAAAAAGTGGAAGAGCTGTTGGGTGGCCAGGTCAGCAAACAAGATCACATCAAAATGAAACCTTCAATGATGTTTGATCAAAAGCTGAAAAGAAAGGTCCAAATTTCAGGAACACTAAGTCTATTTGATTTTAGGGAGACTCCTTCCCAGGTTCAGAGTTCAAAGTAAATTTTATTGTCAAAGTACATATATGTCATCATGTACAATTCTGAGATAATTTTCTGTGAGCATGCTCAATAAATCTATAGATTCAAAGTAGTTGGTGAATGCAGCAGGCCAGGCAGCATCTCTAGGAAGAGGTACAGTCGACGTTTCAGGCTGAGACCCTTCGTCAGGACTAACTGAAACAAGAGCTAGTAAGAGATTTGAAAGTGGGAGGGGAAGTGGGAAATTTGAAGTAGCCTCCAACCTGATGGCATGAACATTGACTTCTCAAACTTCTACTAATGCCCCACCTCCCCCTCGTACCCCATCCGTTATAATGTTATAACATCACCCACTTTTTGTATTTGCACAGATTGCTGTCTTCTATATTCTGATTGAATGCCCTAGTTGGAGGGTCTTTCATTAATTCTGCTGTAGTTACTAACCTATAGATTTAAAAACGCAATCACAAAGAATTCTGCAGATGCTGGAAATTCAAGCAACACACATAAAAGTTGCTGGTGAACGCAGCAGGTCAGGCAGCATCTCTAGGAAGAGGTGCAGTTAATGTTTCGGGCCGAGACCCTTCGTCAGGACTAACTGAAAGAAGAGCTAGCAAGAGATTTGAAAGTGGGAGGGGGAGGGGGAGATCCAAAATGATAGGAGAAGGCAGGAGGGGGAGGGATGGAGCCAAGAGCTGGACAGTTGATTGGCAAAAGGGATATGAGAGGATCATGGGACAGGAGGCCCAGGGAGAAAGAAAAGGGGGAGGGGGGGAAACCCCAGAGGATGGGCAAAGGGTATAGTGAGAGGGACAGAGGGAGAAAAAGGAGAGAGAGAAAAATAATGTGTGTATATAAATAAATATAGAAGACAACAATCTGTGCAAATACAAAAAGTGGGTGATGTTAATTAATAGTAAAAGTGCTAATAATGAACAATTAACAAACCTTCAGAATTTTGAAGGAGGAGAATAATAAAAATGATTTGTGGTGCACACTTTATGTTTCAGGTCAAAGACCCTTCAATATCAACTGTTTATTCCCCTCCATAGATGTTGCCTGACTTCCTGAGCTCATTCAGCATTTTGTGTGTGTTTCTCAGGATTTCCAGCATTTGCAGAATCTCTTATGTTCATGATTTGTAACAGACTGGTATACAATGTCAACTTTGTTTTCAATGTGATGGATGTATTCATGAAGGTACAAGACAGAAGAACATGAATAAAATGAAAGCCCAGTGGGCCATTCGACCCACTCTACCTGCTCCCCCATTCCATTACACCATTTTCTACCTAGCACCTGAATCCATATTCTTTGATTTTTTTGAATCACTATCTTGATTTTGCTGAATGCTTGTACCTTCTTCATATATCATCAACATGTGCCATGTGGTGTAACGTGGGCGATAATGGTCTTCCCATGACCATGACCGTCCTTGGCAAATTTTTCTGCAGAAGTGGTTTGCCATTGCCTTTTTCTAGGCAGTGTCTTTACAAGATGGGTGACCCCGGCCATTATTACTACTCTGCAGAGATTGTTCCCATCTGACATCAATGGTTCCATAACCAGGAATTGTGCTATGCACCAGCTGCTCATACAACCATCCACAGCCTACTCCCATGGCTTCACGTGACCCTGATCAGTGGCGGGAGGGGGCGCGGTTAAACAGTTGCTACATCTTATTCAAAGGTGACCTGCAGAATGGAGCACCTTACACCTCCTTTGGTAGAGACAAATCTCCACCCCGCCACCCAACTGTCATGTATGGAGAATTCTATTGATCTCTGAATGTAGAGATACCCTCTCATTTTAGTCCTGAATGACAGGCCTCTCTTTCTGAGTTTGTGATCTTTGATTCTCAAAACCCCATCAAAGGGAAAAAGCAACACGACATCTATTCTGCAGAACTGCTTAAGAATTTTGTATGCTTCAGTAAAATTGCCTCTCATTCTTCCAGATATGAGAATATGCTCCAGGCTGCTTAATCCTTACACATGGGACTAACCCTCTATCCCAGGAATCAAATTGGTAAATTCCTCTTGCACTCACTCTATTGCGAGTATATCATTCCTTAGATAAGGAGAACAAGTCTTTACAAAATATTCCAGGCGCTGTGTAACTGTTCATAGTCATGTGTTCAAATTCTCTTTCAATAATGGTCGTAGTCATACATTATTTGCCTTCCTAATTACTTATTTACCTGAAAACTAACTTATGCACAAATACATCCAGATCCATCTCCACACCATCACCTTTCAATTTCTCACTACTGAAAAAATTCTAAACCTTTCTATTTTTTCTGCCAGAGTGGGTGACAGCACATTTATCATGTTATATTCCATCATATGATCATTCATCGAATCTACCTACATTACCCTGAAGCCTCTCTGCATCCTCCATCAAGCTCATATGAATCTTCAGCAACTTGGATTTATTCCAATCTGTTTTCTCATGAAAAATCACTAAAGTTGGTGATGAACAGCTGGGCCCCACCACTGACCCCTGTGGTACCAATCAGTCTCCTGACCTGGAAGGGTCCTATGATGGAGAGCACTCGGTACGCGCGCACACACGCGCACACACACACACACACACACACACACACACACACACACACACACAAATATTGCCTTGACTTTTTGCTGTTGCTGCGCTGAAAGCTCTCCCGACCATTGAGCACATCGACATGAAATGTGGGAAAATGGCATTCATCATCAAAGATTCTCACTACCTAGGCCATGCCCTTTTCTAGCTGCTGCCATCAGGTAGGAAGGTACAAGAACCTCAAGACTCATATCACCATTTTCAAGAACAGTTACTACCCCTCAGGCTCTTAAAAAAAAGGGGATAACTACACTCAACTATTGAGATGTTCCCACAACCAATGATCTCACTTTAAGGACTCTTTATCTAGTTATTTCATTTACTCTTTTATTTATTCCTATTTATTTACTTGCACAGTTTGTTGTCTCCTACACTCTGCTTGATCTCAGGGTTGTATGCAATGACATATAAATAAAATAAATAAATAAAGGCATCCGTTGGTCTTGCGAGACCATGGATCTTCACCTGGAAATTCTTCACTCTCCAGGCCGCAAGCCTGGACAAGGTTGTATGGAAGACCAGCAGTTGCCCATGCTGCAAGTCTCCCCTCTCCACGACACCAATGTTGTCCAAGGGAAGGGCATTAGGACCCATACAGCTTGGCACCAGAGTCGTCGCAGAGCAATGTGTGATTAAGTGCCTTGCTCAAGGTCACAACACGTTCCCTCAGCTGGGGCTCGAACTCATGACCTTCAGGTAGCTAGTCCAATGCCATAAACACTTGGCCACGTGCCCACATGACATATATGTACTTTGATAATAGTATTTACTTTGAACTTTGGACTTTGAGTGAACTCACTTCAGTACCTTCCCCTGTATTTTCTTATAACAGATCCTTAATCAGGTTGATGCACTCAGATTGGCTCTATGGTGCCTTTTCGACCATACACCATTTCCTTAGGGATTGGGATGTATAAATGTGTATATGTTGTTTGTATTCCCTGTTTAAAGTAGATACTCCTGTTTAATTTGTAATATGATTGCAACAACATTGTGGGATGTATCGTATTCTAATTCACGTGTAGTCTGAAGTTAACTTTGTTGGTAATTAAAGATGGTATGTCCTGGTGCCTAATAAACAGGGCTCTTCACTCTCAGTGAGAGAGAGAGATTAGGGCTGTCAGGAGTTCACACTGGACAAAAATAGAATGGAACCATTACTGTGTTTTCTGGTAGATACCTTTTTGTAAATATTGTCAGTTTTCTTTTCACTATCTGCACTTACTTTGTAAGTTTGATTTTTGATGCACCTAAGAAACACCCTTGCAATAAAGTACTAAGTGACTCTAGCCATTTTTTTGTTTGGGCATAACCCATGTATAGAAACATATAGAAACATATAGAAAATAGGTGCAGGAGTAGGCCATTCGGCCCTTCAAGCCTGCACCGCCATTTATTATGATCATGGCTGATCATCCAACTCAGAACCCTGCCCCAGCCTTCCCTCCATACCCCCTGACCCCTGTAGCCACAAGGGCCATATCTAACTCCCTCTTAAACATAGCCAATGAACTGGCCTCAACTGTTTCCTGTGGCAGAGAATTCCACAGATTCACCACTCTCTGTGTGAAGAAGTTTTTCCTAATCTCGGTCCTAAAAGGCTTCCCCTCTATCCTCAAACTGTGACCCCTCGTTCTGGACTTGCCCAACATCGGGAACAATCTTCCTGCATCTAGCCTGTCCAATCCCTTTAGGATCTTATACGTTTCAATCAGATCCCCCCTCAATCTTCTAAATTCCAACGAGTACAAGCCCAGTTCATCCAGTCTTTCTTCATATGAAAGTCCTGCCATCCCAGGAATCAATCTGGTGAACCTTCTTTGTACTCCCTCTATGGCAAAGATGTCTTTCCTCAGATTAGGGGACCAAAACTGCACACAATACTCCAGGTGTGGTCTCACCAAGGCCTTGTACAACTGCAGTAGTACCTCCCTGCTCCTGTACTCGAATCCTCTCGCTATAAATGCCAGCATACCATTCGCCTTTTTCACCGCCTGCTGTACCTGCATGCCCACTTTCAATGACTGGTGTATAATGACACCCCGGTCTCGTTGCACCTCCCCTTTTCCTAATCGGCCACCATTCAGATAATAATCTGTTTTCCTATTTTTGCCACCAAAGTGGATAACTTCACATTTATCCACATTAAATTGCATCTGCCATGAATTTGCCCACACACCCAACCTATCCAAGTCACCCTGCATCCTCTTAGCATCCTCCTCACTGTTAACACTGCCACCCAGCTTCGTGTCATCCGCAAACTTGGAGATGCTGCATTTAATTCCCTCATCCAAGTCATTAATATATATTGTAAACAACTGGGGTCCCAGCACTGAGCCTTGCGGTACCCCACTAGTCACCACCTGCCATTCTGAAAAGGTCCCGTTTATTCCCACTCTTTGCTTCCTGTCTGCTAACCATTTCTCCACCCACACCAATACCTTACCCCCAATACCGTGTGCTTTAAGTTTGCACACTAATCTCCTATGTGGGACCTTGTCAAAAGCCTTTTGAAAATCCAAATATACCACATCCACTGGTTCTCCCCTATCCACTCTACTAGTTACATCCTCAAAAAATTCTATGAGATTCGTCAGACATGATTTTCCTTTCACAAATCCATGCTGACTTTGTCCGATGATTTCACTGCTTTCCAAATGTGCTGTTATCACATTCTTGATAACTGACTCCAGCAGTTTCCCCACCACCGACGTTAGGCTAACCGGTCTATAATTCCCTGGTTTCTCTCTCCCTCCTTTTTTAAAAAGTGGGGTTACACTAGCCACCCTCCAATCCTCAGGAACTAGTCCAGAATCTAACGAGTTTTGAAAAATTATCACTAATGCATCCACTATTTCTTGGGCTACTTCCTTAAGCACTCTAGGATGCAGACCATCTGGCCCTGGGGATTTATCTGCCTTCAATCCCTTCAATTTACCTAACACCACTTCCCTACTAACACGTATCTAACAGGCCCATTTCATCCTGCTCTCTCTGTAAGGTTTGTTTATTTTCAATGTCTACTTTCTTAATTTACTACTATTTCCTTATTCTCCAATGTAACTTCTCCTGTCTCAATCTGTTTATTTAAGTATCTAATGGACTATAAGTAAAGTTCTTACAGTCTTTTTATTTATGTTTCTCTTGTACTCTACCTTCCTTGGTGGAGGAGTCTAGGACAAGTGGTCACAGCCTCAGCTTAGAGGGGCGTCAATTTAAAATAGAGATGCAGAGAAATTTCTTTAGCCAGAGGGTGGTGAACTTGTGGAATTTGTTAGCACAGGCAGCTGTGGAGGCCAGATGATTGGGAGGATTTAAGGCAGAGCTTGAAAGCTTCTTGATTGGACACGGCATCAGAGGTTAGGGGAGAAGGCTGGGGAGTAGGGCTGAGGAAGGGAAAAATGGATCAGCCATGACTGAATGGCAGAGCAGACTCGATGGGCTAAATGGCCTAATTCTGCTCATTTATCTTATGGTCTTTTCCTTAACCCTCCTTTGCTAAATTCTGAAAAAATTCAGTGCTTGAACAGGAAAGGATTAGAGGGATATGGGCCAAACATGGCTGAAGGAGCCATGTATCTATTTATTATTGGTCCGGTTGTATTAGTATTGTGCATCTTCATTCTGGGTTAAACATAGAAACAAAGAAACGTAGAAAACCTACAGCAGAATATAGGCTCTTCAGCCCACAATGCTATGCCAAACATGTACTTACTTTAGAAATTACCTAGGGTTACCTCTATTTTGCTAAGCTCCATGTACCTATCTAAGAGTCTCTTAAAAGACCCTATTGTATCCGCCTCCACCACCGCTGCCGGCAGCCCATTCCACGCACTCACCACTCTCTGCATAAAAAACTTACCCCTGACATCTCTGTACCTACATCCAAGCACCTTAAAACTGTGCCCTCTAGTGTTAGCCATTTCATCCCTGGGAAAAAGCCTCTGACTATCCACATGATCAATGCCTCTCATCATCTTATACACCTCTGTCAGGTCACCTCTCATCCTCCATTGCTCCAAGGAGAAAAGGCTGAGTTCACTCAGCCTATTCTCATAAAGGCATGCTCCCCAATCCAGGCAACGTCCTTGTAAATCTCCTCTGCACTCTTTCTATAGTTTCCACATCCTTCCTGTAGTGAGGTGACAAGAACTGAGCACAGTACTCCAAGTGGGATCTGACCAGGGTCCTATATAGCTGCAACGTTACCTCTCAGCTCTTAAACTCAATCCCATGGTTGATGAAGGCCAATGCACAGTATGCCTTCTTAACCACAGAGTCAACCTGCGCACCCCAAGATCCCTCTGAT
This sequence comes from Mobula hypostoma, assembly GCF_963921235.1. Taxonomy (NCBI): domain Eukaryota; kingdom Metazoa; phylum Chordata; class Chondrichthyes; order Myliobatiformes; family Myliobatidae; genus Mobula; species Mobula hypostoma. The sequence goes on from NC_086116.1 coordinate 26,029,836, forward strand.
CCTCTACACTGCCAAAAGTCTTACCATTAATACTATATTCTGCCATCATACTTGACCTACCAAAATGAACCACCTCACACTTATCTAGGTGCCACTTCTCAGCCCAGTTTTGCATCCTTTCGATGTCTTGTAACCTCCGACAGCCCTCCACACTATCCACAACACCCCCAACCTTTGTGACATCAGCAAACATACTAATCCATCCCTCCACTACCTCATCCAGGTCATTTATAAAAATCACAAAGGGTAGGGGACCCAGAACAGATCCCTGAGGCACACCACTGGTCACCGGCCTCCATGCAGAATATGACCCGTCTACAGCCACTCTTTGCCTTTCTGTGGGTAAGCCAATTCTGAATCCACAAAGCGAGGTCCCATTGGATCCCATACCTCTTTACTTTTTCAATAAGCCCTGCATGGGGTAACTTATCAAATGCCTTGCTGAAATCCATATAAACTACATCTACTGCTCTACCTTCATCAACGTGTTTAGTCACATCCTCAGAAAATTCAATCAGGCTTGTAAGGCATGACCTGCCTTTGACAAAGCCATGCTGACTATTCCTAATCATATTATGCCTCTCCAAAAGTTCATAAATCCTGCTTCTAAAGATCTTTTTCATCAACTTACCAACCACTGGTCTATAATTTCCTGGGCTATCTCTACTTGCTGTCTTGAATAAGGGAACAACATCTGCAACCCTCCAATCTTCCAGGACCTCTCCTGTTCCCATTGATGATGCAAAGATCATTGCCAGAGGCTCAGCAATCTCCTTCCTCGCCTCCCACAGTATATATAGGGTATATCTTATCCGGTCCCCACGACTTATCCAATTTGATGATTTCCAAAAGCTCGAGTGCATCCTCTTTCTTAATATCTACATGCTCAAGCTTTTCAATCCACTGTTAGCCATCCCTACAATCGCCAGGTATTCATTAAGTACCTCTGCTACCTCCTTCGGTTCCATTCACATATTTCCATGGTCACACTTGATTGGTCCTATTCTCTCATGTCTCATCCTCTTGCTCTTCACATACTTGTAGAATGTCTTGGGGTTTTCTTTAATCCTGCTCCCCAAGGCCTTCTCCTGGCCCCTTCTGGCTCTCTTAATTTCATTCTTAAGCTCCTTCCTGCTAGCCTTATAATCTTCTAAATCTCTATCTTTACCAAGTTTTTTGAACCTTTCATAAGCTTTTCTTTTCTTCTCGACTTGACTTTCAAAGGACTTTGTACACCATGGTTCCTGTACCATACCATCCTTTCCCTGTCTCATTAGAACATACCTATACAGAACGCCACTCAAATATCCCCTGAACATTTGCCACCTTTCTGCCGTACATTTCCCTGAGAACGTCTGTTCCCAAGTTTATGCTTCCAAGTTCCTGCCTGACAGCTTCATATTTCCTGTTACTCCAATTAAACGCTTTCCTAACTTGTCTGTTCCTATCCCTCTCCAATGCTATGGCAAAGGGGATAGAATTGTGATCACTCTCCCACTGAGAGTTCTGACACCTGACCAGGTTCATTTCTCAATACCAGATCAAGTACAGCCTCTCCTCTTGTAGGCTTATCTACATATTGTGCCAGGAAACCTTCCTTAACACACCTAACAAACTCCACCCCATCCAACCTTCTTGCTCTAGGGAGATGCCAATCAATACTTGGGAAATTAAAATCTCCCACCATGACAACCCTGTTATTATTACACCTTTCCAGAATCTGTCTCCCTATCTGCTCCTTGATGTCCCTGTTACTATTGGGTGGTCTATAAAAAACACCCAGTAGAGTTATTGACCTCTTCTTGTTTCTAACTTCCACCCACAGAGACCCAGTAGACAAACCCTCCATGACTTCCTCCTTTTCTGCAGCTGTGACACTATCTTTGATCAACAGTGCCATGCTCCCACCTCTTTTGCTTCCCTCCCTGTCCTTCCTGGAACATCTAAAGCCTGGCACTCTAAGTAACCATTCCTGCCCCTGAGCCATCCTAGTCTCTGTAATGGCTGCAACAATATAGCTCCAAATACTGACCCAAGCTCTAAGCTCATCTGCTTTGTTCATGATGCTTCTTGCACTAAAATAGACGCATCTCAAACCATCAGCCTGAACACATCCCTTCTCCAACACCTGCCTATCCTCCCTCTCGCACTGTCTCCAAGCTTTCTCTCTTTGTGATCCAACCGCCCCTTCCTCCATCTCTTCAGTTTGGTTCCCCCCCCCCCACCAAGCAATTCTAGTTTAAACTCTCCCCATTAGCCTTAGCAAACCTTCCTGCCAGGATATTGGTCCCCTTTGGATTCAAGTGCAACCCATCCTTTTTCTACAGGTCGCGCCTGCCCAGAAGAGGTCCCAATGATCCAGACGTCTGAATCCCTGCCCCCTGCTGCAATCCCGCAGCGACACATTTATCCTCCACCTCACTCTATTCTCATGCTCACTTTCGCATGGCACAGGCAGTAATCCCGAGATTACTACCTTTGAGGTCATGCTTCTCAACTCCCTTCCTAACTCCCTGTAGTCTGTTTTCAGGACCTCCTCCCCTTTTCCTACCTATGTCGTTGGTACCAATATGTACCACGACCTCTGGCTGTTTACCTTCCCACTTCAGGATATCATGGACGCAACCAGTAACATCCCAGACCCTGGCACCTGGGAGGTAAACTACCATTCGAGTTTCTTTCCTGCAACCACAGAATCGCCTGTCTGACCCCCTAAGAGTCCCCTATTACTGCAGCCTTCTTCCTTTCCCTACCCTTCTGAGCCACAGGGCCAGACACTGTGCCAGAGGCGCGGCCACTGTTGCTTCCCCCAGGTAGGCCGTCCCCCTCCAACAGTACTCAAGCAGGGAACTTATTGTTAAAGGGGACAGCCACAGAGATACTCTCTAGTATCTGACTCTTGCCCTTCTCTCTCCTGACTGTTACCCACTTATCTGTTTCCCGAGGGCCCGGTGTGACTACCTTCCGATAACTCCTCTCTATCACCTCCTCACTTTCCCTGACTAGACAATGGTCATCGATCTGCAGCTCCAATTCCCTAACGTGGCCCCTAAGGAGCAGCAGCTCGATGCACCTGGCGCAGATGTCGCCGTCTGGGAGGCTGGGAATCTCCCAAACTTCCCACATCTGACAGCCAGTACAGAACACCAGCCTCGCAGAGATACTTCCTGTTTCTATTCCTCACAGGTAACTTACCTCGCCTTGATCTGTTATCGCCGAAGCCCGAATGAGCCAAAGCTCTACCACTCTGCCTCAGATCACTCCTTTGATAACCACTCTGCTAGGCGGTGTCTCCCTTTTATACCTGAACCTTCCCTGCTATCTATCTCACGATTGGTGCTCTGATTATAGCCGCTGATAGGCCAGGCACAATGGAAAAAGGTTGCGAAGATCTCTTTTTAAATAACCGCTGCCAACATGTGAGAAATCCCTCTTGGTAAAGCTCTGATAGGTCACGTTAAGGTAATTTGCTACGTGGGTTTGTGTGGCGGTTATTGGGAGTGGTGTGTGGTGTTGGGTGGCGGTTGAAATAAACAAATATAGTCACCTGTTCACCTGTTTTGGTGGCATAGAAAGGGGGGAGTAGGGAGTATATTCGTTCCTTGATTGCTCATCTTTGACCAAATAATTTTATTAACATGAGAAAGTCTGCAGACCATAGGCAGGCTTAGCTATGTTTCACCTGTTTCAACTGACCCTCCCAGGGACCCCCAACTGACATGCAAAAATTTAATGCGCAGCTCCCAGACGCCACAATATTCTCCTGCTATTGCCAGCCGAACCACCAGTGGGCACTCGCTGACTGACATCTGAGAAAATACATCAAAATATTTATTTCACTTGTAAACATTGCTCCTAGCAAAGAAGGCTACTTTTCAATGAGAGGAAAATGAAACGCTCCTATTCTAGTGGTGCTGAAAAACGGAAAATATTAGACAACAAAACAAAACGTCTAACTAGTCTCCCAAAAGTTACATCTTTCTTTGGTCCAGCGTCTGTAAAAGGCCCGCCGACTGCAGTTGCTGCTGCACCATCGTCACAGCGTGGGACTGCAGTGCCAAGTGACAGTGTAAGCGGTACAGGAGATGTTGGTAATCAGAGCAATGAAAATGAGAAGAACAATTCTACTCAAACAGATGGTGATAATGATGACCAAACTTTGATTGGTGAACGAGCACCACAGCATGATGACAGTCCTACAACTGAGACAGGTGAGGGAGATGCCACCACCAGCACACCAGACAGAGAGAAAGCCCCACTAACATTCACAGAGACCGATCCGGCACGTCGGCCAATGCATATTACCAGTGACCAACGGATCGACATTGTTAGGAGAGGTCCCATTCAGTTACAGGACATTAACTTTCCACAGAGCCAATCACACCGTCGTTTTACCAAGGACAGATATCTTACGAAGATGAAAAATGGAGAAACCATTCATAGGTCATGGTTAGTGTACTCAGAATCATCTGATTCTATCTTCTGTTTCTGCTGTACCCTATTTGGCAAACAAAATCACAGTCTCACTTGCGGAGGTTACAGAGTGTGGGAGTGACTCACTCTCACACTCCAGGATCATGAGAACTCAAATGCGCACCGTGCCAACATGATAGCTGGTGCGAGCTGGAAACGCGCTTAAGAACGCACAGTACCATTGACAACACGTACCAAGAAATGCAAATGCTGGAAAAAAAAACACTGGAATGATGTCATGAAGAGGCTCATTGCCATAGTCTGTCACCTTGCAGAACAAAACCTTGCTTTCCATGGCTATAATTCCACTCTACATGAACCAAATAATGGGAACTATCTAGGTCTGGTGGAGTTGCTTGCCGAGTTCAACCCAATGATGAGCGAACATGTCAGACGAGCAGAGAAAAAAGAGATTGCTGACCACTACATGAGGAAAACCATACAAAATGAGTTAATCACACTTATTGGAGACAAGACACTGGAAGCGATAACAGAGAGAGTGAAACAATTACGTTACTACTCGGTGCTAATGGACTGCACCACTGACGCTGCACACATAGAGCAGCTCTCTGTGACACTGCGCATTGTCACATGCCAAGTAAAAGTCGGAGCTACTGTTAGTGAGCATTTTGTCGGTTTCCTACCAGTGCCTGACACAACAGGTTCAGGCCTAACCAACGTTTTCTTAATGAATATGGAGAAGTTAGGATTAGATATCTCAAAATGCAGGGGGCAGGCATATGATAACGGGAGCAATATGTGGGGGAAAATAGCGGGCTGCAGAAGAGGGTGCTAGATATTAACAAAAAAGCACTGTTCATGCCATGCGCCAGCCACAGCCTAAACCTAGTCATTGTCGATGCTGCAAAATCAACAGTGAGTTCTTTGGGGTGCTACAATGTCTATACACACTATTCAGCTCATCGACACAGAGATGGGAGCTTTACAAGGAGAACGTGCCACAGATGACCCTCAAGGCCATATCCAACACGCGATGGGAGTGCTGCGTGGGAAGTGTGACAGTCCTGCGCTACCAGGTTCCCTATGTTGGCAACGCGCTCCTGTCACTGATTGAACATGCCACACAGAAAGGTGACAGTGAAACCACATCTGCAGCCAGAGGCCTAGAAATCTGGTACAACGTTTTACATGAGGTGAGTCATGTCAGCAAGTTGTTCCAGGGCCCACAAGTGGGAATCGATGTGCTACAGTGCGAGCTGGAATATTTTCTGAAATTTCTCAAGGAATACACAGAGAACGCCCTTTCATCCACCCAAACAGATGCCTGAGACATAGCTGAAGAGATAGGAATGCCAATGGTCTTTCCTACTGCACGAAGCAGAAAACCAAAGCGCCAGTTCCAGTATGAGTCCCAAAGTGCAGACCCTTCCCCGAGAGTGGCACCCGAGGAATGGTACAAGAGAGAAGTTTTCCTTCCACTAGTGGACTCTGCCATCACAGGCATTAGTGAGTGCTTCAAGCTGATGGAGTCATTTTACAGACTGTTTGGCTTCATTTATGGAAGAGAGGAAATGAAAAAAGCCACCCAAAGTCGCACACTGAAAGACAGCTGCGTAAACATGAAGAGGACACTTGGTGATGTAGATGCTGAGGACCTTTTGCATGAGGGGTCGGCTGCTGTCAGTGCCGTGCCTGCAAAAGAAACACTGGCCTGCAGATTCTGAGCTACATTTACAGCAACAATCTGGTTGAACTGTATCCTAACCTCACCATTGCTCAAAGACTCATGCTGACACTGCCTGTGACCGTAGCGAGTAGAGAGAGAAGTTTTTCGAGGCTAAAGCTAATCAAAACGCATCTGAGGACAACTATGCTCCAGGAGCATCTGTCAGCTCTTGCTCAGATATCAATTGAGCATGAAATAACAAGATCGCTGGACAAAGATGAGCTCATTAAAGCATTCTCAGCACTCAAGCACAGGAGGGCGGTGAAGCTCTAGTGGTAAGTCTTATAACACATTTTCAGCAGAAATAAAGTTTATAATTAAAATAATAAAATAAACCACGTATTTCACTCAAAATGTGTATAGGCAATTAGGTGGCGTTTCCACAAATCGTAATTTCTGTCTCCCGCTTGCATCCCCTCTCTCTCTCACGCCCCTCCTGTTCGCTCTCCAGGCCTTACGTGAGCTGTCCGTGATGCTGAAAGAGCGCGAGACGCAGTTTGTTGTAAACTTCCAGTAGTTAACTTTCAGACACTGTTCATTGAATAAATATAGTGTGAATTTTCACTAAATATGACATTGCTTTTGTTATTAATTTCATTAGAGGGAAATTGTCCAAGCTGTTCTTATGTCAGCTGATATCTAACACATAGTGCCGTTCAATGCAGACTAGTTGCTGAAAAGGGCGAGGCTTCTCACTCCAAGGCAAAAAATGTCATTGTTTCAGTTTTTAATTAGGAGAATTGTTTGGAGTATGTTGAGCTGTCTGTCCATTATGCTGAAGGTGCATATAATGTATCAACTTTTAAGTCCGAAATTATATCATTATTGATGCAAGCCAACTTGAAAATTCTCTTTTTTTCTTTCTTTTTTTTTGGGAAGCGGGTGTAGGGCCCCACATTAACTCTTGAAACGGGCCCCCAGATGCTTAAGGCCGCCTATGCTGCAGACACTCGAAATCCAGAGCAACACACACAAAATACTGGAGGAACTCAGCAAGTCAGGCAGCATCTACGGAAATAAATAAACAGTCAGCTTTTCCAGCTGGGACCCTTCTTCAGGAATAATTTTATTGTTTGATTGTAATAAGGGATTAAATGTACTTTTTCAACTCGGAATTCAGCTAGTTGAGAGTGCGTCATGCAATGAGATATTCTCTCACGTAGCCTCTCAGTGACTTTTAGTTTGTTTTCAAGCAGTCACTACGATGGCCGCATGGGACTAGCTTGGATAGCCATCTTGGTCGGCAGGGTCCAGTTGGGCCCATGAACCTGTTTTCTTGCTCTGTGAATCAACTCTTTATCCTTTGTTTACTGGGCTTTTGTGCCATTAAAGGACATATCTTTGTCATTTGTTGTAAATTATAAGACCACAAACCATAAGAGATAGGAACAGAATCAGGCCATTTAGCCCATCAAATCTGCTCTGCCATTTCATTACGGCTAATTCATTTTCCCTCCTGCCTTCTCCCCGTAACCCTTCATGCCCTGACCAATCAAGAACCTATCAACCTCTGTCCTAACTATACATAAAGGCTTGGCCTCCAAAGCTGCCTGTGGCAAAGAATTCCACAGATTCACCATTCTTTGGCTAAAGAAATTCCTCCTCATCTCCATTCTAAAAGGGCAGCCCTCTATTCTGAGGCTGTGTCCTCTGGTCTTAGACTTCCCTGCCATCGGAGACATCCTCTCCACATCCACTCTGTCAAAGCCTTTCACCACTTGATGGGTTTCAGTGAGATCCCCCGCTCAATCTTCTGCATTGTGTATTCTACAATTATTGTTTCCTGTCATATCTTTTAATATAGTTTCTCTTTGCACCATAACCAATTAATTCACTTTGTTTAGATTTAAGACCCTGGTGTCAGATAGAACTTAAGTGGTTTATTTTCATTTAAGTGGCAAGTAAATTGAGATGACTAACTCATTAGCAGATTTAAGTTCTCTGTCTTTTTATGGCCTTGGTTCCTTAAGGTTATTATAGTCTCACTACCCATTATATGCTCCCAATGGCGTGTGTCTCAGATAGCCTCTGACAACCAAGTTCAGCTCCAGGCCTTCACATGTGGCTTAGCTTCTAAGCCCAGTGGAACCACTTCTACTCCCAGTGGAACAGCTTCTACTGGCAAGAAGAGGGGCAAAGGCGGGTTACCGGCATCTTAAAAACTGTGCTTTGAGCAGATGGGGCCCTCCAGCCGTGGTTGACAGCTCACCTAGGAGAAGGAAAAACCTTCTGATCTCAAACCTTTGCTGCCTTGCAGCTTTACCCACTCCTGAGGAAGGCTTCAGGGGTAAACTCTGAGGGGAAAAGTCCAGAGCTAGAGTCCCTAAGACAGTTCTATATTGAGTTCAATGCCCACAGGCAACTCCTGTGATGCGGTTGGTGCCAAATAGTATCTATCTCTGCCACTGTTTTGGGTTCATTGGATGTGTGGGAGGGGGAGCTTGCTCCATGGGCACCAGCTTGCTCTCCTTATTGCACTGCCCTGCCTTGCATACCTAGACATCTGGAACGCAATGTTCCTGCTCAACCCAGACCAATGGAAGCCTCAGCAGCAACACACACAGTAGGCTGACACTTCAGAAAACTGTATTGAACTTGGATGATATTTCCAGTATGTGGAGTAAATGAATAACCACAAGGGAAACTGGGTAAGCTTGGTTTATATTCCATGTATAAGAGGTTAAAATATCACCTGCTTTGATATTTTTCTCATATGGTAATAAAAAGCAGATAGTACCGAATTCTTCTGCTTTACAAAGAAGCCGACACAAAAGTCAAACACAGGTAATGTAAGAATAATGACAGAGCACAGTCTCCCATATTCACAAGGAGTCAGAGTGACACTGCTCAAAATTATTTTGTCTTGCAGTGTTACAAGCAAAAACAGAAATTCATCCAGTGAGATTTCATCGTGTTGAGACCTCAGTTCCAGAGGGGAAATTGTTTTATCCAACCCAGACCTTGCTTCGCTGTAAGGAATTCACCTTCCATAGATAGATTCCAACACAAAGTGCTGTGTTCTGAGAAGTTATTTATGCTCACTTTTTAAAATTGCAGGAATCATTTAAAACATGCTGCAGAAAGTGAAAATGAGTTCAGTCATCATTATTATTATATGAAGTTCATCAATCCACATCAATTTCAGAATCAGGTTTAATATCGCTGGCATATGGCGTGAAATTTGTTGTTACGCAGCAGCAGTGCATAATAATATAAAGTGTGAATTACGCCAAGTATATATATTTAAGAAAATTAAGTTAAATAAATAGTGCAAAACAGTAATGAGGTAATGTTCATGGGTTCAATATCCATTCAGAAATCGGATGGCAGAGGGGAAAGAGGCTGTTCCTGAATCATTGAGTGTGTGCCTTCAACTCCTATACCTGCTCCCTGACAGTAGCAATGAGAATAAGGCATGTCCTAGGTGATGGGGGTCCTTAATGATGGATGCCACCTTTTTGAGGCATCGCTCCTTGAAGATGTCCTGGATGCCAGTGTCCGTTATGGAGCTGATGGAACTTACAGTTTCTTAAGTTTTATTGATTATATTCTCTCTAGATTCAAATGAAAGGTATCACTTTTCATTTTTCTTTTTCATTGTGTTCTGATATCTGGACTTAAATGTTAATATACAAGTAGATGTTGGAAACCCAATCCTACACATAATCACATATTAGCATAATCATCATAAGTAAAATCATGACTGGATATAGGTTAATCTGAAATCAGATGTCGTAAATGTGTATTAAACACAGAATTTACAATTAAGAGCATGCTGGAACACACTTAAAGTCTCTTGTTCTTGGCTTTCTTCAAAATAATATCTGAAGGGTGTTTTTATTGTGATCTATTGATATTCCAATCTGCGCCTTGTAAGGCATGAAAATGCCCGATGCAGGCCTCTCATGGTCTGAGTCGACGTCCCCCGTCCCCCATTGATATTGACGCAGAGTGAAAGACCAGCAGAAATGGAAGACCTTTGCGGAGGCCCTATGTGCCACCTAGGCACTAAGGGTTCAGATGACGACAATTGTTATTGATGATGTTCTATTGACAACTGGGTGTCGAAGCAATCATAAATTTATCCCGGCATAGTGCTTTTTACATTTTGTTTGGTGTGTGATCCAGGTTTGTCAATGCATGCTTATTGTGCTTATTTCTGAAGATTTCCCCCTACAATTAAATGTCTTGAAGGAAGATTTGGCCACAGAATTAGATGACTTGAAATTTGTGAACATTAACAAAAGTAATAACTTTGAAAAGGTAAATGAAGTGAATGGTGAAGAAAATAAGTGAAGAATTAAGAAATGTAGAGGGTAATTCTGAATCTTAACTTTTACTGATTGAACATAACGATCAACCTTCAAATCAGAATGGAACGAAATGATTGGTCAGACACAATTTCAATCAGCTTTGAAGCAGTATCATTAATATCACCAAAAGCTGTTTTAACTCATATTATGATGTGTATCCTCTTGTACAATAAAGAAGAACTCTCAATGTTGCAATCTACCTTGTCATGCTACTTGCAGCTTCTTGTCTACCTGCACTGTACTTTCTCCATAACTCTATTCTCTATTTTGTTACTGATCTTCCTTTTTGTAGTTCAAAGATATTCAATTCAGGTTGAATTGGTATTCAACCATACATGAATGCCATGAATACAGTCAAGTGAGACAGCATTACTCTGGGGCTAAGGTGCAAAACACATGACGAGCAGTCATACACAGCACAAAGCACACATACAGTCACGCAAAAAAGTTCTGATCCTGAGTCCATGAATGCTGCAGGTCCGCAGCTGACCACAATACAGCTTGCCTTCTGCAAGCAAACACTGGGAAGCAGCACCAACCCCAGCTTGGACGCCGTACCACACCCTCCCCCCCAGTGGAGAGCACCTGCTCTGATGCCTCTCTGGATTGGCTGTAAACAGCCAACACAACAGCCTAACACCCTGACTCCACGAATGCCGTAGAAACCTGCAGTCGACCACAACACAGCTTGTCTTCTGATGAGTGAATACTGGGTGGAGTGAGGGCAACACTGACTCCAGCCTGGACATCGTGCCACACTGCCCCCTGGTGGAGCCATCTGGTTTTGACTGGTAAGCACATCTTACTAGATATGCTAACAACAGGAATTCTGCAGATGCTGGAAATTCAAGCAACACACATCAAAGTTGCTGGTGAACGCAGCAGGCCAAGCAGCATCGATGCTGCTTGGCCTGCTGTGTTCACCAGCAACTTTGATGTGTGTTACTAGATATGCTTATGTTTTGAAACTATCTGTTATCTGAGTACATATGATAAAAATAAACCAATCACCAGTTATGATTATATTTAGCATTATCTTGCAACATAGGACTGGACTGTTTGTCCCACTGGATCTATGCCATCTTTAGAATAATCCTATCAATCCCATTTCTTCCCTATTTCCTTGTAGCCTGTTTCATCTCACGTGCCTATCACCTCCCTCTTGATTCCCCTGCCACCCGTGTACACAAGGGGTAATTAACCATAACCAATTGACCTACCTGCCAGTGCTTTTTAAAAGTACTCCGATGTTGGATATAAGTAACCTTTTCATTTGCTTCAAAAACCCGAGATGGAAATGTAATTTTACTGCACTCTGAGATGAAACATTCCTGATTGATATTGTTGCCAATGTGAACTGCTGCAAGTGCCATTAATTTTATCTCCTAATTTGCATATTCTTGTTCTTGGCGTTCCACTAGTTGAATGACAGGTTTCCTTGGTATTGATACATTATATTACCTCGATACACTCTATTACCTCGATACAGGATATTACCTCGATACAGGATATTACCTCGATGGATTGGATAGCTCCATTCTTTCTTTGTCCCTCAGCAATCATTTCACTGAGAGTTTGAAAGATGAAATGCTCCTACGAGCACACCATTTAAAAAAAATCTGACTGTGAAAATGATTCGGTTATTTAGTTGATTACACAGTATTCTTACTTGTACTGTTAATTAGAAATCAGGACCTATTGTGCTGGAAAATGGGCAGGTGAAGTGCAGGGCACACACTTGTTCTTGTGGACAAGGGAAATGTGAAAGCAATGCTGTTGGCTGTACATAGTAAGTCAGGTGTGCAGCCAGTGCCACCACGCGGTTTCCGAGGCAAGGATTGCAGGTCAGCGTTCCAGGCTTTCCAGTGTCTTTTTGAAGAACTCAGCCAAATTGATGAACAAGAGAAGAAAAGTCTTTTACAGCCAGGAAGCACGTCCTCCCTTGCTCCCAGTAGTAGCTCTGCGGGAAGAGTTTGCAGGGGGATTTGGGATCAGAAACTTTGATGTTAATACAAAAGGAAGTTAATTGATTTCTTTAGACATGGCAAAGCATGAATCTTAACTCTCAGCATTTGTCAATTTATGTCTGTGCCTGAGCCAACTGCAGACTCACTGGACATAATAATCTTCTCCTACAGTCTCAACACCACATCCAGTGCTGACTGCTTGTCCCCATGCTCATACCTCCTTGTTATGTTTCATAACTCCAGAAACAAATTGAAAGAAAAAAAAACACAGGAGCTGGGATACTTGCCTGCTTAGTTTTCCTTTCCTTTTCTTTCAGTGAGGCATTTACATATGATGTGGTGACTTAATGACGTTTGCCATTCACGTACTTCATATATAGAATCCATGATGAATTATGTAAATGAACAAAGAATGCTTAATCAAACAATATATTTGCAATATTACTCAAATATCACTGAAATATTAAATGCACCACATTCTGCCATGCTTAGGTATAAACTCCAACTCTATATCGAATACATCTCCATTCAACTGGTAACTTATTGCTTGCTAGTCACCCTCTGTATACATGCCATACAATTACCATATAGACATCCACAGCATTGTAAATTTTTAATTATTCCATTCAGGCCTAAAGATTTAACCACTATGGAGGCTTTCTTGCTCTTGTGGGATAACATCTTTCTTGACAGGGGTTGGGGGCACTCTGCTTGGCTGAGACTTGTGGTTGTGGAACAATTTCAGGTTCTGGGTCATCTTCTGTGATGGTTGTAGGAGCTGACTCTGGGACAACAGGAAGTAGTTCTGACAGCCCTGGGCACCTTTCTTCTCCAACAATTGACTCTGACTTCCTCACTGATCAATGTGCCCTCTCTAGATGTAATCAGATGCAATCTCCACTGTCCAGTGGTCCAGTTCTGTGCTTCATCTTTCCAAGTACCCACATTTGATCACCTCAGCAGTCCCTCGCCAGAACTACTTGTCCAGGAGTGAAACATCAAACTTTCTTGTTTGAGGAGTGCTCAATTTGCCTCAGCTGTTTCTCCTGCATACTCCCTCTGAGACTGAAAGGATGAAAGGATAAACTATCTTTATTGTCATTGCATAGTACTATTTGTCATGCACCAATACAGCGAAAACGAGTTTGTAACTTTCATACTCAATGCTATAAAACGACAAATAAAATAAATAAACAATAAATAAAATCAAGTAACCAGCCAGTACAAGCAATGTCCAGCAGTACAAAAGTGCAACTCAGACACATGACAGCCATAAAACCAGTATTAATATAACAAATTTATGGATGATGCTTGATCGATTGGTTCAGAGCAATTATAGCTCTGGGGAAAAAAGCTATTTTTCAGTCTAGAAGTGCGGGCATAGAAAATCTTATAACGTCTGCCAGATGGAAGATATTCAAACAGGTGATTGCATGGGTGTGTATTTGTGTTTGAGGAGATCCAAACATGAGAGCAGGGGATGACCCAGGAGCAGCGTAGCTGGTGTGTTGTTTGTTGTGGAGTGTGTTGCACTGCAATTGCGAAGAAGAAATTGGTGAGCTTCTGATTCAGTGTCAGTGTAGTGTCTATGCAGAGTGTTCTTTAGACTTTGGACAAACCTTTCCGCCAAAGCCATTTGTAGCTGGATGGTACAGTGCAGATGTAATATGTCTTTCTCCATTCAACAAACTGAGGTCCATTGTCACTGATGAAGTTTTCTGGAACTCCAGTCCTTGAGAAGAGGCTTCTCAACACATCCACAGTGTGTGAGGCTATTGTGGACACTTCTGACCACTTTGTTTCTGCGTTTACTACTACCAAGATATTTTTTCCAATGAATGGTCTGGCAAAATCCTCCGCCATTCCCAGGGAGGGAGAGATGCTGCCCTCGGCATCTTCTGGAAGTATTGGCACCCCGAACAGTGCATGGTAAGCTGCTTAATCTGCTGATCAATTCCAGGCCACCAGACAAAGTTTTGAGCCAACACTTTCATTTTGACCATGCCTAGATGACTGGCCTGTAGCTCCTTCAAAATTTTAGCCCTCAGCTCGAACAGTAAAACAACTTTCAGTCTCCATTAAGAGCAAGTTCATCTTGGCAGTGGTAAAAAAAAAAATGGGGGATCTGGAATTTCTGCCGCCCATTCCAGCAACTTTGGTTTGCCATTTTGACCTGAGGCAGTGTGGGGACTTTACTGGCTTCCCTTTAGATCATCTCTGCTAAAATAGGGAGAGTTTTGATTTGCATTAGGGAGAATATGTCAAGAGGAGTTTCCTCTTTTGTAAATTCTTCCGTTATTTCCTTTTCCAAGAGTAAATGGGATAATCCATCAGCATTTCCATGATTAATGGTCCTCTTGAATTCGATCTTGCAATTACGTCTCCAAGAAACAGAGCCCTTCTCTGTATTTGTACTGCTGTTGTTAATGGAACTCCCTTCTGTGGATTGAAAAAGGACAACTGCGGTTGATGATCAGTGATAAGGGTAAACTCTCTCCCATACAGGTACTGATTGAAAGATTTTACACCCCAAGCCAGACTAAAGGACTCTCTGCCAAACTGTGCATATTTTTTTGTTCTCTGCAATGGCAAGGAAATGTGATGCAAAGGCTTGGGACATTCACTTCCATCACTCATTACATGTGACATAATGCAAGGCGTCACAGGCAAGCTTCACTGGAAGATGTGGAACATAATGTGTGTCTACAGTGTCTGGCATCACCATTTCCTTTGTCTTTTTTAAATCTACTTCACACCATTTTGTCCATTACCATTTCATCCCGATCTGTAGTAATGAGCTCAAGGAGTGGAGCACAGTAGCTAGATTTTGCAGGAACCTATTATGATAATTGACAAATCATAAAAAGGACTGTAAAGGTGACATGTCCTTTGACATTAGAGCATCAACCACTCCTGGAACTTTCTCAGCACACTTGTGTAAATCTTGTGCTTCAATGGTGTGATCACAGTAAGTGATTATTGTTTTAAAAAAATCACACTTTGAAACATAATCTTCTAATATTGTTAACACTATCTTGAGATGTTGGAGATGTCCTTTGTCATCCTCACCGGTAACAATGATGTCATCCAGGTAAGACTGAGTGCCTGGGCAGCCTTGCAACACCTGGCTCTTAGCTTTCTGTCCATGCTACTCCAAAAATAAGCCTATTATAGCAAAAATGCCTTTTATGAGTGTCTATGTTGAGAAACACTTTGGGCTCTTCTTCCAACTCTCTCTGTAGGTAAGCCTCAGCTAAGTCCACTTTGCTGAAGTGTTCTCCACCAGAAAAATAGAGGGAATTGATCTACTTTCAGTACTGGATTGATAGTGACCTTCAAGTCACCACAGAGCCTGACAGAACCATTTTTCTTGGGCACAGGGAATACTGGCATTGCCCACGGACTCCAATCAATCTTGAAAAGAATTCCTTTAGTCTTCATGTGATCTAGCTCATGGGCTATTTTATCGTGGATGGTATAAGGAACTGGACAAGCTTTGTAAAATTTTCTTGTTGCATTTTCATTTAACACATTTTCACTTGATACATTGGAGTTTTCCAATGCCATCCTTGAACACGGCTGTGGCATCATCATAAGTATATGATGGTGATGGGAGGAGAAGGAGAAGATGGCGGCACGACGCAGCACACGCGGCCGCTCCGAAATGATATCGTATTTGTAAGGAGGTACCGTGCACAATCCTGATTTGATGGAGACAGTTGTGAGAAGCACGGAAGAACATCTGGAGAAACTTCTGAAATGCCTGCTTCGCTGCCACTGCTACTGTGCGATCGAGAATCTCCGGAAGGGAAGGCCCCGAATCCTTGGCTTTGCCTATTGCCTGTTGCCGAGGCCGGGGTCGAAGCACTCGGCAGAGAAGGTGCTCGGTGCTCGGTGTCGGAGGGCTGGTCGGAGGCTTGAGGTTTTCGGACGGACTCAAGAGCCGGCTGTGGTCGGGTGCTTCCAGGATGCTGCATCGGCAAGTTTGCGGCGCTGGAAGCTCATGACAGGGAGAGTTTCTCCCTTCTACCATCTGTGTGAGATGATGAGACTTTCGAGAGACTTTGAGACTTTTTTTATAACGTGCCCATGGTCCATTCTTATCAAATTATGGTATTGCTTTGCACTGTTGTAACTATATATTATAATTATGTGGTTTTTGTCAGTTTTTTTAGTCTTGATTTGTCTTGTGTTTCTGTGATATCATTCTGGGGGAACATTGTATCATTTCTTAATGCATGCATTACTAAGTGACAATAAAAGAGGACTGCGTGTCCTCATAATCTAAACTAATCTAATCTAAAATATATATATATATTTTGCGTGACTGTATGCTTGCTTGTTATCTTGAATTGCTGCGTGTGCCTTGTGCTGTGTTGTGCTGTGAATGTTTTGCATTTCATTCGGCTGTATTCAGGTAGTGTTGAATGATCATTAAACTTGGACTACCTTTTTAACTTCATTTTCAGCTGACTCTTTTGTAGGGGTTTTGGCATGCAAATGCTGTACACATCGCCAATCAAGTTGTAGTTGTCTTAGCTAATCACAGCCCTACATACAAGCACAATGTGGCAGGTTGGTTGTTGTATTTCACATTATGAATGTCATTCCCACAGGACTGACCTTTTCTCCAGTATAAGTTCTTAGTTGGATATCTGAAGGCTTGGAAATGTCGTTCAAACTTATTTTGTTGAATTATGGAAACAGCTGAGCCAGTGTCCAATTTCATTTCATTTCATTCGCCATTCACTTCTGGTGTAAGCCATATTGCTCGTCTCTTGCTAGTTTTCATATTGTAAATCTCAAGACTATTCAGCCCTGTGTCACTTCCATCATTTTCAGATTTTTCATCAACAACATGCTGATCAGTGCTCTTTTTGAAATGGCAACTTGACTTTTTAGCTTTTTCTCTTCCCTGTGCAGTCCTTGTACTTTTGTCTGACGTACTCTTTGTATGTGTCCTACTTTGTACAGTCTCTGCAGTTTCGCCTTAGAGGAGTTAAACTTCTAAGCAAATTGTATACTTTCCACCTATTGCAGCCAGTAATAGTGGCACTCATTTTTCATCAGCTATTCCATTTGTTTCAAAATACTGCTCAATTTGTTCAGTATATGTCATCCAGTTATCTGTTATGCAATCAGATGTGTCTATCTTTCTAAATTGAGCCAGACATCTCTGCTTTTTTTATTTATTATTAGTATCACCCAGTACTCACTGCTTATGAACCAGTGGCCGTATTTCTTCTATTTTCCGCCGTTAAAAAAAACTTAAATGTCTCTCTCCCCTTCTGAAGAGAATGTGCTGCACTTCAACAGGTAGGTAGATATCCCAGATTCATTTTAAAACTTTCTTATCACCACTGTTATGTTTTGTAGCTCCAGAAACTAATAGAAAGGAAAACACATGTAATGCCCTTGTTAAGGTTTCTACTGCTATGCTGCAGATGTTTCATTTTAGTAGTTTTCAGCAAAAGCAGTGTGTTCTGCTGGTAGAATGTTTAGTTTTCGGCTAAAGATGAGGAGTCATGTTGTTCAGCCTGGGAGTGTTGTGTCGGCCAATCAGGATGGTGGGATCAGGACAATATTCTATAGAAAGAGCGGGGCAGAGAGAGGTTTCTGAAGGACAGTTGTCTGGTTTTGGCTCTTTTGGCAGAGCTGCAGAGCAGGGCAGAAGGGAAGATGCCACAGACTGCTGTTGGAAGGAGAGTACCCATTGCAAGCAGTGTTTTGTGCAGATGAATGGATGCACGGAGGAGAGAAATAGCCAGTTTGATTGAGATGGTTTTCTAGGGGTTTTCAAAAATGTAGCAGGTGTTTTCACACAGACCATGGGTGCAGTGCGTGAATAAGAGATACACCCTCAATACTCCAGTACGAGTTCCAGTGGTTAAGTGCACATTTGACTGGTTTAACTGTAATGGGCCTTTTAATTTATTTTTTTCCTATTGATTGTTCGATAAAGCTGAAATTGGCAAATATACATTCTTTATAATTTCATGCAGTGTACAATCTGTTGTTTGTTGCCGACCTATAATTGTGTAAGGGCAGTAATTGCACAACAAGTTGCTCAAATTTTCCTGTTTGGTTGAACCCCAAATCATACTGACCCTAGACGTATATTGTTTATAAAGGCAGTCTTCTCACCACTGGGTCCCGTGGCTGTTAGCCAAGTTTGCATCTGAGCTGTTACGTACCCCGTAACTGGGTTGCCAAACCAGCAGAAATGGATCACTCAGTTGGAGTCTGGAGTACTAGAACTAAGAAAGTTTTATTAAAGAAACAAGCAACACAGTAATCGAAAGGATAATAAATGCAACAGTTCAGTGATGATAAACACACATGTGCACAGAATTAAGATAACAGCATCAATCAAGCTCTATCGTTGTCTAGGGGGT
Organism: Mobula hypostoma; assembly: GCF_963921235.1. Lineage (NCBI taxonomy): Eukaryota > Metazoa > Chordata > Chondrichthyes > Myliobatiformes > Myliobatidae > Mobula > Mobula hypostoma. The sequence continues at coordinate 26,048,671 of NC_086116.1, forward strand.
AAATGACCAAATTTCAAAATGACTCAAAGTTCAGTCCAGTTCAGTTCGCAGTAATCGTTGCCATGGCGAGGGACAACGTGGGGGGAGAGAGAGATAGAATAGGAACAACTGATCATTCAGACACGGCTTCACTCACAGACCGGCGAGATGGCTCACAAACAGCTTTTGGGCGGGTCCTTGGTGATGTCACCTGAGGTCACCGACTGTGACCCCTCCTCCAGATGCGGTCGATCCTCTGCAGTGAACCCGGCACCCAGGCAAGGGCGGACACACAGCGGGTTCCCGCTGCTCTTACCTTTCCACCCTTGTCGTTGTCTGGCACTTCTCACCCACTCGTGAGAGGCGCACCGCTTCCAGGGTCTCGTTACCTCGGGTGGCGTGTGTCCCTGTCTTAGCGAACCTGTCCCTTTTTATCCCCCTGCTGGGGTATCGCCTGTCCATCACTTCAAACAGTTCAGGGTTCAAAGGGGGGAGCCACTCCAGACAGCTCTCTCTCCCCCGTCCCTTCATTACACATCTCCAGACGCTGCTCCATTGTTCCTTATCTCTCCTTCCCCTGAGGGCAGGTGGCAGACCAACTGCTGATGCCACTGATGCTAGCCCAGGCCAGCAAACATCTTAATTTTATGTGTATTCTCGTAACACTTCCCCCCTTTTAAGGATTTTTACCGGGAGGTAAAAATTACAAACATGACTACATTATTGGATACACACAGAAATATGCATCTTTATCAGTTATTTGGCTAATACAGAGAATTTGAAGCTGTCAACACCTTGACAGACAGTCATCACATTTTCTGTTCCTTTTACACGTGTTATTAATAATCCCTGAGACCAGGCTCCAACTCAGCAAACTTCATAGTGGCCAAAAACACTGATGAATTGCGACCAATGTAACCTCTCATTTGGTTTTGTCCCGGACCACAATAACAAGGGTCGTCCCATTCCGACTCAATTTTCTCTCGCAAGGGCTTAGTAGGAGGGGGACGGGTATTGACCGCAGAGTTATTGCAAAACTTCCTGCAGTACCCCACCATCTCCAAGAGCCTTCTGAGGGCCCTCTTGTCTGTCGGGGTTGGGAGGTCAGCGATAGCCTGCACTGTAGCTTGCATCGCTGCCAGCTGCCCCTGTGTCACCACAATTCCCAGGTAAGTGACCCTCGTGTGGCCGAATTCATTTTTTTCAAGGTTCACTATCAAACTGGCTTCAGACAGCCGTGTTAAATTGCCAATACACACCTCTGTGTTCATCAGCCCTTTAGTCACTGAATTACTCGAAAAATATGGGTGTTGTTTACTTGGCCGCCCTATTGTAACCACAATCACCCAACGTCCCAGTTCTTTGCATTTCCTCGGGACAATCAAACACATAGGTGCGAGTCGTTTAATTACTCCTTCTAAAGATTCGCTTTGTTCGGGGATTAAGGGAGAGACCTTATCAGTAGACCTGGCCAAAACAATAGCCTTCTCTCATCTGACCGATCCCATCCTAATCTTTTCAAAATGGTTCTTTTCTCTTATCAGGGGGCCCCTAGCTTCATTGATTTCCACGCTAACACCGACTAGGTTTGTTAGCATATCAAAAGCCGGTGACCGTCTCAGTTCGCGTCGGTCATGATCAATAACATTTTTCCCCCTGGGCAGCCGGTAAATCTCTTTCATGATTCCACCCACTGTTTCCTCCAGCACCGCAAAATGTCCACCGGGGGGTACCTCGTGGGCCATGTTAAAAACCTCATCCCCATAATTCTTTTGCACCACCCCCCATTCCTCATCTGCGGATACTGTACTTGATTTACCTTTCTTCCTTAGCACTTCCTCCTCCGCACAATAGCTTGTCAAGGCTGTGTCAGAGAGAGCGGTCTCGGCAAAAACCATCAGCCCCTCATCTCGCTCCTGCGTCTGCACAAATTCTTTCCTGGCTACTGCTACGTCCGTCCTAGCTCCCTCACTACCTCTTATCTCACTACACCCTGTCTCATACAAGGTTGGCAGAAACGTTTCAGCCAAATTTACCACCACAGCTAAATTCACTACCGCAGCCCTATGATGAACCTGTGAGTCCATGGGCGGGGCCTCCATGCTGGCAGGCTGACCTGTCAATCTCACGACTGGGAACACGATTCCTCCGGCGATGTCATTACCGAGCAAGACTTCCACGTCTTTCATCGGTAATTCGGACCTCACCCCGATCGTGACTAGTCCAGAGATCAGGTTGCTCTGTAAGTGTATCTGGTGCAAAGGGACTGACTCTGTCCCTTCCCCAACACCTTTGACCTCTACCTCCCCAGTCTGGGTCTCTGAGCTAAACTCTAATACACTCCTCAGTATTAGTGACTGACACGCTCCCGTGTCTCTCCAGATCCGCACTGGAACTGGTTTTAACCCCTCCTTCACTGACACCAGTCCGGCCGAGATAAACCTCTCGCGCCCTTCCTGGATTTTTTCAGACCTGTCCTTCCCTAGCGGTTCGCTTAACAGCTCAATACAGCCATTCAAAATTTCCGCTTTTCCTTTCCCCGTCTCCTTCCTTGGGGCAAAGCACCTGGACGCAAAGTGTCCGACTTTCCCACAATTATAACAGACGACCCCAGGAGACTTCCTACCAGACTGCTCCCGGTCTACCTTATCCTTCTCACTAGTCCCCGGCTTACTTTCTGACTTTTCCGGCGGACTCTCCCCTCCGTTCTGACTACCCTTCTGGTAGCCTTTACTGGGGGCAAACTTCATTTTATGCGTCAACGCATACTCATCCGCTAACTTAGCAGTTGCGGCTAACGTGGCTGCCTCTTTCTCATCGAGGTAGGGTCTCATACCCTCAGGGACACAACCTTTAAACTGCTCAATCAGAATCAGCTGCAGCAGTCTGTCATAATCCCCCTCTACCCCTTTCGAGGCGCACCAACGCTCACAATATGTTTGCATCTCACGAGCAAACTCCAAATATGTGCGGTCCCACCGCTTCCTCGCATTCCGGAACCTCTGCCGGTATGCCTCCGGGACCAACTCATAAATCCTGAGGATGGCCTCTTTCACCACCTCATACCTCTGGGCATCTTCCGCGGACAAAGCGGAGTAAGCTTCTTGGACTTTCCCTTTCAGTACACTCTGAAGTAAAACAACCCACTTATCCCTCGGCCAGTCCTGACTTATAGCCACTTTTTCGAAATGGAGAAAGTACCGATCCACGTCGGTATCGTCAAATGGGGGAACCAGCCTTACCTCCTGGGTCGCCCGGAACCCTCCACCTTGGTTCGGCATGAGCCCCTGCTCGGCCCTTATCTTTAACTTCTCCAGCTCAAATTCCCTTTCCCTCTGTTTCTCCTCTCTCTCCAACTGTCTGTCCCTCTCTCTCTCTTCTCTCTCCACCTGTCTTTCTCTCTCTTGCCTTTCTACCTCTTTCTCTTTCTCCAGCCTTTCTAACTCTCTCTCCTTCCTTTCTAACTGTCTCTCCTGCCTTTCTAACTGCTTCTCTTCGTGTTCTAACTGCCGTACCCCGAACTCGTGCTCGAGTCTCAGTTTTTCAAGCTGTACCTTGTACCGCGTCTCCAGCAGGTTTTTCAATAGACACCTCCCCCAGCTCACCTTGGGGAAACACACCTTTAGATACATAGTGCTCTACAATAGCTCTGTGTATCTCCTCTCTCCTCATTGTCGACTTCACCTTAGCAAGATTCACCCGTTTGGCCACAGCTATCAATTCCGATTTCCTGGCATCCTCTAATGCCTCCAAGGTCGGCGCCTTTATAAATTCCTCAACCTCCATTTCTGCTGTTTGTCTTTTCTTTCTTTCGGGAATTTTAACCCAATCAATTTACTCCGTCCCAAATTTAGCGTTCAAAATCCCGGACGAGAACCCCACTTATGTTACGTACCCCGTAACTGGGTTGCCAAACCAGCAGAAATGGATCACTCAGTTGGAGTCTGGAGTACTAGAACTAAGAAAGTTTTATTAAAGAAACAAGCAACACAGTAATCGAAAGGATAATAAATGCAACAGTTCAGTGATGATAAACACACATGTGCACAGAATTAAGATAACAGCATCAATCAAGCTCTATCGTTGTCTAGGGGGTAAATGACCAAATTTCAAAATGACTCAAAGTTCAGTCCAGTTCAGTTCGCAGTAATCGTTGCCATGGCGAGGGACAACGTGGGGGGAGAGAGAGATAGAATAGGAACAACTGATCATTCAGAACACTGCTTCACTCACAAACCAGCGAGATGGCTCACAAACAGCTTTCGGGCAGGTCCTTGCTGATGTCACCTGAGGTCACCGACTGTGACCCCTCCTCCAGATGCGGTCGATCCTCTGCAGTGAACCCGGCACCCAGGCAAGGGCGGACACACACCGGGTTCCCGCTGATCGTACCTTTCCACCCTTGTCGTTGTCTGGTGCTTCTCACCCACTCGTGAGAGGCGCACCGCTTCCAGGGTCTCGTTACCTCGGGTGGCGTGTGTCCCTGTCTTAGCGAACCTGTCCCTTTTTATCCCCCTGCTGGGGTATCGCCTGTCCATCACTTCAAACAGTTCAGGGTTCAAAGGGGGGAGCCACTCCAGACAGCTCTCTCTCCCCCGTCCCTTCATTACACATCTCCAGACGCTGCTCCATTGTTCCTTATCTCTCCTTCCCCTGAGGGCAGGTGGCAGACCAACTGCTGATGCCACTGATGCTAGCCCAGGCCAGCAAACATCTTAATTTTATGTGTATTCTCGTAACAGAGCCCAGTGGGAGGGCTACACGCAGGGGTTAAGGTATTTGCACCACCTTTTTTTTCTTTCCTTTTGTTTAGTGAGGCGCTCACATATGATGTGATGGTGTAATGATGTCCTGTATGCCATTGTTGTGTACTGTTCAGCTCCAGCAGGTCTTCAAATAGACAGAAATAAACCACAACAAATTGAGAGTGGATCACATTACTAATGTTTTATTATTTTACTTGCAAGAGGAAACTACCTCCAAACATTATGCTGGAGAACAGCTTCCGATCTTATGTTTCAACCAAAGCATTTTTATGTTCTTTATTAAATGAGAACAGTAATCATGATGCTCCGTTACATTCCTCCATTACCTTTATCTTATCTTGTTCTGACATTTGCTCTTTTGAAGCCCCATCCCGTTACCTTCAGTTGTTAAAGCATCTTCTCCAGTCATAAAACAAATCAGCTGTCATATATAAAAAAAACTTCCTCCCGTAAAACACACAGACATGTGTAAGTTTTCCCATACAACCCAGCAAAACTCCTGGAGTTTTATAGACTCCATCTTGTTCACATTACATGTTACCAAAGTTACAAATTCATGAGGAATTTTGGATTACAGATATATTTCAAAGGTTTCAATAGGTACATTTAATGTCAGAGAAATGTATGCAATATACATCCTGAATTTGCTTTTCTTCGCAACCATCCATGAAAACAGAGGAGTGCCCCAAAGGGTGAATGACAGTTAAATGTTGAAATGTCGACTGTGCTTCTTCCTATGGATGCTGTCTGGCCTGCTGTGTTCCACCAACATTTTGTGTGCGTTGCTTTCATATCTTCCAGCTGGGTCTCTCCGGTGACTTTCTTCACATTACAACACATGGCATAAAAAAAAGATTGGGAACCCTTGCTTTAGCAGGAGGAAGGATGGAAGGAGGAAGTAAGTACTGGGCCTACTTGACAAGGACCTGTGGCTAGGGCAGTAATAAGCTAAGGTGGTATTTCATGAAGGGGGAGCACACACAAATGTTCGGCTGTAGATAACTCAGAGACAACTTTTAACGGCTCAGCTGATTGTACGTGGAGAAGACAAAGGAAATCACCTCACAGATGACCTCATTTGGTCCTTTAATATTACCTCCCTGGACAAGAAGGCACAGCAGCGCTTCCACTTCGTAAAGATTGAGGCAAGCAAGGCTCCCACCATCTTAACTGCGTTTTCCAGGAGCACTATTGAGAGCGTTCTGATGTTGCACCTCCATCTGGTATGGGAGCAGTTGAGCATTGAACCAGAAGTCCTTACAAATAGTCATAGTCATAGTCATACTTTATTGATCCTGGGGGAAATTGATTTTCGTTACAGTTGCACCATAAATAATAAATAGTAATAGAACCATAAATAGTTAAATAGTAATATGTAAATTATGCCAGTAAATTATGAAATAAGCCCAGGACCAGCCTATTGGCTCAGGGTGTCTGACCCTCCAAGGGAGAAGTTGTAAAGTTTGTTGGCTACAGGCAGGAATGACTTCCTGTGACGTTCTGTGCTGCATCTCGGTGGAATGAGTCTCTGGCTGAATGTACTCCTGTGCCCAGCCAGTACATTATGTAGTGGATGGGAGGCATTGACCAAGATGGCATGCAACTTAGACAGCATCCTCTTTTCAGACACCACCGTCAGAGAGTCCAGTTCCATCCTCACAACATCACTGGCCTCACGAATGAGTTTGTTGATTCTGTTGGTGTCTACTACCCTCAGCCTGCTGCCCCAGCACACAACAGCAAACATGATAGCACTGGCCACCACAGACTCGTAGAACATCCTCAGCATCGTCCGGCAGATGTTAAAGGATCTCAGGCTCCTCAGGAAATAGAGACGGCCCTGACCCTTCTTGTAGACAGCCACAGTGTTCTTTGACCAGTCCAGTTTATTGTCAATTCGTATCCCCAGGTATTTGTAATCCTCCAACATGTCCACACTGACCCCCCGGATGGAAACAGGGGTCACCGGTACCTTAGCTCTCCTCAGGTCTACCACCAGCTCCTTAGTCTTTTTCACATTAAGCTGCAGATAATTCTGCTCACACCATGTGACAAAGTTTCCTACCGTAGCCCTGTACTCAGCCTCATCTCCCTTGCTGATGCATCCAACTATGGCAGAGTCATCGGAAAACTTCTGAAGATGACAAGACTCTGTGCAGTAGTTGAAGTCCGAGGTGTAAATGGTGAAGAGAAAGGGAGACAAGACAGTCCCCTGTGGAGCCCCAGTGCTGCTGATCACTCTGTCGGACACGCAGTGTTGCAAGCACACGTACTGTGGTCTGCCAGTCAGGTAATCAAGAATCCATGACACCAGGGGAGCATCCACCTGCATCGCTGTCAGCTTCTCCCCCAGCAGAGCAGGGCGGATGGTGTTGAACGCACTGGAGAAGTCAAAAAATATGACCCTCACAGTGCTCGCTGGCTTGTCCAGGTGGGCGTAGACGATGGCATCCTCAACTCCTAGTCGGGGCTGGTAGGCGAACTGGAGGGGATCTAAGTGTGGCCTGACCACAGGCCGGAGCAGCTCCAGAACAAGTCTCTCCAGGGTCTTCATGATGTGGGAGGTCAATGCCACCGGTCTGTGGTCATTGAGGCCGCTGGGGCGCTGTGTCTTCAGCACAGGGACGAGGCAGGACGTCTTCCACAGCACAGGAACCGTCCGGAGCCTCAGGCTCAGGTTGAAGACATGGCGAAGTACTCCACAAAGCTGAGGGTCACAGGCTTTGAGCACCCTGGTATTGATACCACCCGGTCCTGCAGCCTTGCTTGGGTTGAGACGTTTCAGCTGTCTTCTCACCTGTTCAGCTGTGAATCCCACCGTGGTGGTGTCATGTGGGGAAGGGGTATAGTCATGAGAGCAGGGTGGGGGACTGTGGGGAGGGGTAGGAGGGGAGAGTGGTATATGTGTTGGTTGGGGGCTGACAACAGATGGTTCATGTGTGGGATGGGCAGGGGGAACCTGAGAAATGACCGTGAGAACAGCTGAGAGGATCATAGGGGTCTCCCTACCATCCATCAGGGACATCTATCAGCAGCACTGCATACACTGGACCAGCAGTATCATTAAGGATCCCACCCGCCCATCCAGCATCCTCTTTGACTTTCTACCATCAGGCAAGAGATTGCAATGGACAAAAACCGAAACAGTCAGAATGAAAAACAGTTTTCTCCCCCAGGCCATTAAGCTTCTGAACACCCGGCCGTATCGTATTCGAAGCCTCACTAGTTAATCTGTTCCATACCTTATAATATTTAATATTATTGGACTTCAGTTTGTTATTTATGTGTGATTCATTGGTAGATTTTATCCTTACCTTCATAAGTTATCGTGTATTATGTACTACTGTGCTTTACACCCTGGTTTGGAGAAATATTGTCTTGTTTCTATATATATTATATGGTTATGTACATTATATACATGTATATAGCTAAATGACAATAAACTTGACTGCAATTGACTTGACTTGAAAGGTCTGATGGTGTGCAGCAGAAAATGGTGCGGTTACCAGAACTATAACTGATCCCTTAAGATCCTGATCAACTCCTAGTCTCTCTCTATAGAAGTTCAGCATCCATCCATCTGCCAATGCACAGTGTGGAAGAACGGAATCACTGGACCTGGTAAAAAGGCAGATTCTGAACTGTTCTGGTTAAAATCAGATACAGATGGAATTGAGATGTCCTTTCGTTTTCTGGGTTTGGTGTTTTCGTAGTGAAGTTGGAGCTTGGTCTATCGGCCAGGCTAGACTGAAGGATGGCAGTGGTCTGTGTGTGTTGACAGAAGCCAGGCTCCTGGTGCATTGGGAGTGGGAGGGTTGAGGCTCACGTAATGAGTTATGTTGCAGGACCAGGGACAGCTGGGACGCAATGACGTAGGCTGATGATCCACTCATAGCAGCTTCAGGGGACACACAGCCGACTTGCACATTCACAACGCTTAGGTCCAGCAAAAATAAACCCTGTCAACAGGAGAGCCCTTTGAATTAATGGCCTGATTAAAGGCGAATCAGTGGACTGGGGCAGGATTTAAAAAAAAAGAGAGTCATAGCAGGAAGCTGGTCACAGATATTCATGAAGCACTAATGTGATCTCAAGCAAGCTTAAGACAAAATTAGAAATGCTGGAAGAGCTCAGCCATTGGATAGCTCTGTTGTTTCTTTGTCCCTCAGCAGTCATTTACCTGACAGTTTCAAAGATTAAATGCTCCTGAGAGAACACTTTTTTTTTAAATTATGGGCTGCAGGTTATTGAGTTGATTACACAATATTCTTATTGTGTAAGAATACACAATAACCATACTTCTGGTACCCTCCTGCCGATAACCAAGACCATGAAATAAGGTACAGTTAGAAGATGGTTTCTTGACGCTGCAATGAAACTTAAAATCTCTGAGCTGGCTAGTTTATTTGAATTCCCATTTGACCAAAACCACTCAGTAAGTAAAATGATTGATTCTTTCAACAATAACTTGACAGATATATTAAACACTGTGTCACCAGTTAGGGTTAGAAAGAAATTACCTTGTGAAATGTCACCACGGTTAAACAATTCTGTCTGCAAACACAAGAAATCATTGGGAGTGAGTTTTCAGCAGGAGTCTTTGATAGGGCAGCAGCACAGATGCAGTAGAAACGTCCCACGCAGATCCGGAGCGGAGCTTGAAAAAGCAGCCAATTTTCAGCAGCAGTTCAAATCTGTGTTGTTGGCCAGAAAGAACTACAAGCTACAAATCAGTGAACAAGAATGAGGCCAGGGCACTGGAAACGCACAAAACAAAGTCTTTGTTCTTGCCATGTGGGTGGCAGGAACGGAAGCAGCCATTTTGTGACTGTCCTTGCAGCTGCCATTTTTGTGAACTGTTTGCTTTACCGATGCTAGCTCCAGGATAAGTTAATCAAAACAGCTTGATCACAAGGAGTTTCTGCTAATGACTGGCTAAATCTGACCGTACTCTGATAAGAAGCTGTTTATTATGTAAAATGGAAGGTTTGCAGAAGGAACATCCTATGATCTGGTCATCTGGGCCCAGTGTTTGGCTGACTGAGACTTTGATTGGAGTACTGCACAGACACAGTAGAAGCACTCCTGCGCAAGGCCGGTGAAGTGTTTTAAAAGGCAGGAATATTTTTCAATAGGAGGGTTTGTTTGGAGTGCTGTGCAGATGCAGTAGAAGCATTCCCGCGCAGGACCGGCGAAGAGCTTTAAAAAGCAGGAATTTTTCTCAGCAGGAGGCTTTGATTGGAGTACTGCACTGATGCTGTGAAAGTGTTCCCGCGCAATTCCAGCAAGGAGCTTTAAAAACTGAGTATCTATAAAAGAAGGGTACTATCTAGCGGAGAGGTCATTATGGGAGCGGTCATTGTGGGAGTGGTCTGAGTCAGAGTGGCAAGGCTTTGGTGAGAACAGGTGGAGTTAAGCTAAGTAGGAAAGTCCATTCCTTGTTTCTTATTTAACACTTCAGAAAATAGGGAGTGTGTCTGCAGAGCCAGTGTTCTGTTCTGGGTGTCAGATCTGGGATTTCTGGGAGACTACCAGCCTCCCCGATGGACACATCTGCACCAGGTGCATCGAGATGCAGCTCCTTAGCAACTGTGTTAAGGAACTGGAGCTGCAGCTTAATAACTTTAGGCTTGTTAGGAAGGTATAGAGGTGATAGACAGGAATAGACAGGAGTGACAGGGAGGTACTCACCCCAAAGCAGCAGGAGACAGATAAATGGGTGATTGTCAGGACAGGGAAGAGAGAACATCAGATAGTGGAAAGTACCCCTGTGGCTGTTTCCTCTACAATAAGTACTCCATTTTGAGTACTGTTGGTGGGGGAACGATCTACCTGGGGGAAGCGACAGTGACCATACCTGCGACACCGAGTCCGGCCCTGTGGCTCAGAGGGGTACAGACCTGTAGGGGATGCCAGCAGTAATAGGGGATTCTATAGTTATGGGGACACATAGGCCATTCTGTGGATGTGAAAAGGAAGCACAGATGTCAGCTTGCCTCTTAGGTGCCAGGATCCATGATGTTTCTGAACGTGTCTATAATATCTTAAAAGGGGAGGGTATGGAAGAAAATTAAGAAGAAAATTAAATTTTGACTTAACTTTTGTTGTCAAGCTTGACAAGATTGGGCTCATGAGAGTGACAGGATATTATTTTACCTTTTATATGTATTGTTATCGATATAGATATTTGAGATAATTCTCCTCTTGTTTGTACTTTTTTTCAAAAATTAATAAAAAGATTGATAAAGAAAGAAAGAGAGTGACAGGATAAGACACAGATACTGCCCTGCTTGCACTAGCTGACAGAGACTAACAACAGATCATGCCAGAAATGAGGTATTGTTAACCCTTGTCAGAGACTGCCTGGCTAACAGAGGAACTGAATGTTGACCGAGCGGAAACATTTGTGAACTCGCTGACACCTAACAAATGCTTCTTGAAATCGCTGTTTGGCTGTTGGCTATTGCCCAAAATTTACTGTATAAATTTAACGTGTCACCTGACGTTGGTGGAGTTGTAATGCAATGGCTCCTGTGATAACACATTAAAGAATTAACCTTATACTGAGGTCTGTGTTTATTTCTGTTTGATGACAGGGTAAATGCTCTTCCAGTAAAACAGGGTAGATTTTTTGAAAGAGGGTGAGCAGCCAGAAGTTGTGCTACATATTGATACCAACGACATAGGTACGAACAGGGAGGAGGTCCTGAAAATAGAATACAGGGAACTAAGGAAGGAAATTGAGAAGCAGGACTTCAAGGGTAGTAATCTCAGGATTGCTGCATGTGCCACGCGACAGGGAGGATAGAAATAGAATGAGGTGGCAGATAAATGCATGGCTGAAGAATTGGAGCTGGGGGCAGGATTCAGATTTTTGGATCATTGGGACCTCTTCTGGGGCAAGTGTGACCTGTACAAAAGGAACAGGTTGCACTTGAATCTGAGGGGGACCAATATCTTTGAGGGCAGGTTTGTTAGAGCTGTTGAGAATGGTTTAAACTAATATGGCCGGGGGATAGGAACCAGTCTGATAGAGCTGAGGATGAGTCAGCAGGTTTACAAGTAGACAATGGGTATAATATGAACGTAAGGAAGGACAAGCCAATGATTAGCTACAAATGCAGATAGAGCAAAGAGATAAATTGTACCACAGAGGCAAAATTCAAAAGAATGCAGCACTGAAGGTGCTGAATTTAAAAGCACGTAGTATTTGGAATAAGATGGATGAACTCATGGCACAATTAGCGAATGATAAGTATGATGTTGTGCATATAACTGAGTCCTGGCTGAAAGAAGGTCATAGTTGGCAGCTTAATATCAATGAATATACTTTTGTATCAAAAGGACAGGCAGGAAAGCATAGGTGTTTGTGGCTCTGTTGGTAAGAGATGCAATTACATTTTTGGAAAGAGGTGACATAGGGTCAAAGAATGTTGAATCTTGTGCGTGGAGTTAAGAAACTGCAAGGGTAAAAAACACCATTATGGGAATCATATATAGGCCTCCAAATAGTAGCCAAGATGTGGGGTTGGGATTGCAAAGGGAGCTGGGAAGGGCATGTAATAAGGGTAATATCACAATTGTAATGGGGGACTTCAACATGCAAGGCGATTAGGAAAATCAGGTTGGTGAGTTTCTTAAAAGCCTACAAAATGGTCTTTTAGAGTGGCCAGAACTGGAGCCTACTCTGGAAAGGCTATCTTAGACTTGTTTTTTGTGTAATAATCCAGATTTTATTAGGGATCTTAAGGTAAAGGAACTCCAAGGAGCCAGTGATCATAAAATGGTTGAATACTAAAATTTGAGTGGGAGAAGCATAAGTCAGATGTATCATCATTGCAAGGGAATAAAAGGAATTACAGAGGCACGAGAGAGGAGCTTGCCCAGGTAGTCCTGTGGAGGATACTGGTGGGGATGACGGCAAAGCAGAGGTGGCTGAATTTTCTAGAATAGTACATAAGGCACAGGGTAGATATGTCCCTCAGAGGAAGATGTTCTCAAATGGCAGGGGTGACAAGGGAAGTTAAGGACTGCATAAAAACTGAGGAAAGGGCATATAAGGTAGCAGAAGTGAATGGGAAGTTGGATGATTGCGAAGCTTTTAAAATCCAACAAAAGGCAATGAAAAATGTTATAAGAAGGGAAAAGATGAAATATGAGAGCAAACTAGCCAATAATATAAAGCTGGATACCAGAAGTTTTGTCTGTTATATAAAGAGCAAAAGGGAAGTGAGACTTGATATTGGACCACTGGAAAATGATGCTGGTGAGGTAGTAATGAGGAATCATCATCATCAGTTTGCCCAGTTTGAGCATTGACTGCCATGGCCCACACACGCCTGTTTCGGGTCAAGTGAATCAATTCATTGATATTCATTTCCAGTTCTCTGGCTGCTGTCTCCATCATCATTTGTCTTTGTCTTCCTCTTGCTTTCTTCCCTTCAATTTTTTACATAATTACCATGCATTCTAACTCCTCTTTCCTAATCACATGCCCAATGAAGTTGTGTTACCTTTTCATGATCTCATACATTATTTCTCTTTTTGTTTTTGCTCTGTTCATGACATCCTCATTAGATATTTGTTTCGTCCATGATATTCTTTGCATCCTTCTCAAAAACCACATCTCTGCTGCTTCAATTCATTTCTTCATGTTACTAGGCATTGCCCAACATTCTGAGTCATATAACATAACTGGATAAATGTACCATTTCAGTACTCTGAGGCAGGTTGTCATGCCTAGTTTAGTATTGGTCAGTATACTCTTCATTCTCGTAAAGGTGTCTTTTGCCATCCCTATTCTTCTTTTGATGTCCATGTCGCACCTGCCATCTGATGTCACCCAGCTTCCTAAGTAGCCAAAGTTCTGTACTGGTTTTATGTCTTCCTTGTTTATTCTCAGCCTGCAGATAGGATTCTCCTTCTTTTTGGATATCACCATACATTCTGTCTTTTTGCAATTGATAGATAGACCCATCAATAATTTCAGATGTGCAGATGAAACTATGTTAATTGCAAGTACGGAGGAAGAACTACAAAACTAAATTGATATAGTTGTTGAAGAAAGTGCAAAAATGGGTCTATCTATCAATTGCAAAAAGACAGAATGTATGGTGATATCCAAAAATAGGGAATGATTGTTGAACTTCATGGGTACTTTGTATCTGAATTTACTGTGAAAGATATTAGCAGTGAGCCAGAGGTCCATGAATATCAGGGAGCAGGAGTGAGTGCCATTGCTATTACAAAGGGAGAAGTGCTAGGCAAACTCAAAGGTCTTAAGTCACCAGGACCAGATGAACTTCATCCAGGAGTTCTGGAAGAGGTTGCTGAAGAGATAGCAGATGCATTGATTATGATCGTCCAAGAATCACTTGATTCTGGCATGGTCCTTCAGGAATGGAAGATTGCAAATGTCAGTCCACTATTTAAGAAGTGAGGAAGGCAAAAGAGAGGAAATTATAAGCCAATTAGCCTAATCTCAGTGGTTGGGAAAGTGTTGGAATCTATTATTAAAGATGAGGTTTTGGGGTACTTGGAAACGAATGACAAAGTAAGTCAAAGCCGGCATGGTTGCTGTCAAGGGAATTCTTGCCTGACAAATCTGTTAGAGTTTTTCAAGGAAGTAACAGGCAGGGAGAACAAAGAAGAGGCAGCGGATTTCATTTACTTGGATTTTCAGAAGGGATTTGATAAGGTGTCACACATGAGGCTGCTTAACAAGACAAAATCCTATGCAATTATAGGACTGACCAATACTGACATGGATAGAGAAATGGCTGACAGGCAGGAGACAGTGAGTGGGAATAAAAGGGGCTGTTTCTGGTTGGCTGCCAATGACTAGTGGTGTTCCTCAGGTGTCCATATTGGGACCACTGTTTTTCACATTGTTTGTCAATGATTTGGATAATGGAATTGATGTTTTTTGGAATCAACAAAATTATTTCCATTAGGGAGAGTATAGCCACAGATACTGGTAACCTCAACAGCTAACCTCGTAAAAAGACAGCAACTGTGAAAGTTTACAAGTATTTCTGATTCAGAACTCTAAGTTTAGAAGAAAAAGTAAACCATCTACTTGCTGCCTTGCTCCTATCCCTCTCATACTTTTTAAGGATTCTTTTAATAGTGTTTCCAATTCTGTTAGGAAAGTTATTAACACTTCCCTTGAAACTGGAAGTTTTTCCAGATGCCTTCAAAATCGTGACTGTCAAACCCCAGTTAGAAAGCCAAGCGTTAAGATGTCAGGTACTATCTAAATGCAGGCCTGCATCATCTCTTCCCTTTTTGGGCAAGATTCTTGAGAAAGTAATTTTCAACCAACTCAACCATTTTCTGAATGAAACAATATTCTAGAAAGGATTCAGTCAGGTTTTAGAGAGCATGAACTTGATTTCCACAGGTATGCGGATGATACACAATTAAATATCTCCATTGAGCCTACTGATGATAACACCCTATCTTTGAGTTCTGGTATGGCTCCAATAAACAAATGGATGAGCAATAATGTCCTAAAACTAAATGAAGATAAAACTGAAATAATTTTGTTTGGTCCCAAAGCCTAAAGAGATAACCTTTATAAAATTGGGAACTTGGTCCCCTTGAAAATCAAAAGTAACAACCCTGGGAGTTAGCCTTGATTCAGATTTGAATTTTAAATCCCACGTAAAGAAAGTGACCAGAGCAGCATTTTTACTTAAGAAATATCGCAAAGGTACATCCATTTCAGTTACTTAATGATGCTGAAAAACAAATTCACACCTTAATATTGAATAAACTAGATTACTGCAATGCTCTTTCTACTGACCTTCCAAAGCGATCTATTGACAAACTTCAACTCATTCAGAATGCTGCAGCTAGACTTTTAACTAAACTAGGATGAGGAAACATATCACTCCCATCCTCCAATGCTACTCTGCATTGGCTTCCTGTCTCTTTTAGCATTGATTTTGAAGTTCTATTGTACTTGCTTCTAAAGCTGTTAATGGTCTGGGACTGGTGTACATTACAGAATTGTTTTCATTTTATAGTTCTGCTCAAGCAATGATGTTCCCTTTGCTGGTCGCTTAAATTTAAACAATCAGCCTTGAAAGACGATTAGAAGGTCAGCTTTTTTAAACTGCGCTGCTGAACTGTGGAATTCCATACTTAAAACTATAAAGGATACAGACTCAGTTGACACTTTCAAATGCCAGATCAAAACCTATTTATTTTACATTGCTTTTAACGTCTTTTTGTCTTTTATTTTTATTTTTTATTTTATTTTCATGTTTGCACTTTAGCCCATTGTAAAGCACTTTGACCTACATCGTCTATATGAAAATGCTTTTTAAATAAGTTATTACTTTTATTTATTTTTTTCTCAGTTCAAGCTGCTAAAACCTGATGTATGGGCATAGCCAAGCACACTCATTTCTCAATTGCTAGGAACTTTTGTACTATTCTAGTAGTGTTTAGTATTGTAGCTTTCATGAGATTTACATAAATATTGCTGTGTAAATTTAATTGGTTAATATTATTGTGTAGTGACTTTGGGATGAGTTGTAGATACTACTATAGGGACAATGTATACCCTGTTCACAGAAACATAGAAACATAGAAAACCTATAGCACAATACAGGCCCTTTGGCCCACAAAGCTGTGTTGAACATGCCTTTAACTTAGAAATTACCTAGGCTTACCCATAGCCCTCTATTTTTCTAAGCTCCTCGTACCTATCCAGGAGTCTCTTAAAAGACCTAATCGTATCCACCTCCACAACCACCGCCGGCAGCCCATTCCATGAACTCAGCACTCTCTGCATTTAATAAAAAAAAACTTACCTCTGACATCTCCTCTGTACCTAATTTAAGCACCTTAAAACTATTCCCTCTCGTGCTAGCCATTTCAGCCCTGGGAAAAAGCCTCTGACTATCCACATGATCAATGCCTCTCATCATTTTGTACACCTGTCAGGTCACCTCTCATCCTCTGTCGCTCCGAGGAGAAAAGGCTGAGTTCACTCTACCTATTCTCATAAAGCATGCTCCCCAATCCAGGCAACATCCTCGTAAGTCTCTTCCGCACCCTTTCTATGGTTTCCATGTCCTTCCTGTAGTGAGGCAACCAGAATTGAGCACAGTACTCGAAGTGGGGTCTGACCAAGGTCGTATATAGCTGCAACATTACCTCTCAGCTCTTAAACTCAATCCCACAATTGATGAAGGCCAATGCACTATGTTGTCTTAACCACAGAGTCAACCTGCACAGCAGCTTTGAGTGTCCTATGACACCACTCAACTAGCTGGCATATCTTGCTCCTATATGCCCTCTTGCCACCATCTGAGATTCTGCCAACAATGGCTGCACCATCAGCAAATTACAGACGGTATTTGAGCTATGCCTAATTACACAGCTTTGAGTGTAGAGTGTTCACGTTCCATAATGTTTCAATCTCAATTTGCACTTTTAATTCAGCACATTTCTGGTGTTTTTCGCTTTAGAACTCTGCACGTTATGTGTGCTTGGGAGTTATATCTATTAAGTAGGCTGTTCTTGCTTGTTTATCCTGTAATATTATAATTGGATGGTAATTATGAATTGTCCTTTAATAATGGATCAACTGTAACATAATTTGTAGGACTCTGACTCTAAAACTGGATCTGGCTTATATTCATAAAAAGGTATGGTGTCTTTTCTAAGTTTGTATCTTAAAACAAGACTTTGTTGAATGATACAGGTTTCCCCCACCATCCGAAGGTAGAGCGTTCCTATGAAACAGTTTGTAAGCTGGAATGTCGTAAAGCGAAGAAGCAATTACCATTTATTTATATGGGAAAAATTTGTGAGCATTCGCAGACCCAAAAAATAACCTACAAAATCATGCCAAATAACACATAAAACCTAAAATAACAGTAACGTATAGTAAAAGCAGGAATGATATGATAAATACACAGCCTATATAAAGTAGAAATACTTCTCTACAACGACTGCCTGCACAGATCTCCGTAGCGAAAATCTCACGCAAGCGCTGTTGGCAGAAACACGGCACAAGCGCTCTTGGCAGAAAATCTCACGCAAGCGCCGTTGGCAAAAACTCTCTCTCCAGTAACTTTTAAACAATGAAGCTGCCAAATCATACCAAACAACACGTAAAAATACACAGCCGATATAAAGTAGAAATAATGTATGTACAGTGTAGTATCACTTACCGGAATTGGGACAGCGCTGAGCACACTGATGATGGTGTGTTAGGCTGAGTTGTCGGAGGTTGGGGTGGTGCAGTGGACCCTACCCTCTGGGCAGCGACCCGATACCAATCCGCGAAGCATGCAGGGGTACAGCGGTAGCCGAGGTGCATCCAGCACATCTTTAAGAAAAAAGCCGAAATAAACATGCTAATTGATTAGGTGCTGCCCGGCATGTAATTGTCGGCCCAGATCAGAGGCTGCAATTGCCTCTGATCTGGGCCGACATTTACATGCTGGGCGGCACCTAATTAATTAGCATGTTTATTTCGACTTTTTTCTTAAAGATGTGCTGGGTGCCTCCCGGCTACCGCTGCATTCTCCACAAATCGGTATCTGTCTGCGGCCTGGGGGTTGGGGTAGTGGGACACTGGGGTGTCATCTCATCGTCGATCAGGCAGCTCATCTTCTCCTATGACTGCCTGCCTCGATGTCGAAGGTCGAGGTTCGTTGTCTGCTATGGCTGATGTGGAAGGCTTGCTTGACTGCTGAGCCTCGCTCATTTTCTATCATACAGTTCTTTGCAAGCACTCAAACCATCCTGCAAATATGCCCTAAACCGACGTACACTTTCAAAATTAAAGTCGTACTTTATCATTGCAGCGAAAATCTCACGCTGGTGCTTTATGTTCAGTTCCTGGACGACTTCACCTTTGGTCCATTTGCTACTGTTTTCGGTTTCGATTGTTATCCTTTCCTCTTGCAATTGCATCAGCTCTTCATCTATCAGTTCTTGGTCATGGGATGCCAAAACCTCTTCAACATCATCTTCGTCAACTTCCACAAGCCAAACTCACTTTGTCCTTACTTCATTCACCACGATCAAAACGCTTAATTATGTCTAGTTTTACGCTAAGTGTAACACCCTTACGAGCTCTTTCAGGCTTTTCCGATACCTTAGAACTCACCTTGCTAATGGCTGCTCACAGGCACGTGTTTAAGCAATGCCGGCTAGAATGCCGTTCCGAATCCGGGGGGAGAGTGGCTGCTCGGGGCGCGCGTTGCCTTTTATCACGCGCTGATCTTTTTTTTCGCGCGCTCCCTTTTTTCGTAACAGTAAAAACACCTTCTGTTAGCGAAAACAGGTAACTAATGTAGGTCTTTTGTAGCAGTGAGGTTTCATAAAGCGAACGTTCGAAAAGCGGGGGACACCTGTATTTGCCATTTGATTGTACCTGTGTAGGAAATCAGGTTGAGCTAAACTGCTGCGGGATCCCATAACGTATTGGATTATTTCAGGCTTTTCTTGGCATTTTCTACTTTTATTATCTTATTATGTACTTTTGATAATTGTTTTATGTTAACCACCTGGTCCTGTATTGCTGCAAGGAATCGTTGTTTCTGGGAAGAGGTCTCCAGCTCTGAGCCAGGCGTTTGATGCTTCCTTGTAAATATCTAATCTGCTCAGATCATGGGGATGTCTTCTATGGAGGGTCATGTTCTTCCATTGGTTAATGTTTTCTTCGGTAGTGATAATTCCTTCGTTTTTCTGGATTGTGCTTCCATTTACATTTAGTGGTGTATATTTCTTGTCAGAATTGCATATGCTCATGTTGAGTGCTGAATCCTGTTTTTGTTGATGAAAGTATATCCTTAGAAGCTTTAACTGACTGTCAGGTAATTTTTTTATGACTTTTTTTCTTCCTCTTTTGTCCTTATTAGTGTTAATCTAAGTGTGTTCAAGTGTACAATGTTTTCTAAAAATTCTCATTTCAGTTCTTTATTTTTGTAAATTTTCCAGATTGGTTATAATTATTATTATGATTATTTGAAGAGTTAATTAGAAATCATGACCCAGGTGTTTTATTGTGCTCTCCATCATCCCCCATCTCTAAAGGCAGACCCACTGGACCATATCTCTGCACAAAAATCCACCACCAAAAGCAAATATTCATAGAGGTTATCAATCAGCTCACAAAGGCAAAGTTTCCCCAGAGCTTTACCCACAGATGCCCAGAGCATGTGACTAATGGATAGGTGAACCTTTTAAATAGCCTTGATTCCTCCATGACTGTCCATGACTTGAATTGCTGAACAAATCTTCCCTTCATGAAATTCCTAAAATGCTTGTTAGGAATTTTATGTAAAGGTTGTAAAGAGGATTTTTAGTTCTCATAGTGACATTGATAATTTGAAGGATTATGAAGGAATATGCTCCAAAATAGTTACCAATACATTTCAGCATGGATTTTGTGCAAATATACTGTCATCAGCATATTTTTAGGAAAATCTGAATTATCAAAGTCTCTGTTCTGCAGTTTTGTACCTTTTCTGAATTATAGAACTGCTCTGGAGATCCAACTTTCTGAAAGTAAATTAGTGAAAAGAAAGGCGTGGAAGTTAGACAGAGAGAGTTCCTTTCCTTTCCTAAATTCCATTCAATTGGCTCTTGGGAGGGTCACGCAAGCCAAACAGGTCAAAGGGTAGATGACAGACTAAGAGTGGTCCACCAATCCTTTAAGTTTGGGGGTTCAGCTTAAGGCTAACAACCCTGACTGGTAAAACAAAACATAACTGGTAAAACAATGAAGAATCCTCTACATCTGTGCATGACGGTATTCCTGAGTGTCCACCTGGACTTGTGTGACTGACAGTAAACCGAGGGTAAGTTACTGACACGATGAAGGAAGCCATGAATGCTGCCAGAGATGGAGGGCTTTCATTGCTGCCCTAAATGCCAGCGGTGTAATGGGCAAAAGGAGAAGAATTATTCAATGAAGTATTCTTAACATATAATCATTCTAGCAGGAAACTAATGAATACAACTGGCAATGTGGTAGTGCCCAGGTAGCCTCCTTCTGTAATGTTGACTGTGACAGAAATATTATTGAGGACATGAGGGTAACCCCCCATTATTCTTCAGAGGTGATTGCTTTCCCATGCACAGAAGGATTAAACCAACTAAATGTGATCACCTCTGCAATATTTGTGTTTCTGTGGCTGAAGTTATAAATTCAAGAGTCACTTCCATGTGTTAAATGAAGCTGAGACTTTGAATTGATTTAAGTGATTTCTTTACCCTGGAGAAATGTGAAGGTTGATTAAATAATCCAGTTCTGATTATGGTTACGTCTGTACAAATCAGTAATTTTGAAATTGCTTAATGATTAAGATGGAATAAAAATGCAGGCTTCAAAACCTGCCTTTCGGGCCTTCAAATATAACAACACTGTCGATGCTCTTATCTGTATTAGGTGTTTCTACTTTCGGGCTTTAGCAGAGGTATTGACAGAGTGATGTGTGATGCCAGCAGGTAGTGATGGAGAGTGTGAGACTTGTCAACAAGTGGTAATCGACAGTGCAAGGCAAAGCTACATCCAGCATCGAAGGTCAGTGGATAGCAACAGAGTGCGAGCTGAGACTTGCAGTGGAGAATAATAGGTAGGAAGCACATCGCATGACATGGAGACGCAGAGGAAGGTCACCTTGTATTGGTGAAAAATGGGGAGAGGAGCAAGATCTGAGAGGGACGAACAAAGGCTAAAAAAACACACACCAGGGGACTGAAGTATCTTTGATTTTATTCCAAGGCTTCAAAACCATTAGAAAATACATTCTAGTGAATTATAAATCTTTCAATTTGACATGTACAGCGGCAAAAATACTGATGTCCATTATAAAGTAAGTAACAGAGCACATCTGGCAATAACACAATAAATCCACCTGATGTGCTTTAGCGAATGCCCGCTGTGTTGAATATATTTATTGGAAAAAAAAACTGAATCCTATTACAAAGTAAGATTGTGGGTATATGTATCTTTCACATTTTCAGGTTCGCTTTGCACCTTAAACACAACTGAAACTGAGGCTGTTCATTCATAAAATATGAACAGAAAATGCTACGGATACTCAGCAAGTCAAGCAGCATCTGTGGAACGGAAACTGAAGTTAATGTTCCAGGCTGATGACCTTTTATCAGAACAGTACAGGAAATGGAATGCCTTTCAATTCCAAAAGCAAGGCTTTTGTCATATTGAGGTTCTGATGAAAGCTCAATGGCCAGAAATGTGAATCCTGCTTATGTTATGTTTTGTAATGTAGGGTTAGGGGATGTAGGTCTGCTAGTTTTTCTAGTGATGCATGCACATATGACCTGGTGGCATAATGGCGCATGTCATTCACCTAATGAATAGTGTAAACAAAAATAATACTTAATCAATCAATATATTTACAACATTACTCAAATATTACTGAAATATTAAATACACTACAGTTTTATCTTTCTCCACAGATGCTGCCTGACGTGCAAACTATCCACAACACTTTCTGTTTTTTCTCAAATTTCCTGTATCAGCAGATTTTTGCTTTTCAGTTGGTATGCAATGGTTCTAATTACGTGGCTGTGCATTTATCAGTGAATCATTAAACGAGATTGATCTCATTCAAAAATACCAAACATTTGAAACTGGGTATGACCTGGTGGAATAATACTTGCACTGATTTTATTGTCAATGGTAAATGGATGTGCTGACTGTTAACCTCAGATTTCCAGCACTTTCTGTCATAAAGTTTCACTTTTCCTTCATTGATTCCTTCCAGGTGACAGCCTTTGGCAACAGAATTGGATGGTCAACCAATCAGATCAAAGAATTCACACATACAGCAAAACAGAAAGTAAGAAGTAAATCTTTAGCTCTATGGCAGCGATTCTCAACATTTTTATGCCATGGACCCCTTCCATTAACCAGGGGGTCGGTGGACATAAATATTTATGCAGATAAAATAAGTGCATGGGCAGACTCCAGAGGTAGATCCACTGACACTTCATCACTGATTTCAGGCTGTTACATAAGTAAACACTTTCAACAAAAATTCCGTTCTCCAGTTGTTTTAATATGGGAGATCACCCTTGCTTTGGTAGTGAGTAGTACCCACCTTTCTCTGAAAAAGGAGGACATCTTTGTTTTCTAATCTCTTCCTTTACATGCATGTCTGCTCTTAAACAATCCTCCCGCCTCACTACCAGGGATAAGATTCCTCTTGTCCCCACCTACCACCCCCACCCCCAGCCTCAGCATCCAGCACATAATTCTCTGAAACTTCTGCCACCTCTAACTGGATCCCATCACCAAACACATCCTTCCATCTCCCCTACTTCCTGCTTCCCGTAGGGATCGCTCCCTGTGCAACTCCTTTGTCCATTTGTCCCTCCCCACTGATCTCCCTCCTGGCACTTATCCTTGCAAGCAGAACTAGTGCTACACCTGCCCCTACACCTCCTCTCCTACTACTATTCAGGGTCCTAAACAGTCCTTCAAGGTGAGGTGACACTTCACCTGTGAGTCTGTTGGGGTCATATACTGAGTTCGGTGCTCCTGGTGTGGCTCTTGTATATTGGTAAGTCCCGATGTAGATTGGGAGACCGCTTCGCCGAACATCTACGCCCCATCCACCAGATCTCCCAATAGCCACCCATTTTAACTCCACTTCCCATTCCCATTCCAATATGTCCATCCATGGTCTCCTCCACTGTCGAGATAAGGCTGAGGTTGGACAAGCAACACATTATATTCCGTTTGGCTAGCCTCTAACCTGATGGCATGATCATTGATTTCTCAAACTTCCAGTATTGCCTCCCCTCCACCCCTACTTCACAATTTCCATAAGACCATAAGATATAGGAGCAGAAGTAGGCCATCTGGTCCATCGAGTCTGCTCCACCGTTCAATCATGGGCTGATCCAATTCTTCCAGTCATATCCACTCCCCTGCCTTCTCCCTATACCCTTTGATGCCCTGGCTAATCAAGAACCTACTATCTCTGCCTTAAATGCACCCAATGACATGGTCTCCCTAGCCGCTCATGGCACCGAATTCCACAGATTTACCACCCTTCGACTAAAGTAATTTCTACACATCTCTGTTCTAAATTGACTTCCTTCAATCCTGGAGTTGTCCCCCTTGTCCTAAACTCCTCTACCACGGGAAATAATTTTGCCATATCTAATCTGTTCAGGCTTTTTAACATTCACAGTGTTTCTATGACATTCCCCCCCTCATTCTCCTGAACTCCAGGGAATACAGCCCAAGACCACATATGGTAACCCTTTCATTCCTGGAATCATTCTTGTGAATCTTCTCTGAACCCTCTCCAAAGTCAGTATATTTTTCCTAAAATAAGGAGCCCAAAACTGCACACAATACTCCAAGTGTGGTCTCACAAGTGCCTTTTAGAGCCTCAACATCACATTCCTGTTCTTGTATTCTATACCTTTAGAAATTAATGCCAACATTGCATTTGCCTTCTTCACCACCGACACAACCTAAAGGTTAACCTTTAGGGTGTTCTGCATAAGGACTCCCAAGTCCCTTTGCATCTCTGCATTTTGTGTTCTCTCCCTATCTAAATAACAGTCTGCCTGTTTATTTCTTCCACCAAACTGCATAACCATACACGTTCCAATACTGTATCTCATTTTTCATTTCTTTGCCCATTCCACTAAACTATCTAAGTCTCTCTGCAGGCTCTGTTTCCTCAACACTACCCACTCTTCCACCTATCTTTGTATCATCGGCAAATTTAGCCACAAATCCATTAATCCCATAGTTCAAATCATTGACATACATCGTAAAAAGCAGTGGTTCCAACACCGACCCCTGTGGAACTCCATTGGTATCCGGCCGCCAGCAAGAATGGGATCTCTTTATTCCCACTCCCTGCCTTCTGCCAATCAGCCAATGCTCCACCCATGCTAGTAACTTCCCTGCAATTCCATGGGCTCTTATCTTCTAAGCAGCCTCATGTGTGGCACCTTATCAAAGGCCTTCTGAAAATCCAAGTACACCATATCTATTACATCTCCTTTGTCTACTCTGTTTGTAATTTCCTCAAAAGATTGTAGTAGGTTTGTCAGGCAGGGTTTTCCTTTAAGAAAACCATGCCTACCTTGTCATGTGTCTCCAGGTACTCTGTAATCTCACCTCTAACAATTCATTCCAACAACTTCCCAATCACTGATGTCAAGCTATCAGGTCTATAGTTTCCTTTCTGCTGCCTCCCACCCTTCTTAATAGCATAGTAACAATTGCAATTTTCCAGTCATCCGGTACAATGCCAGAATCTACTTATTCTTGAAAGATCATTGTTCATGCCTCTGCAATCTCTCCAGCTACTTCCTTCAGAACCCGCGGGTGCATTCCATGAGGTCCAGGAGATTTATCCACCTTCAGACCATTAAGCTTACCGAACACCTTCTCAGGTGTAATTTTCACTGCACATACTTCAGTTCCCTGACACTCTTGAATGTCTGGTATACTGCAGATGTCTTCCACTCTGAAGACTGATGCAAAATGCGCATTCAGTTCTTCTGCCATCTCTACATCTCTCATTACGATATTTCCAGTGTCATTTTGTATTGGTCCTATATCTACCCTCGACTCTCTTTTACTTTTTATATACATAAAAGAGTTCTCTTATCACTTCCAGATCATTGCACAACACCCAATCCAGCAGAGTTGATCCCCTAGTGGGCTCAACAACAAGCTGTTCTAAAAAGCCATCCTTTAGTCATTCTACAAATTCTTTCCCTTGAGGTCCAGTACTGACCTGGTTTCCCAATCCATTTTCATGTGAAAATCCCCAACGATTATTATGACATTGCCCTCCTGACATGCCTTTTCTATCTCCTGCTGTAATTTGTAATCCACATCCTGGCTGCTGTTTGGAGGCCTGTACACAACTGCCATTAGGGTCTTTTTACCCTTGCCATTTCTTAACTCAACCCATAGAGACTCTACACCTTCCAATCCTATGTCATACCTTTCTAATGATTTAATATTATTTCTTATACACAGGGCCATACTACCCCCTCTGCCTACCAAGCTATCCTTCCGATACACCATATATCCTTGGACGTTCCGCTCCCAATGGCAGCCATCCTTTAGCCAAGTTTCAGAGATGGTCACAACATCATACTTGCCAATCTGTAGCTGAAATTCAAGATCATCCATTTTATTTCTAATGCTACGTGCATTCAAATGTAACACTTTCAGTCCAGTATTTGTTCCCATCCCCTTGTCCCTGTCTCATGTTGTCTCCTTGCCTGCCCATTGCCTCCCTCTGGTGCTCCTTCCTCCCCCAACCCCCATCTTCTTTCTTCCATGGCCTTCTGTCTCTTTCACCAATCAACTTCCTAGCTCTTTGCTTCATTCCTCCCCCTCCAAGTTTCATCTGTCACCTGGCGTTTCTCTCTCCCCTCCACCCACCTTTCAAATCTACTCCTCAGCCTTTTTTCTCCACACATGCCAAAGGGTTTCAGCCTGAAACATTAACTGTACTTTATTCCATAGATGCTGCCTGGCCTGCTGAGTTCCTCCAGCATTTTGTGTGTGTTGCTTGGATTTCCAGCATCTGCAGATTTTCTCTTGTTTGTGAAATTAAAGGCCAGTTAGCCTAACTTCAGTGTTGGGGAAAGTGTTGGAATCTATTATTAAAGATGATGTTTTGGGGTCCTTGGAGACTAATGATAAAATAAGTCAAAGTCAGCATGGGTTCTGTCAAGGGAATTCTTGCCTGACAAATCTGTTAGAGTTCTTTGATGAACAAGCAGAGTGGACAAAGGAGAGGCAATGGATGTCATATACTTAGATTTTCAGAAGGCATTTGATAAGGTGCCACACATGATGCTGCTTAACAAGATAAACTCCTATGTCACTACAGGACAGATACTGGCATGAATAGAGGAATGGCTGACAGGCAAGAGGCAGCAATGGCAAAAGGGCCCTTTTCTGGTTGGCTGCCAGTGACTAGTGGTGCTTTTCAGGGGTCAGTATTGGGCCCACTACTTTTCACATTGTTTGTCAATGATATATATAATGGAATTGATGGCTTTGTGGCAAAGTTTGCAGATGATACGAAGATAGGTGGAGGGGTAGGTAGTGCTGAGGAAGCAATGAGATTGCAGTAGGGCTTAGACAAATTGGAAGAATGGGCATTAAAAGATGGAATACAGTGTTGGGAAATGTATGATAATGCATTTTGGTAAAAGGAACAATAGTGCAGACTATTATCTAAATGGGGAGAAAGTTCAAACATCAGAGGTGCAGAGGGACTTAGGAGGCCTCGTGCAAGACTCTCAGAAAGGATAATTTACAGGTTGAGTTTGTGGTAAAGAGGGCAAATGCAACGTTGGCATTTACTTCAAGGGGAGTAGAATATAAACACAAGGAGATAATGTTGAGCCTTTATAAGACACTAGTCAGGCCGCACTTGGAGTTTTGTCAACAGTTTTGAGCCCCATATCTCAGAAAGGATGTGTTGTCATTGGAGAGAGTCCAGAGGATTTTCTTAAGGTTGATTCTGGGAATGAAGGGTTAACTTTAGCTTTGGGCCTGTACTCCCTGGAATTTAGAAGAATGCAGGGGAATCTCATTGAAACCTACCTAATTTTGAAAGGACTAGATAAGGTGGATGTGGAGAGATGTTTCCTCTGGTGGGGGTACCCAGAACTGGAGGGCATAGCCTCAAAATTGAGGGGTGACCTTTTAGAACGGAGGTAAGGAGGAATTTATTTTAGCCAGAGAGCCATGAATCTGTGGAATGCTCTGCAACATTCTGTGGTGAAGACTAAGTCCTGGATATATTTAAGAGGGCAGTTGATTGTTTCTGATCAGGCGGGGCATCAAAGGATATGGTGAGAAGGCAGGTGTGTGGGGTTGGGCGGGATCCGGGATCAGCCATGATGGAATGGTGGAGCAGACTCAATGGGCTGAATGGCTTAATTCTGCTCCTACGTTTTATGGTCTTATGGTCTTGTATGTGGTGGAAGTGTATGACCGACTGCATTACGGCCTAGTATGGGAGCACCAATGCCTTTGAGTGGAAAATCCTACAAAACGTAGTGGATTTGGCCCAGTACATCATGGATAAAGCCCTCCCAATCATTGAGCACATCTACATGAAGCATTGCTGTAGAAAGCAGCATCGTTCATCAAAGATCCTTGCCACCCAAGCCATGCTCTTTTCTCGCTGCTGCCATCAGGTAGAAGGTATGACTGCCTCAGGACTTGCCCCATCATGCACAGGAACAGTTATTACCCCTCAATCATCAGGCTTCTGAACAAAAGAGGATAACCACACTCATTGGATTTCTGCTGTTCCCATAACTGATGGTGTCACTTTAAGGACTCTTCATCTTGTTATTTCATGCTCTCGGTATTTATTGCTATTTATTTATATTTGCATTTGTGCAGTTTATTGTTCATTGATCCTGTTTACAGTTACTGTTCTATAGATTTGCTGAGTATGCCCACAGGAAAAATAGCTCAGAGTTGTATGTGGTGATATGTTTGTAATCCAATAATATATTTCACTTTGATCTTTAAACTTTTGAATCTCATGCAGGATATAAAACTGCAAAAATCAGATTTGGGGATCACAGCAGGTGCTGTGAGGCAACAGTGCAATCTGTTGTGTCATTACTCTTTAGGAATGTGTTATACAAAATAAATATTCTTCACTTTTCTTCTTCTTAGCAGTCCATTGGGATAAAAAATTACTTTCTTCCAATCCAGTTTTATTGGTTCAGAGATGGCAAGAAGTATTTTGGTATACTATATTATTCCTTAATCTTCAAAAAAAGCATCAGAGAATTTTAAACATGAGAACGTCTGCAGATACTGGAAATCCAAAGCAACACACTCAAGATGCTGGAAGAATTCAGCAGGTCGGGCAGTCTCTATAGAAATGAATAAACAGTCGACATTTTGCCTGGCTTCACTATCATCTTCTAGCTAGCCTCTTACCCCTCCCCTCACCCTTCCTTCCCAGTCCTGAAGAAGAGTCTTGGCTAGAAACATTGACTGTTTTTTTCGCATTTCCATAGATGCTGCCAGATCTGCTGAGCTCCTCCAGTAATTTGTGTTTGGTGTATCACAGAACTTTGTCATAATGAAAAAAAATGACGTGGGAAGAGGTATTGGATTTTTAAGATTCTTCACTAATGGTATTGATGAGGTAATGCAGTTGATGTGTGTACCTGGGTCTGTAGAAGGTGCCGTTTACAGGCTTATCAGCAAAGTTGAAGAAGTTGGCATTAAAGGGCAGAGAGAGCACAGTTATAAAGCTGGCTAAGTAACAGGCACCAAAGGATCCTAGTGAATTGTTGTGGAACAGACTGGAGGAGGGTGAATAGTGGCATTTTCCAGGGATTATTGATGGCGCCATTTTTTTTTGTTAATCTGCATTAATATGATACATGTGTTACAAGCCACAATTTCTAAATATGTAAATGACACAAATCCTGGCTGTATTGTGAACTGCCAAGAGGATAGCGATGAATTGCAGAGGGATATAAGCAGGCTTTGTAGAACAGACAGACACAGGGAGGGTGGCAAAGAGTCTTGGGGTATGTGTGTACACTTTGTGGAAGAAGAGTCAGCAAAAGGGTTAATGAACTCAGTAATTGACATGTACTTTTCCATTTAAACTTTGTAATATTGAACGTTGTATCCTGAGTTTAGATCTGCAGATGACAGTCATCCTTTCATAACCATGATGCAGGCTCTGAGTGCGAATGGCCGAAAATAGAAATATGCTTTCATATGATTTGGCCACTTCTCTGTTCTATGATTAAGAATATCTTGTGTAACAGATGTACTCTCATGCTACTAGTCACATAGATTTGCTAGCTCTTGAGTATAAATATATGCAGAAATTGCTCTGTGGTTCAGAGTCTTGCACCTTTTTGCAGGCTCTCCATGATATCATGCTAAGTAAAGACATCAC
The DNA here is from genome assembly GCF_963921235.1 of Mobula hypostoma. NCBI lineage: Eukaryota > Metazoa > Chordata > Chondrichthyes > Myliobatiformes > Myliobatidae > Mobula > Mobula hypostoma. The sequence continues at coordinate 26,078,366 of NC_086116.1, forward strand.
TGCTTGAAGTCTGATCTCTAGTGTTATTTGCTTCAACATAGTCATTGAAAGTTACAGGACAGTCTGAGAAAGTGGATTATAAATGTAATTCTGGGCTTTATCAATAAGAGCTTAGAGTAAAAAGAGAGGGAAGGCAAGCAGAAATTTGTGGAGCCCGAACTCAGCCTCAACTTGAATACTATGTTTAATTCTGGTCTCTTCATTATGGGAAAGATGTAGGGTCATTGGAAGAGTCTAGAAGATATATTCAAGAATGTTTCCCTAGACCAGGAACTTCATTTGAGGGGTAGATTGGACAGGCTGGAAAGTCTCTTGTGAGAATTGCTGATTTGGAAGAAGTATACAAAGTGGGGAGAACTGAGACACAGTTGGAAGTCTTCTTTCTTTGTTGGCGGGATTACGGAACAAAGGTAACAGGAACAAAATGAGGGAAGAGAATCAAACTTGACAAGCAAAATGACTTTTACATAGCATGTGTTTGAAATTTGGCAATGGTGCACACCAACGTGATGGAGGCAGTTCTTCTAGGTGAAATTGGATCAGTATATGTTGGAAAAAGATTTGCATTGGTTATGGAGATAGGGTTAATGAGTGGCCAGTGAGCTGCTCTACTAGAGGGCTAGTGTGGTTGTGACAAGATGAATAGCCTCCTTCTGTGCTGTGACCATTTTGTGATCCTAACACTATCTTCTAAAACAAAGGTTCCCACCCTGGAGTCCATGGACCCATTGTTTAGTGGTAGGGGTCCACGGCATAAAAAAGCTCCTGTTCTAAAAGGACCAAGAGTTCACAACCTGAGCTGTTGACACTTCAAAAATCTTTCTCAAATTTAGTTGCTCACTTAGATTGCCTCCATCTTAAGTTTTCTGCATGAAGGCAGAATGGGTGTGTATCTACTGGGCAACAATGATCCCTGCTCTCCTGTATGTTTCTGAGTCAGGAACTAACCACAGCAGTATGGTAAAGCATTTTAGGGGTATCATCAAACCTACCTCTGTTAAATCCTTGAAATCTACTAGCTGGATAAGTGAGCAAATATCAGTATCTTTTCTCATGTCAGCATCCCCAGCAGGATCATAGCAAGAAGTAACCTTGCACTAAGGAAATGATTTTAGCTATGTTCTTCATTCTGAATGAAGTGTTAGATTTTCACTGATTCATGTTAATTCCTACCTCATGGCTGCTCAAAAAGAAAAGGAGCATTCAGGATGGTGTTGACAACATTAAGTCCCTTCGTAAGAGTGAGAACACTGCCCGATACTTTCAAGCTCTTTTTGCTTCACCTGTGGCAGAGTCTGTGGGCCCAAACTTGTTCTGAAAAGACGCCTCAGAACCTACAGAACTGGAGTGGAAGTAACATGTGCTTGTCTCTTAGGGACTGAGTAAGAGAGAAGATAAAAGATTCCCAAATAAAATATGAAGAAAATTGTGGATAGATGTATCCAGCTATCTCCATTTGAGGTAAGAACAACAGATAGCAGCACAACCTTACAACTCCAGATTATAAAATGAAAGATTATAAAGATAAGCTTTATTTGTCATCTGTACATTGAAAAATCAAAACACATACTGAAATCCATCATTTGCATCAAATTAAATTGGCAAGGATTGTGCCAGGCAATCCGCAAATATCGCCACACTTCTGCATCAATATAGCATGCCCGCAATTCACTAATCCTAACCTGCACATACTTGGAATTTATTTATTTATATACAATGTGGAACAGACCTTTTTGGCTCTTTGAGCTGTGCCACTCAGCAATCCCCCGATTTAATCCTAGCCTAATCACAGAACATTTTACAATGACCAATTAATGTACGTCTTTGGATTTTGGGAGGAAACCAGAGCACCCAGAGGAAACCCATGCAGTCACAAGAAGGACGTACAAACTCCTTACAGACAGTGATGGGAATTGCGGCCAGGTTGCCTGTACAGTAATGCGACATGCTAACCACTACACTACCAGGAATGTGGGAAGAAGCTGGAGCACCTGGAGGAAACCCACACGGCGACGGGGAGTGTGTACTTACAGACAGCGGAGAGAATTGAACCCCTGATCATTGATCACTGGCTGGTGTGGTAAAGTGATGTGTTAACCACTACACTACTGTACCATCCTCCTAGGCTACCAAGCACCACCAAACACTTGGGATCAATTCTAACCTTGGGTGCCCTCTGTGTGGAATTTGTAGATTGTTGCTGTGACCTCCTGGGCTTCTTCCAGGTGTCCTGGTTTCCTGCTACAGCTCAACGACCTGTAGATTGGTAGGTTAATTGCCATTATAAAGTACCCAGATTGGTAGAATGGGGGTGAAGGGGTTGAGTTGAGGAGAATGTGGGATTAATAAAAATGGAATCATATAAGCTGGATGATTGATGGTTGGTATTGACTCAGAAGGCTGAAGAGTTTTATTCCAAGCTGTCTAACTTTGAGACATGGCTGACTGAACTGAGGATATGAGTTTCCTTCACACATTTTGTGTCGGTGCATTAGAAATCCGAGTAAACCCTTATAGTTGGACTGAAAACTGTTCAAAATCACAGTAGATGTGTTGCCCAAAGGTCTTTGAGTTACCATTATAAAAGATGCATTGGCGTTCCTTTCATCTCAATAGTGGGCAATTTGATAAGGAACTGGAACCAGACAATGGCTGCGGGGTTCACTTCAGTCACATGTGCTGTTGGTTCAACTGTCTGGGCAATTACTGGTTTAAATTAGCAAGTTCTCCACCCTCACCTTTTTCAGCTGGGTCTGGATAAGTGTCAGTTATGGATCAATGTATGAGCATAGGGAAGAGAAACGACTCCCGTGTTCAATAAGATCAGGACTGAACCTTCCATCTGTGACAGTGTCTCACTTTGTTTCTTGAATTTGAAAAATCTGGGGTTTATTAAACTTCAGTCTTGTATATAAGGTGAGGAGTTTGTACGGTCTCCCAGTGACCATGTGGGTTTCCTCCAGGTGCTCTGGTTTCCTCCCACAGCCCAAAGATGTACCAGTTGTTAAGTTAATTAATCACTGTAAATTGTCCTACAATTAGACTAGGGTTAAACTGGGGGTTGCTGGCTCGAGACCTGCAGCACGGCTCAAAGGTCTGGATCTTAACAAATAAATAAATACTAAATCACAAACAAGAGAAAATCTGCAGATGCTGGAAATCCAAGCAACACACACAAAAGGCTAGAGGAACTCAGCGGGCCAGGCAGCATCAATGGAATAAAGTACAGTCGACATTTTGGGATGAAACCCTTTGGCAGGACTGGAGAAAAAATGTTGAGGAGTTGATTTAAAAGGTGGTGGGAGGGGAGAGAGAACCACCAGGTGATAGGTGAAACCTGGAGGAAGAGGGATGAAGCAAAGAGCTGCAAAGTTGATTGGTGAAAGAGACAGAAGGCCATAGAAGAAAGAAAAGGGGAAAGGAGCACCACAGGGAGGCGAAGGGTGGGCAAGTTGGAGCATCTACGCTCTGTCCACTACAAGTGGGATCTCCCAGTGGCCACCCATTTTCATTCCAATTCCCATTCCGATTCCGATATGTTTGGGGGGTGGAAATCAAATTGAAGAGACTAGGAGAGAGGAGGTTAGTTGACAAATAGAGAAAGCCAGTAGACAGTGTGTGAGGGAGGATAGGCAGGTGACAGAGAAGGGGAGCGCTCAGACCGAAGATGTAGGGGAGAAGGAAGAAAAAGATAATAAAGTTGTTTGCACCATTGGGGATAAACAGAGAGTAAGAGGTGGAGAGTTTCTTAAATGCATCTATTTTAATGCTAGGAGCATTTTAAGAAAGGTGGATGAGTTTAGAGCATGGATTGATACCTGGAAATATGATGCTGTAGCTATTAGTGAAACATGGGTGCAGGAGGGGTGTAATTGGCAACTAAATGTTCCTGGATTTCATTGCTTCAGGTGTGATAGAATCGGAGGGGCAAGAGGGGGAGGTGTTGCATTGCTTGTCAGAGAAAATATTACAGCGGTGCTTTGGCAGGATAGATTAGAGGGCTCGTTTATGGGGGCTATTTGGGTGGAATTTAGGAATGGGAAAGGTGTAGTAACGCTTATAGGGGTGCATTATAGACCACCTAATGGGGAGTAAGAATTGGAGGAGCAAATTTGTAAGGAGATAGCAGATATTTGTAGTAAGCACAAGGTTGTGATTGTGGGAGATTTTAATTTTCTACACATAGACTGGGAAGCCCATTCTTTAAAAGGGCTGGATGGTTTGGAGTTTGTAAAATGTGTGCAGGATAGTTTTTTGCAGCAATACATAGAGGTACCAACTAGAGAAGGGGCAGTGTTGGATCTCCTGTTAGGGAATGAAACAGGTTAGATGACGGAGGTATGTGTTGGGGAGCACTTCGGGTCCAGTGATCACAATACCGTTAGTTTCAATATAATTATGGAGAAGGATAGGACAGGACACAGGGTTGAGATTTTGGATGGGAAAAGGCTAACTTTGAGGAGATGTGAAAGGATTTAGAAGAAGTGGATTTGGACAATTCGTTTTATGGGAAGGATGTAATAGAGAAATGGAGGTCATTTAAAGGTGAAATTTTGAGGATGCAGAATCTTTATGTTCCTGTTAGGTTGAAAGGAAAGGTTAAAAGTTTGAGAGAGCCATGGTTTTCAAGGGACATTGGAAACTTGGTTTGGAAAAAGAGAGAAATCTGCAATAAATATAGGCAGCTTGGAGTAAATGAGGTGCTCGAGGAATATAAAGAATGTAAAAAGAATCTTAAGAAAGAAATTAGAAAAGCTAAAAGAAGGTATGAGTTTGCTTTGGCAAGTAAAGTGAAAATAAATCCAAAGGGTTTCTACGGTTATGTTAACAGCAAAAGGATAGTGAGGGATAAAATTGGTCCCTGAGAGAATCAGAGTGGACGGCTATGTGCGGAGCCAAAAGAGATGGGGGAGATTTTGAACAATTTCTTTTCTTCGGTATTCAATAAGGAGAAGGATATTGAATTGTGTAAGGTAAGGGAAACAAGTAGGGTAGTTATGGAAACTGATGATGATTAAAGAAGAGGAAGTACTGGTACTTTTAAGGAATATAAATGTGGATAAGTCTCCGGGTCCTGACAGTATATTCCCTAGGACCTTGAGGGATGTTAGTGTAGAAATAGCAGGGGCTCTGATAGAAGTATTTCAAATGTTATTCGAAACAGGGATGGTGTTGGAGGATTGGCGTATTGCTCATGTGGTTCCATTGTTTAAAAAGGATTCTAAGAGTAAACCTGGCAATTATCGGCCTGTAAGTTTGACATCAATGGTGGGTAAATTAATGGAAAGTATTCTTAGAGATGGTATATATAATTACCTGGATAGACAGGGTCTAATTAGGAACAGTCAACATGGATTTGTGCCTGGAAGGTCATGTTTGCCAAATCTTAATGAATTTTTTGAAGAGGTTACTAGGAAAATTGATGAGAGTAAAGCAGTGGATGTTGTCTATATGGACTTCAGTAAGGCCTCTGACAAGGTTCCACATGGAAGGTTAGTTAGGAAGGTTCAACCATTAGGTATTAATATTGAAGGAGTGAAATGGATTTAACAGTGGCTGGATGGGAGATGCCAGAGAGTAGTGGTGGATAACTGTTTGTTAGGTTGGAGGCCGGTGACTAGTGGTGTGCCTCAGGGATCTGTACTGGGTCCAATGTTGTTTGTCATATACATTAATGATCTGGATGATGGGGTGGTAAATTGGATTAGTAAGTATGCAGATGATACTAAGATAGGTGGCGTTGTGGATAATGAAGTAGTTTTCAAAGCTTACAGGGAGATTTAGGCCAGTTAGAAGAGTGGGCTGAAAGATGGCAGATGGCGTTTAATGCTGATAAGTGTGAGGTGCTACATTTTGGTAGGACTAGTCAAAATAGGACATGCATGGTAAATGGTAGGGCATTGAGGAATGCAGTAGAACAGAGAGATCTAGGAATAATGGTGCATAGTTCCCTGAAGGTGGAATCTCATGTGGATAGGGTGATGAAGAAAGCTTTTGGTATGCCGGCCTTTATAAATCAGAGCATTGAGTCTATTTCCTGAGGAGACTGAGGTCCTTTAACATCTGTCGGACAATGCTGAGGATGTTCTATGAGTCTGTGGTGGCCAGTGCTATCATGTTTGCTGTTGTGTGCTGGGGCAGCAGGCTGAGGGTAGCAGACACCAACAGAATCAACAAACTCATTCGTAAGGCCAGTGATGTTGTGGGGATGGAACTGGACTTCTGACGGTGGTGTCTGAAAAGAGGATGCTGTCCAAGTTGCATGCGATCTTGGACAATATCTCCCATTCACTACATAATGGACTGGTTGGGCACAGGAGTACATTCAGCCAGAGACTCATTCCACCGAGATGCAACACTAAGCGTCATAGGAAGTCATTCCTGCTTGTGGCCATCAAACTCCTCCCTTGGAGGGTCAGACACCCTGAGCCAATAGGATAGTCCTGGACGTATTTCCTGGCATAATTTACATATTACTATTTAATTATTTATGGTGCAACTGTAATGAAAACCAATTTCCCTCAGGATCAATAAAGTATAACTATGACTATAACTATAGGAGTTGGGATGTAATTTTAAAATTGTACAAGGCATTGGTGAGACCAAATTTGGAGTGTTGTGTACAGTTCTGGTCACAGAATTATAGGAAAGATGTCAACAAAATGGAGAGATTTACTAGAATGTTACCTGGGTTTCAGCACCTAAGTTACAGAGAAAGGTTGAATAAGTTGGGTCTTTATTCTTTGGAGCGTAGAAGGTTGAGGGGGCACTTGATAGAGGTATTTAAAATTATGAGGGGGATAGATAGAGTTGATGTGGATAGGCTTTTTCTATTGAGAGTAGGAGAGATTCAAATAAGAGGACATGAGTTGAGAGTTAAGGATCAAAAGTTTAGGGGCAACATGAGAGGGAACTTCTTTACTCAGAGAGGGGTAGCTGTGTGGAACAAGCTTCCAGTAGAAGTGGTAGAGGCAGGTTCGATTTTGTCATTTAAAAAAAAATTGGATAGGTATATGGACAGGAAAAGAATGGAGGGTTATGTGCTGAGTGCAGGTAGATGGGACTAGGTGAGAGCAAGCATTGGGCACGGACTAGAAGGGCCGAGATGGCCTGTTTCAGTGTTGTAATTGTTATATGGTTATATGGTTATATGTCCGTCAATGGCCTCCTCCACTGTTGTGATGAGGCCACATTTTGGTTGGAGGAGCAACACCTTATATTCTATTTGGGTAACCTCCAACCTGATGGCATGAACATCAATTTCTCAAGCCTCCAGTAATGCTTCCAGACAAACTCCCCCCCACTTCCCTTCCCCTTTTTCCTCTCTCACCTCATCTCCTTACCCACCATTGCCTCCCTCTGGTTCTCCTTTTCCCCTTTATTTCTTCCACAGGCTTCTGTCTCTTTCACCAATCAACTTCCCAGCACTTTACTTCATCCCTCCCCATCCAGGTTTGACCTATCACCTGATTGTTCTCTCTCCCCTCCCTCCACCTTTTAAATCCACTCCTCAGCTTTTATTTTCCTGTCCTGCCGAAGGCATTCGATCTGAGACGTTGACTGTACTTTTTACCATAGACGCTGCCTGTGGCCTGCTGAGCCCCTCCAGTGTTTTGTGTGTGCTGCTTGAATAAATAAATACTCAATGCTTAAGCATTCACAATTGTGTTTTACATATAGCTTAATTTTGTTTGACTCAACAAATGAGTCCTTCGTCAATAAATCTCTAATCGATAATGTAAAATAGCCTAAAGGATCGCAGCGTATATTTGGTTCAAGGAAAATAATGATTACAGCAACACATCATCTTTGGAAAGTCATGATGGAAACAGGTTGAAATGGCTGTGAGTGGGAACATCGCATTATTAACACTCACGGAACTGAAGTGCGGTACAGTAACGAGTGGAACTGCTGGTCTTTTAGAACAGTGCCGAGGATGGACCAGACCATCAGGCACATGAGTTAATGTACTGGATTCTTACTGAATGGTCTTTAACATCAAGACAGTCATCAGCCTTCTCGTTTGTGCTTTCATGGCCATTCCAACTCTGTCTTGATCCAAGTTCAGTGCTCTGCTATGTGGCAATTCGTTTGTTCCTATATGGAATAACTAACTATTATATAGTGCATGGTCTGACCATGAATGTAGAGAAGGATTCATTAAGCTGAACATCAGTTACATTTTTCATTGAGTTTTGTATGATTGTATGGTATTATTTTTTGTCGCCAGTGTGGATTTCTCTATCTATCTATCTATTCATTTATTTAAAGATACAGCATGGAATAGACCCTTCGATCCACGCCATCCAGCAACCCCCGATTTAACCCTAACCTAATAACGGGACGATTTACAATGACCAATTAACCTACCAACTAGTACATCTTTGGGCTGTGGGAGGAAACCAGAGCACCTGGAAGAAACCTGTGTATTTCATGGGGACGATATACAAACTGCTTACAGAGAATGCTGGGATTGAACTCTGAACTCTGACACCCTGAGCTGTCATAGTATCGCGCTACCTGCTACACTACTGTGGTGCCCGCATTTGTTCAATGTTTCTGGCACAAATTCTGTTGGAGCTGCAAAATTGCTCACATCTGTTTCTTTTTATGAATTATATTGGTACATGATGGTCTTATGGTCTTATGTTGTTTTTCCTGTAATGGTTGTTATGGGGAAGATCTCTTAAATTTGAATTTGGGATTTGCAGTGTTTTTTTTTCCAAGATTGCTTACAGAAACCCAAGGGTCTGAAATGGGAGTTTGAGATTTTAATGATTGGTTTTTACATGCAAGAAGAAATCTAATTCTTGAGATGGATAAGTGAAGCTAATACAATGTTATCTCACTGATGGTGTGCCTCTCTTTATCCCAGGACACAGATTTCTGTGTCCTCTTTGGGTAAGTCAGAGAACAATGAATTCTCACAATTCTGATTTACAAAAGAAGCCTTATTTAATGATTTAAAACAAGTGTATAAACTCGTTCATCCAAAAATGGATCGATTAATTAATGGAAGATGTTTTGCTTTGAATGCTTTTTTTTCCCCGTTTAACTATTTTCCTGCCATAAAGGTTCTACCCACCAGTGATCTTTTTGGAAAAGGATAATAAATATTTAATATTTATATGGAACTTTCTTAAAGTGTCTTGAATCTTTCAAAAAAACTGAAAATATTATTCCTCTCCAAACATAGCTGTAAACACTAAAGTAGCCACATCTAATTCAGGGCTGGTTGCTGGGGTTTACTGATATCACATTAAGCTTATTGCTAGTGAAAGGTCATATTAATTATTCAAATACTGTGAAGTTTCCATGGTGCAGTTTTGGCTGGCTTATCCCCGTTTGTTCATTGCTTCCGGCACAAATTGCTCACATTCATTATTTTATAAATTATATTGGTACATGGAAGCTGTTAGCTAAATGTCCCCCTGTAACCAAGCAACTGCCGTTGATTCAGGGATTCTGATCTTTGGGCGAATAGATGTTTTCTTGGCAACTATAACTCTGAAAGTCATGGACGTCCATATTGTTTGAAAATTAGCTGCCAGCAATTGACTAAATATTCTACAGTCATTTTAGTCAGAAGAAAAACAGAGAGGCTTAAAAATATCAGATTAGCATTTGGACCACATTACCATTCATGGAAAATGGTGGCTGAACTGGAAAGGTGTGGCAGTATGTGATTATATTGCACACAACACAGCCCAAATGTTTACAGTTGGCAAATGAGTTTTTTTTTACCAGATTGCTCCAACATTAAATAGTCTGAAGAAGAAAAGGTGTTCGATGGAATTTATCTTTGTTGTATATTTGGTACATCATGTTAACAGCACTTGTAATATTAGGAAATTCTATGTACTTAAGAAATCATTTAAAATAAGTTAGTGTGCATTGAAACAGTCCACTCAATAAATATTAATGTATTAACATACAGTACTGTTCAGAAGTCATAGCCACCAATATATAGCTATGGTGCCTAAGACTTCTGTACTTACTGTATTTGTCAATATGGAGCTGAGTGTGAGTTTGTAAATCTGGGTGGAGCAAAGGATATTGGGAATGGCGAGGGTGGAGTGCCACGGGAGGGGTGTGGGACAGGTTGCAGAGAAGGAATGCCAGGGGTTGGGGATGGTGCCGGTGCAGACACACCCAGCCCTGAGACACCAGGTAAGATCATCTGATTTCAAACAATTAGTTTATTGATCATTACAGAATGTCTCTCTGAGGCTTCCCGTCAATTCCCCTCTCCCTGTCCCCTTCTCAGCCTCAGTCTACAATAGAGACCCATATCAGAATCAGGTGTACGGTCACACATGTTTGTTATGAAGTTTGTTTATTTGTGTGGCAGCAGTACAGTGCAATACATAAAATTACTGCAGTACTGTGCAAAAGTCTTAGGCACCCTAGCTATATATATGTGCCCAAGACTTTTGCACAGTACGGTATAACGATAATAATATCAGTGGTGTATTTTTAGTAACTCTATGAAAACCTTGTATGCATTTAATTTCAATCTTTTTGTTTAGTCCTACAATGTGATAGAGGCAACCTACAAACTAAATCTACAATCTACAAAAAGTTGGAGGTGTTGTGGATAGTGTGGAGGGCTGTCAGAGGTTACAGCGGGACATTGAGAGGATGCAAAACTGGGCTGAGAAGTGGCAGATGAAGTTCAACCCAGGTAAGTGTGAGGTGGTTCATTTTGGTAGGTCAAATATGATGACAGAATATAGTATTAATGGTAAAACTCTTGGCAGTGTGAAAGATCAGAGGGATCTTGGGGTCCGAGTCCGTAGGACACTCAAAGCTCTGTGGTTAAGAAAGCACACAGTGCATTGGCCTTCATCAATCATGGGACTGAGTTTAAGAGCTGAGAGGTAATATTGCAGCTACATAGGACCCTGGTCAGACCCCACTTGTAGTACTGTGCTCAGTTCTGGTCGTCTCACTATAGGAAGGATGTGGATAGAATAGAAAGATAGAAAGGGTGCAGAGGAGATTTACAAGGATGCTGCCTAGATTGGGGAGCATGTCTTATGAGAATAGGTTGAGTGAACTCGGCCTTTTTTCCTTGGAGTGACGGAGGATGAGAAGAGACCTGATAAAAGTGTATAAGATGATGAGAGGCATTGATCATGTGGATAGTCAGAGGCTTTTTCCCAGGCTAGCAATGGCTAGCATGAGAGGGCATGGTTTTAAGGTGCCTGGAAGTAGGTACAATGGAGTTTTAGATGAGATAAACTGAAGTACATCACAAGCATCATTCCTTTGAGAGCTAGACCATTCCTTTCACTTCAGCGTCAATACTGGAGCCAGTAGTATAGCTCTTGGAATTTCATTCATTGGTGGCGTCATCAAAGTTGTCAAATCGGGTGAGTGAAAAGGTGGAGAACGTAAATGGAAAATCGTGGCAACTGCATTGTTTTCTGTGATGCTGAACAATGTAAGGAGCAAAATAATCAGGTGGCAGGTGGCTTTTGAAAAGTGTCAATGAGGCAAGCAAGGATATGTGAAAGTTATTGCTTATCCTCACAATGCAGTGCAAATTGCACTGTGTACAAAGATGCAATCTTTCTCACAGTTGGATCTATGTAAGGGGAACAATCTATTCACAGGAAAAAATAAGAAAACATTGAAAGCTACACCCACTGTATTAGATGTCAAAAGATTTTGACTTAACAAATTTGTTTAACTTAAGCTCCATGTACAGCACAGATTCTGTAGACTCCTGAGTGTTACTTCTAAGGCAAAAAGGAACGATTGAACCACCAAGAAAATATTCTTTATTGAAGGCTAACAACACTCAGCTCACAGCAGTAGCAGGTACAACAATACATGAAAAGAAATACCATGGCGTACACTTGTTTTTAAGGCTACATTATCACTTACAGCCAATACACTGGTTCCCCTTTCACAAAAAAAACTCAACATTTCATCAATTATCTACCTATGAGCTTGAAATTACACATTTGCTATTTACACTTGAAATATAATATTAAATCAATGTTCAAAGTTCAAAGTAATTTTATTATCAAAGTACATATATGTCACCATATACAACCCTGAGACTCATTTTCTTGTGGGCATACTCAATAAATCTATAGAATAGTAACCATAACAGAATCAACGAAAGGCAGCCTAATTAGAGCGTTCAACTAGAGTGCAGATTACAACAAACTGCAAATACAAAAAGAAATAATAACAATAAATAGATCGGCAACAAATATTGAAAACATGAGATGAAGAGTTCTTGAAAGTGAGTCCATGGGTTATAAATTGTTATAAAGATATATACAGTATACATTGAAATATAAACTTAGCCAGATATTAATTCACTCAGCTTCATTGTCGTCATGACTCAACAATTCACCACAAATGATACTCAACAACTCGGAAATACCTACTACAGGTACTGTTAATCCTTGAGGCTCACGCTCCAGATAAGCTTTATTCATTCTGTGCTGCAATGGTAGTCTTAACATAATTGTGTCTAATTATGAATACATTTTAATCACATAATCTGAGCATATACTTTACTTTATTGTCACCAAACAATTGATACTAGAACGTAAATCATCACAGCGATATTTGATTCTGCACTTCTCTGGATTACAAATAATAAATATATTAAAATAGTAAAAATTAGTAAATATAAAAAATTTAAATTATAAATCATAAATAGAAAATAGAAAAATGGAAAGTAAGGTAGTGCAAAAAAACCGAGAGGCAGGTCCGGATATTTGGAGGGTACGGCCCAGATCCGGGTCAGGATCCGTTCAGCAGTCTTATCACAGTTGGAAAGAAGCTGTTCCCAAATCTGGCCGTACGAGTCTTCCAGCTCCTGAGCCTTCTCCCGGAGGGAAGAGGGACGAAAAGTGTTGGCTGGGTGGGTCGTGTCCTTGATTATCCTGGCAGCACTGCTCCGACAGCGTGTGGTGTAGAGCGAGTCCAAGGACGGAAGATTGGTTTGTGTGATGTACTGTGCCGTGTTCACGATCTTCTGCAGCTTCTTTCGGTCTTGGACAGGACAACTTCCATACCAGGTTGTGATGCACCCTAGAAGAATGCTTTCTACGGTGCATCTATAAAAATCAGTGAGGGTTATAAAAATCAGTGAGGGTTATAAAAATCAGTGAGGGTTGCATCAGCTGCTAACATAAGAGTTAAAACAAAGCTAACAATCCTCAACAACTATTCCACTTGTAAAGATTATACGATGTAAAGTCTTGGCCGAAACGTTGACTATTCATATCCATAGATGCTGCCTGACCTGCTGAGCATCCTTAGGAATAGCTGTTGTTAAGGGTTGAATACATTAGAACTGAAGAACTTAAGATATAAGAGCAGTAGTAGGTCATCAAGCCCAATGAGCCTGCTCTGACAGTCAGTGGCTCATTGGTTCCATTTAATATCAGAGAATGTATACAGTACACAACTTCAAATTCATACTCTTCGTAGATATCCTCAAAACAGAACAATTTATGACAGAAAAACTTTAGAACCCCAAAGCCCTTCTCCCCCTTCTCACACATAAGCAGATTTTCATTCAATAAGATCATGGCTGATCTGGCCATAGACTCAACTCCACCTACCTGTCTTTTCCCTGTAACCCTTAATTCCTCTGCTGCACAAAATTCTACCTACTGTCTTAAATATATTTAATAAAATAGCCTCTATTGCTTCCCTGAACTGAGAATCACAGGTACTCTACTCTCTGAGAAGAAACTGTTTCTTCACATCTCTGTCCTAAATCAGTCCTGAATACTGATGTGATGTTCCCTAGTTCTCATCTTACTTACCAGTGGAAACAACTTCCCTGCCTCTGTCCTATCTATCCCTTTCATAGTTTAATATGTTTCTGTAAGATCCGTACTTATTCTCTTGAATTCCAGCAAGTACAGTCCCAGCCAACTTGATCTCTCCTCATAGGCTAACCTCCTCATCTCCAAAATCAACCCGGTGAACCTCCTCTGCACCACCTTCAACGCCAGTGTTTCATTCCTCAAGTGAGGAGATTAGAACTGTATACTGAACTCCAGGTGTGGCCTCACCAATACCCTATACTGCTTCCTGCTGTTAAATTCAATCCCTCCAGCAATGAAGGACATCATTTTATTTGCCTTCTTGTTAATTTGTTGCTCCTACAAACTTTTTGCGATTCGTGCACAAGCACCCCCAAGTCCCTATGCACAGCAGCGTGGTGCGATCTTCTACTATTTAAACAATAATCTAATTTTCCATCCAAAGTAGATGGCTTCAAATTTGCAAACATTTTATTCTCTGCCAGACCCTTGCCCACTCACTTAACTGATCTATATCTCCATGTAGACTCTCCACATCCTTTGCACAAATTACTTTCATATTCCATTGTTCTGCAATAATGGAGCACTGGACAAGTGATCTGCATCTGGAGATCTTACCATTGTCTAATACACTAACATCCTTGCTAGTTTCTTTGCAGATCCATTTCTCAATTTTGTCCTCTTTTCCACTAATGGTTCTGCATTGTATTAGGATGACTCAACCTGCAAGTTACCCTTCAGGGTGTTCTGCACAAGGATGAGGTTTCAGGGTACTTGGAGTCACATGATAAATTAGACTGAAGTCAGCATGGTTTCCTTAAGGAGAAATCTTTGAGGAAATAACAGGAAGGATAAACAAAGGAGAATCAGTGGATGCTCTTAACTTGGATATTCAGAAGGCCTTTGCTGAAGAGCTGAACATGAGGCTGCGAAACAGAATAAGAGCCCATGGTATTTCATGAAAGATACTAGCATGGATAGAAAATTGGCGACTGGCAGGAGGTAAGGAAGGAAGTAAAGGGAACCTTTCCTGGTAGGCTACTGGTGACAGCCAGCGGTGTAGTGACATCTGTATCTGACTTCGAGGCAAGTGGTCCCAGGTTCGAATCTGGCCGACTCCTTGCACGCTTTTCATTTGTGCTGGATTGAGTGTCAAGCTAGCAACTTGGCCTTGAAAAAAACAAATAAATGCTGAAGAAACAGCAAAGTTGCTGCTCGATGCACCACAAGGCGTGGAGAGGAGCGTCAACTGGTGATTAATGCTGCTCTGCAGTGGTTGGTATTGGGACCGCTTCTTATCACATCAGATGTCAGTGATCTGGATGATGGAATTGATGGTTTTGTGGCCAAGTTTGAGGCATCACCTTTTGAAGATACCCTTGATGCTGGAGAGGCTAGTGGTCATGATGGAGCTGGTTAAGTTTACGAACTTCCTGCAGCTTTTTTCAATCCTGTGCAATAGCCCCTCCGTACCAGACGGTGATGCAAACAATCTCTCCACGGTACCTCTGTAGAAGTTTTCATCTTCTTTGGTGACATACCAGATCTCCTCAAACTCCCGATAAAATTTGGCAGCTGATTTTGTGTAATTTATTTTTTCTCTGGTCTGTTCCAATACTGGCAAGACATTTGAAGTTCTTCTGAGAAACAACTTCTGCACTGAACATGCAAGTGATCTCTCTAGTATTAATAACCAGCTCCATTTCATTTCAGTTTACATCATTTCTCCATGGATCTATTTTCCAGCTCATATTAGAACCCATACCTAGTAGAATTCATGCAATTTCAACCCTTCTACCTCCTTCTGTCTTCACAAGAGATTTTGAAGTCTCATATATTGTTACACTAAGAGAAAACTGTTAAACATTTTTCAGTCCTAGTTCAAACTTTGGGGTGTGACTTGGAAAGTGTCCTGTTACTGCATTCTAGAGGTATATAAACTTTGTACTTCTGGGCCATTGTCAGCCATTTCCAGCTGAAAATTTATTTCTCCAATAAAATAGCTCAAGTTTCCTGGCTATAAGTTTGGACAGAAATACTCTGCTGAATGATTACCGCATAATTGCTCACGGCCATGGAAGAACAAATCAGGATCCAGACATCACAAGGCTGAGATCAGCAGTATCTGAAACAAGCCAGTCAATATTGTTCAGGCAACTGAAATGTCTAAAGTAGTGGCATAGAAAATGGGACCAGCGCTTCATTAAAAAGTTAAGGTGTGGAGATTTGCTGCAGATACCAAGACTAAAATAATTATTCGTACTTAACTGTTTGCCTTCCCAACAGATCTTCTATTGGAGCTATTGGATGCAGAATTCTTTTGTATCAACACCAAGCTCAGAGGTCCCTTGCTGTTCTCTGATATGAGTAAACCTATCTGAAGTTGTAAAGAAACAAAACAATTGCAGATCCCATAATATTGGATCTTTAATTGATCATCCAACCTTGCCCAGCTTGTAGGTACTTGGCCTTCTTCTTGGGCTTTTCCAGGGTCTCTGGCCTCCCTCGGAGACCCTAGAAGTTCCTGACCTCTCTCCTGGCCAATTTGCATCTCACTTTTCTCCCACTCGATCCCAGAGCCCATACTCACCTGCTTCTCCAGCAAATCCCATAAATCAAACCAATCACTTCCTTGGAGTGGAACAACAATCTAAATTTGTTTTGAATGTTGCAAAATGAAGAAAAAACAATAGTTACCAAGGAAAAACAGTCCACAGGATTTGTTAAGAGCATGGTATAAATGTTTTAAGAAGGGTACTAAGTATTTATGTAGTCCTAGCTACCTTCCTCAGAAACAAATATGCAAAATGATCTTTGCTTATTTCTATAACTAATAAAAGTAAATACCATTTTTCTATAATTTTATATTTTGGCTCAACTCAGCTGCAATATTTTGAACTTTTTGAAACATGCCTACCATCAGGAAGCAGGTACAGAAGCCTGAAGGCACAGACTCAAAAGGTTTAAAGCTTCATTTATTATTAAAGTATGTGTGCGGTATACAACTCTGAGAATCAACTTCTCCAGATAACCACAAAACACAGAAAACCACAGAGATGTTCAAAGAAAAACATCAACTCCATGTCATGGTCCAGTCTGTGGACTCAGGACTCCGGGTCTTCCAGCTGTCCCTTGTTTTGATCGAGTTAAGCATAGGCACCTGATTCCCATCTTGGGGCTTGGAATATAAGTAGCCTTGGGGTTGAATGTGGGCTGCTGGTTTGTCTTGTCAGTCCCCCTTGGAGCAACCTGCTGATGGAAGGCTAGTGAAACCATTTGGATTCTCTAGGCCTGGTTGGAGGACCACTGCTTCATGAAGCCTTGTCTCCTAGTCCATGGTTTCTAGTCCTGGTTCTGCTTTCCCTAGCCCAAGTCTGTGTTCTCGTCCCTGCTCCTTGTCTGTATCCTGTCACATCCTTACTCTAGTCAAGTCCTGTTCCTTGTATGTCAGTGTCTGTGTCTTGCATTTGGGTCCATTCCCAATGCCCCCACCTGTGACAGAACGAACCAGCCAACCATGGACCCAGCAACACAGACACTGGAGCTGAACTCTCGCCATCCAGGATTCCCTAGTGTCAAAACCGCCCCCCCCCCACCTGCCCGAGTCGTCCTTGGTCCTGGAGAGCCTATTCGGTCACCTGGAGGCTCCTATAGAAGGGTAGATACTGTCATGGGCCGGTCTGTGAAGTCCGCATTCTGGTTCATGGTCTGGTCTGTGGACTCAGGACTCCGGGTCTTCCAGTTGTCCCTTGTTTTGATTGAGTAAAGCACAGGCACCTGATTCCCATCTTGGGGCTTGGAATATAAGTAGCCTTGGGGATGAGTGTGGGCTGCTGGTTTGTCTCGTCAGTCCCCCTTGGAGCAACCTGCTGATAGAAGGCTAGTGAAACCATTTCTGATCTCTAGGCCTGGTTGGAGGACCACTGCTTCATGGAGCCTTGTTGCCACTCGTCGAAGCAGTCATCATGGTATGGATTTGGCTGTTTCTGTAACCAGCCAAGGTTGCTGGCTGCCCTGAGACTCAGAGGCATCCCGGATTGAGCTCCTTTCCTGTCCTTGCCTCTGCTGGGTAAGCCAGACCGCAATTGCCATTACCCTACGGTTGGTTCTGTCCCTTCCTGTCCCTTGCCTCCATTAAATAAGCAGGCTGTTTGCCGTTACCCTGCGGTTGGGTCCGTCCCTCCCTGTCCTTGCCTCCACGGGGTGAAGTTCCGCGTCCTGCCCAGGAGTTCCGCGTCCCGCCCTGGAGTTGCTCCAAGAACCCAAGCCTGCAGCCAAGCTCAAGACCCAAGATCCTAAGCCCGCAGCCAAGCTCAAGTCCCAAGATCCCAAACCTGCAGCCAAGCTCAAGACCAAAGATCCCAAGCCTGCAGCCAAGCTCAAGACCCAAGGCCCCAGCCTCAAGCCTCAAGAGCAAAGACCCCAGCCTGTCTCCAAGCTCAGGCCTCTAGACCCCAGCCACGTCCTGAACTGAAGCCATGTCATGTCCTTGCTTGGTTCTGGGGTCTGAGCCCGAGGCAAGACCCAGGTTCTTGGTCCTTGTCCAGTCTCGGGCTCGGAGTTGAAGCCTTGTCTCCTAGTCCATGGTTTCTAGTCCTGGCCCCGCTTTTCCTAGCCCTAGTCTGCGTTCTTGTCCCTGCTCCTTGTCTGTATCCTGTCACGTCCCTACCCTAGTCAAGTCCTGTTCCAGTGTCTGTGTCTTGCATTTGAGTCCGTTCGCAATGCCCCCACCTGTGACACCCGCTGGTACAAAAAAAATCTCAGAAACAGCAACACCATCACCCCACACGAAAAAATCACGCAAACTGCAACACGATCATTAATACCCCCATGTGAAAAAACAGACTCGATGATTTGGAAACACGCTTCTTCCCCTCTGCTACCTGATTTCTGAATGGACATTGAATGCATGAACACTAACTCACCACATTTTCTAATTTTTATTTTTGCACTAATTATTTAATTTAATTATTTAATATATATGTACTTACTGTAATTCTCATTGTTTTATTATTATTGTTGCCGCAGAGACAAATTTCACAACATGCAGTATGCGTGTGATACTAAACCTGATTTTAGGAAGGGCCTAACTCGCATGTCTCCATGGTGAGTGGAACAAATTCAGAAAGAAGACAACTGTTTATAAAATGAGTGTCTATAAAGAGACTGGAGCTGTCGATTCCTTTATCAACTATGCTGTCAGGGTCCAGCAATTCCCTCACCACCCACCCCCTCCATTATTATTAAACCGGGTAATTAAATTAAATACAGCAATCAATGGGAATAACACCTACAATGGAAATAATATGTAAGATGTGTAGCTTGGATGGTTGATGGTTGGGTTAAGTTGTTAGAAACATAGAAGCATAGAAACATAGAACCTACAGCACAATACAATCCCTTCAGCCCACAAAGCTGTGCCAAACAGGTCCTTACCTTAGAACTACCTAGGCTTACCCAGTCCTCTACTTTTTAAGCTCTATGTATGCATCCAGGAATCTCTTAAACGACCCCATCGTTTCTGCCTCTACCACCGCCACTGGCAGCCCATTCCACGCACTCACCACTCTCTGTGTAAAAAACTTACTCCTGACATCTCCTCTGTACCTACTTCCAAGCATCTTAAAACTATGCCCTCTCGTGCTAGCCGTTTCAGCCCTGGGAAAAAGCCTCTGACTATTGTGACAGCAGACCAAATTATCAGAAGATTGATGCCGATAAGAGGACAATGGGGGAACATTCAAAATGCTAATAAGAGAGAGACGAGAGAGATTACCGAAAGGAGACACAGTTCCGAGTATTGTCAGAGACCGGTTGCTTTGAACCCGAACTGTTTGAAGTTTGATGGACAGGCGATACCCCAGCAGGGGGATAAAAGGAACAGGTTTGCTAAAGCAACACACACCATGACACTACAAGGTAACGAGATCCTGGAAGCGGTGTGCCCCCACAAGTTGGTGCGAGTTTTGGAGGTCTGGTCGCGGGACCAGCCATAGATGCACAGGGTGGAAAGATACGGTCGGGCGGGAACCCGGTGTGTGTGTCCGCCCTTGCCTGGGTGCCGGGTTCACCGCAGAAGAACGATCATATCTGGAACGGAGGGGTCACAGTCGGTGACCTCAGAAGACATTACAAAGCGCTCACCCGAAAGCTAACTGCGAGGAATATTGAAGGTCTGTTTGGAATCTGATTTGCATATTCATTCGCTCTCTCTCTCTCTCCCCAACGGCACGACGGTGATTACTGCGAACTGAAACTGAACTGAACTCTGTGTCACTTGTGACTGATCATTTTACCCCTAGACTGCGATAGAGCTTGATTGATCCTATTATCATAGTTCTGTGTACATGTGTGTTTATTCATTGCTAACCTGTTGCATTTATATCCTTACTATTAGAGTACTGTGTTACTTATTTCTTTAATAAAACTTTCTTAGTTCCAGTAATCCAGACTCCAACTAAGTGGTCCATTTCTGCTGGTTTGGCAACCCAGTTACGGGGTACGTAACTCTATCCACACGATCAATGCCTCTCATTATCTTGTACACCTCTATCAGGTCACCTCTCATCCTCCGTCGCTCCAAGGAGAAAAGGCTGAGTTCACTGAAATGTTGGCATGCTCCCCAATCCAGGCAACATCCTTGTAAATCTCCTCTGCACCCTTTCTACGGTTTCCACGTCCTTCGTGTAGTGAGGTGACCAGAATTGAGCACAGTACTCCAAGTGGGGTCTGACCAGGGTCCTATATAGCTACAACATTACCTCTCGGCTCTTAACTCAATCTCACGATTGATGAAGGCCAATGCACCGTATGCCTTCTTAACCACAGAGTCAACCTGCACAGCAACTTTGAATGTCCTATGGACTCAGACCCCCAAGATCCCTCTGATCCTCCACACTGCCATTAAAACTATACTCTTCCATCATATTTGACCCACCAAAATGAACCCTTCACACTTATCTGGGTTGAACTCCATCTGCCACTTCTCAGCCCAATTTTGCATCCTATCAATGTCCTGTTGTAACCTTTGACAGTCCTCCGCACAATCCACAACACCCCCAACATTTGTGTCATCAGCAAATTTACTATCGTATCCCTCCATTTCTTCACCAGCCTCCAAGCAGAATATGACCCGTCTACAACCACTCTGTGCCTACTGTGGGCAAGCCAAGATGTCCGATCTCGGTAATTTACTTGCAAATGTTTCGTCACCATGTGAGGAGATGTCATCAGTGCACTGTCAATTGTGATGCGTCCTCTGAATGCTTGGCCTTTATAAATATTTTTCAATCAGCTGATTGGTCGTCATTACAGAAATGCAATTGAGATTTGGGGTGGAAATCTCATCGCTGATTGTTTGTGCGGTGAACTTTGTGCATTGTGGGGACTGCATCACACATAATGTCGGCCAAATTGGGAGAAAATTATCCACAAGGATCCATGAACACCAACTGGCTGTAAAGTGGCGTGACCTACTCTCCCTGGTCTCTACCCATGAAGATCAAGAGGGGCACAAATTCGACTGGGCATCAGTGGAAGTCATGGCGCAAGTGAACATGTGGAATGCAAGAGAGTTTTAGAAGTGAGGTTTTCCATGAACAATTCTCTAAACAAACACATAGACCTCAATCCTATTTATGAGCGATGCAGGCAAAATCGAGACCACAGAGCATGAAGTTCGCCACACAACCAATCAGTGATGAGATTTCCTCCCCGCATCACAATTGATGGCGACCAATCAGCTGATTGATAAGTATATGAAGTCCAAACATTTGGAGGACACACCACAATCGACAGCGCGCTGATGATATCTCTTTGCATGGTGATGAAATGTTGGCAAGTAATTTGCCAAGATTGGAGAACAACTCAACCCAACCAACACCTACAATATTTACTTATCATGTTCATATTATTTAATTAGGTCGATAAAAGGAGCCCTTGAAACAGCACCTTTAATCCTGTTCGCCCTGTTTATTTCAGTGTACCACGTCCATTAATGCTGTCGCCCCCTCCAACCAACCCCTCTGAAACTATGGTTCAGGCTACACTGCCACATGGAAAATGAAAGAAGTGTAAAATAATTAACCCAGGAGAAAGATCAGAATCGGAATTAGGTTTAATATCACTGGCATAAGTTGCAAAACTTATTAACTTTGTGGCAGCAGTGCAAAACAATGCATAATAATAGAAAAAAAGCTGTGGATTACACTAAGTGTATATATGTATATTAAATAATCAAATTAAGATAAGTAGTGCAAAAACAGAAATTTAAAAAATTGTGTAGTGCTCATGGGTTCATTTAGAAGTTGGATGACAGAGGGGAAGAAGCTGTTTCTGAAACGTTGAGTATGTGATTCAGGTTTTTGTCCCTCCTTCCTGTTGGTTGCACTGAGAAGGGGCCATGTGAAGGTCCTTGAAGATGGAAGCCGCTTTTCTGAGGCGCCCCTCATTGACGATGTCTTGGATGCAAGGGAGGCTAGCAACCATGACAGATTTACAACTCTCTGCATGGTACTACGGTCCTGTGCAGTAGGCCCCACCACCCCCCATACAGACAGTCAGAATGCTCTCCACAGTACATCTGTAGAAGTTTGTGAGCGTAATGAAAGATGTAAGGAAAAAAAGAATATTTTGCCAACAACACATAGAATGAGTCATAAAGAACAAACCAAATGAGGTTCAAGTAAGAATTCAGCCTAGACACAATGATATAGAGACCATTACTGAGTCATAACAGCAAGACCGTCTGGAGAAGAAACATCTTGCCAGTTTAAAAAGGGTACAAATAAGTAGCTTTGGTGATTAAGAAAAGGGAAACAGACAGCCACCAGCATGGTTTGGCCCACCATGATTGCATTCAGTGTATTGCTTGAATGGGGCAGGCATGAAAAAGCTAGCAAGATCCCCGCCACATTGTATGTTCTCACTGTGACCACATGGGTTTCCGCCAGGGGCTTCGGTTTCCTCCCACAGTCCAAAGACATACCGGTTGGTAGGTTAACTGGTCATTGTAAATTGTCCCGTGATTAGGCTAGGGTTAAGTCGGGGGATTGCTGGGTGGTGGCTTAAAGGCCGAAAGGGCCTACTCTACACTATATGTCAATAAATCAAAAAAAAAATCCCATATTTAGTTAAGGCTGTTGTCAACAGAAACACATAGAAAATGTTTGCAGCCAACTGGTAATTGGGTAACAGGTAAGTCAATAGAGAATTGTTGGGAGGTGTTTGGAAACAGATTTAAAATGAATTAAATGGAATACGTCTGTAAGTCTAAGAGATTTGTTTGCCAAAACAAAGAAATTGCAGAAGGGACAAATACAGGGATATCAGCCTCCAGAAAACTAATACAACAAAACAGGCAACAATACCAAAATAGCACAACCTTGCTGAATAGGGGAGACATGAAGAACTTTGAAAAGTAACAAAACAAATAGAGCTACATAAAGGGAAAATTAAAAGGAAGATGCATGAAATTATGTAGATGCATGCGTTGGTGGTTTGCCATTGTGCCCGCCAATGATATGAAACCTATGTGAGAGAACTTTTAAAATGGAAAAGCCTTTTCACTGGGGAAATTCCACTGTCTCGACCTCAGAAATCGAGTCCAGTGGTAAAAACAAGCATCACAAACTGGAGTATTCCTTGGTTGGAGTGGATGAACATGATGTCTTCTGTGGCTTGTCATACCCTTTGCTCTCCATAGAACATTGCAGTATTGCTTTCCTGGCTGTTAGATCTCACTATAGATGTCATCTGCCCAGTCCACCAGAGTTGACTTCACATGCTAGGACAGGCATGTCTCTATCTCACCAGGGTATGAGGCCACTGGCTGTTCTCACCTATTTTAGTGCACCTGTTGAAGCGATGGACCGGGGGATGGGCAACGTCACATGCAAACGCCTACTTGGAGCCGCAGGTGAGAGCTGACTGTCTGGTGGGGGCCAAAAGTGAGTGACCTGCCCCAGAACGAACTCGACAAGCCCATTCATCAGACACGCCATATACCCTAAAATGGTGTACGTGTGTAGTTTTTAGACAGAGTCGAATAAGGAAGAGCTCAAGTTAGAGCATTTCTCCATTTTTCTTTGTAATTCATTATATTTTTAATGTTACATGCTCTTTGAATTAAAGCCTACATATATAGTACCGAACTATCAAAAAGCAACAGCAAAATTTCTAACTGCTTTGAGAAAGAAAGCGAAGGGAAGAATAAATTTAAATACAAATTATAATGATGTAAATGAAAATAGGAAGTGGCAAGCTGCTATTCTTTTGGTTCAATCTTTACATTAGAGGGAGAGGACAGTGTGCTAAATCGTTTATGGAAGGGATTCCTATCCTGGGGTCTATGGACCCCTCGGTTAATGGTAGGAGTCCTTGGCATAAAAAAGGTGGAGAAGCACTGCTTTAAAAGGAGACCATTAACATAGAGATATCATTGTTGATATAAGATAATAGTAACAATGAAAATAATGGGATGAAACAGTGAACGATCATACGGTTTCCTTGATTTTAAAACAAGAAGCTGAGAAGGTTACAGATACCCTATCCACAACCTGAAAGTGTTTTCACAATGCAGGAATTTTAATTTAGTTTGGAAATGTGCTCTTATCCCTGCAGTTTTAAAGTAGCACATTGGCTTTGAAGTAGGTCTCAATGAGTAATGAAATTTGCATATCCACTACTTGGCATGGTGTGACCAATAGGGATCTGAGATGTAAGGGTTAAATTATGAGGCTAAATTACACCAACTATAATTGTATGCACTGGAATTTGGAACATTGTGGGGTTATAGGATCAGATTTCTAAAGGTATTAAAGGACATTGATAAGATTTTTGAGGAAAAAAATATTCTTGCTGATTGGTAAATCTTGAACTCAAGGATAAAACCTCAACATTTGGAGCTAGACCTTAAGAGTGAATTGGAAACACCATATGTAAATGAGGTAGAAGTTTGGAGCTTCCTCCTGTGAGTAACAGCAATTAATGATAAAAATGCCCTGGATAGGATTTTGCTAACCATAGATTTTAGGGGATCGGTTACAGTGTTGGTTTGCATCAAGTCACAGGTCAGTCCTGATCCCTTTGAAAGTCTGAACAGGATCAAACGTTTACAGCTTATTGCTATTCCATTTTTTGATCTGTGCTGATACCCTATAACATGGGACGGTGTCGAATTTTGTTTGACAGTTTATTCTCTAGAGTAGGGGTCGGCAACCTTTTTGCCTCTGTGGGTCGGATCGCGTAGTAATGAGCGGACGGTGGGTCAGACAAATGCCATAAAAAACTTGAAATGTGGGAATTATCCATTTAAATACATCTAGTTATGTTTGGCCTCAAATTAATGAATAACGCATGCTAGAAAATCATTTGTGCTTAAGGTTGCCTACCCCTGCTCTGGAGCCTCTTGGGACATTTTACCACATTAAAGTTGTCATACATTTGGGCTTTGATGGGAGAAATTGAATACAATTTAAGTTGCCGTATCTGGGTAATTCCAACAATTTAATTTGATGTTAAAAGTTCCCAAAATGTTATTATAATATATTTGGATTTGGTCAAATTACTCATGAGCATCATTCTGCCCAATAATTCAACATGGTGTGACATGATATAAATGCGATGAAGCATTCATGAGAAATAAGTTGTAAGTACACTATTAGATAATTCCTCATGAAATTATCTTCCTCTGAACTGACATAGATAAAAGGGGCATATTACCCTGAAAACCTATTTGTTCATCTTTAATCCTCCTTCCCAGATAGCTAATATATAATTATGTGGCTAAAGGCTATTGTTTTTAAAATGTTTACATTTTCTCATTTAAAAGTTCAGATTGTGTTTTTTTTTTGATTGAGTGATAAATTAAGTTTGCTGGATTTATAATTCATGAGTATCTTGCGACTTCTGTTCAAGAGTGCAAAATAATTTGTTTCACTAATGACTTATTATTTATTTGAATGCAATACTGTATCACTAAGCAAAACCAATTAAGGGGTTTAAAGCATGGATTTTCTGCGGGCCATTAATTTCAGTTGTTTATTCATTTTGTTTTGTAGTGCAACAAAATGACCCATACCACCAGAATTGGTATGTGAAAATGATAAGGTATTGAATTAAGTATTCAGATTAATACTATATTGAAGTGGATGATATTTCTGCTTTTAGAAGACCTACTCATTAAGGGTAGGGTGGATGATATACCTTTCCCATTGTAGTTTCATAAAACATTCACCAAAATGTTGTGTCATCAAATTATTTTAATAAAAAAATGATTAATTCAGCAAAAAGAAATATTCATTTTAGTTGGGTTGAATTATTGTCCAATCTTGGCAATTTACTTGCAAACATTTTGTCACCATACAATGAAACATCATCTTATTTGAACGTTGGATGCCTGAAATTGTTGAAATTAATTTGGAGAATGTGTAGTTCGGGTGGTTGTGGTTTGGGTTGAATTGTTTTCTGATCTTGGCAATTTACTTGCAAACGTTTCTGTTGTGTATGTGGCCATTTACACAACAATATCATTAATAAAAAGAACACCAGAGACTGGAGCTAAGTTAACAGGGGCTTTTACTTACAGATCCCGAACTGAACACACATACAGATCAATACGCGCCTAATAGTGCATGCTCAATACGATGTATTAGTACAACATAAATTAGTCCTATATTATACAGTAGGTTATATGGTACACTCCTCCCCTTTCATTTTAATAGTGTATCAACTGTTTTTTTTTACTGGGGGCACTATGCTGAACAATATGTGTGCCCTAAACATACAAACACTTACCAATTATTTACTTAATAATATCAAATTATAATAAGGTAACATAATAATAATTACTATAATAATTATAACTCAAGTCTCTGGAGGGGCTCTTATCTGCCTCTCTGGGTAACGTCTGTCCATAAACTTGTTTGTTTTAATACAGATTTCCATATAAAAGTCATGAAAGTTGGCCTCTGAGCATAGGGAGTTTCCATGGTCAGCTTCAAAGGTGACTTGCCACCAACAAAAGAAGTGGTTGGTGATCTGCTGTCTTGGCTAGTTATTCAAAAGTCGGGGCAATCCAGTGACTCACAGAAAGATCAGTACAAGTGTGAAAATACAACAATAGAAACCTTACAGTTTGTTGCCAGAACGCGCTTCTGTTTTGATGCTGCTTACCAACTTCTTTGTGCAAAACAAGACACATTGGCTGAGGATTCAAAATATGTATGTGCAAAAGAAATTTTCCTGCAAAGGATTAAGTGTATGATTCTCAATGGAGGAAATGATTGGTTCAAGATTTACCTTGTGTGAGAGCTGTTCTATTTGAAAGGGATTGATTTTGTCCTCTGTTAGGTTTACCTTCTCCCCCAGCAACCTGGTTTTCATTTATTTCACCACCCTCAGCAGTTTCTCCCTGAGGCTGGTCGCTATATTGTGGGCGGCCACCATAGCAACGACGAACAAAGTAAGGTGGGTAATGCCATCTTCTATAAGGAGGGCGATATTGCTGATTTTGATCATCTTGGTTTCCTCCATCTGTTGCTGTCTCTGCTCCATCTCCTTTCTCTCCACCTTCAATGTCCTGTTGGTAATTACATGGTGGACCTTGGCGGCCAGGGTTGTAGCAACGATAATGATTTCTGTCCGTGGCATATTGGCTTCCTTGGACTGGAACTCCTCCGGAACCAGTTACGTTTGCTGCTACTGCACCCTTTTCACCTTCCAATGTTGAGCTCCACAGTTTCACCATATCCAACACTGCGGAGGTATTTCCATGGGTTATTCTTTTTTATAGCAGTCTGATGTAGAAACACATCTTCCTTTGTATCGTTCTTGTTGATGAATCTGTATCCATTTTGTACGTCGAACCACTTTACTGTTCCGAGAACCTTTGCTGTGATGACTTTCTTCTCCCTGGGGGATTTGGGTTTGTCTGGCTGTTGCTGCTGCTGCTGCTCCGTCTCGGCCTCGCTCATAGTGTTGCCAGGCTGCGTGAGATGGTTGCAGCTCGAGCCGGTCTGAAGTGGGGCCTCCTGCGCTCTCTCCACTTCTTTCTTCTCTCTAATATAATTCCTTTCCACTTTTTCTGTCCCCAGTTGCAGAAAAAGCTCTGCATTTCGTATTCCTTCCTTGTATTATTGATCTAGTTTCTTCATCCTTTTCTGATACTCCTGCAAAGTGCCTTCCTGTAACTGCTGTAGCTGTCTTTTGAGAGATGTCAATTCTCCCGGTACATCTGCTCTTTTACTTCCAGGTAGTCTTCATCATCCTGCTTATTGGTAATATCTGTCTCCCTTGCATCCTCTGTATCTTCATCCGAGTTGCGGCCACGGATACTGCGTTCATCCTCATCGTCAACGCTGTCTAGCTCCTCCTCGTTGTTGTAATAGTCGACAATGGGTGAGAGGAGAGCTACGGACATCTTCCCCGCCGAGCTGCCCTCCTTTGTTGACACATCTGGTGCCTTGATGGTGTGCCAACCCAACTGGATTTTCCTGAGCCAGTCACGTCCCAGCAACAGTGGTCCTCCATTTTTCAGTGCATAGAGGTTCAGTTGCTGTGTTTTACCTCCGTGGGTCACTTTCTGTCCTGTGTAAGTCTTTAGCAGTAGTTTAGTTCGTTTTAGAGGTATGTGCGAAAACAGTCATTTGGAGTCGTGTACAGAGATCACTGTTGAGGCTGAGCCTGTGTCCAACTCCATTTTCAGTCTCACGCCTGCCACTTGTGGAATGATCCACATTACTCTTCGATCATCTGTCTCTTCCATGCGGTGAAGTGGCGGACAAGACAATTCACTTTTGTCTGAGTCATTTTCATCAAATTGCTTTCTTTCATTTTGTGCACATTGTTGTATTTTCCTTTCTGGGGTTTCTTGTTTCGCTGTATTTTGCCCTTTTTCTGCTGTTTACTAGCTTTGCATACTCTGCCAGTGTGGCCCTGTTTGCCACAGTTTCGGCATTCTTTATCTTTAAACCAACACCATCAGGGTCATGTGACCTGTTCCCATAACGGTAACATTTCTTTCCTTCATTTCTGCGCAGTGACATTTTACTTGCAGCATATTCCAGAGATTTTTGTTGTATCTGTGAAGCACCTCGTGCGCTATTTCTAATGATATTGAGATGTTTAGCGCTTTCTCGAATATAAGGTCTTTTTCACACAGGAGCTCCTTCTGTGTGGTTTCACAGTACATGCCACACACTAACCTATCCCTCAATGCGTCTGATAGACCAGCTCCAAATTGACAATGTTCTGATAATTTGCGCAATTCAGCACAATATTCAGAAATGCTTTCATCTTTGCTCTGATTCAGTTTATGGAATTTAAATCTTTCAGCAATGACCAGCGGTTTGGGGGTTAAATGCTGTTGGAGAGAGTCTACTATTTGCTTGAACGTTTTGAAAGCTGGCTTTTCAGGGGTTAACAAGCTCCATAGCAGGCTTTATGTTTTCGCACCCGTTACATGTATTATAATATGATGTATTAGTACAACATAAAGTAGTCCTATATTATACAGTAGGTTATATGGTACAGTTTCATCACCATATGCGGAGACATCATCAGATCAGTTGTCATACGCTGAAATGAGATGATGTCTCCTTGTGGGGTGATGAAACATTTGCAAGTAAATTGCCAAGATCGGAGAACAACTCAACCCAACAATCAACCTCCTGAACTACACATTTTCTGAATTATTTCCAACATTTTCAGTTTAGTATGCAGGTGACTAAAATGGATAATAATTGATACACAAGGCTATAAATTCTGACTCCAATTGTCTCAGCTAAGCAGTTGAGGTACTATTAAATAATCTAAAAGTATTAAATTATTTAATAATGTTAACAAAGTTAATGAGGAAACTCTAAGTCACTTACTATCACATTTTTTTGAAAAGTTTGATGATTCCATTTCAATAAGGAAGGCAGATGATTCCTAGGAAAGACCAGGAGGTCAGATACAGTCTCAGCTATGGAATTGTCACCCTGATGGACCAACTTATTCAATGTAAGCATTTCTACTTCACAAATTATAATCTGCACAGAAGTCAGATCCCAAACTTGGAAAATGAACCTTCTCATTGCATGGAACATTGCATCATGCTTCAAAGTTATTCTAGAGGTTTTCTGCACTCAGTTTTAGTTGTTTTAAGTAAATAAATGTTTCTGCTATGATTTCAAATATTTAAAATCTGAAGATTTTTCTCCTGAACATAGATATTTGATTATTAGCTTGGAGCCAGATAATTAATAAACCTGACTAGTTTGATTCTGTTGCAGCCATTACTCGATTGGATGATTGTATATGTAGCCAAACATCTCAAAGACTAAGATTTGGGGGTGGGGGGAGTTGACACTGTATAACATGCTCTCTACAAATAACAAGTTCTAGGTAAAGAAAGTACACTCAATCCCGTATTAAGAAACCAATATCAGCTTTATTTGCTCTGTGCAGTGAAGTGCGCCATTAGCATTAGCGAACAATGCAGTCTGAGGGTGTGCAGGGGCAGCCTGAAAGGGGTGCTATGTTTCTGGTGCCAACGTGCCATGTCCACAACTTACTAAACCTAACCCGTATATCTTTGGCATATGGGATGAAACCGGAGCACCTGGAGGAAACCCACGCAGTCACGGGGAGAACGTACAAACTCCTTACAGGCAGCGGTAGGAATTGAACCAGGATCGCTGCTCTAAACAGTATACCACCATACTGCCCACTAGCAAGTCAGATAGAAAGAAAAAGAGAGAGAGAGAGAGCGAGGGAGAGAGAGAGGGAGAGAGAGAGAGAGAATACTAATATTTCAGCCAATGACTTTAAATCAGAGCTGGAAAAAAGAGAGAAATACATAAAAATGCAGTGAAAGGAGAATGAGAATAGAGCAAAAAGGGAGGCTTGTAATAGGGAGGAATGCAAGAGGCATTATCTGACCACTGGAGTGATGGCGGATGAAGGAAGCTAATGGAAAAAAGGTCATTTTCTCCAAAGAATCTCTATCAGCTGCTCAGTAATCCCAGTTATTTCTACTGATGTTTATAGTTTTTAGTTTTATAACATATACAGGAAATATCCAAGGGTAGTCATCAAAAATCACCTCCTTTAAAGTAGGCAAAGATAGAAAATGTTTCCATTCATCATGTTTAGAAAACTGCTCTCTAAATATTTCAGTGCATTTCCTGTGGGTTCCTTCTGTTTGCTTAGGAATCTTTTCTCTTTGTAATTATTCAGTTTGGCAAGTGCCATAAAGGGTATTATTTGAGCCTCTGGAGCCTGAAAGAGCCCAAATGCTCAACATATTTGTTATTATATCATTCACATCGAGGGAAATATTACTGGATGGAGTAATATTTAGTGCACATTTAAACTAGAGGGGAGAGTGCAGCTTGTCAGATTCAGCAAAGAAACAATCTTTGTTTGTACACCTGGGTATTTGCAGCCACTCTTTCTTTACACCTATCTAATTAGAGGCTGAAATAACTCTCTAGGCTGTTGTTACAGCCGTACTTGTTGCAATAAAATTTTATTTCTGTTTTATAAATCGATGCCTTCACGTATTCCCCAATCATTTTCCCGCTTGTCTGGTTTCCTCAGTCATTCTTTTATGAAGCCTTAAGTGGTCCTGAAAGACACGGTGCAACTCTGAAATGTAATGTTCAGTTTATGTGGCTTGGTCTGATCTGCATTACAATGTCCCATAATGTGATCCACTGAAAACATCTCAAGCAGTGAGCCTGGTTTCTGCTGGGATCATTTATCTTCGATTTGTGTGGTACTTTCACCACGTTTTGTGCTTATACCCACTTTCACCTCCCTTCAATCTGTCTTACTGAAAACTTTCAAGTAAGAATGCTTAAAATGGTAGTGAAAGAAAATGTACTGTAGCCCTGAAACTCCAGGAAAATCAGTTTGCCCTTTTATACCAAAGGGCATTTCAACCCAGAGAACTAATATTCACTACATCCAAAGTTCAAAGTTCAAAGTAATTTTTCTTATTAGAGTACATACATGTCATCACATACAGCCCTGAGATTAATCTTTCTGTGGGCAATCGCAGCAAATTTATAGAGTAGCAACTATAATGTAATAAATGTAAAACCAATCAGAAGACAACAAACTGTGAAAATGCAAATATAAATATATAGCAATAAATAATGAGAACATGAAATAACAAGTTAAAGAGTCCTCAAAGTGTATTCATTGCTTGTGGGACGAATGAGTGTAGTTATCCCCTTTTGTTCAAGTTGCTGATGGCTGAGGGATAGCAACTGTTCCTGAATGTGGTGGTGAAGCCAGAGAGGGGAGATTGCCTTTTGATAGCTGGTGGGATTGCTCACTGCCGGGGAGGAGAGACTGCCTTTTGATCGTTGGTTGGATCACTCTGGAGAGGGGGTCAGTCTCCTGAGCGCTGGTGGGATCAATCTGCTGCTAGAAGGGAAAGCTTGAAAGGCTTGCCGCTGTACCCAGATGTTCAGCATTTCTGGATATGGACTTGGACTATGGGACTTTCTTCGTTCTTATAGCTTTTTTATATTCTGTGTTGTTTGGCCTGATCTTTATTGTTTTTGTGTGTGTGTGCAGGGGAGGGGGATTTGTTGATCAAAGTGCTTGTTCTGGTTTTGTTCATTTTTTTTGTGTAGTCTGGAGAAGAATTATTTATTTTGTGTGGTCTGGATAAGAAGAATTTCAGAATTGTATACTTTGATAATAAATGAACCTTTGAACCTTTTGAATCTTTTGAGTTCTGAGGCTCCTGCACCTTCTTTCTACATGATAGCAGCGGCGAGAGAAGAGCATGGCCTGGTGGTGAGGATCTCTGATGACGGTTGGTGCTTTGCTATGGCAACGTTTCATATAGATAGGCCTATTGAAATCCATGAATGAACCTCTTCTCTGTACTATATATGGAAAATCCCTACTTCCGTAAACCTGCATGTGGCAG
This sequence comes from Mobula hypostoma, assembly GCF_963921235.1. NCBI lineage: Eukaryota > Metazoa > Chordata > Chondrichthyes > Myliobatiformes > Myliobatidae > Mobula > Mobula hypostoma. Next base: position 26,111,102 of record NC_086116.1, read on the forward strand.
AAAGAAGACACTGATTCACGGTATGGTTATGATACAGCAATAGTCGTAGTAATAATGCTGAGGTACAACCTAGGATGCACTGGGACAAATCATCGGTGATGGAACGTGGGGTCATTGGGTGTTTTGGGTCTTTCAATATCAAGACACTCTCACCAAGGTGACCGAGCCAGGGTTGATCAGGCCCCGGCTTATGTCCCAGCAGCACTGGGCCACGGGTCACACCATAGCCATCCGGAGGCTTGCTTGGCAGTTCCTGTGATGGTCCTGAGGGCTCTTTTCATTGCTGCCCCCATAATACCAAGGGAAGAGTAGGTTCTACACAGCAAGCAGTCAACAAAACCTCTACACCTCACCTCTATAGGCTTACATCTTGCCCTTCACCCCTGCTCTAGCAATTACTGCTATTTGGTTTTCTTACATTCAAACACCACCTCAATCCAGTCTTCCCAAGGCACTGTCAGTTCTACCATGACCACCTGGTTCAAGGTTTTCGACAGAATGACCATGTCAGGCCTAAGGGATGATGATGCAATCACTTGAGTTGAGCATGATGTTCTCTAAGGGGTTGTTTATACAGGTAGCTGGAGAGGCTGAACCACGATTCATACTATGCAGGATGTTATGGTGGATTCCCGTAATGGAGAGTGCCTGTGTGTGACTTTATTTAACATGGTGAGGCTGATGCACCGGCAGCCACCACACGGTCCATGACAGATCAGGGTCAAGGTTTAATGGCATGGAATCCAAGATGACTGGATATCCTTCACAGCTGCTGCCACCTTCTGCCTTCATTGTCATTGTAATATATCGTCATCTTCTGCCAGCTCCACTGCTGAGGTCTTGGTGGGAACACTCTTTGTCTGGAACCTCCCCTTGACCTGAATGACCTGACCAGGAACTAAGTACCAGATGGCTACATTCCAGGTGCCATTGCTGTCAGTATCTCAGGAACTCACAAGCCTCTCCACTACAACAAGGAGATGATCCTCAGAGAAGACAATACAGAAGAAATTCACTGCAAGCATTGGTCAGCACCAGTGCCAAACCAGAGCAACTCAACCACCAACAAGCCCTTTCTCTGAATCCCTGCAAATATTTCCTTAAAGTTCAAAGCAACTTATTATCAAAGTACATATACGTCACCATACACAACCCTGAGATTTATTTTCTTGGAGACATACTTATTAAATCCAAGGAATAATAATGATAACAGAATCAGTGAAAGACCACAACAACTTGGGTGTTCAACCAGTGCAAAAATGAAAACAAGGTATGCAAATACAAAAAGAAAGAAATAATACAATAAATAAATAAACAATAAATCATAAGAACATGAGATGAAGAGTCCTTGAAAGTGAGTTCATAAGTTGTGGGAACATTTCTTTGATGGGGCAGGTGAGGTTGAGTGAAGCTATCCCCTTTGGTTAAGAGCCTGATGGTTGAGGGGTAGTAACTGTTCCTGAACCTGGTGGAATGTGCCCTGAGTCTCATGTACTTTCTTCCTGATGGCAGCAGTGAGAAGAGAGCATTGCTGGGTGGTGGGGGACCCTAATGATAGATGCTGCCTTTTTTCAACAGTGTTTCATGTTGTTGTGGTCAGTGGCGGGGAGGGCTTGACCTGTGGTGCACTGGGCCATATCCACTCCTTTCTGGAGGATTTTTCATTCAAGGGCATTGGTGTTTCCAAACCAGGCTGCGATACAGCCAGGTAGTATATGCTCCGCAACACATTTACGAAAGATTGTGGAAATGTTAGCTGTTACGCCGAATATTCACAAACTCAAAGGAAGTGGAGGTGCTGCCATGCTTTCTTTGTGATTGCACTTATGTGCTGGGCCCAGGCCAGGCCAGGTCCACCGAAATAGTAGCACCTCTCCATCTCTGATCCTCTGATGAGGACTGGCTCATTGACCTCTGGTTTCCTTCTCCTTGCCTTTGCTGACATTGAGTAAGAGGTATTTTGTTGTGGCACCACTCAGCCAGATTTTCAACCTCCGTCCTATATGCAGATTCATCACCAGCTTTGATTTCACCTACAGTGAAGTGACATCAGCAAACTTGAATATGGCATTGGACCTGTGCTTAGCCACACAGTCATAAGCGAGTGGAGCAGGGAGCTACGCACACAGCCTTGCAGTGCATTGGTTCTGATGGAGATCATGGAGGAGATGTTGTTGCTAATCCAAAATAACTCTTGGTGATTTATCCATTCAGTTCAATTGAAGGCCCCAATGGAAACCACCTCCATCACATCTGCAGCCCCCTGCTATACTTCTATTAAATCTTTCCTCATTTTCCTCAAGGAATACAGTCCCAACCTGTCCAGCCTTGTAACCGTATTCCTTCATTCCAGGAACTGTCATAAGGGGGTGGCTGGGAACAGACCCAAGCGCAAGACACAGACACTGAAGTACTAGGGACAGGACTAGGATACAGGGCGATGGCAAGGACATGGACAGGAAAACCAGGAACCTGGAACAGGACTGGACAAGAGAGCTAGGAGTCTGGGCTTGGACTCTGAGCCAGAGACCGGACAAGGACCCAGTACATGAGTCTTGCCTCTGGCTCGGACCCCAGAACTAGGCAAGGCCGAGGCTTGACAGGCAGGCAGGATGAGGCTGGAGTCTTCAGGCTTGAGGCTAGAAGAAAAGCTTGGCAGGAGGCAGGAGGCTGGAGTCTTCAGCCTTGAGGCTAGAGGCAAGGCTTGGCAGGAGGCAGGAGGCTAGAGTCTTCAGGCTTGAGGCTAGAGGCGAAGCTTGTTAGGAGGCAGGAGGCTGGAGTCTTCAGCCTTGAGCCTAGAGGCCAGAGGCTAGAGATGAGGCTTGGCAGGAGGCAGGAGGCTGGGGTCTTCAGACTTGAGGCGAGGCAGGCTCCTCCTGGGCAGGGCGTGGTTCAGCTGGGCAGGGTGCGGTTCACCACCCGACAGAGGCATGGGATGGGAAGGGACAGAACCAATCACAGGTAATGGCAAGACTGCCTGGCTTACCCGATGGAGGCAAGGGACAGGAAGGGAGCTAGGTACGGGGGCTCCAGGACAAGACAGCAAGACAAGGCAAGGCTTCAGGCAATTCAAGGCAAGACAGAACTTCAGGCGAGGCGAGAGTTACCGGCAAGACAAGGCAAGGCTTCTGGCAAAGCAAGGAGAGACGAGAACTTCAGGTGAGGCGAGAGTTACCAGCAAGACAAGGCAAGGCTGCAGGTGAGGAAGCAGGAGGCAGAGGAAGGGATACAAGGACTAAGGACAAGAACAATCCAGCAGCCATGCCCTGGTCTCTGAAGGTATTTATGCAGCCAGCCCAAACAAGCATCAGCTGGCTCAATTAGAGCTCAACAACAACAGAAACAGGGTAGACAGGAAAACCTGGAGCAAGGATCGATGGACCGGACTGTGAACTGGAATATGGACTTCACGGACCGGACCATGACAGGGAACCATTCTTACAAATCTGCTCTGGACCATATCTAGTCCTGCTTTCCTTCTTTCCTGTAATCAGGAGATTGGAATTGAGCACAACATTCTAGATAAGATCAGATCTATCTTTTCTTGAGTCTTAGTACTATTTATTTATTTATTTATTTTACTCTACACGTCCACTGATAATACCCAGAATTGTGCTTTTTCGCCACTTTCTCAATCTGCCATTTTCAATGACTTGTGCAAACACAGTCCCTTGGTGCCAAAACTCCGGTATCCCTTAGAAAAGAGTATTCTCAACTCTGTATCGGTGTCATGGGGTCATATACCACAGAAAAGGGAAATCAAACATTACGGGAAGAAGGCAGGAGAATGGGATTGAGACGGAAAATAAGTCAGTCATAATGGAATGGTAGAGCAGATTTGATGGTCCCATGGTCTTATTGAAAGTCCCTTCAGACCTACTGGTTCATGTTAACCCAGATTCCCAACTAAAATAGTCTAATTTGCCTGCATTTGGCCCATATCACTCTAAACCAGGGGATCCCAACCTCTTTTATGTCATGGACCAATACCATTAAACAAGAGGCCTGTGAACACCAGATTGGGAAACCCTGCTCTAAACCTTTCCTGCCTGTGTAGCTGCCAAGTATGTAGATATTGTTAATGTACCTGCCTCAACCAGCTCCTATGGCGTATTGCCCCTCCTAACGCTTCCTAACAGGGGCCGGCACTGTAGCATAGTGGCTAGCAGAGCACTTTACAGGGTTCAATTCCCACAGCCATCCTTAAGGAGCTTGTATGCTCTCCCCATGACCATGTGGGTTTCCTCCAGGTGCTCTGGTTTCCTCCCATGGTCCAAATACATACCAGTTGGTAGGTTAATTGGTCATTGTAAATTGTCCTGTGATTAGGCTCAGAGTAAATTGGGGGTTGCTGTGTGGCATTATATCTTAATAAATGTGTAATGCTCTGGTTAAGATTTCTACTGCTATGCTGTTGGTATTTCATGTCAGCGGTTTTCTGCAAAAGCATTGTGTCCTGCTGGTAGGACGTTTTGGTTTCAGCTAGAGATAAGTTTTTGCTTCATTTAGCACGCTGATGTTGGTTCTTCTGTCTTCCCAGCTGATATTTAAGATGTTTCAAAGACAGCGTTGATGGAACTTTTCAAGTGCCTTCAGATGTCGTTGGTATGTTGTCCAGGTTTCTGATGCATACAGGAGCGTTGGGATCACCACTGCTTTGTACACTAACATTTTGGTGTCTGTTCAGATGTCACGATCATGAAAGACTCTTGTTCGGAGACGTCCAAAAGCTGTTCCAGCGCATTTAAGACGATGTTGGATCTCGTTATTAAGGTCGACATTGGAGGAGAGGTGACTTCAAAGATACAGAAAGTGGTCCATGTTTTCCAGGGTTGTTTCGCCAAGTTGAATTGATGGTTCTATCCGATTCGTCTCAATTGATGATGGTTGATAGATGATCTGAGTCTTCTTGGAATTGATGGTCAGTCCAAGTTTTGTGTATGCACGGTGAAGGCAGTCAGAATCTGTTGTAGGTGGTTTTCTGAGAGAGCTACAACACTGCTGTCATCTGTGTATTGGAACTCGATGAGGGAACTCGTGGATGTCTTGTTTTTGGACTTGAGATGGGCAAGATTGAAAAGTCTGCCATCTGTTCTGTAGACAATTTTGATTCCTGGGGGTAGGTCGTCCTTGATGATGTGGATGATTGTCACAATGAAGATGGTGAACAAAGCAAAAACACCAGGCATTGAAGCCTACGTCATCAAGAACCAACTAAGATGGAGCGGTCATGTTGTTCGGATGAAAGAAAAACGTCTGCCAAATCAAATCTTCTATTCCCAGCTTAAAGAAGACAAATGTAAAAGAGACGGAAAGCAGAAGAGATTCAAGGACGTCTTAAAAGCCAACATGAAGAAATATAACATCGACACCAACAATTGGGAAACCAATGCCAAGGACAGGAAACTCTGGCAAGCCATCATCTGAGAAGGAACAGCAACTTTTGAAGCCAACAGATGTGCAGAATTAGAAGAAAAGAGAAGAAAATGGAAAGAGAGGCAGCAACAACCAAAGCCCGATCTGTCATCTGGAACTACCTGTCCTGAATGCGGAAGAACTTTCAAAGCCAAGATTGGACATAAGCCACTTGAGAGCTCGTAGATCAACAGAATGAAGACCATCATCCTCGACCTCGAGGGATAGCCACGACAACGAGAGATAAGTGACCTGCTGTTCTGCTGTGTCAGCCATTCAGGATGGTGGAATTGGGAGAATGTTCTATAGAGTATCGGTGAGGGGCAGTGGGTCTTTTTGATGGGATCTGTGGAGAGGTCAGGAGGGAAGATGGCCGGGAATGCCATGGGAAGGAGCATCGGTGTTGCATGAAATGTTTTGTGCTGATGAATGGCTCCAAAGAAGACGGCCAATACTCCCAAAAGAGAACCTGTTTGGCTGAGATGGATTTCAGGCAAAGTTTGGAATGTGGTGTATGCTTTCACACAGACCATGGGTCCAGCACATGAGTAAAAAGACAACTCCAGGATGAGCTTCAACTTTATGTGCACATTTGGACTGGATTAACTGTAATGGGTCCTTTTATTTATTTTTCCTATTCTCTTTCCTATGATCTGTTTGATAAAGCTGAAATTTGTAAATATACTTTCTTTATAATTTTATGCGGTATATGATCTGTTGTTTCTTGCCAACCAACAATTGAGTATGGGCAGTATTTACACAGCATTCACTCAAATCGAGGTTTCTTTAATCGGAACATCAGGATGTTCCTGTCTGGTCGAACCCCAAATCATACCGACCCGAGACGTATATTGTTTATGAAAGGTGGCTTCTCACCACTGAGACCCATAGCAGAGATGGCTAACAAGCCAAGTTTGCATGCGAGCCCGGTGAGGGAGTTACAAATGAATGAATGAATAAATAAACAATCAAGTAAATAAATGCATCACGTCAAATTTCTCTGTATTAAAGCTCAATTTCTGTGCTTTTTCCCATTGTACAGTCTGTTTATATCCCTCTGCAGTCTTCACTATCCTTTTCCCAGTTCATGCTACTTTCATGTTTTGAGCATCTGCGAATGTTGGCTTGCTACTCCAGTTCCAGGTCATTAGCAGAGATAAAAATAAAACTCTGGTCCAAACAGAAAGTCCATGATTTTCATTTTGGGATTTTATGTGCCTAATGTACGGAAAACAAAGAAGTCCCGATTACATACAGAGGTCTCTAGAAATCTAAAATGCATGTCTGGACACTTCTGTACTGTTCAATCATACCGGCATGGTACCAGCTGTCCATCGGTCACCAATTCAGAAGCTGGCTCTCACAGGAACTGTAACAGCTGCCTCTGCATAGCGCAAACGTTGGAGTGTGTTTCAGCCTGACTAACGTACTTCTCCATTACGGTGAGGATTCGTCCAAATTTCCTTCAGGTTTTCCTGCTGACAATTGACTCATTCCTTCAACTACAAATCTCTTATTAATTGTGCCCCGTGACTACCCATCACATCCTTTGACAATTGATCCCACCCCACAACCGTTGAGTCTATCCCCCAATCCTCAATCCCATTCCCTGATTAGCAATCCCTCTCTTCATGTTCCACAGCAGCTGACCGTACTTACACCTTGTCTGACTTCTAACACTCCTTCCCTCTACCTGTCATACCATGACTCCCAGTTAAAATTGGAATCAATATTTCTTTGGGCTGTGGACATAATACAGTCTGGATAAAGTCTGGTCTCATTGTTGCAGGACCGATATCTCTCTTTCCCTGGCTAGTGAGAGAGAGGGAGGTCCTGTCTGCGATGTTGAACTGTTGGGATGGACAGTAGTTTTTGATGGACTCTAGATCGTGGTCTGTTTGGGGGCTTTGCTTTTGCTTGCATGCGGGTGGTAGGGGTTGATGCCTTTTCTGGAGCAAGTGGGGGGAGTGGGAGGGGCAGGGTTGATGCTTTTGCTGCTGCTTGTGCATGGGAGGGGGAAGGGGGGCTTTGAGATTCTAGCATTTTCTATTATTCATCTGGGATTTTTTCTGTTTCATGGATGTCTGTGAAAAGTAAGAATTTCAGGTTGTATACTGTATACATTCACTGATATTAAATTGAACCACTGAATTGTATTTATTTCCCATCTTTAGCTGTCCTCTTGAATCACTGTGGTTCATCTGTTTTGTCAGTTTGCTTCAGCCATTGATCTAGCAACAATGGAGGCATGGAAATATATGGACAGGTAAGTCTGGTGCACAATCCATTGATATTGTATCTTCCCACATACACCACCTGAGGGATGAGGGGGCTGGTCATAAGTTTTGCAAGTGTCAAAGAAATCAAGTTGTTGAGTTGTTGCAATGTACTTCTTCACTCTGCAACTGTGAGAACGGCTGGGAGTCTCCTTACAATCCATCAGGGACATTTACTAGGACTACTGTGTACGTATAATACTGCGTATTATTAATGATCCGACCCATCCATCCAGCATCTTCTTTGACTTTCTACCATCAGGCAGGAGAATACGATGCATAAAAACAAGAACGGTCAGGATGGGGAACATTTTCTTCCCTCAGGCCATTAGGCTTCTGAACTTCCTGCCACATCACATTCAAAGAGTCACTGGTTAATCTGCTCTGTACCTTACAATATTTAATTTATACACTTTAGTTGTTTATTTGTGTGTAATTTCATCTGTAGATTTTATCCTTACTTATGGATAATGTGTATTCTGTGTACCTGTGGGTTTTACAGCCTGGTCTGGAGGAATGTTGACTCGTTTGACAGTATACGTGTAGTTAGTTAAATGACAATAGGTTTGTCTTGCCAGACCTGTGGATGTGTTGCCAGTCAAGTGGAATGCTTTGTCTTTAATCTTTTCTGAGCTCTTTGTTAACTGAACCTAACTCAGTATGTGATGAATGTGCCACCAATATCCAAAATGCATTCATTATCAAAGTATGCATACTTTAGAAAACTTTGAGATTTGCCTCCTTACAGGCAATCACAAGACAAAGAAACCCAACAGAACCTATTAAATCAAAAGAAGACCACTGAACACACAATGTATAAGAGAGAAAAAAAACATAAATTGTGCAAACAATAAACGCAAGCAAATAGCATTCAGAACTGAAGTTCACAAAAGTGTGTTCACAGAAGCCTATTAGTTGCAGACCACAGCCTCAGTTCAGAGCAGAGACAAGTAAACCTTGTGGAGCAGTGAAATTAGATTAGATTAGATTATGGGGACACTCAGTCCTCATTTATTGTCATTTAGAAATGCACGCATTAAAAATGATACAATGTTCCTCCAGTATGATATCACAGAAACACAAGACAGACCAAGACTAAAACTGACAAAAATTACTTAATTATAACATATAGTTACAACAGTGCAAAGCAATACCGTAATTTGATAAAGAGTGGACCATGGGCACGGTAAAAAAAAGTCTCAAAGTTTCGATAACCCCAACATCTCACGCAGAAGGTAGAAGGGAGAAACTTTCCCTGCCATGAGCATACAGTGCTGCTAACTTGCCGATGCAGCATCCTGGAAGCATCTTGACCACAGTCCGACTCTGAGTCCATCCGAAAACTTTGAGCCTCCGACCAGCCCTCTGACGCTGAGCACCGAGCACCATCTCTGCCCAGTGCTTTGACCCCCGCCCCTGGCCGCTGAGCAACAAGCAAAGCCGAGGATTCGGGGTCTTCCCCTCCGGAGATTTCGGATCGCGTAGTAGCGGTGGCAGCGAAACAGGCATTTCAGAAGTTTCACCAGCTGTTCCTCCGTGCTCTCACGTCTGCCTCCATCAAATCAGAATTGTGCACGGCATCCTACTTGATAGATAACAGATATTCATCACCGGAGAGGCTGCGCGTGCTGCGTCGCGCTGCCATCTTCTCCTCCTCCACAATGAAGTTCAGTGCAGAGACCACACTACTAGCTTGTGCCTTGTAGGTGATACTGAAGTGAAAGTAAGTCAAGCTACTTGGTATTTGTCATAGGATTGTGCCTTTTTCCTGCATTAGCAGCTACTTGGCTGGATCAGTTCAGAATCCATTTACTAGTAATCCAAAGAATGTTGGCATTTCAGGCTTGCAATATTAACATTAATGAATGAAAAGGGCAGAGTTGTCCCTTGTCGTATTTGGTCATTTCTTGTCATATGGCCGGCATTACTGTGGCTTGCTACTTGTGACTGGGAATAGACAGATGGACAATAGTTGCTGCAGACCAGGGAATACCCCATGGAATAAGACAGATGGCTAATGGAAAGCCGTATTGGTACAGCATCGGATTTGCCAGAGTAAATAGGACATGAGGGAAGTCATTATCTACGTCCTCCATAGTACTGCTCATGTGTTTAGTGTGTTGATGGAGCCTTCATTTCATAAGTAAACATCAGGCCACTATCTTCCACTTACAGATATAATCTCTTCAGGATGTCTTTCGTCCACTGTCTCATTGTAAGGGGTCCCAACTCCGCAGGGCCGTCATGTACCTCCAGCCCATGAACCACAAGCAGAAGTGTCTCGGCTGTCACAGTGCTTAGCTTGCCTTTGTCCCATTGAAATTATTTCTTTTTACCTTAACTGCATTCTTTATCCCCTGTTCCAGTTACTTCCTGCTGACCTCCATGACACTTCAGATTCACTCTGCCATTTTGGCCACTGTCCATTTGTTGATCCCAAACAGTTTAGTTTTAAAAAATTTCTCAATGAACTCAAGGCAACCAGTTACACCCATGTGACTAATTACCATATTAACCTGTCTTCGGAATGTGGGAGGAAACCGGAGCACCTGGCGGAAATCTACGCAGTCATGGGGAGAACCTGCAAACTCCTTACAGTCAGCGGCGGATTGAACCTGGGACGCTGGTGCTGTAATTGGGTTACTCTAACTGTTATGCTATGTGCCACTCCTCAGTCCTCCACCAGAATGATCAAAGGGCTCTCCGTTTCTTTCTTTTTTTAAATACTTTATTTTCAAAAAAAAACAACCAAATCAACAAGAACATACCAACTCAGACATGTATAAAAATGAAATAAGCAAAAAAAAAGGGACATAACATTCGAGGGATGCCTATTGTACAAAGTGCTCAAAAATACTAAACATTAGATCTCAACTGAGGGCCGTGAGAAATCAGCTGGGAGGAAATTGCTCATCCGCCCCCGGCCTCGTCCAGGTAGGCAAGAAATGGATCCCAGATAGCCGAAAATTTTTTAATTGAATTGGTTCTCAAGAACCTAAGTTTCTCCATCTGTATGACTGAGATCATATCAGCCATCCATCTCCGAAAGGAAGGGGGAGAAAGTGATTTCCGTTACCTCAAGATAAGTCTTTTGGCAGCAATCATCCCCAGCATCAGAGACTGTTGTATGACCGCAGGGAAACAAATAGTAGATTGCGAGCAGCCAAAGATGGCAAGACCAGCTTCCAAGGGGAAGGATCTTCTATAGGACTTTGAGTACCAGTCGAATATTTTGGACCAAAATCCAGTCAGTAATGGGCAAAACCAAAAGGTGTGTGACAACGTGGCCTCCATTCCTTGGCACCTATCACACATTGGTGAGACAGAAGGGTAAATCCTGTGCAATCTAAGTTTAGAGTAGTGGAGACAGTGAACAACTTTAAACTGGATCAGTTGGTGTCTGCTGTTAACAGAGCAAGCCTGTATCATAGACAAACTCTTTCTTAAACAGAGGCTCAAGCCGTTGTCGTTGATCAACACCCTCAGTTACCTGCTGAACTGGTTCTCACAAGAAACATCTTCTCCTTCAATTCCACTCAACTCCTCCAAGTCAAGGTCAAGTTATAGGAACTTAGATGCACCCAGTCTGTGCATGCCTTTGGAGCAGCCTCTATATCAATACAACTCAGACCCTTCTCCTGAAAAAATGCAGTGCAGGTAAACGATAAAATACAACATGATAAGATGAACTCTCGGAAGGCAAAGAGTTCATCTTATCATACAAGAAGTCCATTCAAGAGTCTAATAACAGTGGGATAGAAACTGTCCTTGAGGTTGATGATACGTGCTTTTGGGCTTTTGTACCTCCTGCCCGATGGGAGAGGAGAGAAGAGAGAATGTCAGGGGTGGGTCTTTGATTGCGCTGGCTTCTTTCCTGAGGCAGCGAGAATTATTCACGGAGTCTGTGGAGGGTGAGGCTTGTTTCTGTGATATGCCAAGCAGTGTCCTCAACTCTGTGCAGTTTCTTGCATTCACGTGGTGAGCAGTTGCTTTACCAATTCATTATGCAGTTAGACAGAGTGTTTTCTATGGTGCGTTGTTAGAAATTAATAAGAGTTGACAGGGACATGCCAGATTGTTTTAGCCTGCTGAGGACGTAGAGGTGTCATTGAGATATTTTTGGCTGTGAAATCAACATGGTTGGACCAGGACAGGAAATTGGCAATAATCACACCTTGCGCTCGTACAGAAGTAGAAAATTTCCCTACTTTTCTTGCTAATATTCATCCTGTTCTTATGGTCACATGATCCAGCTCTGACTCTTCCGTTTCCTTTCTGAAATTTCACTGTCTCAGGGGACAGATTAGCACACAGTCTTCACTGCAAACACAGAGACTCCACCTCTGTGTTGAATGCGTTTCTTCCCACCCTGCCTCTTGTGAGGACTCCATTCCATTCTCTCACTTCCTCCATCACTGAATTTTCTGCTCTGTTGACTAAATTTTCCACACTGCTGCCCCTGAATGCCATGCTTTTCTTTTACAGTAGCTTTTCCTTCACCATAATGGACAGAGCCCATGTCTATTGCCCCCATCTCTATTTTCACCCCCTCTCCTCCCAACCAGACTAAGAATAGGGTCCCCCTGGTTCTCAGCATCTTTAGTATCCAACAGATCATCCTTTACCCATTTCCAACACTATTAAGGAGATTCTGACAACAGACATGTTTTCCCTTCCATCCTCTTTATTCTGTATGTTCTGTATGTCTCTGGAATGTTCTTCCACCTTCTCCAACTTCTACCCCTGTCACAGGACCTTCCTATGCCACTGAAGAAGATGATATCCCTGTTCTCTTACCCTCCTCTGTTTTGCAGGAACCAATACTGCCCTTCCAACTGAGGTACTAATTCTCTTGCACTTCTTCCAATGTAGTATACTGCTTTCTGTGCCAATGATGTGGTCTCTCATCGTAGATTGGATGATTGCTTTGTGGAATACCTCTATTCAGTCTGCAGATACCTAGCACTTTAATTTTCCATCGCACTACCTATTTGGCCCCTAGAGGCGCTGATTATTTTGCACCGAGTTTGTTTTGTACAAACATCACTTCCTGTTTTTTTACATCATTTCCTGCGTTGTTTAATTTGGATTTCAACTTGAAGCACACATAGTGGGAAGAGGTCCATCTCCATTTACTCGTTGTTTCCCCTTGGAACAACACAACCTGTGAGTCTCAAGCTGTGGTATTGGTAAAGATTTTGTAGATGTACTTTAAAGCAAGTATTATGTTTATTGTTTATCCCTATTAAGCTTATTGTCGTGTCAAGAGTCCACAGCATAAATATAGAATGTTGCATGTGTGTATTACCTTGTTTAATGCTGATTGTGAGAATAATCAATAATATTCTGTATTGAATCTAATTCGTGTTCTACTTAACTTTTTGCAGTTTCATTGTTTTCTGATTACAAATCCTGAAGAAAACTTTTGAGAAGGTGCAAACTCCCTGCCTGGCTTTGTATCCAACGCATTGCGAGGGTAGTAGACTCCCATTCTGACCCACCTATCTGTGGCTTCCTATGATATTACAGTGAGACCCAATGTCACCCTGTGGAACAGCAAAGAGGGCTGATTGATGACTTTATGGAGGTTTATAAAATCATGAAGGGTATTGATAAAGAGGGTAGTCATGACCATTTTTCTCAGGATAGTGAATCCTATAACGAGAAGGCACAGATTTAAGATGAGAAGGCAACATTTTAAATGACACACGAGGGGCAAGTTTTCAACACATAGGGAGGTGTGTGTATGGGATAAGCTGCCTGGGGAGGTGGTAGAGGCAGGGACAATTACACCGTTTAACAGGTATTTAGACATGGATAGGGAAGGTTCAGAAGAATACGGGCTAAATGCTGGAAAACAGGGCCAGCTCAAGTAGACAATCTGGGCCACATGGTCTAGTTGGGTAGAAGGGCCTGTTTTTGTGTTGTCTAACTCTACGACCCTATCAGAGATATTCCCGTCGTCCTGTCTGACCCTCTCGCACATTTTTAGCAACTCAAAGCTAACTTGTTTCCCACTTTTACAGTTCCTTAGAACTAAGACACGGTCAACAAAATGCCACTTCAACTTATGTGATCTTCCTATCTTGCTGTGGAAGAGTAAGGAGATCTTCAAAGAAGTTGTAAGCATTCAATAATGCATTGGTATTCTGTCTGCATTTATACAGAGGTATCCTGTCCAAGATAACTAGTATTTAACTTTATTATCTTATTCAAGGAACAAATGATGATAAAAAAAAAATCAAAATTTTCATGAACTCAGCAAGTTAGCAAGCATCTGTGTGTGAGAGAGCTATACTTAAGCTTCAGGTGATGTTCTTTCTTCAGAATGGAAAGCTGCTCAAGAAAATGATGGGTTTATAGTTAATTGAGTCGCAGCTCAGAGTTTGTTGTTCTTGAAATTTTTTTTTGTTTTTTTTTAAGCCTAGAGTTCAGGGTCCTGGCATCGGTGAGTCTCGAGTTTGAGGCCTTGTTTTTGGTGATCGATGGGGTCTTTGGGTTTACTGCCAAGGATTGAGACCTGAAGGTCAAATTTAAAGTCCAGAAATTGAAGCCTGTTGGCCTGACCCTGAGTCTATGTATCTCTTTGAATCCACTGGGGAAAATCAAAGCCCAGTGTCTGTAAGTCTGAGTCTGCTAAGGGCTAGAGGCTGAAGATGATGGCCTGCCGTGGGGTTAGAGGATATGTGTGCGTGGGAGGGAAGAACAGGGTTTGTTTTGCTGTTGCTTGTTGTGTTCTGTGTTGTCCTGAATTGTGGCATGCTACACTGACACTAGAATATGTGTTGACACTTGTGGGCTGCCCCACTGCACACCCTTGGGTGTGCTGGTTGTTAACGCAAATGCCACACTTCACTGTATGTTTCGATGTACACGTGATAAATAAGCTTGAATCTTGATTTAACTCTGTCAGTGCTGGCTTACTGATGTTCCTCCTAAGGGTGAGGGCGTGAAAGCTCATGGCAATCTGTGGCACAGTTTCTGCCTCTGAAGCATTAATTGTGTTTGAAAATGTTTGGCAGGAGATCATTACCTGCTGTTTGCTGAACTGTAGTTCCTGTTGCAACAAAAAATAAACTGGCTCTCTGCAAAATGTTTCAAAACTATAATTTATGTGGAGATTTTTAAAATTACATTTGATCTTCCTGTTTGTTCGTTTACCAACTTCGTTCTGTAAACAGGATATGTATGAGAGTGGGAGACTCCAAAACTCCTGATGATGGCACTCTGACATTGAATACTCATTCAGCTGGTTATTACAAACATGCATCATGCTTTAATAAGGTGCATTATATTCTAGCTAAAATGCCCTTTCCAATCCTAATATTAAAACTATTTTATATATATCTCCAAGGACCATTTCGGTATTATAATTTTAATACGAATCCTCAAGAAAGAAATACTATGGAGGAATGTAAATTTCAATCTGTCTTCTGCATCTGGAGTATGCATTACATTTTCTCCAAAAAATCACTGAAGCTGCATTGCATTTTGGAGGCAGAAATTTCACCTATAGGCTTGAAATTAAACACAAATTTATTTCATTCACAAAAAGAGGCTTTGATTAATCTAACCCAAACATTATGATAAAATGTTAATGTTGGAGGTACATTTAATTTATGGTTAAATGACGAATTTTTGACCCCTGTGTGCATGGTTTGCAACTTTCTTGTTCAAGTATTGAGCTCTACATTGAATTATGGGAGTCTCTTTGTGGACTTCAGATCAGAACATGATTTGTCTGCGGTTATTTGCATGACGTTGTTTTCTCTGCACATTAGTTGTTTGACGGTCTTTTTTATGGGTTATTTTATTTTTTTATGGGCGTGATATGTTTTTTTCTCTCCCTCTGCACATTGGGTATTCATTGGTCCTTTTTAAATATGCGGATTATTTTGAGTTTCTCTGTTTTGTGGCTACCTGTTAAGAGACGAATCTCAAGGTTGTATAATATATACATACTTTGATAATATACTTTCAACTTTGACCTTTGAATATTTGCTTGTAGTGGCAACAGGGAAGTACCAAGTCTTGAGAGCAAACAGAAAAATTGTTTTAACATGTGGTTGTCCTGTGTACTGGAGATGGGGGCCAGCAGTTAACGTGTTTTTCATTGTGATGCTTGGGTGATGTTCAATTCTGGTCCTGATTAACATGTGGAAGATGGACTGCCCTCACAATTACCCAGGAAGTTAAATTGTCCACATAACCCATGACTGGAGACCCCAGCTACCATTCTAGGTTCCAGTGAATGCTGAAGCATCCATGCACTGGAGTTGCACTGACGTAGAAGTTATGTTACTGTCAGAGCAGCCACTTACGCAGTGATGTAACTTTGAATCCTACAGAAGCAGCTGGTGAATTTCAATACAAGTAATTATATTAATTAATCTAGTCCTTTGGGAAAGGAAATCTGTGTGTCTTTCTATAAAGAACACTAGGTGTGGTTGTGTCCAAACTGGAGGGCAACAGGGGGCGGTCAATAAGTTGCCAGTGGTGACCAGTGCCATCATGTTTGCTGTTGTGCACTGGGGCAGCAGATTGAGGGTAGCAGACACCAACAGAGTCAACAAACTCATCCGTAAGGCCAGTGATGTTGTGGGGATGGAACTGGACTTTCTGACGGTGGTGTCTGAAAAGAGGATGCTGTCCAAGTTGCATGCCATCTTGGACAATGTCTCCCATCCACTACATAATGTACTGGTTGGGCACAGGAGTACATTCAGCCAGAGACTCATTCCACTGAGATGCAACATAAAGCGTCATAGGAAGTCATTCCTGCCTGTGGCCATCAAACTTTATAACTCCTCCCTTGGAGGGTCAGACACCCTGAGCCAATAGGCTGGTCCTGGACTTATTTCCTGGCATAATTTACATATTACTATTTAATTATTTATGGTGCAACTGTAATGAAAACCAATTTCCCCCAGGATTAATAAAGTATGACTATGACTATGATTCTGGTGTCGTTATTGGGCCCTTCGCTCCCAGTGGAACGTAGGCCATCGATGACTTCCTGTCTCCATTGTTCTTTGTTCTGGCTAGACTCTCGAGGGTGCACCAAGAGTGTGCTCCTCATCGAATATCGGTCTCGATGTTACTCTCCTCCATGTGTTCTTTGGATGACCCTTTTTCCTCTTTCCTTGGGCATTCCATTTTAATGTCTGTATGTTGATGTTGTTGGTTGGCTTCCTCATGGGCTGGCCAGTCCACCTCCATTTCTGTTTGCGTGTTTGTGTCTCTGTGGACTCCTGGTTGGTGTTTTCCCACAGTGTCTGGTTGGTTACTTCATCGGTCCATCAGGATACTTCTCTGGCACTAGTTGATGAAAGCCTGCAGTTTTTGTAGTTTCTCCTTTGCTGTTCTCCAGTGTTCAGAGCCTACAGAAACACTGCTTTAACACATGAGTTGAAGATTATGATATTGGGTTTTCTTGATATGACTCTGGATATCCATACTTTCTTTGAGATGTAATTAATTTTATCCTTCGGTAAATGGAATCTGTCTGCCTTTTTACATAGAACTGCAGATGTGGGCATATCCAAACTGAAGGGAAAAGTTCAAAATAAATTCTATTATCAGAGTACAGATATGTTACCACATACAACCCTGAGATTCATTTTCCTGTGGGCATACTCAGCAAATCTATAGAATAGTAACTATAACAGGATCAATGAAAGATCAACCAGAGGGCAGAAGACAACAAACTGTACAAACACAAATTTAAATAAATAGCAATAAATAACAAGAACATAAGATAAAGAATCCTTAAAGTGAGATCATTGGTTGTGGGAACATCTCAATGGATGGACAAGTGAGTGTGGTTATCCCCTTTTGTTCAAGAATTTGATAGTTGTGGGATAGTAAGTGTTCTTGAAACTGGTGGTGCAAGTCCTGAGGCTCTTATACCTTCTATCTGATGGCAGTAGTGAGAAAAGTGGGTGATGGGGGTCTTTGATGGTGGATGCTGCTTTCCTATGTATACAACTCTGAAACTCTTCTTCTCCAGATAGCCATGAAACCAAGAAAGAAAAGAGCGGCGGCACAATGATTATCCCGCATATCCTCCCCCCACACAAGAAAATGAACAAAAATGGAACAGGCACATTGACCCCCAATATCCCCCTCCCCCACACACAAATAAAACAAAAAAGATCGGGTGAAAAACACAGAACATAAAAACTGTAAGACTGAAAAATGTCCATATCCAAAATGCAGAAAACCATTCTCTGGGCACAGCGGCAGGCCACACGGGCCTCCCTCTCCAGCTGCAGAGCAAACCCACCAGTGATTGAAAGCCAGTCTCCCTTCTCCGATAGCAGAGCAAACCCATCAGCGATCGAAACGCAAGCAGCCAGTGCTCACATTTCTCATTCACCTTGATGTTTTAATCTATCTCATCGCTTTAATCAGAGACCAGTGGAAGCACTAATCAGCATGAAGTTCATGCATTCTGCCTCTGCGTGGGATTGATCTTCATCATTCTCATTATGTGCCGTGCTGTGTGGTGTGGGCGATCGTGGTCTCCATAATTATGATTGATCTTGGCAAATTTTTTACAGAAGTGGTTTGGAATTGCCTTCTTCTGCGCAGTGCCTTTACAAGACAGCCGACCGCAGTTACTATCAGTACTCTTCAGAGATTCTCTGCCTGGCGTGAGTGGTTGCATAACCAGGACTAGTGATGTGCACCACCTGCTCCCATGACTTCACATGACCCTGATCAAGGGGCTAAGCAGGTGCTACACCTTGCCCAAGGGTGACCTGCAGGCTAGCTGAGGGAAGGAGCACCTTACACCTCCTTTGATAGAGACTTATCTCCATCCTGCCACCCAAAGACTTACTTCACAATTGCAGTTTAGGCTGGCAATCACAAGGCTTGATCTTGTAATACAGTTGCTGTCAATCTGAACATTTACTGTGTGTGAGTTTTACCCAAAATAAACTTTTACTCCTTAGATTTGATACTGTGCGTAGGATTTCTCACTGCAGCATCTATTTAAGTCACTTTGTAATTAACCGAAACACAAGAGATTCTGTAGATGCTGGAAATCCAGAACGACACACACAAAATGCTGGAGGAAGTCAGCAGGGCAAGCAGTATCCATGGAAATTCCTTCCTTTCCAGTCTCAGTCGACTGTTTATTCATTCCCATAGATGCTGCTTGACCTGCTGAGTTCCTCCAGCATTTTGCGTGTGTTATAATTAACCTTACATCTTCCATGGAGACTACAAATATATGCTTCTAATCTATCTAAATGGAATCTATTCAAGTCAATCAATGATAAAATCTAGGTTCAAATAAACACCAACATTCAATAAATTCAGTATACTTGTGCTGTATTTGCATACTTTTCAGGTGGCAGCAACTATGGCTAATTTTGTGTCTCATGATGTGTATGGTAAAGAAAAAGGCTGTTCAAAGAGGCTGCACAGAACCGGGAGACAATACAGATGCCAATCTGTGAACAGTGGTCCTCCATTTTATCAACAAATACATGGTCCTCAGAATCAAATTCCTTAAATCTGGTTTTGTAAATTTGTGCAAATGCTAAGATTTGGTGTCATCACGGCAAAGCCCTCCCAACCACTGTGTAAGTCTACACGAAAAGAGTAAATAGTCAAGGCCAAGACCCTTCATCAAGGTGTTGCACAGAAGATGTCCCATCTGGTCCATGCTCAGCCATTTAAACTGCCTGGTCCCATTGACCTATACCTGGACCATAGTCTTCCATGCCCCTACCATCCATTTACCAATCGGAATTTCTCTTAAATGTTGAAATGGAGCTCGCATGTACCAGTTGCGCTGGCAGCTTGTTCCACTCTCTCACCACACTCCGTGAAGAAGTTTCCCCTCATGTTCCCCTTCAACATTTCACCTCAAAGTAACGTCAAAGTGACTTTGATGAAAAGCCTTGAAATGATATCAAACTGCCTGGGTTGTGTAGGTTAGCAGGACCATTGTTACTTTTAGAGAATGGAGTTGTTGTTGGAAGAAAATCACAAGGTCCTGCAAGGATTAGAATCAGTGGAGAAAATAAATTCCGGACGAAAGGGTTTTCATTTGAAAATGTTAATAGCAGCAAGGCAAGCAGAAACTGTAATTGTAGTGATTTCTACCCCAGAGTAATTTTGCCAAAGAAGATGGGACATTCGACTTTCTAGGAATCTCTGCAGACAGCTCAACCTTTCTGTGGAAGGCTGATATCCAGCAAGCCTACTGCTTCAATACCAGCACGGTGGTTAATGACAATTCTGCTGATCCTTAGTATGCGTTGCGTTGTGCACTGCCGTGAGTACAAAGTTCAAAGTATATTCATTATCAGTGAGTATGTATACTTTATATAACCTCGAGATTCATCTCCTTACAGGCAGCCAAGAAGCAAAGAAACCAGTAAAAACATAATAAGACCGTTGAACACCCAGTGTGCAGAGAGAGAAAGAAACAGACAAATCCTGCAAACAGCCTGCAGAACTGAAGTGCACAACTCCAGGCATCACTGCAGCTGATTCAGAAGTCTACAGAAGCTGATCGAGAAGGCCTCAGTCCATCACCGAGTCGAACAAACCCCATGGAGTAGTGAGCTGAACCGGCCTGTCTTTCCCTTCTGACCCCGACACCTGAACATTTCAGTCTGGGCTGGCACATAAATCGTCCAGACCTCTATGGAACTCCCAAGATTCTGGTTGACAGAGACGCTTTTGTCACTTTGTCATCAGCAATCTTCATGGTCTTCAGTTCCAACTCAGCAATGTAAAGTCAGAAACCATCTTTTCTGTATTACTGTACTTTTCATTATTCTGGTTCTATTGTTAAACTAAATGACATGATAATTCAAGAGTGCCAATGGACTATTTTATGTCATCTCAGGTGACTTCAGTGCAAAGAATTAGCTTTTCTCATTGCAGTGCCAACTCTCTCCTGCTTCTCTTATTACTACTGCCACTGAAAAACTGAAAGGTATCAAATACAGATTGGATGTAAATATTTAGTCATACAACCATACCACAAGATTTCCTTTCATGTTTCTAAACAAATGGAAGGAACTTGAATGTCTGTTTGCTTTAGACATCATTGAAATGGTTGTCAATGAGCCATCTCCATGGGTTTCACTTAAACGGCTTGTCAAAAAGTCAACAACAGATTTGTATCTGCTTGGATCTGTGCACACCAACTCAACTGATCAATTGTGGATGTCATGTAATGCTAGTGATCCTAAGCCAAGCCTTAATGTTGGATATCATCAAACTCAGCTCACAGAGAAATCTTGCCACCTAACATTTCATCACCAGCACGGAGGAAGAAGAAGCTCTTGCTAAGAACATCATTGCTTTGAAGGATTCAGGAAGAAGTTGTGATTTTTGTGTGTTCCTAGATCCAATCCTCCGAGATCAGTTAGTCTGGGATCACTAAGGAGGGTTTACCACAAGACGATTTGAGTTGTACGTCACTTTTAATGTTGCACTGGCTTTGAAACTTGCCTACAAGGGTAGCAAAGAGTGTGCATCATTCTGACCCAACTTGAGTTGCTGTTTAAAGAGTCTATGCAGTATGAAATGTGAGCTTCTTCCATTTCACCAGGATCCTCAGAAGTAATCTCCTCAATTCAATGCCTCAAAACACAAGCAAGAACGGTACTGCTGAGGTGGAAACCACCACCGAATTTCCAGCATATTTTATCAGGAAAGATGCTACAATTTGGGAAAAATAGGTCACTAATAGACTAATAATAGTCCAAAATGTAGAGTTCCACTCATGCTTAATCTGTGATTGCAGTAAGGAGGACACTAAACCAGAGGAAGAGCAAATTTGTACTCAAATCAAGGGTGGAGCGATGACATTTTCTCCAGGTGGATCTGGCAGGACCATCAGTGAAAATGCATCTGGTCTCCACCAATCTGTATCACCTATGACAGAGCACAGAGAAAAGGAGAGGCTTATGATACACCCCATGCAGCCATTCCCACATATAAACCTGACAGACAGAAAGCTCATCACTTGTGGGAGGGAGACAGGATCCCTGAAGTGGGAGAGATTCAAGTTGTAGTGAAGTAATGAGGCAAAAAAGAGAAAACGTCCTACAAAATTGAAGTGAAATTGGCTTGAACAAGTAAAATTGAACTGAGAGAAAATCTCCACCTTACAATGAAAGTGTTCCACAGTATGCACTGCACCTTGTTTAGATACCTTTCTATCTTTAAGGACTGCTAAGGAAGACAAAAGATTTCAAAGTGAAGATTCATGAAGAAGTAGAAACAACTGCATTCCATAAGCCTTGACTTTCCCCCTTTGCTTTGAAGGAAGTGATTGAGAATGAATCTGGGCTACATGGAATGATATCACACACAGAAAAAAAATGATTGGGCAGTTTCGAGCCTCTGCTGTAGTGGTATCTGAGCAAGACAAGACGGCAAGTTTATGTGGTGACTACGAAACAAAATAAATTGCAACACAAAGCTGAAAAAATACATTGCCCAATACAGAAGATTTCTATCTTGCTAAATAAAAGGTTCTTCTATAAATTGTACTTATCTACCACATACAAACAGCTAAAGGAGTGTCATGTTCAATATTGAACTGTGCCATCTGCACTTGTCTGTCTTGAGTTGTGTTAGTACAGGGAGAGTCAAGAGCAAACCATAAGGATGGTAACACACAGAAGAACCCATGTGTCTATCGCCTTTTCAATAATATTATAACAATGGTTATTATAGGGATTATAATGGGTATTATAGTAGCTTGTTAAGGTCTATGGAACAAAGTTATTCACAGAGCAATGTTAATCACATGCTGTCTTCTCACTGTTGCCATCAGGAAAAAGGCACAAGAGCTTCAGTACTTGCAACACCAGGTTCAGAAATTGTTACTACCCCTCAGCAGTTAGGCTCTTGAACCAAAGGGGAGCACTTCACTTGTCCATTCATTGAAATGTTCCCACAACCAATGGACTCACTTTCAAGGACCTGTCATTTCATGTTCTCAATATTCATTGCTTATTTATTTATTATTATTGGTTTGTTTTTGTATTTGCACAATTTGTTGTCTTCTGCACTCTGGTTGAACACCCTAGTTGGGCAGTCTTTCATTGATTCTTCATGCCCACAAGAAAATGAATCTCAGGGTTGTATATGGTGATATATTTATACTTTGATAATAAAATTTACTTTGAACTTTAAACTTTGAATAAGTGTTTGTTTTTTGGAGCATTTTATATACTTTCATCTTTCTCTGTATCCGCACAGTAACAACAACTTTCCAAGTTCTGACTGACTATAAGCCAGAAGTTAGTTAATCATACAAGAGGCATACTGTCCACTGGCATCAGGCTCCGTCTGCTTAAGCTCCAGGAGTATGAATATTATGCCACAAGTAAGCCAGGCAAGTTAAAGTTTGTTAATGACCTTTTATGTCACTCCAAGCCTACTTCTAACCTCATTAGGTTAGAAAGAAAACATTGCAGAGCTGAACATTGGAAATGCAAAGTATAAAGGTACTGTCTAAATTAAAAACATTGTGCAAAATTAGAGCTGTAGCAATACATGACATTGCTCTATTACAGTTTAACATAGCAGTTCAGTAGCAAACCGGTGGGAACATGTCATATAGATAGCAACCTCCTGTGATACCATGTATGGTCTGTGATAAATTCAAAATGGGCTGATTTCAGTTGTACTTCTATGTACTATTAACATTGATATGCTGTAGTTGCTAATGGACGATTAGATCTGAGGTCAATCGTGGAATCCTGTAAGCCAAAGGCAAGGAAAACATGGTTCTCTGGGAACGATGGTCTGGTTGATCTTGAAAATTAACAGATGTCTAATGTACTGGGCAATCACAAAGTCCATCTGAAAGTGTCAATGCAAATCAGAAATCAGAATCATTTTTAATGTCATTCTATCTATCTATATATACATCCATAATATGGATAGATGGATAATAAGTAATGCGAAAAGAAGAATAGAGTAGTTAGGTAGTGTTCATGAGTTCAATGTCCATTCGGAAATCTGATGGCAGAGGAGAAGAAGCTGTTCCTGAAATGTTGAGTATGTGTCTTCAGGCTCCTTGGTGGTAGTAATGAGAAGAGGTGATGTGGTCCTTAATGATGGATGCAGCCTTTTTGAGGCATTGCTTTTTGAAGATGTCCTTGATGCTGGGGAGGTTAAAGCCCATGATGGAGCTGGCTAAGTTTGCAACTCTCTGCAGCTTTTTCCGATCCTGTGCAGTGGCCCCTCTGCACCAGATGGTGATGCAACCAGTTAGTATTCTTTCCACAGAACATCTGTAGAAGTATGCTCTGTTTGGTGATATAACAAACTTCTAATGAAATATAGCTGCTGTTGTGCCTTCTTTGTAATTGCATCAATATGTTGGGCCCAGGATAAAACTTTGGAGATGTTGACAATTAGGAGTTTGAAGCTGCTCGCCAGTCACTGAGGACTGGTTTGTGCTCCCATGACTTTCCTCTCCTGATTAATTCCTTGGCTTTACTGACATTGAGTGTAAGGTTGTTGTTACTGCACCACTCAATCAGCTGATTTAACTCACTCCTGTATGCCTCCTTGTCACTATACGAAATTCTGTCAACAATCGTCGTGTCATCAGCAAATTTAAATCAAATGGCATTTGAGCTGTGCCTAGCCACACCATTATGGGTGTAGAGAGAATGGAGCAGTGGACTAAGCACGCATCCTTGAGATGTGCCAGTGTTGATTGTTGTGAGCAAATGTTACTTCCAATCCGTGCTGACTGCAGATAAGGAAGTTAAGGACCCAATTGCAAAGGGAGGTACAAAGGTCCAGATGTTGGAGTTTGTTGTTTTGTATTGAGTGTATGATTTTGTTGAATGCTGATCTACAATCAATAAATAGCAGCCTAATATAGGTTATTGCTATTGTCTAGGCTGGCTGAGTGGAGACTGCATCTGCTGTAGACCTATTATGGCGAAAGGCAAATTGCAGTGGGTTCAGGTCCTCGCTTAGCCTGGAATTGATTCTGGCCATGACCAACGTCTCAAAGCACTTCATCACAGTCGATGTGAGTGCAACTGGGTGATTATCACTGAGGCAGCTCACCCTGCTCTTCTTAGGCACTGGTATGATTATCACCCTTTTGAAGCAGGTGGCTGCAGTAGTGAGAGGTTTATGATGTCCTTGAGCACTCCTGCCAGTAGGTTGGCACAGGTTTTCAACGCCATACCAGGTACACCATCAGGACCTGCTGTCTTATGAGGGTCCATTCTCTTGAAAGATGTTCTGACAGTCGGCCTCTGAGACAGAGATCAGAAAGTCACCAGATGCTAGAGGGATTTGCAGAGGTGTAGTTATATCATGTGGCAGTGACTCAATGCATAAAGGCTTGCAGATGTGATCAAGAGTTTCAGTTGCTGGTCAGACTAAACATCGGAATGAGAAGAAATCTGATCATGGAATGATTCTTGGTGCCAGTCAGGGTGGTTTCAGTACTTCAGAAACTGCTGATCTCCTGGGATTTTCATGCACATCTGTCTCTAGAGTTTATAGATGATAGTTCAAAAAAATGAAAATCATCCAGTGAATGGCAGCTTTATGGGAGAAAATGCCTTGATAATGAGAGAGGTCAGAGGAGAAATGCCAGGCTGATTCAAGTTGACAGGAAGACAACAGTAACTCAAATAACCACGTGCTACAGCAATGGTGTGTAGAAGACCATCTCTGAATGCACAACACATTGAACCTCGAAGAGGAAAGGCTAGAGTAGAAGAAGATCACAAACATCCATTCCTTCACCACTTTATCAGGTATACCCCTGTACCCAATAAAGTGGTCACTAAATTCATGTCCTTCAGAAAGATTCTGTAAGATGGATGATCAACATCCATTACAAAGTGATAAAGTCAAGAAAACTAGCATGGAAATAAATGCAGTGAACCATATGAAATATGGGTGCATGCAGTTACAGCTGGGATGCAGTTCTTCTGAACTGTGTTATCCTGAAAGCAAGCAGGAAACTCTGTATGATATGCAGTCATATGAAGCATCTGCCACAGAACTATTCATAATCAGAGCATTGGGTACTTTGAAAATTGTTACAGTAAATGTGTCATTCTTCAAATCACCATCTACTGTTAATTTACCTGAAATGCTGAAGAAGAGTCTAAGTGATTCCGTTTGTTGCAACAGCAATGGGCTCATTTCAGGAAATTGTCAAGCCATAGCCGTAAGCAGAAACCTCCCGCATGTGTGAAAGACTTGTAACAAAGTGAAATTAACATCAAGAAGTTTATTCAAATTAATATTGTAGAGGTAACACAAATAAAATGCTGGAGGAACTCAGCAGGTCAGGCCACATTTATGGAGAAGAATGAAGAGTCAATATGTTGGGCTGAAGCCCTTCATCAGGACTGGAAAGGGAGGGGATAGATGCCAGAATAAGAAAGTGTGGGGAGGGAAATATTCTGGCTTCTTCTCCCTTCCTTTCCAGCCCTGATGAAGGGTCTCAACCTGAAATATCAACTGTTTATTCATTTCCATAGATATTGCTTGGCCTGCATGAATCTTGCAGCATTTTATGTGTGTTCCTCTGGTATTTCCAGCATCTGCAGAATCTCTTGTGTTTATAATGTGATAAAGGTGGTAATGATGTTATCTTACATTAGTTAGAGAGCAACATATCATTAATAACATAAACCTTTTTAAAAGATTACGTTAACTCGGTGTATAGATTTGACCATGCCCGATATTTCAGGTGCGGCAATGAAGAAAGCAGCCTTTGTTTATACTGTGTTTAAGTCCTTCTACATAATGAATTATGAATACTTTGGCACTCCTCCCAGTGGTCCTATGAAATGTCAGGTGCAGGACTTCCCTGCAAGTATTAACCTTGTCTGCTAAGAACTTGAGATCTGCTTTGGAGAGGTGAAACACCAACTAATATGCCTGTGGACTCCCCAGACTCTGTAATGATATCCTGTTGTGGCGGGATCCTGTGACCGTCATCCTTTTAAGACATGAGCTAGCACTGGTTCGTTTCTGCTGGTATTTAGGTCTCCTGGGATTACCTATGTTTGTAATTAGGTAAACATTTCAATTGGTGTTCCTATTTGCTTTCAAGAGGTGTGTGTACAAAAATCAGAATCAGAATCAGGTTTAATATCACCAGCATATCTTGTGAAATTTGTTGTATTATTGCAGTACAATGCAATACATAATAATAGAGAAAAAACTGTGAATTACATTAAGTATATACATAAATTAAATAGTTATATTAGATACGTAGTGCAAAAATAAAAATAAAAAAAGTAGCGAGGTAGTGTTTATGTGTTCTATGTCCATTCAGAAATCGGATGACTGAGGGGAAGAAGCTGTGTCTGAATCATTGAGTGTGTGCCTTCAGGCTCTTGTATCTCCTTCCTGATTGCAACAATGAGGGCAGGGCTTGTCCTTGATGCTGGGGGGGGTGGGGGTCCTTAATGATGGATGCCCCTTTTTGAGGCATCGCTCCTTGAAGATGTCTTGGATTTTACAAAGGCTACTGCCTATGATAGAGCTGACATTCTGGCACAGGTACAATCTGGCATGGGTACTCAAAACTGTGCCAATTTAACAAATGCTTGATGAGTTTCTAACTTTCTAGCTCTGTTTGTGAAAACTATATCAATTAAATCAAAGAGTGAAAAAATGGCTACAAATTAATACATCTTACTAAACTAATTTCCTCACAAACTGTATATGGAGAATAGTAGCTATCAATTAATAGGAAAATTAACTCAAATATCCGTGTGTTCAAGTAATTTTGATTCCAATTAATCATTACATGAGGCATCTTTTTCAAAGGTATTACATAATTAAGTTTGAGATGTTTCCAAAAGATATGTTCTAATTCCTGGTTGAGCTTACATTTGAGATTTAATTTTCACATTTTAATGGAACTATACTGTTATAAAGTAAGGCATTTTGTACAATGTTATTGAAAATATTGTTTATTTAAACTGAAAATTCCGAAGTACATAATTCTCTGAGATACTGTGATGTCACAATCATTTATCACTGTTCATATAGAAACATTTTAAATATAGTCATAAAACCAAATGCAGAGCTTTTCAATTTTTGTGTGTGATAAGTAAGATACCTTGCTGCCAGTGTGAAGTCAGAAAATTAAAACTCAACTGTTTACTTCATGTGAAGCTGAGAAGATAAAATATCTTTGTCATGTTTAGTAGTGACAACAATTTGGAATTGTTTATTGATTGGTATGCACTTTAATTTTCCATCTCAAATAATGCTATGGAATATAAATCACTTCATATTTTCAGCCTGTGATCCCTACCCTAAATCACAACTTCCTTTTAGTGCTGTCACAGCTATGATTAAGTTACACTGACAGAACAGAACCAGTTTTGAAGAAATTCTTGGCCTATGGGTTGATGATGTGGTTCTGGTGGCTCTTTACTGCTTCCTGGGTTCCGTGTACACCTGCAGTGCATAGAAGTGTCCTCACAAAGTCATGATTAAATTAATTCATGGCACTCATAATTTGCAAGGTTAAATGGCAAGTTGAGCTGCTTGTCCTAAAGCTGTCACATTCTTGTGGCTGCCACAAGGGCGTTCTTCAGAATGACACTCCTGATGAAGCAGGTACACTGAAAGTTCAGTTGCAATGCTACTGTACTGAAAATCCAAAGGCCTGGAATAACTATTCAGAACCACAGCAGCTGTGGATTGTAAATTCAGTTATGGAAATAATCAAAAATTTAAAAGTAGCTTCTCTCAGTAACAGATAACCTTCTGGTTTACTCTTGTCCTTCAGGAGATAGCTACAGTTTTTATCCTTTCAGCTATATTCTACTCCAGACCTCTGAAGTGGCCAGGGTTCTTAATGGCCACTCAGTTGTGCTATCACCGTAAGTTTAACCAGGCAGCCCGGTCCTACTGAGGCACTAAATTTGGAAACTGCAAAGATGCAGCTGGTCTGGTGAATCTTACAAAGTGCTTCACCTGAGTGGCTGCAGACTGGTGTCTGAAGTGGGAGAATTTAATTAAATTCAAGTTGAATCGCCATTCAACCATACATGAATACTCGTGAATACTGCCAAAGGGAACAGCGTTACTCTGGGGCCAAGGTGCAGAACACAGTACCAACAGTCATACACAACACAAAGCACACATGACACGTACAAGTTAGCAAGCAGGATATCAGTAAAATACAGCCACGCAAAAAATAGTGCAGAACCTGAGTCCATGAATGCCGCAGGAATCTGAATCGATCACAATACAGTTTATATTCTACCGAGTGAACGCTGGGGCAGCACCGACTCCAGCCTGGACGCTGTGCTGTACCACCTCGGGTGGAACACACCTACTCTGATTCCTCTCTCATGGGCGTTGTAGACCGGCAACACCGCAGCTTAAGGCCTCGTCTTCACGACGACCGAGGCCACGCAGCTCCCCTGACATTCACCCCTGCTGTCCACCAATAAATCAGTGAATCGGACTTGCAGCATTACACATTAACAATTTCCAAAAGGGTCTTGCAATTGCATGAAAAGCAGCTGGTTACTCGCTATTGGACTGTATGCTGCTGACTCCTCCGAAGCCTCTCTGATGCAAGCAGCAGCATGATCTATTCAAAGTCCAGCTCCTTCAACTTCTCCACCAATGAGCAACTTGCTGATGGGTCGACCTGCAGAACTTTAAGTTCTTAATACCCAGCAGGATCTTGAGATCATAAAAAATACACTTAAAAAGGACAGTAGCACCCTTCACTGACCCCGTAGAAGCCGCTGCACGCAAACGCGTCACCATCTTACCGGAAGTCCAACTGCTTTGTGAAGCAATAAGCTAAGAGTCATACTTCTGAAATCAAATCTCAAAACCAACAGACCAGATTTGCCCATCATTATCCCTGGGATATAGCTTTTGGAAGTTGACTGCACTTCGACTCTAAGATAATAAGACATAGGCCATAGGAGTAGAATTAGGCCATTTGGCTCATCAAGTCTGTTCTGTTATTTCATCATGGCCGATCCGCTTCCCTCTCAACCTTAGACATCGCTATATGAGTTCATCACAGTAGTCTCCTAGACCCATCATCTTCAGTTTCATCAATAATCTTCCTTTTAGATTGTTGGGATATCCTTTCATAGAACCATAGAACCATGGGAACTACAGCACAGAAACATGCCTTTTGGCCCTTCTTGGCTGTGCCGAACCATTTTCTGCCTAGTCCCACTGACCTGCACACGGACCATATCCCTCCATACACCTCCCATCCATGTATCTGTCCAATTTATTTTTAAATGTTAAAAAAGAACCCGCATTTACCACCTCGTCTGGCAGCTCATTCCATACTCCCACCACTCTCTGTGTGAAGAAGCCCCCACTAATGTTCCCTTTAAACTTATCCCCCCTCACCCTTAACCCATGTCCTCTGGTTTTTTTCTCCCCTTGCCTCAGTGGAAAAAGCCTGCTTGCATTCACTCTATCTATACTCATCATAATTTTATATACCTCTATCAAATCTCCCCTCATTCTTCTACGCTCCAGGGAATAAAGCCCTAACCTATTCAACCTTTTTCTGTAACTGAGTTTCTCAAGTCCCGGCAACATCCTTGTAAGCCTTCTCTGCACTCTTTCAACCTCATTTATATCCTTCCTGTAATTTGGTGACCAAAACTGAACACAATACTCCAGATTTGACCTCACCAATGCCTTATACAACCTCATCATAACATTCCAGCTCTTATACTCAATACTTTGATTAATAAAGGCCAATGTACCAAAAGCTCTCTTTACGACCCTATCTACCTGTGACGCCACTTTTAGGGAATTTTGTATCTGTATTCCTAGATCCCTCTGTTCCACTGCACTCCTCAGTGCCTTACTATTAACCCTGTATGTTCTACCTTGGTTTGTCCTTCCAACGTGCAATACCTCACACTTGTCTGTATTAAACTCCATCTGCCATTTTTCAGCCCATTTTTCCAGCTGGTCCAAGTCCCTCTGCAGGCTCTGAAAACCTTCCTCACTGTCTACTACACCTCCAATCTTTGTGTCATCAGCAAATTTGCTGATCCAATTTACCACATTATCATCCAGATCATTGATATAGATGACAAATAACAATGGACTCAGCACTGACCCCTGTGGCACACCACTAGTCACAGGCCTCCACTCAGAGAAGCAATTCTCTACTACCACTCTCAAACTTCTTCCATCGAGCCAATGTCTAATCCAATTTACCACCTCTCCATGTATACCTAGCGACTGAATTTTCCTAACTAACCTCCCATGCGGGACCTTGTCAAAGGCCTTACTGAAGTCCATGTAGACAATATCCACTGCCTTCCCTTCATCCACTTTCCTGGTAACCTCCTTGAAAAACTCCAATAGATTGGTCAAATATGACCTACCACGCACAAAGCCATGTTGACTCTCCCTAATAAGTCCCTGTTTATCCAAATGCTTGTAGATTCTGTCTCTTAGTACTCCCTCCAATAACTTACCTACTGCCGACGTTAAATTTACTGGCCTATAATTTCCCGGATTACTTTGCGATCCTTTTTTAAACAATGGAACAACATGAGCCACTCGCCAATCCTCCGGCACCTCACCTGTAGACAGCGACACTTTAAATATTTCTGCCAGGGCCCTGCAATTTCAACACTAGTCTCCTTCAAGGTCCGAGGGAACACCCTGTCAGGTCCCGGGGATTTATCCACTTTAATTTTCCTCAAGACAGCAAGGACCTCCTCCCTTTCGATCTGTACAGTTTCCATGATCTCACTACTTGTTTCCCTTAATTCCATAGACTTAATGCCAGTTTCCTTAGTAAATGCAGACGCAAAAAACCTATTTAAGATCTCCCCCATTTCCTTTGGTTCCGCACATAGCCGACCGCTCTTATCTTCAAGAGGACCAATTTTATCCCTTACAATCCTTTTTCTCTTAATATACCTGTAAAAGCTCTTTAGATTATCCTTCACTTTGACTGGTTGCAGAACTTTCAAGAGGATGGCAAAGGTCGTTTTGCTGGAAATAACACTGGTGCCTACAGTGCAGAGTGAAAGAAGTAGATAAACAAAGTGAAGGAAGGGATTGGTTCACCTTCACCCTGTAGATCCTGTGGGAGAAGGAAAAATAAAATTTCTCAAGATACTTTATGTCTAAATTTTGCTAATTTGAAAGAAATGTCTCAGTCAATAACAGAAGTTAAGTTTGGACATGAAGCAGCATTATTCAGTACACCTCCAATTACTTGACAGTTTGAAAACCTGCAAGCTTGCCCACATATTTGAGATCACCTCTTTGGTGCCATGTCCTATTAAATACAGTCAGCAATGAAAGCCAAGCATTTGTTGAAATCAAAAAATCTCGATGTTTGCACTGTCATGGAGCTGATGTTGAGCTGGATACTTGGGTACCACATATTCTTACTGAAGGTCCATTTAACAGCATTTACAGTAACACGCACTTAACCCTGCAAGCGGCCAAAGTGCTCCACCTGCCCATACACCTCCTCCCTCACCTCCATTCAGGACCCCAAGCAGTCCTTCCTGTTTAGGTAACACTTCACCTGCAAATCTGCTGGGATTGTCTATTGTGTCTGGTGCTCCCCATCCATCCTCCTCTACACTGGTGAGACCTGTCGTAAATTGGGGGACTGCTTCATCCAGCACCTCTGCACCATCTACTACAAGCGGGACTTCCTGTTGGCCAAGCATTTTAATTCCAGTTTCCACGAGGTCACCCTCAGGGTGAAGGTGCAACACCTTATTTTTCATCCGAGTGCCCTCCAACTTGATGGCTCTCTTTCTCTATTACTTCATCTCACCTGCCTATTACTTCTCCCTTAGATCGCCTCATTCTTCCCTCTCCCTATATGGTTCACTCTCCTCTCCTATCAGATTCTTTCTTCGCCAGCTCTTGACCTTTTCCACCCATCTGCCTTCAGCTATCACATTTCAGCTAGCCTCTTTCCCCTCCCCACCCACCTTTTAATTCAGGCATCTCCCTCTTTCCCTCTCAGTGCTGAAGAAGGGTCTTGGCCTAAAACGTCGACTAGTTCATCAACACTTCTGCGATCCATTGCATCCACTGTACAGGGGATTGGCCTATACAGCTTCACCAGAGCCCTGTTGGCTGGCTGTACTCGTTTCCACCTCTCACAGCAGTAATGTAGGGTTGGATGTTGAGAGGTGTGCCTCCTTGTGCTAACCTTATGAAATCAGTTTCTAATGGTTTTTCATCAAAAATTCAGAACTTTCTCAGTGTTAAGAGGAATTTTTGTGCCAAGTACTGATTAGCTGGTAAGATCCTCATTGAGTGAACTTGGCAATGGACTTCTAAGAGCACATTAGAGTATTTGTCCATTCTGAAGTCCCTCCAATGGCCTGGCTGATCATCAGCTTTGAATTTACCTGAGGACAGGTGTTACTACAATATTTTTCCACCCCTAGTAACAATCCTCTTAATCTACATGAGCAGCAGACTGAATAGCTGCTCTGTGTTAACTCCATTGTGAAACTGGCATCACCCAATTATTTCAACGGTTCAATGATTTTATTGTCAAATATGCATGTACAATACAACTTTGATATTTGTCTTCACCAGATAGTCATGGAATATGGAAAGACCACGGGGGAGTTGTTGAAAGAAAAGACATCACCACCCTTGGCATGAAAAAGAAAAAGAAATAAAACTCGCAAACCCCCAAATTCCCCCATTCCCTTCTCCGCAGAAAAAAACAGCAAAAACAGCAAACTCTTCCAGTTTGTGAAGTAGTCCTGGCTAGGCTCTTCCACATACATGCCAAAGATCTCCATTAACCAGCATTCAGAAGGCAGGAAGGCATTCTCTGGAGGCATCTATGAGGTATGCATTTCAGAGAAGCACTATTACGTGAGTTCTGCCAGTTCTGCATTAACCCCTTTTGTAGACTCAAGCCTGATGCGGACCCTGTAAAGCAACAATCGCTTGCTGATAGACCCAGCATGAAGAGTTGACTTTCAGTAGAAGCTATGTAGCATCTTAGCTGCAGTAAATAGCAATTAGCAGTGGAGGTCTTCGCTTGCAAACAGCAAAAAGAAAAGTACAACTTTCTGATTCATCACCTGCAACTTCCATGTGACAATTTCATAATTTGTGGGGATCTATTTGGGGGAATAGGCTAAGGCTTACTGTTCATCATTCAGACTTCAAGGTGTATGCACATACTTTTGCAATTATGGATTGCAGTGTCAGAATGTTTGGATATGGCCCAAATGTGGAGAGAGAGAGAAACTGAAGCGGGTTGACAATTCACAGACTTTAATGTGAAGTTTAAGGGAATTTTAATGCACAATTTTAAGGAAAAGGAAAACAATAAACTCTAGGCCAACAGGGCCGTTAACCAAAACTCTCAAACTGAAACAAAAATGCCAACACCGTGGCTAAAAGCAATATTGCAATACTAAATGAATGCCACTCCTTTCCAGTGTCAGTCGAAACGGTAGACCTCTTTCTCAGACAAGGAGCTGTGCTTTGCTCAAGTCTTGACAAGACTACAACGAATAGAAGGGAGTTAAATACTGGCATAACAAAACAGTAATCGACTGGAACGTGCATATTCACGAGCGCAATTGCCGAAGCTGCTGTGTAGCTTGCCTACGGGGGTGCGTAAACCCTGCAACGGAGCCCATGGTGGTTGTGACATTCAGAGTATATATTTTGTCTGTTTGCTGCTGGGTGCTCCTCTGAGCTTTGCTGACTTGGTTTTCTTTAGTTTTGCGAGTACTCATTTGTTAATGGCTCCGCCTGTACATTGCCGTTGTCTTTCAATGCAAAATTGCAACATAGCATCTGCTGAAAGCGTCTTGCAGAAACAGAGCAGGGGACTGTGGGTTTATAGCACTAGTGTGGCGCAATGGGCTGTGTGTATTTTACACTTCATTTGCCTGAAGGAGCAAACATATCTTTCAATTTGGTCCATTTACTGCATGAAAGAATATGTGAAATTTATAAAGGTTACCTTCGTACCTCCAATTCATCAGGGACTTTTCCTTTGCTACTTCTAGCTAGGGCAGTCTTAAAAGGTTTCATTTCTCACTCTGCAGCATCCGCTGGGGATTCTGTGGATGGCAACCCTTCAGAATCAAAGGAAGTCCCCTCAACTCACCTTGATTTCCAGCAGTTAATGGCTCCATTTCTCTTTTTCCAGAATCTGAAACTCTGGCACAACTTTTTTGCTTCCAGTTCTTTCCCTCTTCTACAAAAAAATCAGCACAGGTTGCTTTTTCTTAAAGGTTACATGCAGCCTATTAAGTCTTTAGCTTGGTTTTACCATAAAACCGGGGCAAACTAAAAGGGTCAGACCAATTACACTCACAGATCTCGATTTTGCAGATGACATAGTCCTGCTCTCTGACCAGATGGAGGAAGCACAGCAGCTACTGACAAAAGTGGAAATTGAGTACAATAAAGTTGGACTTCACCTAAACACTAAAAAGACAGAGTACATGGCATTTAACTGCAATGAAGGTACTCTCAAGACCGTAGAGAATGATGCCTTTAAGGAAGTCTTTGACTACAAGTACCTCGGGTCAAGAATGATGAGTTCGGAGAAGGACATAAACATATGGAAGGCGCTGGCTTGAAGGGCTATGAACGACATGAAGGAAATCTGGAAGTTGAACCTGACTAGAGGGCTTAAACAGAGGATTTTCATAGCAGTCATAGAGTCCATTCTCACATACGGATGCAAGACGTGGACACTCACCAAGACGATGCGAAAATCTCTGTATGGTTGCTATACACGAATGCTCCGGATGGCTCTTGATGTGAATTGGCAATAACACATGACGAACATTGAGCTCTATAACAACCTACCGATGCTCTCCAATAAAATCGAGGTGATAAGACTGCAACTTCTGGGGCACTGTCTATGCCACCCCGAGCTACCTGCCAGCCTAGTCATCATATGGGAGCCCAAGCACGGGAGGATGAACCCTGGGCGCCCTCCCAAGACTATGGTCAACACCCTCCTAGAAGACAGCGGTGCGGCTAATGTAGATGAACTGAACCCACTGATGAAGGAGAGGGAGAAGTGGAGAGTCTGTCATCGTGCCCGACGCCGGTCCCCTAGGCCTGAGCTGATGTTGTTGTAGTAGTAGTAGTAGTGTTAAGTCTTTCTGACTCACACATTTTTTTGGCCAGAAATTTCAAAACCCGAC
Source organism: Mobula hypostoma (assembly GCF_963921235.1). NCBI lineage: Eukaryota > Metazoa > Chordata > Chondrichthyes > Myliobatiformes > Myliobatidae > Mobula > Mobula hypostoma. Next base: position 26,146,980 of record NC_086116.1, read on the forward strand.
AACTTGTGTAGATTCAAGATGTTGTTTCAAAAGTTCAAATTAAATATATTATCAGAATACATACATGTCATCACATACAACCCTGAGATCCTTTTTCCTGTGGGCATACTTAGCAAATCCATAGAACAGAAACTGTACACAGGATCACTGAACAACAAACTGCACAAATGCAAATATAAATAAACTCTAACAAATAATGAGTATGACATTACAAGATAAAGTGCCCTTGGAGTGAGACCATCAGTTCTGGGAACACCAGACAAAGAATGAGTGTAGTTATCCCCTTTTGTTCAAGATTCTGACAGATGAGGTGTAGTAACTGTTCTTGAACCTGGTGGTACAAGTCCTGAGGCTCTTGTGCCTTCTACCTGATGGTAGCTTGTTGTAAAAGGTTTAAGCCAGGGGCTCCCAATCTGGCATCCATTGACCCCTTTCTTAATTGTATTGGTCCACGGCATAAAGCCTCTCAAAGTCTAACCCTATGTCCCGTTGTGAGAGGTGGAAACAAGTACGGCCGTTAACAGGTCTCTGGTGAAGTTGTATAGGCCAATCTCCTGTACAGCGGATACAATGGATCCAACCCTACGTCCCATTGTGAGAGGTGGAAACAAGTACAGCTCTGGTGAAGCTGTATAGGCCAATCCCCTGTACAGCGGATACAGTGGATTGCAGAAACATTAATGAACTCCAACCATACCATCAATTTCAGAGGACGATGGAGATGGGATGTCATTGATGGCTTATGCTCCACTCGGGAACTAAGGGGTCGAACCAAAACCATGGCATAAAAAAGGCTGGGAACCCCTGCTTTAAGCCATTCCTTCAGGCTGTTAATGCAGGTTTTCTTCATGTTATGGGCAAGTGTAGACTCAGTTTTGTGGTAACTTGTGGCTGTTTTCTAATCTCGTTTTTAGGATCTAGGTATTACTGGCAAAACCAGTGTTTATTGCCCCATCCAAAAATGCTCTTTGAGAAAGTGGTCTTCTTGAACTTTTACAATTCTTCTGGTTAAGACATTTCCATGTGTACAGATTTGTGTATTTGCTATGATTTCTGAGATTGAAACATAATAAAAAAAAAACTGGTCACTTAACCATTTGTGCCATATTTTAAAAAGAACAAACTGATCACAAAAATCTAAGTAAAGTCAAATATTAATTCTTTTTTTCAAATATTGGCTGTCCATGTACAGTGCACATTCATCTGTGGTTGCCATGGAAATATCTTGTGAAGAGGCACACAATTTATGGTGACTTGCAAGTTGCATTTATGTGATTTAAATTTAAATTATGATCTACTCTCCATAAATAAAACAAAAAATAGCTTGGTTAGAAATCACATCACTTAATTACCACCTAAAACATCAAGTAATACAATACATGATATAATTATATTGTACATTGAAAGAAAGCATTAATTATTGTAGTATCACACATAGAAATGTTCTCTTGGAAGACTGTGAAAATCTTAACATTGCAGTGTAGCAGTAATGCAGATCTCTTATCGTGGGATTGTAGATGACTATTTCTGAATTTCTTTGCTGAGAAGATGACACAGGACCATTTGGGGCAGCATGGTAACATAGTGGTTAGCAGTACCAGTGACCCAGGATCAACTCCTGCCGCAGTCTGTAAGGACTTTGTATGTTTTCCTCATGACCACGTGGATTTCCTCCGGGTGCTCTGGTTTCCTCACACGGTCCAAAGACCTACTGGTTAGCAGATTAATTGGCCATTGTAAAATTGTCCCGTGGTTAGGCTAGGATTAAAGTCAGGGGCTAGCCAGCTAGTAGTGGTGTAGTGGCATCTGCACTGGACTTCGAGGCAAGTGGTCCTGGGTCCGATCTGCCTGGCTCCTTGCATTTTCCATCCATGCTGGGTTGAGCTTCAAGCTAGGAACTCGGCCTCATGAAAAAAACAGACAAATGCTAAAGAAATGGCGAAGTTGCCGCCCGATGTGTTACAAAGCGTGGAGAGGCCTATGGCAATTAAAAAAATATAAAAACAGAAACTCATTTCACATTTCACAACACTTAGTTTATTACTCTATGGTAGGAGAGGTGAAAATATACTTGCATATTATTTCATCCATAGCTAGCATAGCAATGGCATGATGGTCTAGAACTTAAGCTTGCTGTCAGGTTAATGCTGATCTACCACTTACTTGTTTCAAATACCACTGATCAAAAAAGACAAACTCATGAATTACTGCAATTTCTTGATGCCTTAATTGTATTAAGAATCTGTATGTTAATCATGTGACAAGCACTTCTTCCCCAGTGGGTGAACAGTCCATTGTAAATCATTCATTGAAATGGTAATATTTTGCATAGCTTTACCCAGTATTAAATCCCTGAAAAGCATGTCTGATGATTCTGCGCTTGTCTTGTGTGCCGCTTTGCTTTAATCAGCAGTTCAGTGAACTGGCCGAGGCAAATTACTTATCATAAATCCTTACCTTTACATTGAGTACATTACTTGCACAGCTAAAGCTTAACCAAAGAGCTTGGGCAAGGTGTGCAAGTAGACTATTTACATAGCTCTGCTTTGTCATTAAGTTCATTAACCTCCTGGCAGGAGGGAGTCTATAATCAGTTAGATTGTTTTATGAAGAGCTGTGTGTTTATATTGCAGGGGATAAATTCTAAATTTAGCCTTCAATGGTAATGAGAGTGCTAGAATCTCGAGTATTGTGTTTGAAACCCCATCTGTATTTATGTGTAGTTTAGCCGTCGCAAATTGGGAATGAGGAACCTCTGCAAAGAAAACCTGGCTGAGTAATGTCACAACAACATCTTCTTACTCAATGTCACCAAGACCAAGGAGCTAATTATTGACTACAGAAGGAGGAAAATGGAAATCACTGAGCCAGTTCTCATCAGGGGATCAGAGGTAGAGAGGATCAGCAACTTCAAATTCCTCAGTATTATAATTTCAGAGGCTCTGAAAGTAAGTGCAATTCTGAAGAAAGCATGGTAGCATCTCTACGTCCTTATAAGCTTGCAAAGATTCAACATGGCATCTAAAACTTTGACAAGCCTCTATAGATGTGTGGCGGAGAGTATATTGACTGGTTGCATTGCAGCCTGGCGTGGAAACATCAATGCCCTTAAATGGAAAATCCTCCAAAAATGAGTGGATACGACCCAGTCAATCAAAGGTAAAGCCCTCCCACCATTGAACATATCAACATGAAGCACTGTTACAGAAAGCAGCATCTATCATCAGGGACCCCACCACCAGGACATGCTTTCTTTTCACTACTGCCATCAGAAAGAAAGTAGAGGAGCCTCGGGTCTCACACAACTAGGATCAGGAACTGTTATTACCCCTCAACCACCAGGCTCCTGAACCAAAGGGGTTAACTTCACTCAACTGCACTTGCTCCATCATTGAAATGTTCCCACGACCTATGGAATCACTTTCAAGGACTCTTCATGTCATATTTTTGCTACTTGTGGCTTATTTATTTACTAGTTCTTTCTTTTTGAAATTACACAGTCTGTTGACTTTTGCACACTGGTTGAACACCCAAGTTGGAGCTGTCTTTTATTAATTCTGTTATGTCCTCAAGAAAATGATTGTCAGGGTTGCATATAGTGACATATATATACTTGGATAATAAATTTACTTTGAACTTTGAACTTTTGATGTATGGAGAACAGCCATAGCATAAAAGGCTTGAATGGAGTGGAATTTGTTAAATGTGCCCAAGAAAGCCTCAGGACTCACACTACCAGGTTCGGGAACAGTTATTACCACTCAACCATCAATCCATGAAGCAGCTGGGATAACTTCATTCAACTTCACTATACTGTTCCCACTTTCAAGGACTCTTCATCTCATGTTCTTGATATTTATTGATTATTTATTATGATTAATTATTTCATCATTTGTGTTTGCACAGTTTGTCTTTTGCACATTGTTTGCTTGTCCGCCCTGTTGAGTGTAGTCTTTCATTGACTGTTTTATGGTTATTGGGTTTATTGAGTATGCCCACAAGAAAACAAATCTTAGGGTTGTATATGGGGACATATATGTACTTAGATAATGAATTTACTTTGAACTTGGATGGAAACATTTCATGAAGTGGCAATTTCAGGCCAGACAAAACCTTTGTGTTAGAAGATGTGTTGCAGTGTGTTCATTATGGAAAAAGGATGGCTGCTTAATGATGCTGAAATCCTTTGAGGAAAGGGTAAGGAAACACCCATGTCAAGACTGAATACAGGGGTCCTCTGCCCATTGCTGCCAGAGAAAGAGCCACCCCTCAGTGAACATATGTTGAATCCATATGTACCTCTCCAAGATGGCTTCATCTTCTTGAAGGGGTGGTGAAGAGCATGGCATGTTGGCAATTAGAAGAAGCATTATGAACAAGCTGAGGGCAGGCAAGGATGACCTTGTTATCTCTCTGTCTTTGTGCCCGGATATCTGATTCTATCACCTCCTTTGGCATTGAATAAAACACTTTCTATATAAAAAATTCTCCTTTCAGATCCCCTTTACAACTCCTACCCCTCACCTTAAACAGGGGTTCCCAACCTTCTAATGCCATGGGACCCTGGTTGGGAACTCCTGCCTTAAACATATTTTTTTTTGATACCCCTGTGTGACTAGAATTGTGACTACCTAAGCTATCTATGCCTGGTCATGATTTCATTTACCTGGATCAGCTCACTCCTCAGCATTTTTTGCTCCAAGAAAAATAAATGTAGCCTCCCGCCCCCATAATGTAAGTCCTCTAATTCAGGCTATATCCTTATCGAATCACCTCTGAATTCTGGTGAGGAGAACCCAGGAACAAGGAGACAGCATGGAAGAGGTATGGTGCTAACCTCTAACAACAATGCCTGAAGCTAGTGTGGATGTGCAGAGGAGACCCCAAGGCAGGTTGGACTATAGTGGCAGTAAGAAATACCTGGAGTCCCCACACAGCAGGGGTTCCCAACCTTTTTATGGTATGGACTCCTACCATTAACTGAAGGGTCTGTGAATCCCAAGTTGGGAATCCATGCTATAGAGAGTGACATGAACGAAGAACAGCAAAGAGACAAACAGAAGAAAAGGCATAGGAGAAATGGACAACGTTACTTAGAGACAAAAAGAGCTGAGATGGGAAACAAGCATAAGGTCCAGTCATGCTGGACTATCCTGGAATCTGAGGGCAGTAATGCAAAGGCAAAGCTCACTGACTCCAAGAAACCAGAGTGCAGGTCCCCTATACAGCTCTGGTATAGTACCATGAAGAGTGAGGATCCCCAAATGTCAGAATCTGGAATGGCACCACATTCAGCAAAGCACTCCATCTCCAGAAATTCTGGTGCAATAATCATTCAAAAAATAACGCATGGGGATATTTTGTCTAAAATGGATTTCAGGGAGGGCATCAGTAATTGGATGAAATTACTCCAGTCTGACATCTGTAGCACAGTTCTAATCAGAGCAAAGAGTGTCTTGTCACCAAAACTTTCAAGCAATCACCAAGACCCTACTTGGTTGGTGGTGAGAAAGTCTTCCCATTAGGTCTTCCATGTATGGTTAGAATAATGGCTGCTCCACACTCTGGCATACTATTTCCCATCTCCTTCTAGCAGCCACTTTTGCCAGGAAAGTCTGGAAAGACATGCAGGGGTACTTCTAGGGAACAGCTACAAAATGCAGGACCCTATGTTGTATGGGTTGTTCTAGAGTCATCCTTGAAATAAACATCAACTTCTGCTGGGAAGCAATTAACGCAGAGAACGATGCATGTTTGGATACTCAGAACCCTCTGGTGTTTCAGCAGAGGTGATGTCAATAAATGATTGCTGCAGACTGGCAAGATCAAAGGTGCAGGAGGAAATGTCAGAGTGGTTATTGCAACAGCTGTGTGGGATAGGGCCACAATTGAAGATCCTCCTCTTCTGCAGTAATGAGATGGAGACTCTATTAAACTCCTGGATTGTTAGGGCAGTGAGTTAATGACATCACGATGTGCCATAACAGGAGTGATATGATCTGATGTGAAAATGCTGGCTTAAACAATCTCAATTTGTACTTCTATAACATTTTATGAATAAACTATTTTTCAAATTAAAGAAGCGATCATTTGCTGTGTTACCTTCACACCCAGATTAATTTAGAGAATGGGGAAATGGCAGATCTGGTGAGGCCGCAGCAGATTCAGGATTGCCACTCTCTTTCAAGTGAAATTCATCTAGATGCAGAGTGAGAAAGTGATCAATGAAAAAGCAGAGCCATGTAGCAAACTTCATTTATTTGAATCATTAGTGTCAAATATCAACTATATCTCTATACCAACTCTTTCCACCCTTTTGATCACAGAGTTGTGAAGCATGAAACCAGGCATTTCATCCCACTCTCTCCACGCCAGCCATCAATTACACTGGCCACAAAGATTTTGCTTCCTGAATGCCTTTGGATGTATCTTATGGATTTTGGGCAGCTGATCATGAAAATCACCATGATATTTCCCTATTATAGGCATCCATTAGTCTCGTGAGACTATGGATTTGGGCCTTGGAAGGTTTCCAGGGAACAGGTCTGGGCAAGGTTGTTTGGAAGACCGGCAGTTGCCCATGCTGCAAGTCTCCCCTCTCCACGCCACCGATGTTCTCCAAGGGAAGGGCACTAGGGCCGATACAGCTTGGCACCAGTGTCGTCGCAGAACAATGTGTGGTTAAGTGCCTTGCTCAAGGACACAACACGCTGCCTCAGCTAAGGCTCGAACTAGCGACCTTCAGATCACTAGACCGACGCCTTAACCACTTGGGCCACGCACCAACACAGCTTTTTAAAAATTCATCTATGTTTTTTTATTTCAATTCATAATTTAAGTCAATTAAAATGATGCCTACAGTGTAAACTGGACAGTTTTCTATCCTGTCCAGGTATGCCTAGGCATGCTTAGGCAGGGCAGATGCTGTATTGCAGGATAGGTTTAGAAAGGCTATAAATTTCCATGGTGGATTTCAATATTTGAGACAGATGTTTCCCAGAGTAACTGATACCAAGATTAAGGAAGGCATTTTTGTTGGTCCACAAATCAAAGAGGCAATTCAAATAATTTCTAGTGAGGCCAGAGAAAATCACATGGAAGGCATTTGAGGATGTTGTTGAAAATTTCCTTGGCAACTACAGAGCAGCTGGTTGACAACATGCTTCCAGCATACAAAACCATGAAGTGCAACATCACTAAAGATTCATTTTCTGCATTCCCATTTAGACTCCTTCCCTGCAAATCTTGGTGCTGTTAGCGACGAGCATGGTGAAAGGTTTCACCAGGACACTGTGGTCATGGAGAAACGGTATCAGGGCAACTGGAATCCATCAATGCTGGCTGATTATCATTGAACACAAGTGAAAAGCCTCAGACACTGAGTACAAATGAATATCAACAACAAACCATGTTTAGCTTAGTGAAATATTGCAAAATGTCAGCACCATTATGCAATTAAACACATTATATTCAATAAATGTTAATTTCTTGTTTCTCTAAATTCCCACATGATACAAGTAGTCAGAAATTATATTTGTGTTCATCTTCAAGCAGTCTATCATAAACAAAAAAATTCTGAAGGAGGAACACTTTTCCAATTCTCAGCCCATACCCCTCCATACGTTCACAAACAAGAGAAAATATGCAGATGCTGGAAATCCAAGCAACACACACAAAATGCTAGAGGAACTTAACAGGGCCAGGCAGCATCTATGGAAAAAATACAGTTGATGTTTTGGGCTAAGACACTTCAGCAGGACTCCGAAGGGTCTCACTTGAAATGTTGACTGTATTCTTTTCCATAGATGCTGCCTGGCCTGCTGGGTTCCTCTAGCATTTTGTGTGTGTTGCCCTTCCATATCTTGACACTGCAAGTGCTCACCTGAGTATTTTTTAAATGTTGTGAGAAGACCAAACTCCACCATCAGCTCAGGTAGTACTGTCCATATTAGAACCATGCTCAGTCTAAAGAAACTCTTCCTCAAATTCCCTTCTAAATGTCAAATCCATTTCCTTAAATCTATGCCCTCTGGTCAAGGACACCTCCATGAAAGGGATATGTTTCTCACAATATCCCCTGTCTCTGCCCATCATAATTCTGAATGCTTTAAATTCAAAGATTCAAAGGACATTTATTATCAAAGCAGGTATAAATTATACAACCCTGAGATTCGCCTGTTACAGGCAGCCACAAAGCAAGAAACCTGAAAGAAACCAGCACTCAATCCGCAGAGTAAGAGAAAAAAAGCCACAAATCATATAAACAATAAAAGCAAGGAACAGCATTCTGAACCAGATTGAGTCCATAGACCCGAATCCCGGAGCAGCTGGAGTCATGCCATAGCCTTGGTCATCATATAGCAGGGCAAATCGTTGCGAAGCTCGGAGACACGTAACTGGAGCAGTCTCACAGCATCAGCGCCGTGGAAAGAGGAGTGAACATCGCGGAAGAGGGAGTAGAGTTGGCCTGACCCTCACATCCATTCCCAAAACACTGCCTTTTCAGTCAATCTCGGCTGGCATTCAAATTGCCCAAACACTAGAATGTGCCACACGCTAGTACCCAGGCCCTACTGTAGTGATAGCCTCTGGGCCTAGACCTCGCCACCCAGCCTGAAGCCATTCTCAATCTTTCCAAATTGGTTCAGTGCTGATCCAACCTTGCTCCTGGTTTAGCTGGATGGGGATCAAAACTCCTCCGCCTTGAATCCTCTCTGAGTCGTTCGCTCGAACTCCATTTCTGACTCCGACGTCATCTTGAACACATCATGCTTTGACTTGGCAATGCACCAGCATGGCTCAGCTTCACCTTTGCTCATGTCTTTGTAGTTTGCAGTGGAAGTTTATCACAATGTACCTCAGAAAAAGTGTTATTAATAATCTTTTCAGTTGAATTTCTTGCCTTTTGAACTATCGGTAAGCTGTCACTCAACTTCAGTTGCACTATGTTAAACTGGAAATGAATTAATGGGGAACTATTAACAAACTATGAAGTTGCAAGACATTGGGAATTTGCAAGAACTTGATCTCTAATGAATTAATGTTTCCTCCGTGACAGATACTATTTATTTGCTAGAGTGGCATAACTTCAAATTGCATCCCGGGGTTGACTATAAGATTTCGACTGATATTTCAACAAGGAGTGCTATCTTGTGAGAAGTGCTTTCTTATGAAAATTGCTATCTTTTGACATCAATACATCAGAAGATTGTTGCAATTACATTGCCTCTAAACAACAGTGATTATGTTGCAAAACATGTAATTTAATTTAGAAAATATAAGGACACTATTACAATGCAAATGTTTTTATTGTTTCTTCCAAAAATGCAGCACAATTTATTGAAGTTTGATGTAAGCACTTTAAAACACTCACACACTGCAGCATCTTACTACTAAAGCTACATAATAGAGTTTCAGCTCAAGCTAAATGTCTGGGAGTAAGATGATAAAGATATTTTCTCTTGTGGAGGTCAGTATCCTACCCTACCCGGGTATTTAATATTAGAGGAAACCTAAACCAAGGACTGGTAAAGCCCTTGGTGCAAGATACTGCCACTGGCTGAATGAAAGGTGGTGATGATTTAGAACATAGAAGAGAGATTGACAATCTGGCTGAGTGGTGCCACAGCAACAACCTCTCACTCAACGTCAGCAAGACCAAGTAGCTGATTATTGAGGAGAAGAAAGCCGGAGGAAGGAAGGAAATATGCATCACCTTGATTTCCATAGGAATTAGCGAAGATTTGGTTTGACATCTAAAACTTCGATAAACTTCTATAGATCTGTAGTAGAGAGTATATTGACTGGCTGCATCACAACCTAGTATGGAAATACCAATGCCTTTGCATGGAAAACAAGAAGTAGTGGATATGGTACAGTCCATCACTGGTAAAGCTCGCCCCACCATTGAACACATCTGCACAAAACATTGTCGCAGGAAAACAGCATCCATCATCATGGACCCCAACCACCCAGGCCTTCCTTTCTTCTCACTGCTGCTGTCAGGAAGAAGGTACAGGGGCCTCAAGACTCCCACCAACAGGTTCAGGAACAGTTATTGTCCCTCAACCATCAGGCTCTTGAACCAGTGGGGATAACTTCACTCAATTTCATTTGTACCATCTTTGAAATGCTCCCACTTCCAATGGACTCACTTTCAAGGATTCTTCATCTCATGTTCTCGATACTTATTGCTTATTTATTTATTATTATTATTTCTTTCTTTTTGCATTTGCACAGTTTGTTGTTTTTATCAGAATCTGTTTTAATATCACTGGCATATATCATGAAATTTGTTGTCTATGTAGCAGCAGTGGAATGAAATACATATTGATTTTGCAAATTGGTTGAATGCCCAGGTTGGTGCGGTCTTTCATTGATAATGTTATGGTTATTATTCTATTATGGATTTATTGAGTATGCCTGCAAGCAAATAAATCTCTGGGTTGTATATAGTGATATTTATGTACTTTGATAATAAATTTAATTTGAACATTGAACTTTAAAGTGTTAATTTACTTTCAGTGGTCTCTTCAGTAGTTTCTTAAGCAGAGATGCACAAGTCAAATCTTGGCATTTTATAACATCTATTCTGTATGGTCTGTGAAGCCTGCTTCCGTGTGGCATATTGTGAATTCTTCATTGATTCCAGGAGCTGTGAAGTCTCACCATGCAATAGAAATGATGTAAGGTGGAGAAAGTAAATAGTCATTTTTGTTCCTAATTATTATTTATAGTGGCACATCTTCCCCTGGTTCTGCTTCTATTGTCACTTCTGGAAGAAGTGACTGGCCACTTGAAATAGCACTCATATCTAGCAGAATACTGCTTGACTGTATGACTGGAAGTGGACATAACAGGCAAGGAAGCTGAAGAAACCTTTGTGAATATCTGTGCACATGAGATGCCTGCTTTAATTTTTGCAGGAGTGGATTTCACTGTGATATAAAGTTCTCTTCCCTATGAGTTAAATGGTACAAAGAACATTACAGCACAGTACAGGCCGTTCAGCCCATGATATTACTCTGACCTTTCAGCCAACTCTAAGATCAATCTAATCCTTCCCTCTCAGATAGCCCTCTGCTTTTCTGATGTGCTCGATACTGAGGGATCATACAGAGACACCTCTGGAGTCCAGCCATGCAGGGTATTCAACTGAACTTTATTGATAACACTGCTAGTACAATATGTGAGCTCCTCCCATGCGGGAGCCGTTAACTGAGTGACATGGGATTAACCGTTCAACTACCACAACGTTTTCTGCCGATGATTGCATTCCTAATCCATATCCTGAAAAGTGTTTAGCATTCTGAGAGAGATATTGAGATCAATTATGGGGTGCTGAGTTTGAGTACTGGATTAGAATGTGAATAATAATACTACACAGTCTATATATTACCCCTGAATTATCAGAACCTTTTAAATATTATTTTGTATTAGTCCAGTCAATGAATTACCTTAACTTCAGGTTATGAAAACTACTACTACTACTAAGTTGACTCAGGCCTAGGGGCCCGGCGTCGGGCACGATGACGGACTGTCCACTTCTCCCTCTCCCTCATCAGTGTGTTCAGTTCATCTATATTAGCCGCGCCGCTGTCTTCTAGGAGCGTGTTGACCGTAGTCTTGGGAGGGCGCCCAGGGTTCATCCTCCCATGCTTGGGCTCTCATATGATGACTAGGCTGGCAGGTAGCTCGGGGTGGCGTAGACAGTGCCCCACTAGTTGCAGTCTTCTCTCCTCGATTTCAGTGGAGACCATCGGTAGGTTGTTATAGAGCTCAACGTTTGTCATGCGCTGTTGCCAACTCACATCAAGAGCCATCCGGAGCATTCGTGTATAGCAACCATCTAGAGACTTTCACATCGTCTTGGTGAGTGTCCGTGTCTCGCATCCGTACGTGAGAATGGATTACGTGAGTTATGAAAACATAGGCTTTATTGTGCAAGCAAATAGGAGAATTGAATACAATAGTTGGAAACCTGATTTTCTGTCATTCCCTGTTATGTATGTATTTATCAGCTAGGAATGTCTCAGATTTTAAATTTGTTTTCAAGTGCCTACATGGTCTCACCTATCCCATTCTCTGTGGCCTACATACTTGTAAAACTTTGATCCCTTCCCTGGCTCTAATTATTCCACTACGGCTTCCACTCTTGCTAAATTATGAACCTTCCCAAGCTCGCAGGTCGACTGGGGTGGGTCTGCTTAACATCTCCAGGGTCAAACCAAAACATGATGAAGCAGCTTTTAGTTACTATGCTCCACGTATCTGGAATAACTTTCCAGAGGATGTGAAGTCTGCCCCAACTTCAAGCTCTTTTAAACTGAGGCTTAAGACTTTTCTTTTCGCTGTGGCTTTTAATTAGAACCTCCTACACTGTAACTTCTATTTATCATTTATCTATTATTCCTGCGATTTTATTCTCTCATATATTGTCTGAAATTTGATGTTTGATTTTTATATCTTGTTCTATGTAAAGCACTTTGAACTGCCTTGTGTTTGAAAAGTGCTATACACATAAACTTGCTTGCTTGCTATAGAGTGATAGAGTTGTACAGCAAGGAAACAGGCACTTCGACCCAACTCATAGTTCGTATTCTGCATGGAGGTTGGTGACCAGTGGTGTTCCGCAAGGATCTGTTCTGGGACCCCTCCTCTTTGTGATTGTTATAAGTGACCTGGATGAAGAAGTAGAAGGGTGGGTTAGTAAATTTGCTGATGCCACGAAGGTTGGGGGTGTTGTGGATAGTCTGGAGGGTTGTCAGACGTTACAGTGGGACATTGATAGGATGCAGAACTGGGCTGAGAGGTGGCAGATGGACTTCAACCCAGATAAGTGTGAAGTGGTTCATTTTGGTAGGTCAAATTTGAAGACAGTATATCATATGAATGGTAAGATTCGTGGCAGTGTGGAGGATCTGAGAGATCTTGGGGTCTGTGTCCATAGGACACTCAAGCTGTTGTGCAGGGTGACAGTGTTGTTAAGAAGGCGTATGGTATGTAGGCATTCATCAACTATGGGATTGAGTTCAAGAACCGTGAGGTAATGTTACAGCTATATAAGACCTTGGTCAGACCCCACTTGGAGTACTGTGTTCAGTTCTGGTCACCTCACTATAGGAAGGATGTGGATACTACAGAGAGAGTGTAGAGAAAAATTTACAAGGATGTTGCCTGGATTGGAGGGCATACCTTATGAAAATAGGTTGAGTGAGCTTGGCCTTTTCTCCTTGGAGCGACAGAGGATGAGGGGTGACCTGACAGAGGTGTATAAGATGATGAGGGGCATTGATCATGTTGGTAGCCAGAGGCTTTTTCCCAGGGCCGAAATGGCTAACATGAGGGGGCATAGTTTTAAGGTGCTTGGAAATAGGTACTGAAGGGATGTCAGGGGTAAGTTTTTCACACAGAGAGTGGTGGGTGTGTGGAATGCACTGCCAGTGGCAGTGGTGAAAGCAGATACAATAGGGTCATTTAAGAGCCTCTTAGATAGGAACATGGAACTTAGGAAAATAGAGGGCTATGCAGTAGGGAAATTCTAGGCAGTTTCTAGAGTAGGTTGCATGATCGGCACAACGTTCCGGGCTGAAGAGGTTGTAATGTGCTGTAGATTTCTATGTTCTATGTTCATCCATGCTGACCAATCTGCCTAGCTGAGCTAATCCCATTTACCTGCCTATGCCCCATTTGCCTCTGTACTTTTCCTGACCATGTAACTGTCCAAATGCCAAGGGTTAAGCTGCCTGAGGTCATCGTCATTAAGCAACGTGTTGTATAAGGTGGGCAATCATTGTCTTCCAACTGTATGACCATGATTATTCTTGTCAAATTTTTCTACAGAAGTGGTTTTCCACTGCCTTCTTTTGGGCAGTGTCTTTACAAGATGGGTGACCCCAGCCATTATCAATACTCTACAGAGGTTGTCTGCCTGGCACCAGTAGTCACTTAACCAGGGCTTGTGATATGCACCAGCCACTCATACAACCATCCACCACCTGCTCCCATGGCTTCACGTGACCCTGATGAGGAGAGCTAACCAGGAGCTTCACCCAAGCGGGACCTGAAGGCTAGCAGACAGAAGGAGCACTTCACACCTCCTTTCATAGAGTATTGATAATGGCTGAGGCCACCTGTCTTGTAAAGACGCTGCCCAGAAGAAACAATGGCAAACCACTTCTGTAGAAAAAATTGCCAAGAACATTCACAGTCATACAGATGGAAGACAATGATTGCCCACGCCATACGATATGCCATCCTGGTATGATTAGTTTATCATAATAAAATACAATGCATTGAATATTATCTCGCTATAAGTGTTCATCCAGAATGAAAAACAAGCAATAACATAGGATGAACTACACTACACTATAATAAACCCAGGGAAGTCTGCCGATGCTGGAAATCCAAAGTAACACACACAAAATGCTGGAGGAACTCAACAGATCAGGCAGTGTCCATGGAAAGGAAGGAACTGCTGACATGTTGGGCCAAGACCTTTCCTCAGAACTGAAAATGAAGACGGAAGGCACCAGAATAAAAAAGGCAGGGGAAGGGGAAAGAGGAAAGCTGGAAGGTGACAGATGAAGGTGAAGCATACTTGAACTGAGACTGTCTATTCACAAAACTGTAGCTGGAACCCTGTCACAGATTGGGAATATTGCAGAGGAGTTGTCATTGATTGCTATGTATTTGACAGTTGTTTGCAATTCACAAGGTTTTGGGGTATTGGCATGGAGGACTGGCAGAAACCGTCCCAGAATCAGTTGTGATTGGAGGCTTCAGTGGAAGTAAAGTTGACTGAGATAAGAGCAATAGACAAGGGCCAATAAATTCAATTTTACAGTGCATGTTTATATCTGTTGCATGCTTGAATAGAAATGCAAAATCAATTACATGATTAGCACTTTGTGTGAAATTCAGTGGAAGGCTTCCCTGCACGTGAAGGTCCGACATGATGGGTGCACAGCGATAATGTCAATCAACATGCAGTGCATGTTTAACTTGCCGCTGTGACACTGTAGTGTGTGGGCACAGTACGCTGGAAAAACATCTTTCTTAAATGGTAGGATGGATGGCAAGCTCACGCTGTTGGAGAATCTGCCATGGAAGTCAAATATGAATTCTGCTCCACTCAGCCAGCTGACTGCTCATATTGCAGTTAGAATTTTCAAATGTCTTTGGTGGGACAGAAAAGCAATCTTTCCAGTCGCAGCTTCAGGTCCCCAATGTGGCCAGCGACCAGATTTTGGTTGCCTGTTCCCATTATGGGCCGTGCTAACTCAGTGATAGGTTTTCAATCCAAGGTCGTTACATGTAGCTGAAGCTCCTATGAATTTCTGCTTTAAGTGTTTCAGCTTTGTTAAGAGATACTTCCTGAAATTATATCTGGTTACTGTTTACTTCTGTGCAGCTTATAGCAGACAATTCACACATTATGAACACAATACATTCCCATCCTGCAGCCTTGGAAGAGTCTGGGAGTTTGTGATACAGCAATTTTAAGGCACATTTTCAATTTCCAGTCCCAGTTATTTCATCTTCAAGCTAGAAACTCACAAGAAAAGCCTGACAATAACATTAAATTAGATCACTCTAATGTCATTATTATGTCAGCCATGTCATCATCATCATTATGTGTTATGTCGTTTGACGTGGGCAGTCATGTTCTTTGACCATGATTGTTCTTGGCAAATTTTTCTATAGAAGTGGATTGTTATTGTCTTCTTCTGAACAGTGCCTTTACAAGATGGGTGACAGCCATTATCAATACTCTTCAGAGCTTGTCTGCCTTGTGTCAGCGTCTGCATAACCAGGACCTGTGATATGCACCAGCTGCTCATAGGACCATCCACCGCCTGCTCTCATGGCTTCACGTGACCCTGATCAGGGTGGGATTGTGGGGCTAAGTAAGTGCTACAGCTTGCCCAAGGGTGACCTGCAGGCTAGCAGAAGAAAGGAGAGGTGTAAGAGACGTATCTCCACCCTGCCAGCAATGCGACCACTGATGTCAGGCAGACAGTCTCTGAAGAGTATTGTTAATGGCCGGGTTCAGCCGCCTTGTAAAGACACTGCAACAGCAATTATGCTTTAGTATGGCCTCAGCAGCGGTTCACCATTCAGGGTGCCGTGAGGTCATGAAAGTCTCGATATTAAATCCAAGTTATCCATTTCTTTCAGGAATGAATGTCCCGTGCTATGTAGGAATGGGTGACCTGCAGATTAGTGGCGGGAAGGAGGAGCTTACAGCTTCTTTGGTAGAGGCACAGCTCCACCCCGTCACCCATCAGCCACTCCACATGTGACAATACAAGCCACAAACAGCAGAGGTGTTAGCCACCATTCATGCTTAAAGTGGGGAAAATATAGTTTGGTGCAGCTCCCACAAACTCAAAAAAACCAGCAGATGCTGGAAATCCAAAGCAGCACACACAGAATATTGGAGGAACTCAGCAGGCCAGGCAGCATCCATGGAAAAGAGTCGATGTTGATGGGGAGTGGATGCCATTCCGATGGTATAAATGGGTGGCCTTACACCCAATGGCATGAACATCGATTTCTGCAACTTCCGGTAATTGCCCCAGCCTCCTCTCCTCACTTTCACCATTCCTCATTCCTCCTTCTCTCTCTCACTTAATCTCCTTACCTGCCCAACATCTTCCTCTGGTGCCCCTCCCCTTTCCCTTTCTTCCATGTTCTACCCTCTCCTATCAGATTCCCCCATTTCCAGCCCTTTATCTCTTTCACCAATTACTACCTCACTTTTTTAATATACAGCATTTCTGTTTTTTTTGCACTTTTTAAATCTGTTCTATATAGATAATCTATATATGTATACTGTAATTTATTTATCATTATTATTATTATTTCATTTATTATTTTTTCTATATTAAATATTGCATTGAACTGCTGCTGCTGCTAAGTTAACAAATGCCAGTGATAATAAACCTGATTCTGATTCTGACTTCCCAGCACTTTACTTCACTCCCTCCCCCTCTCCCAGTTTCAACTATCACCTATCACCTTGTACTTCTTCCCCTCCTTCCCCCACCTTCCTCACTTCCTTTCCAGTCCTGAAGAAAGGCCTCGGCCTGAAATGTCAACTCTTTACCATTTTCCGTAGATGCTGCCTGGCCTGCTGAGTTCCTCTAGCATTTTGTGTTTTATCCCTGGAATTAAATTGCCAATTTAACAACTCCATACATTTAAAAGCTTTGGCTGATTTGATTTGGAGGTTGGCATTTAAAATGAGTTAATTCGTTTCCACACCAAGGGCCTTTATTCCCATAAAGGTTTATGAATTCCACAGTTCACTGCTTTGTCTTTCTCTTTGTTTGATTACAGCATGACAACCTTTTGAGCATCTTCAAAGAGAAAGAGACCATATCAGCCAAACTGCGTTGCTGCTTTATGAGAAACCAAACATCGAAGTAGTTTAATTATCCTAATGCATTGTAAAGATATTTTGAGCACTCTGTACTTTCTTTTTCTCCCTTTGATGCTGATAAATGTTTGTATGCAGCGTCAAAACAATTCAGAAGCAATAAATCACTTGTTAATTTAATGTTCGGCATTGTTTAAGAATGCTGCCACAGTACTCAAAAGGTTAAAGCTGTTACAACTCTTTGGAGTTGATGGACCAAAGCCCATTACTTCATCCTCACAGAATCATCAGTGAAAAGGTCCATCTGGATACAGCATAAATATGAAATGATGCATTTTTTTGGATGTCACATAGTTGCAGGACATAATCGGCAAATGGTTGGGCACTTGGGAATGATGATGAACAGAGGGTTCCAGTCCATTGTCCCCTGAAAGTGACAAAACGGGTAGATACGGGCAGATAAGGTGCTGAAGAGGAATCTGGCATACTTGCCACCATAGAATATAAAATTTGGGACATCATACTACAAAATATGGATTTAGGCTGCGCTTGGAGTATTGAGTACAGTTTTAGTTGCATTCTGCCAGAAGGATGTAATTAAGCTGGAAGGAATGCAGAGGAGATTCATAGAACATGAAACATTGAATGTAGAACAGTACAGGCCCTTTAGCTCACAGTGTTGTGCCAACCTTCTAACTTAGTCTAAGATCAACCGAACCATTCCCTCCCACAAAGCTCTCAATTTTTCTTTCATCCCTGTGTCTATAAAACAGTTTCTTAATTGTCTGTAATGTATCTTCCTCTACCGTTATACCTGGCAATATGCTCTAGTCACCTACAACTTTCTGTGTAAAAAAAAACCTCCTTTGCTAACCTCCAATCACCTTAAAATTATGTCCCCTAGTGGTAGCCATTTCTGCCTTGAGAAAAGGTCTCTCGCCGCCCACTCTATCTATGTGTCTCAGCATCTTGTACACCTCTATCAAGTCACCTCTCATCCTCCTTTGCTCTGAAGACAAAAGGCGTAGCTCACCCAATCTATCTTCATAAGACATGCTATCCAATCCAGGAAGCATTCTGATCAAACTCCTCAGCATCCTCCCTAAAACTTCCACATTCTTCCTATAATGGGGCAACCAGAACTGAACACAATATTCCAAGTGAGGTCTAACAGAGTTTTACAGAGCTGCAATGTTACCTCATTGCTCTTGAACTTAATCTTTCAACTAATAAAAGCCAACACACCAAACACCTTCTTCACCACCCTATCAAATTGTGCATTGACTTTGAGGGATCTGTGGATGTAGACCCCAATATCCTTCTGTTCCTCCACTCTGCTAAGAATCTTACCACTAACCTTGTATTCTGCCTTCAGGTTTGACATTCTAAAGCGTATCATTTCATACTTTTCTGGATTGAACTCCATCAGACACTTCTCATCCCTGCTCTGCATCCTCTCAATGTCCTGTTGTAACACTTCTACACTATCCACAACACAACCAACCTTGGTGTCATCTACACACTTACTAACCCACCCATACACTTCCTCATCCAAGTCATTTATAAAAGTCACAAAGAGCAGTGGTCCCAGAACCAGATCCCCATGGGTCCCCATGGTCACTGACCTCCAAGCAGAACACATTCCATCTGCTACCACTCACTGTCTTCTGTGGGCAAGCCAGTTCTGGATCCACACGGCCAAGTTTCCCTGGATTCCCTGCCTCCTGACTTACTGATTGAGCCTACTTTAGGGAATCTTGTTGAGTGCTTGTTGAATCCATACACACCACATCCACCACTCTGCCTTCATCACTTCATCAATCAGGCTCGTGACGCAAAATGTGCCCGTCATAAACTATGATGACTTCTCCTAATCTAACTGTGCTTCTTCAAATGCTTGTAAATGCTGTCTATAAGAATCCTCTCCAATAGTTTGCCTCACTACCAACGTAAGACTCACTGGTCCATAATTCCCAGGATTTCTTAAACAAAAGAGTAACATTTGCCACCCTCCAGTCATCTGGTACTATTCCTATGGCTACTGAGGACACAAAGGTAATAAGTCAAAGGTGCAGCATTCTCTTCTCTAATTTCCCATAGTAATACTGAATGTGATAAATGCCATCCAGCCACAGGGACTTAATCTATCCTAATGTTTTTCAGAAGTTCCAGCACATCATTTTTCTTAACATATCAACATGTTTTTCACTGCCCTCCCATTGTCAAGGTCCCTTTCACTGAAACAGTGTCTTGATGAAGGATCTTCCCTGCAAGGATGTTCTCTGGATTGGAGGACTTTAGCTTTGGGAAGAGGTTAGTTACGTTGAGTTTATTTTTCCTGGAGCACAGGAGAGTGGTGGCTCCTCACTGAGGGGTGACAAGACAGAGGTGTGTAAAATTATACTGTACTGTGCAACACTCCTAGGCACATATATATAGCTAAGGAGCTAAATGCAGAGTACTGCAGTATTGCAGTAATTTTACATATTGCTCTGTACTGCTGCCTCACAAAAAGACATACTTCATGACACACATGAGCAATGATAAACCTGATTGTGATATGGGACTCTATTGTAGACTGAGAGTGAGAAGAGGGCAGGGAGAGATGAGGGAAGTGGGAAGCATGGAAGAGTCATTCTGTAATGATCAATAAGCCAATTGTTTGGAATCAAATGACCCTGCCTGGTGTCTCAGGGCTGGGTGTGTCTGCACCTGCACCATCACCTCCCCTGCCCCTGGCATTCCTTCTCTGCCATGTATCAAACACCCTCCCATGGTACCCCACTCTCACCATTCCCAACATCTTTTGCCGCCGGCAGATTTACAAACTCGCTCTCTGCTCCACATTGACAAGAGAATACGGTACAAACGTCTTATATGTATATACACACACAGATAGTTGTGTGTGCCTAAGAATTTTGCACAGTACTGTATGAGACAGAGTAGTTGGAATTTTACTTCTATTGGAAGGGTATCAAAAACACGAGGGTATGAGCTTAAGGTGAGAGGAAGGGCTTTTAAGGGATTTGAGAGGAAACATTTTTACACAGGGAGTGGATAATATCCAATATGTACTGTTGAGGAGGCAGTGGAAAACAGATACGATCACCACGTTTAAGTAGCAATTAGACAGGTACTTAAATAGTCCAGGCATTGATGATACAGACCTAATGTAGGCAAATGAGATTAATGCAGATCGGCAAAATGGTCGTCAAGGACGTGGTAAGCCAAGGGACCCATATCTCTGCTGTACAATGCCACAACTCTCTGATTCTTTAATTCAGAAGAGCTTTCTGTATTGGCGTTGATGTATTTAGGGCCCTGCATTGAATTAAATTGATGTTTCCTTTTGTGCAAAGTAACACAGCAATTTTATCTCCAGGCAATGCAGGAGCTTAGAATGTGTGGAGTGTGGAGAATAGTGAGTCAGCCTTTTTTACAGTGGGGTTCAATATTCCCTCAGTAAAAGAGGGGGAAAAAGCCAACTTTGATGACTTCAACCACAGCTGATTTCAGTATGAGCAAGGAGTCATAAAAACAGTGCTACCCTTCTTCTCCATTACACTTCTTCCTTTTTAATGTCTTTTAAAACTTATTTATGGATCAGAATCAAAATCTGTGTGGATCATTATCTTTGTAATTTTGAGGTTGTAGATGAAGAGCAAGGAGGCATTCATTTAAAATTTCTGTTGGTAGTGGGCACTCTTGTCCATCAATATGTCTATAGTTCAGCCATGTACTGTGCAGCATTTTCCAACTATTTAAACACAACTGTGCATCACTTGTATTCAGATAGGTGAACGATGACAAACAATAGCTTGAAGTTAGAAGACTACCCAGTTCTGTGTAAAACTTCCCCTCTCTGATCACACCTATAAACTAAGCCATTTGAAGCAAGAGGATAATTAGTTTCAGGAAGATTTCCTCTGCTATTTGTGGAAAAATTGCAAAAGTGAACATAAGCAAAACAATTAAGATAAGCTCCAGCAACAAACAGAACATGATTTCAGTGTTTCTTGAATGTGATAAGGTTAGTTGTCTGCATCTATCCAACTTCAAACAAGTATGAAGCTGGGAAGGGGAAAAGACCATACTAAATAAACCAAATTTAGTTAACAGCCTCACAGTGCAAACCTTTTAGATAAACGTGATCATAATACGATCGAGTTCAATGTGACTTTCATGTTCCATCTGCTAGAAATCTAGATTTGAGTAAGATTGTCTTCCAGGTGATGAGAGGGCAACCCATTAAAATAAATTAGTGAAGTCTGTTAATAAGTAAAACGATGGAAGGTAATGCGAGCTGTTCTGACAGGAATTTAAATGAAGCTAAGAATATTTTTTAAAAAAGTAATGAAACAGGAAGTATGAAGCTACAAAGAGGAGGTATGAAAATAAATTTGCAAGAGATACCAAAATAAAACATAGAAACATCGAAACATAGAAAACATTCAGCACAATACAGGCCCTTCAGCCCACAAAGCTGTGCCAAGCATGTCCCTACCTTAGAACTACCTAGGCTTTACCCATAGCCCTCTATTTTTCTAAGCTCCATGTAGCCATCCAGGAGACTCTTAAAAGACCCTATCGTTTCCGCCTCCACCACCACCGCCAGCAGCCCATTCCACACACTCACCACACTTTGCGTAAAAAACTTACCCCTGACATCTCCTCTGTACCTACTTCCAAGCACCTTAAAACTATGCCCTCTCATGCTAGCCATTTCGGCCCTGGGGAAAAGCCTCTGACTATCCACACGATCAATGCCTCTCATTATCTTCTATACCTCTATGAAGTCACCTCTAACAGAAACATTTTGTGAGCAATTTTCTGAGGAGAAAGGGGATGATCAAGAACAATTTAAATCCTTCAAAATTTGATACAAAAATTAGGGTGGCATGTTAGGCAAATCCTTGGAATTATCATTTGAAAAAGATACCACAAGAAAAATAATGTTAAGTTAGAGACTAAAGCTTAACAATCTTAAAATAACGGAAAACGATTGTAGTGAAGAGTGAACAAATAGTTGCGTGATTTGGGATTTAATCATAAACACGTGAAAGTCTGCAGATGCTGGAAATCCAAAGCAACGCATACAAAATGCTGGAGGAGCTCAGCAGGTCAGGCAGCACCTGTGGTAATTAATAAACAGTCAATGTCTCGAGCCGAGACCCTTCTTCAGGACCGGAAAGTAAGGAGTAGATGCCAGAATAGGAAGATGGAGGGAGGGGAAGGAGGATAGTTAGAAGGTGATAGGTGAAGTCAGGTGGGTAGGAAAGATAAAGGGCTGAAGAAGAAGGAATCTGATAGGAGAGGAGAGTGGACTATGGGAGAAAGGGGAGGAGGATGGGACCCAGGGGTGGGTGATAAACAGTTGAGGGGATGTAAAAGGCTGAAGTAGGAAATAGAAGAAGAGTGGAGAAGGAGGGAATTTTTTTTTACCAGGAGAAATTGATGTTCATGCCATCAGGTTGGAGGTTACCAAGATGGAATATCAGGCAACTCGTACAAAATGCTGGAGGAATTCAGCAGCTCAGGCAGCATTTATGGAAGTGAACAAACAGTTGACGTTTCAGGCCAAGACCCTTCTTCAGGTAAGACGAATGTAATTTGCGTATGTGGCTATTCCTTTCAACTTCAGCTAATTTTTACCTTTTTACTCTTTTCTATTCCGTCATTCTTCGCCCCATTTTCCAGCAGCCGGGTGAACAATTTCTAGTATCAAACAAGCACAAGTCCAAGCAAATAATGGTAGTTTTCTAACTTCTCTGTCACTCAAACATGCACATTTGTTATTTTTTGATAATTAGAATCAATCAGCAGGAATGTCAAAAACAGAATAATGAAAAATTATGACTATTTTGCACTGGTGCTTTTGCTATCTTTCTGTGTGTCTCTATTGCCTTGGTGGTAACTGTAGTGTATTCAATATTTCAGTGTTATTGAGTAATATGATAGATACTGTATATTGTTTGATTAAGCATTCTTTGTTTACATAATTAATTATGGGTTATATGTAAGAAGTATGTGAAGGACATATATTATCACACCACCACATCATATGTGAGCGCCTCACTAAGAAAAGGAAAAATTAAATCTAAGCTGTGTTTTTCTTTCCATTAGTTTTTGGAGTTACAGAACATAGCTGTAACTGCACAGCAACCCTGGCAAGTCTGAATGAATTTCAATAGCTATGAAATGTTATATAAAATTCTATGTTAACTCTGAACTCTTCATCTGAAATGCAGCAATGTCTGAATGCATGACAACATGCAATTAAAGGTAATGTGACATACTTCTTGTATTGTGTTAATTAAGATCAGTTCTTTCTTTCCCTTTTCCAGGCTCTGGAAATTATCTAGTTAATAATGCATTATGTGCAATACAGCCATTCCAGTCTTTGAATACAACTTACACAATTTTTTCTGTCTTTGCCATCTGATACTGGTTATAAGATACAGATTGCAGCAATATGCAATAGATAACTTAGTATGAGATTGAAGTGTTAACATAGTGTGATTTGTTTAAAAGTATTTCAAAGTTTTTCAAAGTAAACTTATTATCAAATTATATATATATATATGTCACCATATACAACGCTGAGATTTATTTTCTTGTAGGTGTACTCAATATATCCATAATAGAACTGGGAGACTGCTTCACTGAGCACCTACACTCTGTCTGCCAGAAAAAGCCAGCCCATTTTAATTCCACTTTTCATCCCCATTCTGATATGTCTATCTATGGGCTCCTCCACTGTCATGATGGGGCCTCACTTAGGTTGGAGGAACAACACCTTATATTCCATCAGGGTAGCCTCCGACCTGATGGATTGAACACTGATTTCTCGAACTTCTGGTAATGCCCCCCCTACTCCTTTACCATTCCTCATCCTCTTTTCCTTCTCTCACCTTATCTCCTTGCCCACTCATCGCCTCCCTCTGGTGCTCCTCCTCTCCTTTTCCTTCTTCCACGGCCTTCTGTTCTCTTCTATCAGACTCCCCCTTCTCCAGCCCTGTATCTCTTTCACCAATCAACTTCCCAGTTCTTTACTTCATCTCTCCCCCTTCAGGTTTCACCTTTCACCTTGTGTTTCTCTCTCCCCTCCCCCCAACCTTTCAAATCTACTCCTCAGCTTTTTTTCTCCAGCCCTGCCGAAGGGTTTTGACCCACAATGTCGACTGTACTCTTTTCTATTGATGCTGCCTAGCCTGCTGAGTTCCTTCAGCATTTTGTGTGTGTTGCAATAATAATAATAAATAAATAAACATGAGATGAAGACTCCTTGAAAGTGTGTCCATAAATTTCGTTGATGAGGCGAGTGAAGTTAAGTGAAGTTACAGAATCCCTTTGATTCAAGAGGCTGATGGCTGAGGGGTAATAACTGTTCCTGAACCTGCTGGTGTGAGTCCTGAGGCTCCTGTATCTTCTTCCTAATGGCAGCAGCGAGAAGAGAGCATGTCCTGGGTGGTGGAGGTCCCTGATGAAGGATGCGGCTTTTTTGCGACAATGTTTCACGTAGATGTGCTCAATGTGGGGACCTACCGGTCCATCACTTTTTGTAGGATTTTCTATTCAAAGGCATTGGTGTTCCCATACCAGGCTGTGATGCAGCCTGTCAATATACTCTCCACTACACACCTATAGAAATTTGTCAGCGTTTTGGCTGTTGTGCTGCATAATTGGACTTATGTGCTGGGCCCAGGACATGTCCTCCAAAAAAATAACACCAAGGAATTTAAAACTGCTGATCTCTGGATGAAGGCTGGCTTGTGGACCTTAGGTTTCCTTCTCCTGAAGATGATAATCAGCTGCTGGCTGACATTGAGTACGAGCTTGTTGTGGCACCACTCAGCCAGAGTTTCAATCTCCCTCCCATATCCTGATTCATCGCCACCTTTGATTCAAGTTAATAATTATTACAAATTTGAATTCATTGTAATGGTGCTGATTATACTTTCCCTAGTTCACACAGATTTTCACCTGCTGTATTGACTGGCTATCTGAACTCTGTAAATAAGATGCCAAATGTGGGCAATTTGCATATTTTGAAGGGAAACATGCCAGAGACCGAAGCTGCTGTGTCTGGGAAGATGCTGCCACCGAAGAAATGAATGACAAGCTACTGTAAGCAGCGGCTTGTCAACAGAAATATAATGTTGTATTCATTCAAGGAAGTCGATGGATAATGGCGTGTATAATAATTTTTGACAATTTGCAAGGTGAAAATAACAAATCATAAATATAGGTTAGAAGTGAATGAGGGGCTCTTTATACAGATACTGGAAATCCTCCAGGTAATGAAATAAAATGCAATGAGATATCAATAGAGGTGATTATTCTCTTATGATATATAACAGAAAAGAAAGGCTGATATTTGAGTATTTTTATGTGTTCCTGTGATTTAATTCAGAGCATTTGGTGCAAAACCTTGCTGCAATTTGGGTTGAGGCAGATATTTACAGCTCAAAAAAATTTATTTGATATATTACAGATGTTCCAAGCTACTTGCAGTAAATTGAATTGTTCTACCTTACTTACTTGAGGTCATCCTTACCGGAGTTGAAGAGCAGGCTGGGGAATATGACTGGTCCATCACAGCAGTATCCAGGGTGAGGATTGGTGAGGGGTGGTAAGGTCAGTGATTATTGTTTACAGTATCCAGGGAGAGGATTGGTGCATGGGCAGGGGCAGTGATTACAGCATCCAGTGTCCAGGGTGAGGATTGGTGGAGTGTGGTGAGGTCAGTGATTACTCCATATAATGTCCAGGGTGAGGGCTGGTGGGGGGACAAGGTCTGTTATTACAGCATCCAGTGTCCAGGGTGAGGACTGTTGTGGGGGGGGGGGCAAGTCAGTGATTACTGCATACAGTGCCCAGGGTATGAGGTGCCACTGGTTAGTTTGCAGCCTTGAATTATAATGAACATTTTTCACAACGAAGGGAAGTTCTCTATTTCCAAACATGAGTTTAAAATATAAATAGGTATTTGAAAGGGAGTCTGATCTGAATCTGAAACCACAGGCTATGTGAGGTTGATAGCCCCTTGGTGTCAAACTTCCTTACACATCTTTTAAATCTCCAGGAAGGCTTTTTAGAGTTTTCCTCAACACTGCCTTGACTTTTTATCATATTGATTGAAAGAACCAATTTAAAACCTTCCCTTGATTTTCGCACTATCATCTCTTGTCATATTATCTTAGGATAAAAAACTTTTTCTCTTTCCAAAAGCATTGGAAGGAGTTGCAATCGCACTGGTTTTACTTTGTCGGTCACCAATTGAAAACATATCTTTCCTATTCTCCTTCTATCAGGGAATATGAGCATTGGTAGATGATTTGATTGTGGAGCTATAAATATTTTTTGGTCCATGTGAATAGACCCATGAATTGAGAGCCTTATCTGTTGAAACCATTCATAGAACATAGAACATAGAACATAGAACATAGAACATAGAATAGAATAGAACAGCACAGTACAGGCCCTTCGGCCCACAATGTTGTGCCGAACCTCAACCCCTGCCTCCTATATAAGCCCCCAACTTAAATTCCTCCATATACCTGTCCAGTAGTCTCTTAAACTTCACTAGTGTATCTGCCTCCACCACTGACTCAGGTAGTGCATTCTACGCACGAACCACTCTCTGAGTAAAAAACCTTCCTCTAATATCCCCCTTGAACTTCCCACCCCTTACCTTAAAGCCATGTCCTCTTGTATTGAGCAGTGGTGCCCTGGGGAAGAGGCGCTGGCTATCCACTCTATCTATTCCTCTTATTATCTTGTACACCTCTATCATGTCTCCTCTCATCCTCCTTCTCTCCAAAGAGTAAAGCCCTAGCTTCCCTTATTCTCTGATCATAATGCATACTTCCTAAGCCAGGCAGCATCCTGGTAAATCTCCTCTGTACCCTTTCCAATGCTTCCACATCCTTCCTATAGTGAGGTGACCAGAACTGGACACAATACTCCAAGTGTGGCCTAACCAGAGTTTTATAGAGCTGCATCATTACATTGCGACTCTTAAACTCTATCCCTCGACTTATGAAAGCTAACACCCCATAAGCTTTCTTAACTACCCTATCCACCTGTGAGGCAACTTTCAGGGATCTGTGGACATGTACCCCGAGATCCCTCTGCTCCTCCACACTACCAAGTATCCTGCCATTTACTTTGTACTCTGCCTTGGAGTTTGTCCTTCCAAAGTGTACCACCTCACACTTCTCTGGGTTGAACTCCATCTGCCACTTCTCAGCCCACTCCTGCATCCTATCAATGTCTCTCTGCAATCTTTGACAATCCTCGACACTATCCACAACACCACCAACCTTTGTGTCGTCTGCAAACTTGCCAACCCACCTTTCTACCCCCACTTCCAGGTCGTTAATAAAAATCACGAAAAGTAGAGGTCCCAGAACAGATCCTTGTGGGACACCACTAGTCACAATCCATCAATCTGAATGTACTCCCTCCACCACGACCCTCTGCCTTCTGCACGCAAGCCAATTCTGAATCCACCTGGCCAAACTTCCCTGGATCCCATGCCTTCTGACTTTCTGAATAAGCCTACCATGTGGAACCTTGTCAAATGCCTTACTAAAATCCATATAGATCACATCCACTGCACTACCCTCATCTATATGCCTGGTCACCTCCTCAAAGAACTCTATCAGGCTTGTTAGACATGATCTGCCCTTCACAAAGCCATGCTGACTGTCCCTGATCAGACCATGATTCTCTAAATGCCCATAGATCCTACCTCTAAGAATCTTTTCCAACAGCTTTCCCACCACAGACATAAGGCTCACTGGTCTATAATTAACCGGACTATCCCAACTACCTTTTTTGAACAAGGGGACAACATTCACCTCCCTCCAATCCTCCGGTACCATTCCCGTGAACAATGAGGACATAAAGATCCTAGCCAGAGGCTCAGCATTCTCTTCCCTCACCTCGTGGAGCAGCCTGGGGAATATTCCGTCAGGCCCTGGGGACTTATCCGTCCTAATGTATTTTAACAACTCCAACACTTCATCTCCCTTAATATCAACATGCTCCAGAACATCAACCTCACTCATATTGTCCTCACCATCATCAAGTTTCCTCTCATTGGTGAATACCAAAGAGAAGTATTCATTGAGGACCTCGCTCACTTCCACAGTCTCCAGGCACATCTTCCCACCTTTTATCTCTAATCGGTCCTACCTTCACTCCTGTCATCCTTTTTTTCTTCGTTTATTTGAAAAATGCCTTGGGTTTTCCTTTAACTTACTCGTCAAGGCCTTCTCATGCCCCCTTCTTGCTCTTCTCAGCCCCTTCTTAAGCTCCTTTCTTACTTCCCTATATTCCTCAATAGACCCATCTGATCCTTGCTTCCTAAACCTCATGTATGCTGCCTTCTCCACCTGACTAGATTTTCCACCTCACTTGTCACCCATGGTTCCTTCACCCTACCGTTCTTTATCTTCCTCACCAGGACAAATTTATCCCTAACATCCTGCAAGAGATGTCTAAACATCAACCCCCTGTCCATAGTACATTTCCCTGCAAAACATGATGTGGGAATTAAACTCCGAAAACCGGCCCCATAAGCTCTAATGGCGTCATGCTAACCACTGCTTCACTGTCCTGCCCATTTATTGCATCTATTGCCTTTGGTAGACTTCCCTCAAACATTAATTTCTTGACACCAAAATATCTGAAGAAATTATTCTTTGCAGAGTTCAAGACTTATTCAAGACTTATTTTCATAATATCATCAATATTTGTATTTTAAAAAAGGACATGCTTTTAAATATGAGGAACTGACTGTATTGTACTGGACTGGGGTATGACGAGCGGTGATTGATAAGTTCATGGCCTAACGTAGACAAAGTCAATTTTAGAAAACCTAGCACATTTATTTTTCCTACATTTACACATTTAGTTCAGCGGTCGTGGAGCATATGAATCCCTTCTTTGTAGAAGTCGGCGTCTTGGACCTCCAGAAGCGGTCCACAGCAGGAGTGATTGATAAGTTTGTGGTCTAAAGTAAAAAGAGGTGATCTATTAACTTCAAACTTTCTGCACTTTCACTCAAGGAGTTGAACTGCATGTGTATGTAACAAGAGCTGTATAACTCATCTCCTTCTACCTTAGGCCACGAATTTATCAATCACCCCTGCTATGGACCACTTCTACAAAGAAGGGATCCGTATGCTCCACGACCGCTGGACTAAGTGTGTACATGTGGCGGGGGGGTGGGGTGGGACTATATTGAAAAATAAATGTACTAGGTTTTCTAAAATTGACTCCTTTTACCTTAGGCCATGAACTTATCAATCACCCCTCATATATTAAAGTTCAAAGTTCAAAGTAAATTTTTATTATTGAAGTATATATATGTCACCACATACATTTTCCTGTGGGCATGCTCAGAAATTCTATAGAATTGTAACTGCAACAGAATGAAAGATCAACCAGAGTGCAGAAGGCAACAAACTGTGAAAACGCAAATATAAATGAATAGCAATAAATAAGAAGAACATGAGATAACAAGATAAATGGTCGTTAAAATGTGATTATTTGTTGTGAGAACATCTCAATGGGTGGGTAAGTGAGTGTAGTTATTCACTTTTGTTCAAGAGCCTGATGGTTGTGGGGTAGTAACTGTTATTGAAACCGGCGTGAGTCCTGACGCTCTTATGCCTTCTACCTGATGGCAGCAGCGAAGAGAGAGCCTGACTTAGGTGATAGTTATTGCTGATGAAGGGTGCTGATGTACACACAAGAAGGGTGCTAGACAAATGTGCACACAAGTAGCTAAGTACCAATTCCCTTTCTGACATGTTATTCCATGGCCTCCTCTACTGCTGTAATGAGGAAACACTCAGGTTGGAGGAGCAACACTTTATATTTTGATTGGGTAGCCTCCAATCTGATGGCATGAAGACTGATTTCTAAAACTTCCAGTAATTGCCCTCCCCCACTTCACCACTCCCCATTCATATTTCCCTTTCTCACCTTACTTGCCCATCACCTCCCTCTGCTGCTCCCCCTTTCTTCCATGGCTTCCTGTCCTCTCCTATCAGATTTCCCTTCTCCAGCCCTTTATCTCTTTCACCAATTGACTTCCCAGCTCTTACACATGCCCTTACACTTCCTCCCTCACTACCATTCAGGGCCCCAGAAAGTCCTTCCAGGTGAGGCGACACTTCACCTGTGAGTCGGCTGGGGTGATATACTATGTCCGGTGCTCCTGATGTGGCCTTCTATATATTGGTGAGACCCAACACAGACTGGGAGGTCGTTTTGCTGAACACCTACGCTCTGTCCGCCAGAGAAAGCAGGATCTCCCAGTGGTCACACATTTTAATTCCACGTCCCATTTCCATTCTGATATGTCTATCCACGGCCTCCTCTACTGCAAAGATAAAGCCACACTCAGGTTGGAGGAACAACACCTTATATTCCGTCTGGGTAGCCTCCAACCTGATGGCATGAACATTGACTTCTCAAACTTCTGCTAATGCCCCACCTCCCCCTCGTACCCCATCCGTTATTTATTTATATACATACATTCTTTTTCTCTCTCTCCTTTTTCTCCCTCTGTCCCTCTCACTATACCCCTTGCCCATCCTCTGGACTTTTCACCCCCCTCCCCCTTTTCTTTCTCCCTGGGCCTCCTCTCCCATGATCCCCTCATATCCCTTTTGCCAATCAACTGTCCAGCTCTTGGCTCCATCCCTCCCCCTCCTGTCTTCTCCTATCATTTTGGATCTCCCCCTCACCCTCTCACTTTCAAATCTCTTACTAGCTCTTCCTTCAGTTAGTCCTGACGAAGGGTCTCGGCCCGAAAAATCGACTGTATCTCTTCCTAGAGATGCTGCCTGACCTGCTGCGTTCACCAGCAACTTTTATGTGTGTTGATTGAAATTCCAGCATCTGCAGATTTCCTGGTGTTTGCGTCCCAGCTCTTCACTTCACTCCTTCTCCCTATCACCTACTACCCTGTACTTCTTCCTCCTCTCTCTGCACCTTCTTACTTTGATCTCATCTCTTTTCTCCAGTCCCGATCAAGGGTCTCGGCTCAAAAAGTTGACAGTTTATTCATTTCCATAGATGCCGCCAGGCCTGCGGAGTTCCTCCAGCATTTCGCTTGTGTTGCTCGGATTTCCAGCACCAGCAGATTTTCTCTTGTTTGTGAAGTAGCTATGTATATTTGAAATATGAGAAATAGATTCCAAGAAGTGATGCTTTATTTGTTCAGATAAGAAGGTGTGAAGAGGATGGAGTTTGATATTATTTGATATTCAAGCAGTTAATTCTAATCTGCCTCCTTTTAAGTGACATCACGGTGCAGCTAATTGCAAAAGCAAGAAGACTAAATAAATTTTCAAGGCAGAAAGACACAGAGGAAACTGCTGTGGAGGATCAGTGAGCATTCCCCAATGGTTTATAGCACACTCCAAGTTCCATTCATTTTTAGAAGGACTAAAATACTGTTTGAATCTGTTTGTATAAGAGAGAGTGTTTCATTTAAAACCACACAATGGGCTGTAGAAATAGTTTGCATGGATTTACCATTCCTATTCATTGCTAATAATCTATCTGGAGTACTCTTTCTGATGGTAATACAGGTTTTATTTCTGGAAAGAGGTCCCCAGAGCTGAGGTGGCATTCAGAAGATAATGGCATCCATTAGCTTTTAATCTCAAAGGTATCAGGTTGAATCTGTAGGGATGTAATGGAATTTATTGTCTTGTCATTTCCAAGGATTCTGGGTGTGAGGAATTGAAGTTCTCAATATATTTGTAGCTTATATGAACTGCAGCACAGATGTAACTAAATGTAACATAAAATTCCATTACATCCAAAATTTTAGTTACCATGTCTTTTAATTTTTGGTTTGGGAAATAGAAAATGTTATTTCTGCACATAGTTTTCCTATTGACCTGGCAATTCTACTGCATAATGAAATATTTATGTATCCTGCACAATATTTCACAGGAAAATTAATTACAGGGACCTCTGATATTGATTTTGGTTTGTTATTTGCCTCTAGGTCCTCTGGACATATAGTGGAAGCTTTTGGATATACATGGTGGCGTTCAATGTTGTACAGAATACAGTTTCAGACCCACAATATTAAATATATTCTGCCGTTCAAAGGGAGAATGGCTCTAGACACATCAGGTCTGGATCAGTGAAATATAAAGTGGACCTGCCTGAAAGGCTCAACTGTGAGAATTGGATGCACTGAGGTGATTTTTAAGTTTAAGTGAAACCTAACACTCACTATGGCTCTTTCTTCAGGATCCCCAGCTAATCGCGATTTTGACCACCTGCCAATTGACCGACTACTCTCACACCTCACCTTGCCCCAATCTAAATTATGGATTTTCAGAAGGCCTTTGACAAGGTGCCACACATGAGGCTGCTAAACAAGATAAGAGCCCATGGAATTACGGGAAATTTACATACGTGGATAGAGCGTTGGCTGATTGGCAGGAAACAGAGAGTGGGAATAAAGGGATCCTATTCTGGTTGGCTGCCGGTTACCAGTGGTGTTCCACAGGGGTCCGTGTTGGGGCCGCTTCTTTTTACATTGTACATCAATGATTTGGATTATGGAATAGATGGCTTTGTGGCTAAGTTTGCTGATGATACAAAGATAGGTGGAGGGGCCGGTAGTGCTGAGGAAACAGAGAGTCTGCAGAGAGACTTGGATAGATTGGGAGAATGGGCAAAGAAGTGGTAAATGAAATACAATGTTGGAAAGTGTATGGTTATGCACTTTGGCAGAAGAAATAAACGGACAGACTATTATTTAAATGGGGAGAGAACTCAAAGTTCTGAGATGCAATGGGACTTGGGTGTCCTCGTGCAGGATACCCTTAAAGTTAACCTCCACGTTGAGTCGGTGGTGAAGAAGGCGAATGCAATGTTGGCATTCATTTCTAGAGGAATAGAGTATAGGAGCAGGGATGTGATGTTGAGGCTCTATAAGGCACTGGTAAGACCTTACTTTTTTTAGCCAGAGGGTGGTGAATCTGTGGAATTTGTTGCCACGGGCGGCAGTGAAGGTCAAGTCATTGGGTGTATTTAAGGCAGAGATTGATATGTATCTGAATAGCCAGAGCATCAAAGGTTATGGTGAGAAGGCAGGGGAGTGGGACTAAATGGGGGAATGGATCAGCTCATGATAAAATGGTGGAACAGACTCGATGGGCCAAATGGCCGACTTCTGCTCCTTTGTCTTATGGTCTTATGGTCTAAACATTGAGACCTAAGTTCATATATATCTGCACTTAAACACTCAAACACTCATTTAGCCTGTTAGCCGGCTTGAAGAGTACACATAGTTGTTTAGCTGGCACCTAGCCCTATCCAGGGATGACTGGGGGTGCCATTAACCAAGGTAAATCATCTGTGAATACAAGTCTGGTATTTGCAGGAAGAGTGATTGTGAGGCAAAACCACACATCAATAATGATGGTTCATGATGTTGAAAGTGGCAAACTGACTAGAATAATCCTCTTGGGAACAATATACAGGTATTCATTTGTTATAATTGCTGGAAATACTCCTGGTTAGGTTCCTATAGTCAATGCATTCCAAATGGGGATTCCTCTTTAATTTACATGTTTACACAGTTTTGGATGATATAAATGTGGAGTTTGCCACAGGTGGAGAGTTATGGTAATTGAACCACTCTAATAGCATCCTGTGGGTGTGTGGAAGTTAACTCGGCTGTTCCTTTGCTTGTGATGTTTTCTTATTGTGTTTTTTTTATCAGTCCCTAACTCCATGTCTAGGGATCAGAAATGGAAAAGTTCCAGAGAAGTCCTCTGCTATCACTGCCTGTCGTCAGTTCTGTACGAATTTATTTGAAGTACCTTTGGAATCCCATATATCCAAGCAAATAAATGTGGGCATAAAAAGATGATGTGAAAATACCACATTGACATCATAAGAGTTATTTCCACTATTCCACCCTAGGTGCTTGGCACTGCTGTACTATGGGAGAGATATTTTAGCTGCTGATGACAAATTCAAGGAGTATCAGAAGATATCTCAACTCTCACAGGCAGCAATGCAGAGCTTTATCTACCCTTGTGAATAAAAGTCCTATTACATTGCATCTCCCTTTGCCACCATTACCTTGGTGTCAAAACCCACCTAATCCCACTGTTAGGGTGTGTTCTGAAGTTAGAGCGAATAGCAAATATCAATATCAACAGCAACCAGTCTTCAGATTTGACTGTGGTTTATAGACTGAATTTAATACGCAGCTCTAAACAATAGTCCTCCTGTAGCAGCAGATTGGAGTTGACTGCAAACCAGGAAACACCCATTCACTTGATGTCTGCATTTGCATGAATGCAGCTAGAGGGAGAAAATGCTGATTAATATTTATTTTGGACATCTGGAGTATGGGTGTGAAAGAGGTGTTTGAAAAGTATATGTAATTCAAAGGAAGCATTGTAGATGCATTGTAAATATAGAACTGTCCTGTTGTTACCTTTGATCTTTAGCATATAAAAATGTGATGTAATATTGGGTCAGGCAAGTCCCTCCTTCCAGGATTGTCTCGAACATAATGCCTGCTGCTCTTTTTTGCTAAATAAAGACTTGTAAATGCACTAGCTTTAGAGCATCCCCAATAAATTGGTTCACATTTACAACACCCACTAATCCATTTCCACCTCAGAACAGAAACCAGCTTGTGGCTCTGAGGGAGAAGTTTCATCTTCCTGAACATCCAGTGATCTTTAGGGGAGTGGAAAATCTAGCATTATCTGTTCCTTACAGTTGTGACTGGAGTTTCCTTTAGCATCAGTTTGCCTCACACTGCATGTAGCTTTTTAGAAGCACATAAGTGGGGACAAAATGATTTACATTGAACATTGAAGTCAAACTAATGCAGAAATTTTGAAGTGAGATTGTAAATTCTGCACCCCCCTGCACTCCTCACCACTGCGAATCTCACTTACTGTGGCTGGCTTTTATTGGCACTCAAATCTATCTCTGCCCGCACATCTGACCCAGGCTGACACTTGCTGAATCAGAAGTGGATCAACTACATAATGACCTTTCTGTTCCAAGAACCACAGCTGCCACATTTGTGTACTTGGACAAGAGGGAGAAATTTCAGCAAATGTTACAATTTCCAGATTGAGTATAATATGAATTGGAAATGATGGTGATCATCAGACAGGAAAATACTGATGGATCTCTCGTGGTGTCTGGGTACTTGCAGTATGGATTCTGATCTTTTTATCTGTAGTTCAAATGTGGTGGCATGTTAGACCATTGCTCCAACCTATCCCATGAAGTTGTTTTAAGATGTCACACATCATTTTTGATATATTACTTCTCACATATGTTGATTAGTCTATGTTGCTATCAATATACTGACCTGAGGATACAATCATACTTTTCCTTTGCCAAATCCTATTATTCTCTGCTGTTGCATGAGAAGGGTTTATTTTTCTGTTTTTCTCCATAGCGAATTTGCAGCCCTTGCATAAGATGAAGGCAGTTTATTTATGCTTTCCATCTCCTCTCCGCATCTCTTTTACTCCAGCTTCATACACGGCAGTTGTTTTAAAATAAATCTTTATTTCCTTGAGGAGTTGTGCTTCTGTTGAAGCTGTGAATCTGGAAGTGACTATTTTCCCCACCATTAAGTATCAAAACCCCACTGAGACACTTACTTTCTTTACTGCCCATTAGACCACTGGCGTTTAGGGCAGCAATGAAGGTCCTCCATCTGTGGTGGTGCTCAGGGCTTGCTTCAACATGTCAGTAGCTTCCTCTCGGTTTTCACTGCAGTCAGTCATGCAAGGTCTGGCTGGAGACACAGGAATACCATGGCACTCAGATGTAGAAGGATTCTTCATTGCTGTTTCTGTAACAATTTTGTTTTACCAGTTAGGGTTGTTAGCCCTGAGCTGAACCCCAAAACCTGGAGGACCGATAGACCACTCTTAGTCTGACCTCTACTCTTTGACCTGTTTGGAATGAGTGACCTTACCAAGAGCCAAAGCATAAAGCCCTGAGTCCAGTCAACATAGCGCTCTTGGTCACTGAGGCACGCAAGCCTCCAAACCCAACAATAAGGTTGTGGTCCTCTTGGAAGGCAGGGACAACCAAGCCAAAATTATAAAAGGTGACCATTCAACATTTTTAAAAGGTCTGTGACTAGTGGATTGCAGTAGGGATCGGTGCTGGGTCCATTGTTGTTTGTCATCTATATCAATGATCTGGATGAAAATGTGGTAAATTGGATCATCACATTTGTGGATGACACCAAGATTGGGAGTGTAGTGCACAGCAAGGAAGACTATCAAAGCTTGCAGCAGGGACCAGCTGGGAAAATGGCTGAAAAATGGCAGATGGAATTTAATGTAGACAATTGTGAGGTGTTACACTTTGGGAGGACCAACCAGGATATGTCTTACATGGTGAGTGGTAGAGTACTGAGGAATGTGGTAGAACAAAGGGATATAGGAATACAGATCCATAATTCCTCGAGAATGGTGCCACAGGCAGGTAGGGTTGTGTGTTGCTTGGATTTCCTGCATCTGCAGATTTTCTCTTGTTTGTGATAGGGTCATAAAGAAAGCTTTTGGCACTTTGACCTTCATAAATCAATGTACTGAGTGTAGGATTTGGGATGTTATGTTGAAGCTATATAAGATGTTGGTGAGGCCTAATTTGGTGTATTGTATGCAGATTTGGTCACCTATCTACATGAAAGATGTAAATAAGATTGAAAGTGTACAGAGAAAATTTATAAGGATGATGCCAGGTCTTGGTCTGGGTTATAGGGAGAAGCTGAATAGATTAAGATGTAATTCCCTAGAATGTGGAAAATTTTGTGGTATATAAAACTATGAGGGGTATGGATAGGGTAAATGCAACCAGGCTTTTTCCACTGAGGTTGGGTGACTAGAGGTACAACTAAGGGTCATAGGCTAAGGGCAAAAGGTAAAATGTTGATGGGGAGCCTGAGGGGAGATTTCTTCACTCAGAGGGTGCTGAGTGTGTGGAACAAACTGGCAATGGAAGTGGTGGATGCAACGTTGGTTGATTTCAACATTTAAGGTAAATTTGGATAGGTACTTAGATGGAAAAAGATGGAGGGCTATGGTCCAGGTGCAGGTCGACGGGACTAGGCAGAAAAGCCTGTTTCTGTGCTGTAGTGTTCTAAGACTTCTTAACCTATTTTAATCCTATGTCCTCCCAACCGTCTTTTTAACCTGACTTTAGATACTATTCTAATCGGGTGTAGTGCAATCACTCAAGTGGAGTATGAAGTTCTCCTAAGGGAATGGAGAATGTCCATGTGTGACTCTGCTTAAAGTACAGAGGCTGATGCATGGGTAGTACGATACGGTCCTTGACAGATCGAGGTCAGGGTCCAGTAGCATGAAAAGCAAGATGACTGGGGACCCTTTACTGCTACAGCCTTCCTTGCCTTCCCTGCTGGTACGATTTTTAATCATCTCCTGTCATCTCCACTGCTGAAGTTGTGGTTGGATCGCTCTTTCTCTGGAACATCCCCCTCGACTTCACCGCAATGAGCAAAGCTCCAGGTGGCATTGCTCTCCAGATCTCAGGAACTTACAAACCTCTCTACCAGTCAAGGAGACAATCTTTGCAGATGGCTATTGCAATCATCTCTGAACTGAGAGCTGGAAATCTCTGTTAAGATTCTGTGACTGCACTGCTTTATATTTTGCTAATTACTTTCTCTGAAGTCTTTTGTTGATTTAGCTAATAACTAATGGATTTATCAAAATATTGATCTAAAGTGATTATTTTCAAGTACATGAAGATTTCTATATTTCTTTCAGCTCTGTCACATGTGGTTTTGATAGCATTTCTAAGATACTTAGGTCAAGAGGAATTCATTTACTCCATTTGTCCAGACTAAAATTAATCAGCCATTCTTTCTGTCCAAATCAATACTTTCTGCAAGTTACTTAGTAACTGCAGAGTTTTCTCATCAGCGTCGTCTATTCCTCCTAGATTTATTTCAGCTGGAAATGTGAGCAACTTTAGACTGTGTGTCTGAAGTAATTTGTTCCAAGTAACTCCCCAGTGTATCCAAATCAGTATTTACCCTCACTTCAGTATAATTTCCTCTAAAAATTGCTCGATTCTTTTTACGATTCAGCCAAATCCTTATAAAACCTTTGATTGATTTAATTCCTCCTACTCTGAACTTAACTCATACCAGGTATCTGTGGAGAGGAATAAATGGTTGACATTTTGGGCCGAGACCCTTCATCATTCTGTATTTTTCCCTCTTCCTTTCCAGATTATGGCTACTTACTTTTCTTCTCCAGTCCTGAAGTAGGATCTTGTTCCGAAACGTCAAAGTGGGAAACGAGCCAACGTTTGGCTGCTGGAGTGAACTTGAAGGTGATTCAAAGTGTCAGAACCGAGGTGAGGCCGAGTTGAGGCAGCGGGACCTGGGCCCGAGTGTGAGGAGCAAGTGGAGGCTTGACCGATTTAAGCACCGGCCCAAATTAGAAAGGCCAGGTACGGGCCAAATCGAGGTGGCAGATCCCTGACCCGAGAGCATATAGAACCGGCAGGGCCCCGGTCCAAAGTGAGGGTCAACCCGCTGTTTGGCCGACTTAAGCGCTGGGCCAGATTGAAAAGGTCAGGGTGTCGGGCTGGAGCGAGAGTCGTGCATGTGTTGAACTCGCTGCTCCGCAAGGTTTGCATGTCGCTGAACTGAGGCTGTGACTGCATCTAACAGGTTCCTGGACCGGCCACAGTGATGACTGCCTTTGCGGCTGTGGACACACTTTCATGAACCTCAGTTCTGAATGTTAGAGCCATAGAGTCACAGAGAAGTACAACACAGAAACAGGGCCTTCAAGCCATCTAGTCCATGTTGAAACCACTTAAACAGCCTAGTCCCATGTCAAAACAAATCAGAGCAATACCTTATTGCTATGTGAGTTCATATATAAAAGTTAACTTCCTAAATGTGTGAATGGAATTAAATAAATTAACTATTTACTTAGTGTCAAACTAATGCAAAAATGATCATTTATGTCTTCTTAAAGTGGAGTGGATGAGTCTACGATGAAGCAAGGTTAAGTACTTCTGAGAGATATTGAGCCAATGACTTTCGGCTGAATATACAATTGAATGTGGAGGATATGATAAGGTTTTGGAGCTTCTGAATGGAACACAATCAAGTGACCCGACCTAGGTTGGGAGACTGCTTCAGCGAGCACCTCCGCTCTGTCCATCGCAAAGAGTGAGATCTCCCATTTGCTACCCATTTCAATTCTACTTCCCATTCCCATTCTAAAATGTCAGTCCAGGACCTCCTTTACTGCCGGAATGAGGCCACAATCAGCTTGAAGGAGCAGCACCTTATATTCCCTCTGGGTAGCCTCCCACCTGATGGCATCAACATTGATTTCTCGAACTTCTGGTAATTACCCCTCCACCTTCCTTCACTATTCCCTATTCCTGTTTCCCTCTCTGACTTTATCTCCTTACCTGCCCAATACCTCCCTCTGATGCTCCTCCCTCTTCCCTTTCTTCCATGGTCTCCTATCAGATTCCCCCTCTCCAGCCCTTTATCTCTTTCACCAATTGACTTCTTAGCTCTTTACTTCACCTCTCCTCCTCTCCCACCCTTCCTCTCCTGGGTTCAGCTATCACCCACCACCTTGTACTTCTTCCACCCCATCCCTCCACCTTCTTACTCTGACTTCTCCTCTTCCTTTTCAGTCGGGATGAAACGTCTCAGCCTGAAATGTCGACTGTTTGCTCTTATCCATCGAGGCTGCCTGACCTGCTGAGTTCCTTCAACATTTTTTGTGTGTTTCCAGCATCTGCACATTTTCATATGCTAGTGAAATCTTCACTTTATTGAATTTGATAGTTTCAGTGAAACTATGTTTTGCTTCTAAAATTTAGGGGAATGTGTCCCTTTTACCAATGCAGTTTATATTTTCCTTCAGGTAGAGATTGATAATTAAATTATTGTACTCACAATACAATTCATTTGACCTGTCAGACGGGAACTTCCCCCCCCCCCGCCCCCCACTTTTGAATTTATTTTGACCCTTTTTCTTGAGTTATGCTTGGCTAATTTAAGATAAATATAATTGGTCAAATGTTTCTCAATTTTGGTTAATGCTAGGGTTATACTTTTGGGTTTCTACCCCAAGAGAACGTCTCTCAAATTCCAACCCTATGTAGCCCATGGGAGAAGTGGAAACGAGTAAGGCGAGCCAACAGGACATTGGTGAAACTGTACAGCTCAATCCCCTGTACAGTGGATACAATGGACTGCAGAAATTTGATGAGCTCCAACCATACCATTGACTTTGAGGTCATCGATTGCCTGTGCTCCACTGGGAGCCAAGGGTCCTAGAAGAAGAAGAAGATCCCAAGCTAGTGTGGATTATTCTTGCAGCTGTTCTAGTTAAAAGACACAATTCCTCATTCACTGTCAGTTCTAGTTAAAAATCACAATACCTCGTTCACTCTATTGAACATGCAGTGTACGTAAGTATGGAAGAATATTTGAGATACAACTAAATCATGAATTTTATCAATTTAAAATTAAATAAAATACTTACGCATTGAAACCATCTTCTTACTCCTATATAATGGTCAAAGTCTAATTACTTGCGTTACCAGCATTTTGACAATTAGTTTATGGTACCTAGATCTGTGAATAAAGGATAAACATAATCAATGCGACAGAGGTCAATTTCTTCAAATTTAAAAAGAGAGTCGACTCCATAAGCAAAGCTAAACTTACTATGACCCTGCAATAATTCTGTCACTAATAACTGAATGGGAGGAATTTATTTTATTGATGTTAGTTGTATTGTTCCTTTTATTGTATATAATCTTTACTACTCGATAAGCATTCCAGATTTGAAGCAATAAATTTTCTACTAATGGCTTCATTAAATGTTTCCTTATAAAGACATGTTCCCCAGTGCCTATTTTCTGGCATTGTATTGTCTATAAATAGATGAATTCGATCCACTATCGTGCTTCTCAACAACATTAGAAAGCAAAATTACTACTAGGTTCGAGGGAACCAAAGTGGTTCTTTCTAAATGGGCCTTTAAGGACAATAAGTTGCATTATTTAAATTAAATATTAAATAGAATTGCCCTAGAGAAAAATGAATTTCTTCTGTCCATGACTTTATCTAAGTTACTTAAAGTAACAAAGTGAATAAATGAGACCATTTCTCTGCAGTTTAATAATTGGACCCAGTTTTATTCCTCTCAGTAATAAGTGGTTTGTTACAGGTTAGATAGGCTGAAAGACCTATTTCTGTCCTGTACTTTTCTATGACTCAGTGACTTATTTTTTACTAAAATGAACAAATGAAACTAAGGAAGCAATCAGCAGACCAGACCGCATCAGTGGTTGGGAGAAATGGCTGACAATTTGAGTCGAAGATCTTTATCAGTACTGGAAAGGTGAGGAGAGAAGTGAAATTTACATTTCAGACAGGGTGAGGATGTAGAGAGAAGATGGAATGCCCAGAACAAACTCGTCAAGGTATCAATTTCTTCAAAGACTGGCAGTTGGAGACAAAAAGAAATCTGAAGGAAATTGAAATCAAAAGTCAGAGTCACACGCATGGGAAAAAAAAACATAAGGTTGGTTACAGGAAATTGTTCAAATTCAATATTAAGTCCTGGTGGTTGTTACATGACCAAATGAAAGATTGATGTTTTTCCTCAAATGGACATTGAGCATCATTGGACCAACGTAGGAGGCTAAAACAGAGAAGTTAAAGTGTGAGTGAATAAGAAAAGTAAAATGGCTGGTGACTGAAAATTTAGTGTCACCCTAGACCGAATGGAATGTTGTTCAAAATGGCCAAATCACATGAGGTACTCTTCAATTTTAAGCAGAGTACCTCATGAGCATTTGAGTGCAATAAACTAACTTGGAAGTGGTGGAAGTGAATTGCTGCTCCACTTGGAAGGACCGCTCTTTCCTCTGGAAAACATCAAAGGGCAGATGTTGTTCCTCCTCGGTTGCATGGAAAAGTGCCACATGCAGGGTAGTGGTTGACGCAAAGGGAAAACTGAACTCGAAAGTTGTGAAGAAAAGAGTTCCTTTGGAACATTGAGAGAAGGGCAAAAGGGATTGAGTGCTCAGTGGGCAGAGGTAGCAAAGAATAAGGAGAA
Source organism: Mobula hypostoma (assembly GCF_963921235.1). Lineage (NCBI taxonomy): Eukaryota > Metazoa > Chordata > Chondrichthyes > Myliobatiformes > Myliobatidae > Mobula > Mobula hypostoma. The sequence continues at coordinate 26,189,550 of NC_086116.1, forward strand.
TGATCCACTGAATGTTGTAGGGTGGAAGAAGTGGACAAAAGGAAAACTAACTTTACTTTTGGTGAGAGGAGAGTGTGTTAGTAATGGTAGAGAGATAGACATGGCTAAGGAAAAGGAGAGATATCTTAAAGGCTCTGGTGCAGAAGCTCTTGTCATCAAACAGAAAAGAGATACTAGAATGAAAGGTGGAAGCAAGTGTTTTGAGTTAGCTGTGGGATGTTGGTTAGATGTTGGGAGAAAGCTCAGGAGCATGAAGACTCGTACGGCCAGATTTGGGAACAGCTTCTTTCCAACTGTGATAAGACTGCTGAACGGATCCTGACCCAGATCTGGGCCGTATCCTCCAAATATCTGGACCTGCCTCTCGGTTTTTTTGCACTACCTTACTTTTCATTTTTCTGTTTTCTATTTATGATTTATAATTTAAATTTTTAATCTTTACTATCGATTTGTAATCCAGGGAGCGGGAAGCGCAGAACCAAATATTGCTGTGATGATTGTACCTTCTAGTATCAATTCGCAAACAACAGGAATTCCGCAGATGCTGGAAATTCAAGCAACACACATCAAAGTTGCTGGTGAACGCAGCAGGCCAGGCAGCATCTCTAGGAAGAGGAGCAGTCGACGTTTCAGGCCGAGACCCTTCGTCAGGACTAACTGAAGGAAAAGTTAGTAAGAGGTTTGAAAGTGGGAGGGGGAGGGGGACATCCAAAATGATAGGAGAAGACAGGAGGGGGAGGGATGGAGCCAAAAGCTGGACAGGTGATTGGCAAAAGGGATATGAGAGGATCATGGGACAGGAGGCCTAGGGAGAAAGACAAGGTGGGGGGGACCCAGAGGATGAGCAAGGGGTATATTCAGAGGGACAGAGGGAGAAAAAGGAGAGTGAGAGAAAGAATGTGTGTATAAAAATAAATAACGGATGGGGTATGGGGGGGTGGGTCTTTAGCGGAAGTTAGAGAAGTCAATGTTCATGCCATCAGGTTGGAGGCTACATAACATAACATAAGATAAGTATCCCTCTTCTCCAGGTGAGTGAGGACGTTGTGTAGTGCTGTGGCTATGGCATCATCTGTTGATCAGTTGTGTCGGTAGGTGAATTTTAGGGAGGTCCAGTGTAGGTGGCAGCATGCTGCGGATGTAATCCTTGACCAGCCTCTCAAAGCATTAGCTTATGATTGAGGTGAGTGCAACAGGACGCCAGTCATTCAGACATGTTACCCTGGTTTTCTTTGGTACAGGGACAATGGTGGATGTTTTGAAGCAGGAGGATCCAACACACTGGGAGAGGGAGAGACCAAAAATGTCTGTAAACACACCAGCCAGCTATACTGCACACACTTTGAGTACTCACCCTGGGATGCCTTTCAGCCCCTCTGCCTTGCAGCTGTTGATGTGTTGGAATGACCTATATACCTCAACCTCAGAGATGGCCAAGGTGCAGGTTGTGTTGGCGGCTCTCCTCAGGGGTTCAATATTAATGACTTTGAAACTAGTGTGCGGGAAAGATACATTGCAAAGATGAAGAAGCAGGCTTTTTCCACAGAGGTAGGGTGGGACTACAACCAGAGGTCATGGGTTAAGGGTGAAATATGAAACATTTAAGGGGAACATTAGGGGAAACTTCTCCACTCAAAGGGTCATGAGAGTGTGGAACGAGCTGCCAGCACAAGTGGTGCATGTGAGCTCAATTTCAACATTTAAGAGAAGTTTGGATAGGTAAGTGGATAGTAGAAATATGCAGGGCTATTGACCCAATGCAGGTCAATAAGAGTAGGCAGTTTAAATGTTCAGCATAGATTAGATGGATCGAAGGGCCTGTTTCTGTACTGTGCTTCTCCATAACTTTAGGTACTCTAGAGGGAGAGTGAGGCAGCTGTGGCTGCCAAGGAAAGTCAAAGACAGCGTTAAAGAAAAAGAGAAGGCATATAATATAGCAAAAATTAGTGGGAAGGTAAAGGATTGGGAACCAGTCGAAAGCAACTAAAAATCCATAAAAAAAGAAAAGATGAGATATGAAGATAAGCTAACCAATAATATAAAAGAGGATACATAAAGTATTTTCAGATAAATATATAAGCAGTAAGTGAGAGACAAGATTTTGATATTGTTCTGTTGGAAAAGGATGCTGGGGAGTTAGGAAAGGAGGGGACAAAGAAATGGTGGAGGAACTTAAGTATTTTGCATCAGCCTTCACTATGGAATACACATGCAGAATGACAGAAATATGAGAGTGTCAGGGGGCAGCAGAGAGTGTCGTTGTTAATAATAAGGAGAAGGTGCTTGGGAAGCTGAAAAGTCTGAAGGTAGATAAGTTACCTGAACCAAATGGACTGCACCCTAGGGTTCTGAAAAATGGAGCTGAAGAGACTGTGGAGGTATTAATAATGATCTTTCAAGAATCACTAGGTTCTGGAATAGTTCAGGAAGACCGAAAAATTGCAAATGTCATTCCACTCTCTAGGAAGGGAGAGATGCAGAAGCAAGGAAATTATCGGTTTTTAGCCTGACCTCAGTGATTGGAAAGATGTTGGAGTCTATTATTAAGGATGAGATTTCTCGGTACTTGGAGGCATATGATAAAATAGGACAAAGTCAGTATGGTTTTCTAAAGGGGAAATCCTGTCTGACAAACCATTTGGAACTCTTTGAGGGAATAACAGGCAGGATAGACAAAGGAGAGTCAGTGGACATTATTTATTTAGATTTTCAGAACGCCTTTGACAAGGTGCTGTGCATGAGGCTACTTAACAAAATAAGAGCCCATGGTATTACAGGAAAGGTTCAAAAATGTATAGAAGATTGGCGACTGGCAGGAGGCAAAGAGTGTAAATAAAGGGGGCCTTTTCTGGTTGACTGCGGGTGACAAGTGGTGTGCTGCTGGAATCAGCATTGGAACCACTTTTTATGTAATACACCCTATCCTCGTTATATGCGAGGGATACGATCCTCGAAGTTGACGCATAATGTGAATAATTATTTAAATGGAGAAAATAGGGATGCGTTCCGGAGGGCTTCCTAAATATGTTTTATCTGCAACTTATTCACATTTTTATACCAATATGACACAAAAGCAGTACTACAAGACAACATTTGTATTATATTTAATCAATTTAAGGTAATATTCAATGTAATAAATCATTGAAAGTTAACATCCAAGGGTGTACAGTACTCACCAACAGTGGCAGGTGTGTTCGCTCCGGGAGATGAGTGGTTGTTGTGGTGTCGGGCAGCTTTACACGGATAAGGTGGATTGTTATGGTCGTCAGGATAATATCAAGCACAGCAAGGGGTGAAGGAAGACTCCCAGAACTCTTAGAACTGCCGGCAGCAGAAAGATTACAGCGATTTGCATAAAGTGGTGAGGGTTGTTTGCTTGGCAGCATTTTGTTTTTCAGCATAAATTTGCTTGTAGTGAAGAAGGGTTGACAGTAGGGAACGACTGAAATGCTGACTCCATTCTAAACCTGGATCCATGTCCATCGCCATTTGTGCCAAGTGTTCCGACTTCCACCATTCCCTCACTGTTGGTAAACTCCCGGGATTTTCAAAATCGTCTGTTGCTTGCAGCATCTGAGAGATAGTTCGCCGTAAAAAAATACGTACACCTTGAATGTGGATTACACCTTGGTCGAGTGGTTGAATCAGCGATGTTGTGTTAAACAGCAGGAAACGCACTGTTATGTTAGGATGAATGCTGTCCTAATGTTTAGGATGGGCTGGTGCATTGTCAAGCAACAAAAGAACTTTAAAGGCAAGATTCTGTTCCCTACAGTAGCATCCCAGAGCTGTGTTACCTTCAGCTGATGCTGCGCTGTTTATAATTTCCAACTTTTTTTCAAGTGTTAAAGCGGTTCTCTGCCGCTCGGCTGACGGCCCAGGACGTGACATCGGACGCTTAGGAGGCAGAGTTAAATATTTCAAGCACAAAATCACTGCATCGTAAGTAAAACCAACAGAAGTTTAAGATCGCACATCCACACCTTGCCAAAGCCAATGCGAGAGTGGCGGGAGAGAGATTGTGAGGCGCACGCATCTGACTTGTATTGGCGGGAAAGCGGTGCTTCTCATCCCACACACTGTGAAGCGTGTGCACGTGACATGTATTGGCAGGAAGGCAGTGCTGCTGGCATAACTGTGAATTTTGGACGCATATAACAAGACGTTGGTAGAAATAGGTTCCTCGCATAACTGTGAATCTGCATAGTCTGAAGACGCATATAATGAGGATAGGGTGTATGTCAAAGATCTGGATGAAGGAATTGATGGCTTTGTGGCCAAGTTTGTGGACTGTATGAAGATAGGTGGAGGGATAGGCAGTGTTGAGGAAGCAGGGTATCTGCAGAAGGATTTAGATAGACTGGGGAATGGCAAAGAAGTGACAAATGGAGGGAAGTGCATGGTCGCACACTTTGACAGCAGGAATAAATGTGTGAATTATTTTGTAAATGGGGAGAAATTAAAAAATCAGAGGCACAGAGTGATTTGGGAGTCCTCGTGCAGGATTCCCTAAAGGTTAACTTATACGATGAGTCGGGGGTAAGGAAGGCAAGTGTAATGTTAGCATTCTTTATGAGAGGACTAGAATGCTAAAACAGGGATGTAATGCTGAGGCTTTAAGAGGCATTGATCAGACCGCACTTGGAGTATTGTGAGCAGTTTTGGCCCATTGTCTAAGAAAGCATGTGCTGGCATTGGAAAGAGTCCAGAGGATGTTCACGAAAATAATCCCAGAAATGAAAGGGTTAACAGATGAGGAATGTTTGATAGTTCTGGGACTGTACTGGGTGGTGTTTAGAAGAATGACGGGAAATCCCATTGAAACTATCGAATACTGAAAGGTCTGAACAGGGCGGATGTGGAGCGCATGTTTCCTACAGAGGGAGAGTCTAGGAATAGAGGGCACAGCTTCAGAATTGAGGAATGTCCACTGAGAACAGAGAAGAAGAAAAATTTCTTCAGCCAGATGGTGGTGATGCTGTGGAATTCTTTGCCACAGATAATTGTGCAGGTCAAGTCATTGGGTATATTTAAGGTGGTGGTCGATAGGTTCTTGATTAATCAGGGTATCAAAGGTTACAGGGAGAAGACAGGAAAAAAGAGTTTGAGAGGGAAAATAAATCAACCATGATCGAATGTCATAGCAGTCTTGATGGACTCTGCTCTTAGGTCTATGGTTTTTAATTAAGTGGTAACTGGCTTTAGAAAAATACCTTATTTTCATCAATGTGAATGTTCAGTCTACTCAGTGTCATGTGCCCCGTGATGGGTTAAGGAACCAGCAGAAATAGAAAATACTTTGGAGTCCAGTATTGCTATTAACTAATGGTATTTATTAGTAACTATGCAATACAGTAATATAAATGCAGATATATCAAACAGGTTAGCAATGATTGTATATAAGTAAATGTGGAAATATATGAAAACCAAGCTTCTTCAAGTCTGGGGGTAAATAGATAGTCTTATGATGATGAGTAAAGTTCAGTTCAGTTCAGTTCGTGGTATTGAGTTGAGTAGTAAAGGAGAGAGTGAGAAGGAGAGATTCGAGTCTTCATGTGAGCTGACGCCGTTGATCTTACCGTTGTCCTCCGAAATTCTTTTGAAGTCACCCACTGTGAACACAAAAAAGGGGACCGTCTTCCGTGGTGGAATTATCAACCCAGGCAACAGTTGGACACACAAATAACTCCCCACCGGTCACTCCCTTTTCACACTGCAAAAACCACTGATCGATCCTCCAAAACCCACTTTTTCTGTGGGCACAACAAAGCTCATTCAGTGTCCAAAACAATGTGTCTCCAGGTCTAACAGCTGACCTTCTATTTATCACACCATGCTGAATATTAGCTGTCCATCAAGCAGCTCCTCCCTTCTCTCTCTGTAAGAACTTGGAAGCTGCTAGTGTCCTTGTAGAAAGTACAAACTGTGAACAGTCTTCTCCTCTCTCTCTCCTTCTTTCTCTCTCTTTTTAACAAGGTGTCTGGTGTTGAACGCCTCGCTCTCTCTCTTTTCAAAAGCACAGTTCATGGGGGTAGTTCAGCACCCCGTCACATCCCCTTCCTTTTAGAAAAAAATTTTGACACAAGCAAAATTTTAGCTTAACTGGAAATTACAGAGTTTGAAACAATACATGTATAATCATCAGATAACAGAGCAAAAATGTGTACAATTTCTAACTTAACATCTGGATAAACAATCAGCTATAATATTGTCAGTACCTTTCACATGTTTGATTTTCAGATCATTTTCTTGCAATATCAGACTCCAATTTAATAACTTTCCACTCTTATCCTTCATCTTAGTTAGAAATGCCAACGGATTGTAATCCGTGTAAGCCACAAGTGGTCTCTGGGCAGGACAAACATAGACTTCAAAATGTTGTAAAGCTAGAATAAGTGCTAGCAATTCCTTTTCAACAGTGGAATAATTTTTCTGGTGCCCATTAAATTTCTTTGAGAAATAAGCTACTGGGTGTTCAATGTCATCCACACCCTTCTGTAACAGTACTGCCCCAGCAGCTTCGTCACTAGCATCTGTTGCTATAGAAAATGGCTTGGAAAAATCAGGTGCTTTGAGCACAGGATGATAACACAGGATGGTTTTCAGGTGTTCAAATGCCTCCTGGCAAAGATCATGCCATACAAATCTTTCACACTTCCCTAAGAGTTTTGTTAGGGGGAGAGCAATGTCAGCAAAGTTCTTACAAAATTTATAATAATACCCAACCATTCCCAAAAACCTTCTTAAAGCTATCTTGCCATTTGGAACAAGAACCTTAGCAATATCTTGAACCTCAGCCTGTACAGGAGCCAGTTGGCCCTGGCCTACTACATGGCCCAGATATGTAACTGTGGCATGGCCAAACTCACTTTTAGTGAGCTTCACAGTAAGATTAGCCTTGGACAGCCTGTCAAACAGTTTTTCTACCGCTGCAATATGCTTTTCCCACGTGTCAATCCAGACTACTATATCATCGATATAAGCCCCTGTGTTTTCTAATCCTCTAATCACAGAATTGATCAATCTTTGAAAAGTCCCTGGAGCATTTTTCATCCTGAAGGGTAAAACATTATATTCATACTGCCCTGAAGGTGTGACAAATGCTGAGATTTCTCTGGTCCTCTCAGTTAAAGGAACACTCCAGTATCCCTTTAACAGGTCAATCTTTGTAAGGTATTTAGCCTTCCCCACTTTATCGATACAGTCATCCTCTCTCTTTCCTTGTTCCTTCTTGTTTCCAATTTCTTGTTCAACCATTTTACTTTTCTCTAAATTCATTCTGTAAGGATGATGTTTGATCGGCTGGGCTGAATTTACAATGACGTCATGTAGAAGTACACCGTCTTGGAATGTCAGAAGATAAATCTTTATGATTGCTAATTAATTCTTTCAATTGTTTTTGTGGTGTAGGTTCCAACTGATGGACCTTATGAGTAATATTTTTCAAAACAATGAAATTTTTAAATCTTGCTGATACTAGATTCAGCAGGTTAAAATGATTTTTCACTTCATTCCCAGACCTCACGACTCCATTTGTTTTCATAACAGTACCCACAGGTGCTACCTTATCAAACCAATGTTCCATGTTCATTTGGGAGTTTTGCAAGGTCACAAGCTTTGTTAAGTCTCTCGCGCACATTGACCCATATTTCCAAATCAGACCACAGTTCTTTGAATAGGGTCAAAAGTCCTTTTGGCCTGTGACCGAACACAGGTTCAAATAGACTGCACTCCAATGATTTTTGAATCGCATCTCCAACAGCAAATAAGAGTAGGGGAACCCCCTCATCCCAGTTTTTCCCATTGTCCACACAATATGTTTTAATCATGGTCTTAAGAGTGGAATTGAACCGTTCCAAGGCTCCCTCGGACTCTGTGTGATATGTAGATGACACAATGTGCTAAGCTCCCAATTCTCCAACTATCCCCTGGAATGTTTGAGAAGTAAAGTTACTACCCTGGTCAAATTGAATTTCTTTGGGCAGACCTACCAGTGTGAAAAACTTACTGAATGCTTTTACCACAGTCTTGGCCTAGTTGTTTCCAAGAGGCACGGCTTCAAGAAACCAAGTTGCAGCACACATAACAGTTAGCACATACTGATAACCAGCTGCAGTCTTTGGTAATGGGTCAACACAATCCACTATGACACTGGGAAATGGTTCACCAAAAGCAGGTATCGGCTGAAGTGGTGCTTCTGGGATAACATGGTTAGGTTTTCCCACCACCTGGCACGTATGACACCCTCTGCAGTAACTGACAGCTTCTTTTCTTAAATTAGGCCAGTAAAATTCCTTCATAATCCTGTTCATTGTCTTTCTCACTCCATAATGTCTACCTAAAGGCATACTGTAAGCTATGTTTAAAATTTCAGCCCTGTAAACTTTTGGAACCACTACCTGATGTTCAATGGCCCAATCCTCACTTGCAGACACAGTGGCTGGTCTCCACTTCCTCATTAACACCCCAGCTTTAAGGTAGTATCCCACTGACTCTCTCTCCACCTCCTCTTCTGTGAGAGTTGTCTCTTTTAAAGCCACCATTTCAGAATCTTTATTCTGTTCCTCTATAAACTCCTTCCTCGATAAGGACAAACCTTTCTCATACACCTTACTCTCATCAGCTTTACTACCCCCCAAGTCCTGCTGGAATATGGAAGGTGGAAAAATTTGTGACACATCATTATCTTGGAGAGGTGTCAACCTTCCCCCATTGGTTACTAAACTTAGCACCATCACCAGACTTAGAACTACCATGTGTATATTGTGGAAGAGGCCAAACAATCCAATTATCTTATTCTTACGACCTTTCTTCTGACCTGTCTCCATACCAACATCTACCAATAGTCCCTCCTGGTCACAACAACACTTCAAGATTTGTCTCTCCACACCCCAAACTTGAATAACATCATAACCTTGAAGGTGTTTACCTCCAAATGTCAAAACAAAATTCAACAGAGTGGTGCATACTTTCTCAGCAGGCCTTTGTCCTGCAAGCAGGGTCAAAGGTCGTGTAGCCAATCCAACCTTCACAAGTACTTTATTCAAAAGTCCAGAAACAACCCTTTTCTCAATATCTTCAGTAACATTTACCTCAGCAATTTTTGTCTCATTGCTAACTTTTAAAACACTGTCTAATACAAATGACTGAGAATCCTCAATTTCCACTGGTACCGCAGTTAACCCCTTATTCACTGAACCAAAACCATCTGACACAAAAGAACTGCATTGCTTTCCAACCAAGTCAGACACGTCAGACCCTTTATTTATCTCACCATGCTGAATACCAGCTGTCCATCAAGCAGCTCCTCCCTTCTCTCTCTGTACGAACTTGGAAGCTGTTAGTGTCCTTGTAGAAAGTATAAACAAACAGTGAGCAGTCTTCGCCCCTCTCTCTCTTTCTTTCTCTCTCTTTTTAACAAGGTGCCTGGTGTTCAACACTCTTCTCTCTCTCTTTTCAAAAGCACAGTTCATGGGAGTAATTCAGGACCCCGTCACATCAGTGAATGCAAAACCAAAAACACGCATTAGACACTATTTTTAATGATATTAGCACACAGAGAAATTTCTCTACACTCAGTTTTTCTGCTAATTACACATGGAATTAATTGTTTTATTCAAGATATGCAGGTTAATGTCTCCATGAAAATGTCAAAAAATAAGTAAGTATTCCTGGGCTAAAAGCAGATGTACTACTTTCTACTTGGGTGTCAGGATGGAGATAGGACGCTACCCAAAAGAAGTGTAAAGTGCTCCTTCCCTTCACCAGCGTGCAAGCCATCCTTGATAAGGGTTATGTGAAGCCGTGGGAGCAGGTGGTGGATGGTCGTATGAGCAGTTTGTACATATCACAATCCCTGGTTACGCAACCACTGATGCCAGGCAGACAATCTCTGAAGAGTATTGTACCACTTCTGTAGAAACATTTGCCATGAGCAATCAAAGTCATGGATAGATCATGATCTCCTCTGTCATACAACATGGCACTTACTGAAAATGCTATTCTTGATTATTTTCTGTATAATGACTTTTAATGGCTCGATTTTCCAGAGATAGTTGCATCTGATGGTTTCACTTCTGAATGTACTTCTATTCAAACAGTGAATATTGTGCCTTATTGAGAGAATCTTAACATGTAAAGCGTTTTTACACATTTGTTATTTTGGGAAAGATGTTTTATTTTCGAGAACCTGGATTTCACTTATTTCTGCTGCGTGGTATGTCACATTAACTGTAGTGCCTGCTTAAAAATTGTTCAAAAGGGCATTTTGAACAATATTTAGGTTGCTGATACCCACACTTCCCCAACTCCCAACCTCCCCACATCGAAGAAACTAAAATGAGCGTTACTGGAAAGCAAATTCGTACTGTTGCTATAGTCATCACAGGAAGCATCATGCTGTACGTACATTAAGGAACTCACCCTGTTGTCAGCCACAGTCTAACCACGTTAACAGCGCCCCAGAGGAGAGGGTAAATGTGAGAGAGGGAGTATGCAGTGATCTGTATGTAGTTATCGCCTCCATGATTGTCTGCCCTGGTCAAGTCCCAAGCTGCAAGCAGTCCCAAACTATAATGAGGTGTGGAAAGATCAGTGAGGCAAAAGATCACAGCTGTAATCATTGATGGACTCAAGGTTAACGGGTTTGCAAGTACCTTCATTATTGCAAAGGAGGCAAGCAGGGTGGCGGTGCATTACACTGATTCAGAATCCACTCTTATTTATTCACTTCCTGCTGGCAACCTCAGTGGATTTAGCTCCTGCTTTCTCGCAGCTTCCTTATGATAGGTTTCTTGATGATTTTGATCAATGAGGGTGAAAAGTGTGGGGCTGGACCGGTGACACTATTGCATGTGTGGCAGAAACCATAGGATGGTCCGATGTGCTGGCATGGGTCCAGGCAAAAAATTCTTGGTCCAAGCTTGGTGAAAGCAGCTAAGCTTAGTCTGCATTTAACAAGACATTGGTAGGCAGGAGTAAAACACAAATCTCTATTTTGTTTGTGGTGCAGCATCACAGGGAAGAACTTGTACTGAACGGCCGTAACAAAAGATACAAGCAAGAAAACTGTACTGATGAATAAGTTTCGGATACGTTTGAATACAATGATCCATGATACAATATGCATTTCCCTCTCATCCTTCTCCCCAGCCTACAGTTAGAGAGGAATATTCAAGCCTACTTGCACATGACTAAAAAATTCAGCTGCAGTTGGACAATAAAACTATAAGATAAAGGAGAAGAATTAGCCTTTTTGGCCACCATTTCATCATGCTGATCCATTTCTCTCTCAGCCTCAATCTTCAGCTTTCTCCGCGTTTGCATCATGCCATCACTAATCCAGAATCTATCAACCTCAACATTAAATATACCCAATGACTTTGACTCCATGGCTGCCTGTGGTAACAAATTCCACAGATTCACCATGGCCTTGCTCATGAACATCCTCCCTATTTCCATTCTAAATGGGTGTCCCTCTATTCTGAGTCTGTGTCCTCTCATCTAAAACTCTATAAGAAACATCCTCTCCACATCCATTCGAGAGCCTTTCAACATTCGATAGGTTTCAATAAGATACCCCTCATTTTTCTGAACTACAATGAGTACAGGTCAAGAGGCATCAAATGCTCGTCATATGATAAGCTTTTCAATCCTGGAATCATTTTTGTGAACCTCCTTTGAACACTCTCAATGTCAGCACATCCCTCCTTAGATAAGGGGTCCAAAACTGCTCTCAATACTCCAAGTGAGGCCTCATCAGTGCCTTATAAATGCCTCAACATTACATCCTTGCTTTTATATTCTAGTCCTCTTAAAATGAATGCTACCATTGCAATTGCATATCTCACCACTGACTCAATTTGCAAATTAACCTTTCGGGAATCCTGCATGAGGATTCCCAAGTCCCTTTGCACCTTAGAGTTTTGATATTTCTCTCCATTTAGAAAATAATTCTTTTGTCTAACTAGATCAATTATAATATAAAATATTATTTGATAAAACAAGTAATAATATCAACAAAGGCCAAGAGCTTCTTCCACACCTGGCGAGCCAAGATGAATAGATGGAAGAGATGAGCCCATAACATTTTTTCAAGGGCCATTGTGAGCGAGGCCCAAGGTGTGTATGTTCATACATGATTTAACACATTCAGATGTTTTTCCTTTACTTCCCAACCCCTTTAAGACAAAGCCATCCTGTAGGTTCTGAAGACCTGCCACAACATGAATAAAACTTCCAGAAGTTGTGTTCAAATATGTAGTTCTTGCCCTTAGACTCTGCTGAGCATGTGTGGGCAGAATGTGCTTTAGTGCACAGAAGGTCAGGGAAGAAAATCACTCGCCTTTCTGGGCTGCACATTGAGTCTCTGATCACGTTTCACAAAATGGTATCGCATAGCAGAGTAAGCATTGTGCTACCAAACTGCATTTCTAGGTTAATGTACTTTTAACAACAGGGATTCATCTGAGAGGAATTGGCCTCTCTTACTCTTTCTGTATTAAGTGGTAATTCAGCTTATCAAGGGCAGCTCAGGGTTCTTGATCACATTATGCGTGAGTCTCCTGAAATTAAATAGAATGTCACCTTTTCCATTCTCCCACAGCACTTTACCTCACCAGCCCCATTAGCATAACCAACTTTGATTTTCTCCAATACTTCTGATTTACTCAATCTGCACAATGGCTCTAATCAGTTGTGTGTAAATTGGAGCACGTAAATCCCTAAAACAATTCACGAGAGAAGACATCATGCATATTCTGCTGTCGAATTGCTTAAATCAAGAATGTTTCAGCAACTTAAATTAAGAAGCTAAGTATGAATGTTTATTTTAAATCATGGTAATAAAGGAAAAATAATAGTCCATCTGAACTGTTTGCAGGGCTGGCAACCAAAGTCATCACATGGTATCCAGTGAGCTGCTGCTCAATTGTAAGTATTCTTGGCAGTACAACTCCATGTGAGCATGATTGTTCTAATCAACGGCTCTTCGTCTTCCTGCAGCAGCTTTCCTAACTCTTGTCTCCTCCTTTGATGTTTATAACTTCCTCTTTGAAGATCCCTAAGGCTCTTATATGTTAACTTTTATTTTCTAGGTCTGAGGACATTGAATAACTATGGTGTCAGGCTGCTACACAGCTTTTCTGCCATCAGACATGGTCCTGTCCCATTTCCATCAGCTGCTGGCTACTCCAGTGCAATGTCATTCACTGAATTATTAATATCACCTATTCCAGTGACTTCTGCTACTGAGCCTTGTCACCCTGTCACTTTCAATTTTGCAGCTTGCTCAAAGACAAACTCCTCAATATCTTCATGTTTTTTTTTCTTTTACATGCAAGAGTATATCTGCTATTTTTATTGTACTTTACTACAGAGGCAGATGTTTCTACCATCCACAACTTACTGTCATGTCTGCCTATGATTCCTTCGGGATATTTGCTTGTGTCATTTACTTATTCCCTTTACATTTTGCTCACGGCTGTGTTACTTGGCATAATGGACCAAGATCCAACACTGCAGGTGTCACAATGAAGCCGTATGCAATTCCCCTCACTCCAATCACAGTAAAAATTAGTGCATGTAGTGAAAAGAAAACTGCCAATATTCACAAAAGGATGTTTGTACCAAAAAATGCAATATAGCTCTGTACTTATTCTTGTCCAGTGTGGACTCCTGGAAGTCCCCTATCCCCCTCTCTTACTGAGGGAGATGAGCTCCTTTTAACTTGGCACAAGGACATACCATCTTTAATTACCAACAAAGTTAACTTAAGGCTGCACATGAATTAGGATCTCATACACCCCACAATGTAGTTACAACCATATTACAAAACAAACACAAATATATATATTATAAACAGGGTACAAACAGTATATACATATTTACACATCCTCATTACTAAAGAAATGGAATATTCCACCGTATATGGAGGGAAAACCACCACGAAGCCAACTTGAACGTATCAGCTCGGTTTAGTACCCATTATGAGAATAAAGCAGGCAAGACATTGACGTGCATACACTTAACGTAATGACAGTGGAATGACAAGGCAATGTTTGTGTCTGTGTGAATATGCATGTGTGATGAGTGCGCTTACTGAGTGCTCTCCATCACAGTCATGCATTTTTATTCCAGTTGAGGTGTGGCATATCAATGAAACTGTATTCATCAGCTCCCTCAATGTCTCCTCGCACCCTTTGATTGTTCCCTCAGCAGGCTAGTCCAGCACTCCATCCCTTCATTAACTAGATCTGGCATGGCATCATATGTAATATAGGTTTTGCAGTTTGAATTCCCTTGTCTACTATGACCAAATATATTTATTTCACAGTTCGATTTTAAATCAAAGGTTCCCTTATCAAACTTCATGTATAATGAATATTTTCATGGTATCTGCCAAGGCAGTAGAAACAGTTCTCAGATGGAGAAACTCAGCAGGTCAAGCAGCATCTATGGAGGAAAATGAACAATGGACATTTTGGGCTGGAACTCTTCATCAGTACTAGAAAGGAAGGGTGCAGAAGCTAGAATAAAATGGTGAAGGAGAAGAGCAAGAGCTGGAATGTAATAGGTGAATCCAGGGGATATGGAGAAGTGTATGTATTGATCCAGATTTCCAACATCTGCAGTGTCTCTTATGTCTTCTATGGATATGATGCTTTATCAACCAATTCATCGTCATCATCATTATGTACCATGTCAATGACGTGGCCGGTCATTGTCTTGGCCATAATTGTTCTTGGCAAACTTTTCTACAGAAATGGTTGGCATTGCCTTCTTCTGGGAAGTGTCTTTACAAGACAGGTGACCCTAGTCATTGTTAATAATCTTCAGAGATTGTCTGCCTGGTGTCAGTGGTCACATAACCAGGACTTGTGATATGCACCTAGTTGCTCATATGACCATCTACCTCCTGCTCCCATGGCTTCACGTGATCCTGATCAGGGGGCTAAGCAAGTGGTACACCTTGCCAAAGGGTGACCTATTGAAGGGGATGTGGCATGCAAGCTGTGGATGGACCTCCAATCAAGTTGCAGCTGACTCAGCCAATCACAGTCTCACAATGCTGGCCCTCCTGCTTTTGCTGCATACAAGCCCAATGTGGGTTGTTGGTTGTTGTGTTTCATTGTTATGAGTGTCATTCCCACAGGAGTTATCTTTCCTCCAGTGTAAGTTCTTAGCTGGGTATCTACAGGCTACATTTCAGTATCTTTGAAATGTCATGCAAACTCATTTTGTGGAATGACTGAAACAACTGATACAGTGTCCAATTCCATTTTAATTAATTTGCTGTTGGCTTATGCATTAAGCCATATTGCTTGTCTCTTATTAGTTTTCATATTGTAAATCTCAAGACTCCTCAGCCCTATGCCACTCTCATCATCTTCAGACTGTTTTATAAACAGCATGCAGATTAGTGCTTTTTATCTTTTTTCTCTTCCCTGTGCAGTCTATTTATTTTTGTCTGGCTGCATTCTCTTTGTATGTGTCCTACATGGTTGCATTTTCTGCAAGCATTGCCTTTGAACTCTCATTGGTCCGGTGTATGTGAACCCCTGTCACAATGGTAATGCAATTTGTTTGGCCAAGCAGGTTTCTGTTTAGATGTTGCAATTTAGTTCATGCTCACTTTCATTTCTGACTGCAACTCAGTGACATCTCTGTCGGCTGTTTTCATTGATGCAGCGATTTCAACTGCTCTTTTAAATGTGAGTTGTGTATCAATTAGAAGACATTTTTGAATTATTTCCTGGAAGAGTCCACAAACTAAACATTCCCTCAGTGTATCATTAAGCACATCACTGAAGTGACAATACTCAGACAATTTGTTCAATTCAACCATGAAATAGACTCCCCTTCCTTTTAATTATGCTTATGACACCTAAAGCACTCTGCAATAAGCAATGGTTTTGGTTCTAATTATTCTTACATTACGTTCACAATAATAGTAAAAGTCATTTCAGCTAGTTTGATTGGAGCAGTTAAAATTCTATGCAAACTGTATGCTTTTCCATCTATAGTACTCAGCAACACTGGCACTCATTTTTATTGTTTGATCCATTTGCTTCAAAATATTACTCAATCTATTCACTGTATATCATCCAGTTATCTGCTGTGCAATCAAATTTGTCTATCTTTCTGATGTAGACAGCCATTTCTGACTTTTAAAAATTATTATTTTTATTATTAACTGGTGCTCAGTGTGCATGAATTTATGACCATACTTCTTGCTTGTTAATTTAATCCATTTTCAATCTTTTTTCAAATTAACCGTCTCTCTCCCCTTCTGAGGAAATAGGTGCTGCATTTTTCTAACTTGAAAGAAGCTCTCCTCTTCCAAAGAAAATGTAGCAGTGCTTCAACAGGTAGTTAGTCATCTCAGGTTTGTTTTAAAACATATCTTTTGCAACTCTAGAAACTAATCGAAAGAAATACACAAGAGCCAGAAAAACATGTCTACTTGTTTTTTTTATTGAGGTGCTCACATATGACGTGGTGGTGTAATGATGTATGCTATTCATGTACTTCATACATAAAACCCATAATGAATTATGTCAGGAAACAAAGAATGCATAACCAAACAATATATTTACAATATTACTCAAATATTACTGAAATATTAAATACATTACACTGTTTACCTCTGTATATAATGGTGTGCAACATTTACATGTTAATGAGTCAGAATGGCAGAAAAGAGACTTTCCTTCAGTGGGAGACAAATAACTGCTGAATAATTTAAAATCCTTTATTTTATATTGCCTTAAGAACAAGACTTCTGTGCTTTTTTTTATTGTAAGTAATAAGGATTTGCTTTCCGTGACTTGTCCAGCATAGAGCCACAGAATGACATGCATGCTTTCTTGAACATTTTCATATTTCATTTCATTCCCTGAAGCTACTTTTGAATATATAAAATATGGACTCAGAATAAGAATTGGGTCCATCAGGCTTTGCACAAATATATCATGAACTCCATCCTACACATTTAATCATCGGAGAGAAGTCCTTGCATAAAATCTCCCCGAGTATAAAAAGATAAATCAGGCAAACCATCCTGATCAGTCTCTTATTCAATATTATCATCTGTCCCTTCAGAACGTGGGTGTTGCATTGTATATTTCATAGGGTATTTGATCTTTTCAGTATGGACCAGTCTCCCAGACAAACGTCCAAGCCAAATCTGCATCAAGCTCCATGTTAGATGTTTATTTTTCCATTGTTCCCTTCGTCATATTCATTACTCTATGGAATAAAAGGCATTTCTTGTTTGATTTGCAACTAGATATTAAATCCGGCCCTCTGCTTCTGAATGAGTTTCTCATGTCCGTTTCTGCTTCTCCCAGTTCCATATGCAGTGTGGCTCAGTGAGCCACAGGTACTGCATACCTCACATCTCTTGTGACCCTGGTCTGATCCCAATTTCCAATACAATCTACAGTATTTGGTGTTTGCACATTTTCCTTCTCCCTGCACGGATTCCCAATGGAGATTTCTCTCTCATCTCCAAGACATAATTTATTAACCTTTATGCTCTTCAAGGGCACCAGTACCTCTTTCCTGTGATTTTAATGTGATCCAAGACAATATCCCTTATTTCCACATTTCCTTAGCTTCCATTGTTTTCTCCACAGTAAAAATGGAAGGAAAATATTCATTAGGAATCTTTCCCATTTCCTTTGATCCCACACACAGATGGGCATGTTGATTTTTAAGTGTCCTGTTCTCTCCCTAGTCACCCTTTTATTTACGAGGGGTGATTGATAAGTTCGTGGCCTAAGGTAGAAGGAGTCAATTTTAGAAAACCTAGCACATTTATTTTTCAACATAGACCCCTCCTACATTTACACACTTAGTCCAGCGATCTTGGAGCATATGGATCTTGGACCTCCAGAAAGTGTCCACAGCAGGGGTGATTGATAAGGTCATGGCCAAAGGTAGAAGGGGATGAGTTATACAGCTCTCGTTACATGCTCAGGCTGTTCAACTCTTTGAGTGATTATGCAGAAAGTTTGAAGTTAATAACTCATCTCCTTCTACCTTAGGCCACGATCTTATCAATCACCCCTGATGATCCTGTCATAGCTATCCTCTTGTTTTTAATGTACATATATTTTCTTTAAACTTACTCACAAAGAACAGTTTATGGCTCCTTTTAGCCCTTCTAATTTCCATTCTAAGTTCTCTCCTATTTCCTTTATATTCCTCAAAAGCCCTATTCAATTTCAGCTGCCAAATTTAGTGTTGTCTGCAAACTTATTAATCAGGCCACTGATATTTTTATCCGATTTATTTGTATATATCGCAAACAATAGTAATTCCAGCACTAACCTTGAGGACGTCTGTCGGTCTCAAACCTCCAGCCAAAATTACACCTTTCCATCATTTACTTCTGTCTTCAAGCTTACTTTTCTTTTTGAGTAAATTTGATACATTTCTTGTCACCCACGAGCCCGAACCTTGCCTCCCTTGTCCTGCAACTGGATCTTCTACTTGCTCACTGGGAGACCACAGTCTGTGCGGATGAATCTACACAGGTTCACCTCAAGGATTACTATACTCTCCATCTCTATTCTCATGACACTGTGGCTAGGCACAGCTTAAATGCCATATTTATTTATTTATTTGCAGTATAGGCCTTTTCCAGCCCTTCGAGTTGCATTGCTTAGCAACCCCCAATTTAACCCCTGCCTCATCAAGGAACAATTTACAATGACCAATTAACCTACCAACCAGTATGTCTTTAGACTGTGGGAGGAAACGGGATCACCTGGAGGAAACCCATGCAGTCAGGGGGAGAATGTACCAACTCCTTACAGAATAGTGGCAGGAAATGAACCTGGGTTGCTGGTACTGTAAAGCGTTGTGCAAATTACTACACTACAGGTTTGCCCCGAAATCTGCAAATTTGTTGGCAGAATCTCAGCTGGTGACGATGAGGCATAGGACAGGTATGAGACTGCTTGATTGATATCACAACTACAACCTGACACTCAGTGTCAGAAAGACCAAAAAATTGATTGTGGGCTTCAGGAAGAGGAAGGTGGTGGAAAACACACCAGTCCTCATTGAGCGGTCACTGCTGGCAAAGATGGGCAACTTCAAGTTTCTGGATGTCAATATCTCAGATAATCTAACCTGAGCCCAACATATTGATGCAATTTTGAAGCAATCACCCCAGCAGCTATACTTCATTAGGAATTTGAGGAGGTTTGGTATGTCACTAAAGACTTCTGTAAATTTCTAGAGATGTTGCAAGGAGAGCAGTCTGACTGGTTTGCATCATTGCCTGATATGAGGGCTTTATTGAAATACTCTGTGAAAGGTTGTAGATTCAGCCTGTTCATCACGGTTACACCCTCCCCATCCATGAGGTCATCTTGGTATTGGATTAGTATTGGTTTTGGTATTGGTATTGGTTTATTATTGTCACATGTATCAAAATACAATAAAATAGATTGTCTTGCTTACTGCTGATACAGATCAAATCATTACATAGGGCACTAAGCTAGAATAAGGTAAAGCAATAACAATGCAGAATAATGTACAGCATTGTATGGAAGATTCTGCAATTAATTTTCAATAATTAGCATAGTTTACTTAAAAAAACAAAAATGCTAAAAGCATACACGCAAGGGATTCTACAGAAACTGGAAACTGTGTTACGCACAGTCATGTCTGTCCTGAGAAGGGCTTCAGCCTGAACTGTTGACATTTACTTCCCTCCTTAGATGGTGTACAATGCAGAATAAAATGTAAAAGCTACCAAAAATGTGTGGGTCAGGTAAACTATAAAGTGCAAGATCATGATGAGGTAGATTGTGAGGCCAAAAGTTGATCTCATTGTACAAGAGGTCTGTTCAGATGTCTGATAAATGTGGGATAGAAGCTGTCCTTGAGCCTGGTGGTATGTGCTCTCAGGCTTCCTTCTGGGAGAGGGGAGAAGCGAGAATGTCTGGAATGCATGGGGTCTTTGATTATGCTGGCTGTTTTACTGAGGCAGCAAGAAGTATAGGCGTAGATGGGAGGCTGGTTCTTGTGATGTGCTGAGCTGTGTCCACAACTCTGTAGTTTTTTGTGGTTACATTCAGAGCAGGTGCCTTACCGAGCAATCATGCATCCAGAGACAATGCTTTCTGGTAAAAACTGGTAAGGGTTGATGAAGACTTGCTGAATTTCTTCAACCTCTTGAGGAAGTGGAGATGTTTGCGAAGTTTCTTGATCATAGCACCAACATGGTTGGACCAGGCAAATCTATTGGAGATGTTCAACACCTAGGAATTTGAAATTCACACCTCTCCCAACCTCTACACCGCTGATATAGACAGCAGCATGTGCACTGCCTCCCTTTCTGAAGTGAGTGACCAGCAATTTTGTTGACATCGGTTGTCATGACAGCATGTCAGTAAGCTCTCTGTCTTCTTCCTGTATTCTGACTCATCATTATTTGAGATGCAGCCCACTACATCATCATGGTAGCGTCATGGTTAGCACGATGCGATTACAGCTCGGGTCATTACGGAGTTCGGAGTTCATTTCCATTGAAGTCCTGTAAGGAGCCTCTGTATGTCCTCCCCATAGAATGTGTGGGTTTTCTTCAGGTTCTCTGGTTTTCTCCCACAGTCCTGTAGGTTAATTGGTCATAGTAAATTGTTCTGTGATTAGGTTGGGGTTAATCGGGTTTGTAGGAGGCTGCTGGGGCGGCATGTCTCGACGGACCAGAAGGGCTTACTCTGCACTGTGTCGTAAAATAAATAAATCTGCAAACTGGCAGAATCTGGGCATGCACTCATCAGTGTAAAGGCAGTATAGCAGAGAGCTGAAGATGTTCACCTTGTGGAGCACTGAGCTTAGAATAATCATGTTGGAGGTGTTGCCTATCTGTACTGATTGCAGTCTGTTGGTCAGAAATTCAAGGATCAGTTGGAGATGGAAACATGTTTGGTGATGAGTTTGCTTGGAATAATAGTATTTTGATAATCTTCAAAAATTGGTGCTTTAGGAAGGTGAACCTTTACCATCCAGGACATAGACACAAGAGATTCTGTAGATTCTGTAAATCTTGAGAAACATGCACAAAATGCTGGAGGAACTCAGCAAATCAGGCAACATCAATCTATCTGGGCAAGATGTCTGAAACAGACTGGAAAGGAAGGGGATGGAAATCAGAATAAGAAGACAGGGAGAGGGAAGAAGTTCAATATGACAGGTGATAGGTGAAGCCCAGTGAGGATGAAGAAGGGTGGGTGGGAAAAGGTGGATGAAATAAGGTCTAAGGTGGTGATAGGTAGAAGAGGTAAGGAGCTGAAGAAGAAGGAATCTGATAGGAGAGAATAGTGGACCATGGAACATAAAAGAGAAGGAGGGAAGAAGGGAAGGAGCAGAGACACCAGAGGGAAGTGATATGCAGGTGAAGAGAAGAGAAGGGGTGGAAGGGAACCAGAATGGGGAATGGGAAAAGAGGGAAGGGGAAAGGGAGGAGAAATCACTGGAAGTTAGTACAATTGATGTTCATGCCATCAGGTTGGAGGGCTACCCGGAAAGAAAATGAGGTGTTGCTCCTCCAGTCTGAGTGTGGCCGCATTGTGGCAGTGGAGGAGGCCAAGAAAAGACATGTCAGAATGGGAATGGGAGGGCAACGGAAATTGGCTGCCACTGGAAGATTCTGCCTCTTGTGGTGGATGAGGTGACGGTGCTCAGTCTCCATTCAGATCGAAGCTGGTCTCCATGAGGATCCGGCTGAATTCTCATTATTACCATCAGGTATGGGGTACAGAAAGTCTCTATAATGACACAGTATGAGAGTTTGTATCATGAGAAATTTAGGAAATCGTACCAGAGCCCCTCATTATTTTGTTAGGAAAATAATCTTGTTTGCTCTATTAAACAACAAAACATTGAATTAAAACTTAACCTACAGTATTTGGGGATGTAAAGAGAGACGATCATTGTGGAAGTTACACCTACTGCTTCTTGCTTCTAATGATGTCGGTTCTTCCCTTCCCTTGAGGCTAATTGCGTAATGCCATACAATTGACATTAATTGTACCTTAGATGAGAATTTTACCTCCTGGCAGCGCCTCCTGATGATAAATGGTATATAACTTTATAATATTCTGCAAAATTTTAATAGCTGTTGTTTGGGCGTGTGTGGGATGATATTTTCCTCTTGATAAATCTATCTTTTTGTTTTTAAATTGATTTTTTTTTTGTTTTATTTTTAGTAACTGAGTAAACTTAACACCTGAAAAGTTCATCTCAATCAGTAGTACTAAATGCACTTTATAATTGCGTCAGGTGCATCTTATACAGGCAAGAAATTCAGTCCAAAGCAGCCAATGGACCCGGCTGCACTAGATGTTCTAATCATGTCTACACTTGATGCTGTAAAAGTTTTCATATTAGTGACACTTCGATTGCTGAGCTCAAGAAACAATTTATACAGGGGGAATGCAATCCTACCTAGATGCCTATTACAGTTAAAATAAAGTGTGGATATGTGACTTTCATGTGTTTGATTAATTATTTGGGATCAATTTTAAAAGTCATCACATAGGTTTTTCCAGATAATTTTGCTTTCCTGAAAGGCTTTGACTCCATTACGACACCACTTATTGATATTCTTCAGTGCAACATTGAAATCACAGAATGGATCTTTATTTAGATTGAGGATGGCATCGAAAATAAATGCTGATAAGAATATGAAAGCAGAAGCTGAAGTTCAAATATCCAAAGTTGCAAGTTCCTTGCGGATTTTTTATAATCAATTGTAAGCAGCGTGTGTTAGACCTATTCAATTTGCTTTAATGAAGGTAGCTTTCAGCAAGACCTGAACTGTGCAGCAGATACCCTTGATACAGGCATCAACACATTCACGGCAATGACATATGAGTCAGAGCTTTGAAATCATTATTTTCGGGCTGAATGCATTTTGACGTGAAAAATTATATCAAAAAACTATTAGCATATTTCAACAAATATGGAATGAATTACATCAACATCTAATTTAGTAGGCAATCTGAGGGCCTTGCTGTCAGATCTACAACCACTTTCATTATGCATAATGTAATTAAAAAGAACTGTGCCAGAATGGGGACAATGTGCAATGATTCTCTTAATTTAGCCACTCGCATTCTTTTTTTCCATATCACTGAACTTGATCATATTTCATCTGTCTTATTTAAAACATTAGCTTTGGACCTGCAATAAAGTCTTACAGAAAGAAATATATATGAAATATGCAAACCAAGCGAGAACATTTGAACATAAATAGCTATTGGTCTTAATTGGCTTCCCTCAACTCATATTAAGCAGATATAGTTCTCAGTTAACCTCTTTCCATTAGCATTATTGCATTTGAATGATTCATTTCAAGCTCAGCTTCAGGATTGAATTTAAAAACAAAATCTGCATGAGAAATGACAGCCAGTATTTAACTGTAGCCAGTTCAGAGTATCATTCAACATTAAAGGAGGCTATTTAGTCATTCGTGTCTGTGTATGCTCTATGGAAGACCTTCGTAATTGATCCATTCCTCTGCTTCCTCCCAATAAAATTCCCAAATTTCTTCCTTTTCACCATTTGTCGTGGTCCATTTGATTGATTCCCCCAAGAGGACCACGACCTTGTTGTGGTTTGGAGGCTTGCGTGCCTTAATGACCTGGACAGCTATGCTGGCTGGAGTTGGAGCTTTGTGTTCTGACTCTTGGTAGGCCCACCCATGCCAAACAGGTCAAGGGTAGAGGCCAGACTAAGAATGGTCCATCCCTCCTGGTCAAACAAAACTGTTATGAAAACAGCAATGAAGAATCCTTCTACATCTGTGTGCAATGGTATACCTGAGTCTCCACCTGAGACTTGCATAGTTGACAGTAAACCGACAGGAAGCTACTGACACAATGAAGGAAGCTGTGAATGCCACCAAAGCTGGAGGACCTTCATTGGTGCCCTAAACGCCAGTGGCGTAACAGGCAAAAGAAGAAGAATTTGATTGATTCTGATACTGACTTTCCTTCAGACTGCGCTATGAATTCTTACGACACTCAACCACTCTGCACAATAGCTCCGTGTACACCATCTACAAAATGCACTACTCTTAGGCACCTTGGTTACTCTGCCAGCACAAAACGACTGTGTAGGTTCTACTAATCAGGTGAGCAATGGCATCATGGAACAGAACACAGTGCAGTTTGCCCTCCAGGTTCAAATAGTTCCATTTATTGTCAGAGAATGTATACAGTATACAATCTGAAATACTTGTATTTGCAGATATCCACAAAAAACAGAACCTCAAAAGAATGAATGACAGAAGAATATTATAACCTCAAAGCCCCTTTTCCACCTCCCCTGTGCAAGCAGCGTCAGAGCATCAATCTCCCCCCTCCTCCAAACCATTTCAGCAAAAAGCATCAGTGCACACCTCCCACCAAGCATAGCAAAGCACTCAATGACAGACCATGATCTGTATTCAACAAAAACTTTCATTTACCCGACAGTTCGACTTGCCACAGGCTCTCACTCTCACTAACAAGAGACAGAGAGATGTCAATCATTTCACAGTGAAAGGGGAGATTAACAGTCACTGTTACGGTGTTACATTCTGCCACGTAGCTTTTTACTCCGAGGCTCTCTGATTCGAGAACCGGCAGCAAACTCTCCTCCACCACCCCACCATTGAGAGAGAGAGAGAGAGAGAGAGAGAGAGAGAGATTGCTTGACTGTAGAAATCTCTATCCGCACATCCACTGCTGCAAAATCCTGATGTTCCTTCTCCCACAGTGCTTCAGTCCATGGCACTGGCCTGAAATCAGTCATCTATGGGGATGCACAGGTCTGCGTCTGGAGGATGTTGGAAAATGGCGAGTCGGTCAGTGAGATCCAAGAATGGGAATACATTGCCATGAAAAACAAAACACAGTTTTGAGTGCTGTTGCAGATCTGAGACTTTGATAGAACCCCAGCCACCTTGAAAAGGAAAAAAAAGAGCCATTAAAGAGAGGAATTTAAGCTGTTTCTGCCAATGAGCTCAAAGATGCGGCCATTTGACACCAGCTTATCCAGACTTGGAAATATGCCACTCTACCTTTGGCATTGTCTTAGCCTAAGTCTTGGAAATCATTCCTCAGCATCTTCACCAGAAGGACCACAGCATTTCTAAAGGTCTGCCCACCACTTTCTTCCCAAGGACACTGAGGGATTTCCGTAAATGCAGCCCATTCCACTGACATCCCCACGAAGAAACTGAGTAACTGAAAAAAAAATAGACCCTTGGGTTTGAGAATGACTCCACTTCTGTTTCTTCTGAGGTGGATTTGCACTCTCTCGCACAGCAGGTGCGTGGCTTGGTGGATGGGCAGGTTGTTTGCTCCGTTGTGCACCTTTCTGTGATTTGCACTAGGCCTCAAGCAGAGGCCCTGGATGTTCAAGGATTTACTTGATGTTGTTTCCCACACTGAGTGGTCTTGGGGACAAAGGCCCATGGATCAGTGATGTACTTTTCAAAGAAGAGCAATCTTGTAGGATTCTCTCACCGTCCATGTTTCAGGAGATTTACAGCAGGTATGAGAGCAATGTAGCTCAACCTCTGGAGCTGGATATGCTTGATCATGATTCTTTGTTATGGATATTAATACAGGAGGGGAGAATTTTTTTTCGCCTTATGCTACCAATGCTGCCAATGGATTTTGCAGTGAATTAATTGAAGCTCTTTGTCCATAGCATCATAGAAAAATGCAGGCCCTTTGGCATATCTAGTCCGTGCCGAACCATTTAAACTGCCTACTCCCATTGACCTGCACTGTGACCATATCCCTCCATGCCCTGAACATCCAAACTTCTCTTTAATGTTGAAATCTAGCTTGAATGCACTATTTCTACTGGCAGCTTGCTCCACACTTTCATGATCCTCTAAGTGAAGAGGTTTCCTCTTAAACTTTTCACCTTTCACCCTTAACCCATGACCTCTGGTTGTAGTCCCACCCAACCTTCATGGAAAAAGCCTGCTTGCATTTACCCTATCTATACCCCTCATAATTTTGTACAGCGCTTATCAAATCTCCTCACAACCTTCTATATTCTAAGGAATAAAGTCCTAATCTATTCAGTCTTTCCTTATAAGTCAGGTCTTCCAGACCCGGCAACATCCTTGTAAATTTTCTCTGTACTCTTTTGATCATACTTACATCATTCCTGTAGGCAGGTAACCAAAACTGCACACAATACTCCAAATTAGACCTCACCAGTATCTTATACAGTTTCAACATAACATCCATCTCCTGTATGCAATCCTTTGATTTATGAAGACCAACATAGCAAAAGGTCTCAAGATAAAGAATCCTTAAAGTGAGATCATTGGTTGTGGGAGCATCTCAATGGATGGGCAAGTGAGTGTAGTTATCCTCTTTTGTTCAAGAGCCTGATGGTTGAGGGATGGTAACTGTCTTGAACCTGGTGATGCAAGTCCTGAGGCTCTTGTACGTTCTACCTGATGGCAGCAGCAAGAAAAGAGCTTGGCCTGGGTGCTGAGGATCTCTGATGATGGATGCTGCTTTTCTATGGCATTGTTTCATGTAGATGTGCCCAGTGGTTGGGAAGGCTTTACCTGTGATGTACTGTTCTGAATCCACTACTTTTTGTAGGATTTTCCATTCAAGGGCATTGGCGTTTCCATATTAGGTGGTGATGCAGTTAATCAATTCACTCTCCACTACACATTTATAGACGTTTGTCAAAGCTTTTGATGTCATGCTGAATCACAGCAGCTTCCGAAGGAAGTATAGGCACTGCCGTGCTTTCGTCACAATTGCATTTATGTGCTAGGTTCAGTAACTTCTTCGTGTATAATCATTGGTTAGGAAAACACAGTGGTTAAACTGTGTATGTTTGTGCATCAGAGTTAAGCAGAGATTTACAAAATAATATCAACTAAATCCTTTGAAACAATTGAAATGCCCTCAGTAGGAAAGCAAAATCATCTTTGACGAAAAGTCAACATCGGAAAATCAACTCTTGTGAAGATCAATGAGCAAAACTTGAGAGCTATGTGCTTTAGGAGAAACTGTTTGCAAAGAGCATACGCTGCAGGACTGATCTAATTACTGTGAGCAGAAGGGACAACCAATTGAATATAGAAGTCAATTTTATATTTGAAAAGTATAATTTCTTTGTGTGTGGGTGTAAGTGGAATTAAAACATTAATCATGTGGTCTTTTGTTCTTTGTTATTTACATCATTATTATATTGAACAAATACTTAGTTGACACGTAGTTGAAAAATTCTAAGAATTTGTTACTTTAGCCAATAAGTAACTATAGTCCTCAGGTAATGTGAACAAAGGTGGTGCTTGAAATATTGGTAGTTATTTTCAGAAAGGAAGTTATTTTAAGAAAATATGATAATAGCAACATCAAGAAAGAAAAATGCATGATCAGAGCATAAATAGGTGCGTGATCACAGCACATGACTCTCCTCTGCTATCAGATTCCTTCTTCTCCAGCTGTTTACCTTTCGCACCCAACCGGCTTCACCTATCACCTTCTAGCTACCCTCCTTCCCCTCCCCCCCCCCCACCTTTTTATTCTGGCATCTTCTCCCTTCTTTCCAGCCCTGAAGAAGGGTCTTGGCCCGAAACCTCAACTGTTTGTTCGTTTCCATGGATGCTGCCTGATCCGTTAAGTTCCTTCAGTATTTCATGTGTGTTGCTTTGGTGTTCCAGCATCTGCAGGGTTTTTTGTGTACATGACAATGATGTTACTGTGCTAACAGCACTGTTGTATGAGCTTCTTCTGTTCTCTGGAATGTAAGGATTGGGTGAAGACAGGTCCAAGTGGGCATTAATACTTTAATTACCAAAAGCCTGGTGACAGCAACTGTAACTCTTGGGAACGCTTTATCCATTGCATGATAGAGGAGCCCCTGAGCACAAGCCCACCTGAATGATGGCAGGCACACCTTGAGCGGCAAAGTGAAGGCTGAAGTATTTCCATCCATGGTCAGCCTGGAGTGCCCAATGAATATGCAAGTTCAAATTCAAGTTTAATTGTCATTCAGCCATACATGAATACCCGTGAATACAGCCAAATGAAACAGCGTCACTCTGGGGCCATGGTGCAAAACACAGCACTAGGCACATATAACACATATAAGATATCAGTAAAATACCGTCACACAAAAAATATATAGTCCAGTACCCTGAGTCTGTGAATGTTACAGATGCGACCTTCTCACCGGGCTTGTCAGCTAACTCTGCTAACAGCCACATGACTCAGGGGTGAGAAGCCACCTTTCATGTCTAGGGTCAGTATGATTTGGGTTCCACCAAACAGGAAAGTTGGGATGTTCTGAGTAAGGAACACTGATTGTAGTGAATGCTGTGTAAATACTGCTCACACACAATTACTAGTCACCAGGAAATAACAGATCGTACACCAGCATAAGATTATCAGGAGAGTATATTTACCAGTTTTCAACTTTATCAAACAATTAATAGGAAAAGAAAGGGAAAAAAAAGGCCCATTCAGTTAACCAGTGTATACGTGAACATAAGCATTGGACCTCATTTCCGGAGTAGTCAGGTGGATCGCTTTACTCACATGCTCTGAACCCACGGTCTGCATGAAGGCACCTACAACAGTCTGAATTTTCCTCGAAGAGCATCTCAAACAAACTGGAGTATTGGCCTCAGGAGTATTGGCCCTTCCTCCTTGGAGACATTCATCTGCACAAAGCACTTCTTACAACAGGGATTCTCCTTCCTGTGGCATTCTGTCGAATCTTCCCTTGTGCCGCTCCAAAAAAAACCCAAGCCAGACTACTGTCCTTCAGAGATCTGCTCCCACCCTCCACTCTTGGATGTTCCACTAGGCAGAACATTACAACATGTACCAGGACAACCCCGACTGGCTGACACACATTGGACAACAAAGCCAAAACACTCAGACTAGCAGGACACACTGCTTTTTCTGAAAACTGCAAACATAAAAATACCTCAGAGAATTGCAGTGGAGATCTTACCCAGGGCATGACACAGAAATCTGCAAACAAACACAACATGGCTTGCCTTCTGTCGAGCAAACACTGAAGGGCATCACTGATTCCAGCTTGGCAGTTGCACCTGGTCACCTCCGGTAGAGCCCCCACCGACACTGACGCCTCTCTCCTGGGCGGCTGTAAACAGGCTACACCTCAGCTTGAGGCCTAGTACTTGCTATGACTGAGGGCATGCTGCTCCCTCGCTATCCACCCCTGTCATCCAACAAAGAATCAGTGAATCAGACTTGTAGCATTTCACGTTACCAATGTCCACAGGGTCTTGTGAATGCAAGGAAAGTGACTACGACGATCACTCACTGCTATATGGCACCACATTTTCGTGCACCATCTCCTCTGATACTTCTCTGATGCAGGGATCTTCCTGACATCCCTGTATTGTTGCAGAAACTCATATTCACCTAATCTGATGCACCCACATCTTATCTAGAAAAAAGAGCACAGCATCAATGTGGAGACGAATCTCATGGTTGTATACTGCATATGTACTTTGATATCCTTGAAATCATAAAATAGTCTGAACATTAATCTTTTGCAATTAATTTTCAATGATTAAGTAACGTAATTTATTTGGATTTTCAGCAAGGAAGAATCACATGCAAGTCTTTTACAGTGTCAGCACTTCAGAATTCCAGATTACAGGAAAATAGACTATTCCAGGGTGAAGATTCACTGAGATTATAATGATTTCTATTTCTTGTGTATATCTGGGTCATTTAGAATTTGCCAAGTCAAGATGCATGCTTCTGTACCTTTCCTTATATATGGGTTCATTAATTGTCAAGTATGGCTTTTAACAATTTGGGATCAAAGCCATTTAAGTGTTCACAATTTATGTTTGTTTTATAACAGACTTAATTAAAATACTTTTTTACAGAACAAGATGTATTTCTTTGTATTTTAGCCTACTTGCCTCAGCAAATTATAAACATGAAGAAATCTGCAGATGCTGGAAGTCCAAAGCAACACGCACAAAATGCTGAAGGAACTCAGCAGGTCAGGTTCGTTCCTCCTTCTTCCCTTTCTTCTATGGTCCACTCTCCTCTCCTATCAGATTCTTTCTTCTCCAACCCTTTATCTTTCCCACCCACCTGGCTACACCTATCACCTTCTGGCTAACCCCCTTCCCCTCCCCCACCTTTCCATTCAGGTACCTTCCTCCTTCCTTTTCAGCCCAAAAAGGCTACTGTTTATTTGTTTCTGTAGATGCCGCCTAACCTGCTGAGTTCCCCCAGCACTTTGTGTGTGTTGCTTTGGATTTCCAGCATCTGTAGAATTTCTTATGTTTATAATGTTCTTTCTCAGTTCAGAATAAATGTCTGTGCAGGAAGAAGATGTCGACAGCAGAGTGAACAACGCTACCATGGGCGACATTCTCCAGATGGTCCACAAAACTGTTTCTTTCACTTTTTTTACATTTTCTTTTTCTTTAAAATGTGGTTCTGGCACTGTTGGAGCTTGTGATCTACAGTTTGATGGTGTGTTTTGGGATCAGCTGAGCGATCTGGGGCTCTGGTGTCTCCGAGAATGTGTCGGTCTCGGTCTGAAACGTTGACTGTTTATCCATTTCCAGAGATGCTACCTGACCTGCTGAGTTCCTCCAGCATTTCGCGTGTGTTAATTTAGCAAATACCTAATATCGGGGTTTTCTTTTTTGAATGTACAGTTTTCCACTTTCGGTGAGAGCGTTTATTTTATTTTGCTTCATCTCTATCACATCTAGGACACCTCATTTATTTTTCTGAAATCTATAGCTCTATAAACTTTATGCACTCTATGCTACTGATATGTTGTTGATTATTGCGTAATTAAGTTTGTATATTTAATTCATTTAACTTATTTGTATATGTCCAGCTTGCTACTGATCTGAGATTGTCTTGTTCTTGATGTGTAAGTGATCACGTATTTCCCCAGATATAGCAGCTCAGTTCACTCTGGTAAATGCTAAAGTATGTGAGACTTAGAGACTCTGAAGTCTTGTCATAATCACCCAATATCGAACCCGATGTTAACACAACAGTCATTTTTCTGCATTGTTTGAGAAATAATTTATGTAGGATATTGGACTGAGAGATCCCAAGGGCATGGGAGTTGTGTCAGTTCCAAAGGGTGATTCAAGACTAGTTGCTCTGCTTCTGCTTGGCTGCAGCATTTTCTCTGTACAATGCAATATTTGGTCAAATCCCAGCTTCTTCCCTTAGTCAGAATATATACAGTGGATTCCAGTACTCTACAGGAGCTACTCTATTGCAGACATCCCACCTCTCCCAGAAGTCTCCCGCAAATTGATGGTGCTACCTCCCTGAAATGAGTTTTTGCAGGGTGCGATGTCTGTACAAGCAGTCTTTCACAATGAAGTAATAGTTCAGAATGCCTGATGACATTTTTTTGAGCGTTGCAGCACTGTGAGGATTGCAGGATCTATTCCTGCTTCTGTTTCTTATGTTTTTATCAACTGACACAAGGCAGAAATTATGGCAAATGTGATTAAAGAGGTTAATAGAGAGAGGATGCTGAGGGGCATTAGGAGAGCAAAACATTACATCCTCTGTTCAATTCTGGCTGTAAGAACATTTGATCTGCTTAATTTCAATGCCCAAAGTTTGGAGATATACTTAAAGTTAGCACAATGCTTCTCAGTATGAGACCCTGGATCAATTCCCACAACTGTCTTTAAGGAGTTTGTACGTTCTATTTGTGACTGGCTGGGTTTCCTCCGGGTGCTCCGGTTTCCTCCCACATTCCAAAGGTTTACCAGTTGGAAAGATAATTGGTCATTGTAAGTAGACTTGTGATTATTTATATTTTTTTAAATTATTGAGATACAGCGTGAAATAGCCCCTTTTGGCCCTTCGAGCTGCACCACCCAGCAATCCTCTGATTTAATCCGAGTTTAACTACGGGACAAATTACAATGACCAATCAACCTACCAACTGATTTGCCTTTGGACTGAGGGAGGAAACTGGAGCACCCACAGGAAATCCATGTGGTCACGAGGAGAACGTACAAACACCTTACAGACAGTGGCGAGACAGTGGCCACTGGCACTGTAAAGTGTTGAGCTGACCACCATGCTATCATGTTGCACCAGTTAGGTGCAGATTAAATTGGAGGATTGCTGGGCAGCACAGCTCAAAGGGCCAGAATGGCCTATTCCGTGCTGAATCCCAATAAATAAATAAATAAATTTGTTTCCTTTTGGGCAAGGTCTTTCTCTGACTTTTGTTGACTAACCGTGTGCACTCTTCAGTTAGAAGGCTATTCATTACCAGGAAGTGTTAGAATATGGGTCAGTAACTGCAAAATGTTGCAGTAAATCCCCAGTTTCAAGTGTGTTACTTAAATTAGTACCAAGTGGAGAGTGTATACTACTCCGCAGGATGTAAACATTCCCTACATGACTGCCAGTTGCCTTAGGCAAGGCTTGGTTGGCAAATCTCATGCCTCTAAGTTGATTTTAGAAATAGTGGAGGAATGTGTACTTCATTAATCTGCTTCAATTAATTGTTGATAATTAGCTGGTGTAATTTACAATGTTGGGAGTGTAGGTCCCATCCCAGAGAAATCAATGCAGGACTGATGAGTGTTGCATTGCTAATGTTGTCTTGTCAGACAAGAAATTAATTTGAGGGCAGGCTGCTTGTCCATCCACAGGTGCTTACAATACCAGAGCATCGTCTTCCCACGTCACTTTTACCTGTTATTAAGGCAAGCCTGAAATATTGTAAAAGTAAGAGTAATTATTGTAGATATATGTTGCTATTACAGAAAAGCGTGGTTCTATTAATGAAGGAACTTTTTGCTCTATCTAAGTATTAGTAAAGATCCCACAGACTATGTTGAAAGAGCATGGAAGAACATTCTGGTTCTTATTTCCCTTTCAATTAGCATTATTAAACCAGATTCCCTTTATCTAGTTGGAATCCCATGGCCCTTAATTGGGACAGGAGCCTGTTTCTGAACAGTTTCCTAACTACAGTCAGTGACATGAATTTGTGTGGCTGTTAGACACAGCACTGTGCTTAGTGTGAACATTGTGAGTTGTGTGTGCTTGTGTTCAAAAAGCAGTGATTTTTGTCACTGATAGTTGGTGAGAAATAAGCAGTAAGGCAATTTAGAATTGTTTTCCTCACTTCAGTTTCACACTCACAGGCTTGGAGATGCCAGAAATGGGCAGGGATGAAAAAGAAACTATTTCACTTACTCATCGAATTGGGAACTATGAGGAATTTGAAGGTATCGACAATCATCTTGAATGTCAGAATCAGAATCAGCTTTATTATCACCGGCATGTGTCATGAAATTTGTTAACTTAATTGCAGCAGTTCAATGCAATACATAATATATAAGAAGAAGAAAAAATAAGTAAATAGGTAAATCAATTACAGTGTATATATATTGAATAGATTAAAAATCGTGCAAAAACCAGAAATATTATATATTAAAAATGTGAGGTGGTGTTCATGGGTTCAATGTCCATTTAGGAATCAAATGGCAGGGGGGGAAAGAAGCTGTTCCTGAATCACTGAGTGTGTGCCTTCAGGCAATATTTCAATGAAAATGAAGAGTTGGAGGATGCAATCATTGTTAGCATTGTATCAAGGTAGTCTATTACCTGCACTGGCTGTCTGCACTGATTTTGTTCATTTACGGTCAATCAAAAAAAACTCATACTCTGGATGAATTCTTCCATCAATAACTTTAAGAAACTAATACACAGTCTTACAGTGCTGTTGTAGTATTGATAGTGATCTAATTTGTTCTATATTTTATTTAAATACTTAATTTGCTACTCAGTTAAAAGGCAGTTTGTCTTTTTTTTATACCTTTTTGACTATTTCTATGAAATTTCAGCTAAATGGGACATCTGCTTAATTGGGCCAAAGTGTATGCATCCCAGCATGTCCCAATTAACCAGAATCCACTGCATTTGTCTAAATTTAAATGGGCATCATTAAAAACAAAATAACTTTGTTTAAACTACTTAGTTAGCTAGAATTATGTCCTCCTTGATAGAGAAGGGTCAACCCACCACTCAAGCAGTGGGTATTGGCAATTAAAGATTGCTGCGGATGTTTACTTGAAGGGTGGGTGGATACAGTGTAATCCTCCTATAGTGAAGGTACCCATAGAAATCGATATCAGACAGGGCTTAAAATTTTCTTTTGAGTTTAGGGCTTAGGGACAGGGAGCCAACAGTCATCACACTACACCCATTTGGGAGAACTTTGATTTGTGACCCAGCTGAAACCACAAATCCTTGAGTACTGCTATGGAATAACTATCCATATTTTCTGTTCATCCTGTTGGACAACGGCTTGAATTTGAAAAGGCTGACAAAGTCAATAAACGATGGGGAAGAGTGGATATAATATTGTCCAACATCTCTGAAAACAGAGAAGGTAATCACATTCATGGAAAGGAAGGACTGTTTACTTCCCATTCAATGTAACACTACTTCAGTTTTAGTGACTGCATGTTACTGTCAATTAAAAAAAAATGATCAACTGTTATTTTTACCTTTGTAAATCAAATTTGAGGCCATCATTCGTGCTATGTTTTGTAACTCCCAAACGTAGAACTAATTTAAAGGAAAACAAGGGAGCTGAGAGATGACATGTTTAGCTTTGATTT
Organism: Mobula hypostoma; assembly: GCF_963921235.1. NCBI lineage: Eukaryota > Metazoa > Chordata > Chondrichthyes > Myliobatiformes > Myliobatidae > Mobula > Mobula hypostoma. The sequence goes on from NC_086116.1 coordinate 26,224,234, forward strand.
TACTTTAAGTGAGGCTGGCACATATGACGTGGTGCCATGACGATGTATGCCATCCACGTACTTCATACATATAACCATAATGAAATATTTAATAAACAAAGGATGCTTAATCAAGTGATATATTTACGACATGAGAAAAATTACAGATGCTGGAAATCCAAGGCAAAACACACAAAATGCTGGAGGAACTCTTCAGGTCAGGCAGTATCTATGGAAATGGCTAAACAGTTGATGTTTTGGACATTGTTAAATATATCTACAATATTCCTCAGCTATTACTAAAATATTAAATATACAACACTCCTCCCTGCTTAGCTATAAATTTCAACTTGATCACAAATGCATCTCAACATATATATTATACTGTAAATGTACAGTATACTATATAATACTACTATTATATCGATATCCACAGCATAGTAAACTTTAAATTGTCCCATTCGGGCCTAAAGGTTTAATCACTGTGGAGGATATCTTACTCTTGTGGGATAACATCTTTCCTGACTACCGAGGTCAATCTGCTTGGCGGGTGAGGCATGTGGCTCTGAAACATTCTCAGGTTCTGGGTCTTCCTCCATGGTGGTTGTAGGGGTTGACTCTGGGACTGCAGGAGGTGATTCTGACTGCCTAAGTACCATTCTTCTGGACGTGTGGATCATAATGTACAAGTACAGTGTCTGATGTCACCATTTCCTTTCCCTTTGTGAAAGCCACCACACACTGCTTCGTTCATTGCCATTTCTTCCTGATCTGTAGTAATAAGTTGAGGGATGGAGCCCAGTAGCCAAGTTTGGCAGGAACCTGTTATAGAAATTGATAAATCCTGAAAAGGACCTCAACCGTGACACATCCTTTGACCTTGCTTGCATTTTCGCAGTGAATTTGGGCAATCGTTGTGAGTCAATAGTGTGACTACAATAAGTGCTGCTTGGCTTAGAGAAATCACACTTGTTGCATTGTGTTCTGAGCCCGTAATCTTTTAATCTTTTTAACACTCTCTTGAGACTTTGGAGATGTTCCTTGTCATTCTTACTGGCAACAGTGATGTCACCCAGGTAACACTGAATGCTTGGATAGCCCTGGTCCATGGGTTTCAGACAGAGTGCGGGTGCAGATACTGCTCTGAAAATAAGCCTATCATAGTGATAAAGTCCTTTGTGAGTGTCTACGGTGAGAAGCATTTTGGATGCTTCTTCCATTTCCTCCGGAAAGGTTTGCAAAGATATCCTCTATCCTAGGCAGAGGATTTTGATCTACTTTCAGTTCTGGGTTGATGGTGACCTTAAAATTACCACAGATCCTGAGAAATACATTCTTCTTGGCTACTGGAACCATTGGCATTTCCCATGGACTCTATTCAACCTGGAAATAATTCCTTCAGTCTCCATGTAATCGAGCTCACTGGCTACTTTATCATGGACGGTATAAGGAATCAGAAGGACTTTGCAAAACTTGGATATGGCATTTTCATTAATCACTTGACATGTTTAAGTTTCCCAATGCCATCCCTGAATTCTGCTGTGGCATCATCCAGTACCCTTCTTAACTTGCTTTCAGTTGACTCTTTTGAAAGGGATGTGGCATGCAAATAGTCCATGGGTCTCCAATCAATTTTGTCAGCCAATCACAGCTCCACAATACTGGATTTCCTGTTTTCACCACACAGAAATGGAATGTGGTTTGTTGGTTGTCGCATTTCACTCTTATGAATGTCATTTCCACAGGAGTTATCTTTTGTCCAGGATAGTTCTTAGTTGGATATCTGCAGGCTTCAGTTCAGTATCTTTGAAATGCCACTCAAACTCATTTTGTGGAATGACAGAAATAGCTGAGCCAGTGTCCCATTCCATTTAATTAATTTGCTGCTCACTTTGATTGTACCTTGTTAGTTTTTGCGTTATAAATCTCAAGGCTACCGAGTCCTGTGTCACTCTCATCATTATCAGATTTTTTCAATAGCATGTAGTTGAGTGCTCTTTTTGAAACTGCAACTTGACTTTTTATCTTTATCTCTTCCCTGAGCAGTCCATCTATTTTTGTCTGCCTGACATACTCTTTGTACGTGTCCTTCTTAGTTGGATTTTCTGCAAGTTTCACCTTTAAACTTGCTTTAGTTTGGTGTATGTGAGCCCTGCAGCAACGGTAGCACAATTTGTTCAGCTAGGTTGGTTTCTGTTTAGATGTTGCAATTTTGTTCACACCCACTTTCATTCCTGACTGCTACTCAATTGCATCTCGGTCTGATGTTTCTATTGATACAGCTATTTAAACTGCTCTTTTAAATGTAACTTGTGCTATAGTTAGGATCCGATTTTGAATGCTTTCTTGTAAGATTCCACAAACTAAGCAATGCTCAGTGCATCATTAAACCCATCACTGAACTGACTGTGCTCAGACAACTTCTTCAACTCAGCTATGTACACTGACGTGGAGTCTCCTTTCTTTTGTTTCTTCTTATGAAACCTAAAGCATTTTACAATCAACAATGGTTTCAGTTCTAAATGTATCTCGTTATTTTCACGATATAAGCAAAGCTAATTTTGGCTGGTTTGGTTGGAGCAGTCAAACTGCTCAGCAAACTGTATGCTTTTAACCCAATGCACTCTGCAAAACTGGCACTTATTCTCATTGGCTATTTCATTTGCTTCAAAACATCGTTCAATTTGCTCAGTATACATATTCCAGTTATCTCTTGTGCAATTGAATGCAACTATATTTCTGATGTAGCCAGATATTCTGTTTTTTTTATTCATAATTATTATCACTCAGTACTCACTATTTATGAATTTGGGAATTTGTCTGTTTTCTGCCTTTATTAACTTGATTGTCTCACTACACTTTAACAGGTAGGTAGTCAACTCATTTTCAACATTCCTTGTCACCACTGTTATGCTTTGTAACTCTGAAACATAAAACTAATCAAAAGTAAATCAAGGGAGCCAAGAGATAATGTGTCTAGTTTTGTTTTTACTTTAAGTGAGGCAGGTACGTATGACGCAGTGGTGTGATAATGTATGCTATTCATGTATTTCATTCATATAACCATAATGCATTATTTAAACAAAGAATGCTTAACCAAACAAAATATCTACAATATTACTCAAATATTTCAGAAATATTAAATATCCAACAACTTGCAATGCCTGCACCCTATTGTCAGCCAAAGAACACTGAGTGATTTAAGGAAGTATATATTTATCTAACTAAGCTTAGATACATCAAACAAAAAAGACCACGAACCCAGATCTATGATTTATTTTCTTCCATTAACCAGAAATAACCAAAGTAAGACAAATGGTTACTTGCTTCCTCATGTTCCTGGTGAAATTACTGACTTGCAATGTGAATTTCTTCATCAACAAGATCAAGGGAAATCATCTCGAAGAAGAGGATTTTGAATTTTCAGCAAACCGACTCACGATGAGCTTCAGTGATGCAAAGTGAGCTAGAAACATTAGGTGTGATAAAAATTACATATTATACTCAGAAAAGAGATGCTTGAAATCTCTGCAAGTCATCGTGCAGTTGTAACAAGTGATTTGAGAGCAGATGGTATATTAGCCTTTATTATGAGAGAATTAGAATACAAGAGTGAGAAAGATTTGTTTTGTATCAGTCCTTGCTGCTTCTTTCCAAATAAATGGTGCATATATAGAGTGTCCTCAGGATTTACTGAAATGGATTAAGATAGGAGGAGTGATTGAGTAGATTTGAGTTTAGAAGATTGAAAGGAAATCTCATTGAAACTTGCAAACTTCTGATTGGGCGTGACAAGCTGGATGTGGGGAAAACATTCCTCTGCTTGACAAGTCCAGGACCAAGCATCACAGTCTCAGAATAATGATCTGTTCCACTTGTTCTGCACTGAGATGAAGAGATATAACTTCACCTATATTGTGGTCAATTGTCTGTGTCAGAGGGCAGTGGAGGGTTGGTTGTTGAGTTCATTTGAAACAGAGATTGATTGATTTCTGGATATTAAGTGAATCAAGGTATTGGGAATAGTGCTGGAAATGGTGTTGTGGTAGAAGTTGAAGTCGTGTCAAGTTTATTGTCATTTAACTATATACATGTATACCATCAAACAAGACAAGGATTCCCTGGATCAGGGTTTAAAAGCCAGTTGTACACATCACGCACATAGAACATAGAACATAGAATAGTACAGCACAATACAGGCCCTTTAGCCCACAATGTTGTGCTGATCCTCAAACCCTGCCTCCCATATAATCCCCCACCTTAAATTCCTCCATATACCTGTTCAGTAATCTCTTAAACTTCACTAGTGTATCTGCCTCCACCACTAACTCAGGCAATGCATTCCACGCACCAACCACTCTCTGAGTAAAAAACCTTCCTCTAATATCCCACTTGAACTTCTCACCCCTTACCTTAAAGCCATATCCCCTTGTATTCAGCAGTGGTGCCCTGGGGAAGAGGTGCTGGCTATCCACTCTACCTATTTCTCTTATTATCTTGTACACCTCTATCATGTCTCCTCTCATCCTCCTCCTTTCCAAAGAGTAAAGCCCTAGCTCCCTTAATCTCTGATCATAATGCATACTCTCCAAACCAGGCAGCATCCTGGTAAATCTCCTCTGTACCCTTTCCAATGCTTCCACATCCTTCCTATAGTGAGGCAACCAGAACTGGACACAATTCTCCAAGTGTGGCCTAACCAGAGTTTTATAGAGCTACGTCATTACATCGTGACTCTTAAACTCTATCTCTTAACTTATGAAAGCTAACACCCCATAAGCTTTCTTATTTACCTGTGAGGCAACTTTCAGGGATCTGTGGACATGTACCCCAAGATCCCTCTGCTCCTCCACACTACCAAGTATCCTGCCATTTACTTTGTACTCTGCCTTGGAGTTTGTCCTTCTAAAGTGTACCACCTCGCACTTCTCTGGGTTGAACTCAATCTGCCACTTCTCAGCTCATTCCTGCATTATATCAATGTCTCTCTGCAATCTTTGACAGTCCTCTACGCTACCTACAACACCACCAACCTTTGTGTCATCTGCAAACTTGCCAACCCACCCTTTTACCCCCACATCCAGGTCATTAATAAAAATCACGAAAAGTAGAGGTCCCAGAACAGATCCTTGTGGGACACCACTAGTCACAACCCTCCAATCTGAATGTACTCCCTCCATCACGACCCTCTGCCTTCTGCAGGCAAGCAAATTCTGAATCCACCTGGCCAAACTTCCCTGGATCCCATGCCTTCTGACTTTCTGAATAAGCCTACCATGTGGAACCTTGTCAAATGCCTTCCTAAAATCCATATAGATCACATCCACTGCACTGCCCTCATCTATGTGCCTGGTCACCTCCTCAAAGAACTCTATCAGGCTTGTCAGACACAATCTGCCCTTCACAAAGCCGAGCTGACTGTCCCTGATCAGACCATGATTCTCTAAATGCCCATAGATCCTATCTCTAAGAATCTTTTCCAACAGCTTTCCCACCACAGACATAAGGCTCACTGGTCTACAATTACCCGGACTATCCCTACTACCTTTTTTGAACAAGGAGACAACATTCACCTCCCTCTAATCCTCCTGTACCATTCCTGTGGACAACGAGGACATAAAGATCCTAGCCAGAGGCTCAGCAATCTCTTCCTTCGCCTCATGGAGCAGTCTGAGGAATATTCCGTCAGGCCCCGGACACTTACCATCCTAATGTATTTTAACAACTCCAACACCTCCTCTCCCTTAATATCAACATGCTCCAGAACATCAACCTCACTCATATTGTCCTCACCATCATCAAGTTCCCTCTCATTGGTGAATACCGAAGAGAAGTATTCATTGAGGACCTCGCTCACTTCCGCAGCCGCCAGGCACATCTTCCCGCCTTTATCTCTAATCGGTCCTTCGTTCACTCCTGTCATCCTTTTGTTCTTCACATAATTGAAGAATGCCTTGGAGTTTTCCTTTAGCCTACTCGTTAAGGCCTTCTCATGCCCCCTTCTTGCTCTTCTCAGCCCCTTCTTAAATTCTTTTCTTGCTTCCCTATATTCCTCAATAGACCCATTTGATCCTTGCTTCCTAAACCTCATGTATGCTGCCTTCTTCCACCTGACTAGATTTTCCACCTCACTTGTCACCCATGGTTCCCTCACCCTGCCATTCTTTATCTTCCTCACCGGGACAAATTTATCCCATACATCCCGCAAGAGATCTCTAAACATCGGCCACATGTCCATAGTACATTTCCCTGCAAAAGCATCATCCCAATTCACACATATAACACACAATAACTTAGGAAAGTAAAAATCTACAGGTGAGTTTGTTAGGACACTCTCAATGGTGCTCCTGTAAAATTCAATTAAGATGGGGTCAGGGGGTGCAGGTGGGGAGTCTCACTTACCTCAATCTCCTTAGGAAGTGGAGGTACTGCTATGCCTTCTTGTTCAGGGTGGTGACATTGAGGGGATGAACGCGATGAATGCCAAAGCAGACCCCAATGTCTGGATAGCCTACCTCACTCACATTTTTGTAGATGTACCCCACTTTAAGTGCTCTGGTGTGAATGCCTGTAAATACAGTTAATGTGGTGGAACTCATGTACTTCTACTGATCTGTGGGCCTTGTGTATCCTAAACTAGTAGACATTAACACCTGGAATCGGGCAACATCAACATCTCTGATTATGTTTGGACTGAAGGCATAATTCCTATCACAAGAAAAGTGCCCAAGAATATTGAAAACTGTATTTCTTAATTGTTCCATTAAATTATGGCTTGTTCCTTGTAGTTGATATGGTTTGGAACACCAGATGCTCTTTGAAAATTTGGCTGAGGATAGTAAATTTGATGAAACGAATTCTGTCATGCAGTGAAGATTATTTTCTCAACAGGACTAAGCTACTGGGATCCATTGAGCTGTAGGGGCACCTGAAAGTTCAAAGTTCAAAAGTTCAAAGTAAATTTTATTATCAGAGTACATACAGTACATGTCACCACATACGAATCTTCTTCCTGCGAGCATTCTCAGCAAATCTATATAACGGTAACCCTAACAGGAACAATGAAAGATCAAGTAGAGCATAGAAGACACCAAACTGTGCAAATGTGAATATAAATAAATGGCAATAAATAACAGGAGCATGAAATAACAAGATAAAGAGTTCTTAAAGTAAGATCATTGGTTGTGGAATCATCTCAATAGAGGAGTGTAGTTATCCTCTTTTATTCAAGAGCCTGATGGTTGAAGGTTAGTAACTGTTCTAGAACCTGGTGGTGTGAGTCCTGAGGCACTGGTGTCTTCTACCTGATGGCAGCAGCATGGCCTGGGTTGTAAGGATCTTTGATAAAGGAGGCTGCTCTCCTATGACAGTGTTTCATGTAGATGAGCTCAGTGGTACGGAGGGCTTTACCCGTGATGTACTGGACCAAATCCACTATCTTTTGTAGGATTTTCCATTCAAACATTGGGTGATGGACTGTGGTTCACAGCAGGCTTCAGTTCTTTGCAGGAATGGGACCTGTTCTCGGGGTTCCACAACTGGCCGTTATTTGACATGCCAAGGGTCTGGCCTGAGAGTCTCGCTCTTGTGTTTTGAAGCTTAAGATTTCAGGGCTCTGGAGACGGGTGGATGGAGGGTTGGTGTCACGGCCGGAGACTCGTGTTGTCGGTGAGGCTGGATAATCTTTCGCTGTGGGCCCGAAGGCCCAATGTCTTTGTGATCTTCAGACACCGAGCTTGGAGAAAGCTACGAAACGGACTTCTAACATCATAAACCAGTGTGTTGTTGTTATGTCTCCTACTCTCTGTGAAAATGGGGGACACCTTCCTCTCCCTTGCCAGGGAGAGAGAGAACCTGTGGTTTGTCAAATGTCGGATGAATTGTGAAGCCTTTGGGGTAGCTTTGGTCTGTGTCTTTGCTATTGCTTAGCACACGCTTGGGCTCGGTGACAGTAGCGATGCGCCTTTTTTTGCTGGTGGGGGAAGGGGGATCGTTGCTCGCTGCCGCTTATGCGCGGGAGGGGGAAGCTGGGGAGGGACTTTGGGGTTCTGACATTTAACCATCGTCTATTCTTTGGGGCACTTCTCTGTTTTCGTGGATATTTGTGAAGAAAAAGCATTTCAGGATGTATATTGTATACATTTCTCTGACATTAAATTAGATATTTGAACTTTTGAACCTTTGGACCTTTGGCTTTGATATACTCTGGTCAGGGTCTCTTTAGGGGTTTTTAACTATTGTTTGCATGGTGGGCGGTGGGTGGTTTGGTCCTTCAACTGGTGCGAGTCAGGAAGGAGGGGGTTCATGCTTTTGTTGCTGTTTGTGCGAAGGGTGAGGGGAGGGGGTCTTTGGGGCTTCAATGTTCTATCATTCTATGGGGATTCTTGTCTGTGAAGAGTACAAATTTCATTTTGTATGCTGTATACTTTCTCTGATATTAAACCTTTGAACCTTTGAAAAATCGACTTGGAACTAAGTTGGAAAATGTGTAGCTCAGGTGGTTGGTGATTGGGTTCAGTTATTCTCCGATCTTAGCAATCCACTTGCAAACATTTTATCACCATGTCTCCTCGTATGGTAACAAAATGTTTGCAAATGGATTGCCAAGATCAGAGCGCAACTGAACCTAACTAAAAATCGACTTACAAGTGGAGAACTGAAAAATTCACTGGCAGTAAAAACTTTAGTTTCGAAATATGTCCGAGACAACCATCTGCTATATAAATCAATTTTTCTGTTAATATACAAGGCAATCAGATGTACTGTCAAGTTATAACATCAGGAAACTTTTCAGCAATCTTCAATCTCTACTGTGAACCTTAAAATTCATAGTTTGTTAAAGATTGTACTTTCCAGATGTATTAATAGATTATGAATCATTCCAGAATCTGGTCCATTTATTCTATATTCAGTTATTACAGCCCTGCACCCACAGGGTAAGTAGGAACAAATAAATATTAAATTTATATTTAAGTTTAATAGAGTTAGTTATATCAGTGAGTTATCATAGAATCAATAGCTTGGAATTCTCTTATGCGGCAATGGTAAGTTCAGGCACAGTGCCAGTGCTGAGATTTGATATGATGACACTTGCTAGATGATTTATAATGGAGGGGGAAAGGCAGTGCACAGCCCAGCATTTTCAGAACCCTCCCCAGATGCCTGATAAAACTAGGAAGAGCTTTCAGTTTTTGCAACTATAGTTCCTTGGAGCAGTGAAGAGTCCACTGAGGGAGGAGATAATGAGGACTGAAGTGTGACCTGCTCCCACCTCCACAAGCTTGTACAGGTAGAAGAAACTAGTTTTGATAAATTTAGCAATCTTAATGAGCATCAGGACAGTTGAGCAGCCATTGTCACTATCTTGCAGGATTTTCAGTGAGGCTCACTTCCTGGAATAGTTTGTCCTGAACATTTCACTGAAGCTCTCATTGAGATTGTGGGGCAAATATGACAAGGGATGAATATTTGTCCTGCAGGTACTTTGTTTCAGGGTAACTCCATGTGCTTTTCAAGGCATTGCTATTCAAATCTGAATATAAACCTCTACAATTCTCCGATCCATTCAGATATTTGCAACAAAGGTTATGATAATGGTTGGATAATGGTGAAGTTGATCATGTCTGACACATTTTACAAACTTTGCTTTGTTAATTCAAGTCAAGTTTACTGTGATTTAACTATATGTATGTATACCGTCAAATGAGACAAAGGTTCTCTGAAGCAGGGTGTGAAGCACCACGGTACCCATAACACACATAACCCACAGTAACACCTCATGTACCCTCTGGGTAGCCACCAACCTGATGGCATGAACATAATGAAGCTCATTTCTTTCAGTCAAAAGATAACAAAGAGGATATTTATCAACATTATTGCTATTATTAAGCCTCTGTTCTATCATTTATCAACCAAAGAGTATGTATGATTTCAAGTGTAAAGGAGATGCATTTGTGGAAATGCTTGCTTTAGTATTTAAATCATTGGGCAATGATACTTAATTCTACAATGATTGGGAGTGGAGAGAAGGAGCTTGCTAAATGGGCAACAGCTTGCTCTCCATTTCGTACTTCCCTGGCTTGCGTATCATGTAGACAGCTGGGATGCAACAACCATGGTTGACCAAGACCAACACAGAGCCTCAAATGATATTGAATTTTACATTCCACATTTGGCACGACTTAGGGTTAGGGTTCTTAATAGAATAACTACATACTAGTATTATAATTACAGCAGGTTTTCTTATCAGGAAAGTGCAAGTGGGCATAATGGTACTATAGTTTGGCAAAGTCCCCTCTCTAAACATTAGAACATATTTCATGTCGTCAAGTTTATTGTTATGTACCTATATGCACATATACTGTCAAACAAGGCAACATTTCTCCAAACCAGAGTGTAAAGCACGGTAGTATACATAACACAAATAACACATGATAAGACATGAAAGTAAGGGTGAAATCTACAAATGGAATACACATAAATAAACAAATTAAAATACATAAATTAAAAATTGTAAGGTACAGAACAGATTTACCAGTGACACTTTGAATGTGAGGTGGCACAGAGTTCAGAAGCCTTATGGCCTGAGGGAAGAAACTATTGCCCATCCTGACTGTTCTGGTTTTTATGCATTGGAGAAAACCAAAGAAGATGCTGGATGAATGGATGGGTGGGATCCTTAATCTAAGGGCTCTGCACTCCTGATTAATATCCCCAATAGATGGTAGGGAGACCACTATGATTCTCACAGTTCTTTGTCAGGACTTCCGGTCCGATGCTCGGCTGCTCCCATACCAGATGGAGATACAACTTGTTAGGACGCTTTCAATGGTGCTCCTGTAAAATGAAGTTAAGCTGGAAGGGGAGGTCGGGGGGGGGGTGGGGGGAGAGCCCTTGCTTTTCTCAGTCCCTTTCGGAAATTGGGACACTGCTGTGCCTTCATGTTCAGGGAGGTGATATTAAGTCCACTGTAAGATATTCGACCAGTTGTCACTATCCTTCTGAGAAACAAGGCCAAAAAACTGTCAGGCTTATCGAGACAGAGGAAAATTATCTGGTCAACAAAAGCCATAAACCAGCTTCCAAATCCTGTGTTTGAATACTCAGTTAATTTGTTAATGTTTGTGATCAGCTGGCAATGTAATGCCCTACAAAGAATATTGACTGACGTTAAGTAGTTGGTTCATAAGCAGAGTTGTTAGCTGCTGTGCTGATGTAATTGTTGGCAATTACAGTAATAAGTCTGAGTTAATTGATTATAATTTTTCTTTATTTATGTGAAAGAAATAGCTAGCTACAATGTGTTAATCTAATAATGACTGTTTCTACAGTCTGATTAGAATCATATTATGAGTTATAGTATTGTGCTGCAATCATTTTTACTGTAAATTGTATAAGTGGATTTTTGTTCAAGGTTTCTGTCTCATATGGGGGTCCATTTGAAAAGGAACGTGATTTTAGCTGCACCAAGCACAATGTCAAATTAAGCAATATCTCTTCTACCTGCTCATGACAATGGAGTACAGTGAGCAGGTTAACTTTCTTTAATGCCTTTCCAGAAGCTTTATATTTGAATTTTATTTTCCCAGTCACGCTGCACAACGTTGGAGTTTTTCAAATCAAAAATCCTTTACCAGTCTCTCAACTTGAAGTACCAATATACTGCACTGCCATTGGCCAAAACAGTATAATGCCTGACCCATGCTTGAAAATTTAAAAAAACAACAGGTGTTGAAAATCGGAAATAAATACTGCCAAATACTGGAAATACAGAAGATCAGGCTTCTATGGAAAGAGAAGTGGAAGTTATGTTTCAGGTCAATGACTTGGAACTGTTGGGAGTATCTGAGTGTTTTAATATTTGTCAAAGCTGCTGCCCCTCCTTCTCTCCTGTGGTCAACTCACCTCTCCGATCAGATTCCTTTCTCTCCAACCCTTTAACTTTCCCACCCACCTGGCTTCATCCATCACCGTCAAGCTTGTTCTCTTTCCCCTCCCCTATCATTTTATTCTGGTGTCTTTCCTCTTCCTTCCCAGTCCTGAAGAAGGATGTTGGCTCAAAACATGACTGATAATTTATTTCGATAGATTCTGCCTGGCCTGCTGAGTTCCTCCATCATTTCCGTATCTATTGTTCCAGATATTGTTTTTAGAAAATTACTAGGGAAAGGAAATAAAGTGTTTAATGTGAAAGAAAGTGCTTAGTATGGTTTTATTAATTGCAAATTATTTTTGCAAAACTTTGAACTTTTAATTCCAGATAGATATCATACACAGTAGACTCCTTTTTCTCTTTGTTAATTATGGTTTGAATGATATAGAATATAAACCACATCATTTTTATTGTATTTCTGTCCTATTTTGCTATTGTATACTTTGAACTGTAGTGGCCAAAATATGAGTAATGTTGTTTTCAGAATTATCTGGATCACCTAATTAGCAGGACATCCAGCTGAATTCAATGAATAATCCAAATAATAATTCAATAACCTGAATTCAATAAGTAATCTGGAAAGAGGGGATAATATCAATTTATAAAATGAATGGATCAAAAGTTAGTGATGAAAAATGGAATGTTATCAACTTGAAGTTCCTGTGGCTTTCTTTAAAGTGTTCTTACAAAGCATATGTACAGTGCAACCATAAGGGGTGGCACGATAGCATAGCTATTGTTGCAATACAGTTACAGTGCTAGTGACCCCGGTTCAATTCCCACCGCTGTCTGTAAGGAGTCTGTACATCTTCCCCATGACCACATCCAAAAGCCATATGGGCTAGTAGGTTAATGGGTCACGTGGGTGTAATTGGGCAGTGAATTGGGAGAGCCTGTTACACCGCTGTATCTCTAAATGAATAAAAGAAAGAAAGAAGCACACAAGCTTGGGTAACATGGATGGAGAAAACACATAAAACCTACATACATGTACAAAATACATATATGTACATATATTTCCACATACTCTACTATTTGCTTTGCCCATCATGCCCTGTACCTTGTGCCATCATGAAGACACCCTCAAGGTGGAGGAGCAACACCTTATATTCCATCAGGGTGGCCTTCAATCTCATGGCATGAATATTGATTTTTCCTTCTGGTAAAAAAAATTCCCTTGCCCGCCTCTGTTCTTCTATTCCCCACTCTGGAATTATCTCTTCTCACCTGCCTATCACCCACCCCTGTGTCCCCTTCTCTTTCCCTTTCTCCTGTGGTCCACTCTCCTCTCCAATCAGATTCCTTCCTCTCCAGCCCTTTACCTTTCCTACCCACCTGGCCTCACCTATCACCTTCTCGCTATCCTCCTTCCCCTCCTCCCACCTTTTTATTCTAGAGTCTTCCCCCTTCCTTCCCAGTCCTGATGAAGGATCTCGGCTTGGAATATCAACTGTTTATTCATTTCCATAGATGCTACCTGACCTGTTGAGTTCCTCCAGTATTTTGTGAGCGTTGTTAAATGTTTATTTATTTATTTATTCATTTAGTGATACAGCACAGAGTAGGCCCTTCTGGGCCTTTGAGCCACATTGCCCCAGCAACCCCCGACAAACCTGATTAATCCTAACCTAATCACAGGACAATTTAAAGATTCAAAAATTCAAAGTACATTTACTATCAAAGAATGTATAAATTATACATCTTGAGATATAACAAAGCAAGAAACCTGAAGAACACACACACGATGCTGGAGTAACTCAACAGGACAGGAAGCATCTAGGAGAAGAGTATAGTTGACGTTTTGGGCTGAGTCCAGCTGAAGGGTTTTGGACCGAAACGTCGACTGTACTTTTTTTCCATAGATGCTGCCTGGCCTGCTGAGTTCCTCCAGCATTTTGTGTGTGTTGCTTGGATTTCCAGCATCTGCAGGCTTTCTCTTGTTTGTGATAAGAAACTCGAAGAACCCAATGAAAAAAAATAGAACGACCATAACCACTGCGCAGAGGAAATGGAAAACAAACAATAGAAGCAAACAACAGCATTCTGGACCAGACTGAGTCCTTAGATCCACTCCCTGGAGCAGCTGGTGTAGGCCCAAGCCACGATCTCAGTTCATCGTATTAACAGGGCAGAACTGCCACAAAACTAGCAGAAATGACAGCTGGCAGAGCAGTTCATAGCCTCAGCACTGCGGAGAGAGGAATGAACCCCATAGGAGAGTGAACGAAATCAGCCTGCCCCTCGCCTCCGGTCCTGGCAATGACCATCTGGAGTGTGGGGAAACCGGAGCACCTGGGAAAAACCCACACATTCCACAGGGTGGACGTACAGCACCAGAGTTGAATCCTGAACTGCAGAACACCCCGAGCAGTACAAATGTCATGCTACTGTAGTGCCTAGTAAGAGCAAATAATCCAGCTAAACCCTGTTTGTTCTTCACAAACAGGGCCAATTCCAATTAATCTGAATTCCACTAGTTATTTTAAGTACTGGGCAAATTAGAGCATCAGAATCTGCTGTGTATGCATTAAGGATAGTGTACATACTTGGTCACTTATGGCAGCGGTCCCCAACCACCAGGCCGCGGACCGGTGCCGGGCCGCAAGACATGCGCTACCGGGCCGCGAGGAAACGATATGATTTGGCGATATGTCAGCAGCACCTTTCCTCATTCCCTGTCACGCCCACTGTTGAGCTTGAAGGCACGCGAGGTCATGATCCGTGCGTCATCCATGTCAGCGTGGGAAGGAGATCAACTCCTCGAGCTTGCAGATGACGGCGGGCTGAAAAGTATGTTTGACATAACATCTCTGTCGGCATCCTGGATCAAAGTCAAGGCTGAATATCCTGAGATAGCCACGAAAGCACTGAAAACGTTGCTTCCATTTCCAACATATCTCTGCAATGAATGCAACGAAAACTAATTTGCAGAATAGACTGGACATAAGGAATCCCCTTCGAGTATCGCTGTCTCCCATCACCCCTCGATGACACCGTCTTGTTGCAGGGAAACAAGCCCAGGGCTCCCACTGATTCAGCGATATTGGTGTGTTGAAATGATTTTATATGTTCATACAGGGAAAATATGTGCTGTGTGTTTAATATCCAAACGTTACTTAAAATGCTATGATGCTATTGACTTATGTAACCATGTAACAATTACAGCACGGAAACAGGCCATCTCCGCCCTTCTAGTCCGTGCTGAACGCTACTCTCACCTGTTCCCACCGACCTGCTCTCAGCCCATAACCCTCCATTCCTTTCCTGCCCATATAACTATCCAATTTTTCTTTATATGATAATACCGAACCTGCCTCTACCACTTCTACTGGAAGTTCGTTCAACACTTACTTCAAGCTCCCCTGTCCTCCCCTGATAATTGACTTATCACTATATTCATGCAAGGAAAATATGCGCTGTGTGTTTAATATTAAATTCGTTAGCTAAACCCTTTTAGAAACGAAATTGAGTGTATTAGCCACTTATCACTTATATTCTGGTTGTGATTAACACCTCCCCCCGAACAGAATCGCCAAAAACGATTTGTAAAAACAATTGGCACGTACACGCATGCGTGCTGGTGCCTGCGCAAGGCTTCATGGTCATTGTAGTCTTTCTCGGGGTAAACACAACGTATTTGACTGCTACTCTGGTCTGTTGGCAACCCTACCCCCCCCCACCCCGGGTCGACCGGTCCACAGAAACATTGTCACTAATAAACTGGTCCGTGTTGCAAAAAAAGTTGGGGACCCCTGACTTACGGTACTTCTTTTGAAATAGTCAAACCTAAAGCTTGCAGCCACTGCTTACTGCAACCTCAAAGTGTTGGGATATTTCTCACTTATAGATGTAAAAAATTGAATATGTTCTTGCACGGATAACAGTACCTTGGAGATCATGGTTATCCTTCTTATTGTTACCCTCAGGGAGGAGGTACACTCTCAATAATTGAGAAACAGCTTCTTCCTCTCTGCTATCCGATTTCTGAATGGATATTGAACCCATGAACACAGCCTCACTACTTTTTTATTCTTATTTTTGCATGACCAATTTAATTTAACTATTTAATATTTATTTATTTATTGAGATACAGTGTGGAGTAGGCCCTTCTGGCCCTTTGAGCCGTGCTGCCCAGCAATCCCCTAATTTAACCCTACCCTAATTGCAGGACAATTTACAATGACCAATTAACCTACCAACTGGTACATCTTTGGACTGTGAGAGGAAACCAGAGCACCCGGAGGAAACCCACGTGGTCATGGGGAGAAAGTACAAACCCCTTACAGGCAGTGGTGGGAATCGAACCCCAATCGCCTATACTGTAAAGTATTGTGCTAACCACTACTCTACCGCACTGTAATTACTGTAATTCTCATTTTTTCTCTATTATTATGTACTGCATTGTGCTGCTACTGCAAAGACAACAGATTTCACGATATATGCCAGTGATATTAAACCTGATTCTGATTCCGATGTGGATGTGTACACATACAATACATGTGAGACAGCTGGTGCAGTGGTGTGAATGTGAAAGTGTGTTTGACGTGGGGAGAAGCTGTGGGAAAACGGTGTAAATTCTGAAATGCTACAGATTGGTAGCAAACAAAAATGGGAAAGTGACAGTGCCAGACAACTACAGCAGTGATCGTAAAAGTAGAATCTACTGGACACACCTCCCCCATCTTCTCTCCTGCTAGTTCGATTCCCTGTGAAGCCAAATCAGCTTTTTCAGTACTGCTGAATTAATGTCCTGAGGGGAAAATTTATGCTGTAAAGAGGATTATAACTAAATTTACATTAATCTTCTGTATTGCAAGAAAAGAATTTCCATGCAGAAAATTGAGAATGACCACTTGAGACATTGAATGTGCTCCAAGGTTCTTCCAATTGCATCCCTACACAACACTAAATCTGTCTGTACACCACAGGAGGTTAGCCTATAGTATAGAAATTATATCACTTCCATTGTGCTTCTTGAGGTGAATTACTGAGGTACCCAAAAGTAAAACAAAAAAGGCAATAAAAAATATCTGGAAATGTCTGAAGAAACAAAAGTAATAAGCCCATAAGATACAGGAGCAGAATTAGGCCATTTGGCCCATCAAGTATACTCTGTCATTCATTCAAGGCTGATTTTTTTTTAACATTCTCCCACCTTCCCTGTAACTTTTTATCCTCTTACCAATCAAAAACCTATCAACATCTGTCCTATATATACTCATTGACTTGCCCTCCGGAACCGTCTGTGGGAAAGTCCCCCACAGACTCGCCACCCTCTGGCTGAAGAAATAACTCTTCATCTCAGTTTTAAAAGGACATCCCTTTATTCTGAGGCTGTGCATCAGAATTAATATATAAAAAAATTCCCTACTAATCATACACCAGTAGCACAAATTTTCCATTGCCTTATTTACAAAGTTATCACCACCTAGACATGCAATGAAAAGGTTCACAAATTGTTATTGTTGTTTGTTGAAGGGCTTTAATGTAAACTCAATATGCTAGATATGACAGCAATATTACTGCGAAATTCTAAATCCCCTGAAGTACCTCAAGAACCTATTTCCTGTCTCTAGACCCTGGATAAATAGGTCCGGTATTGTTATTGATTGTGTAACTTGTACCTCAATCATCAACTAAATCCTTTATGCTTCTGAGATATTTGTCTCCATGCTGTTGCTATATGATACTGCAATAAGTTGTAAATAAATATAATTATTTTCAACAAGAAAGCAAATGCATATGGCTCGTTTCATATATCCAGGCCAGCTAAATGATTATTATCCTCTATTTGATACATTTTGAGGAGTGAATGATTTCTCATTCGCTGAAGGTCAATCAGCATGCTTTCCATCTCATTTGTACTGTACAATTTAGAATATCTCAGAATCCTTAGAAACTTGCATAGTAAATTTCAATTCATTATATCAGCAGAAAAAATACAGGCAGAATTTAGCGGAAGAAAATAAAAATGTAACTACTTTAATATTGTTGGCCAGTGGTGTAATGGTGTCACAACTGGACCTCGAGGCGAGTGGTTCTGGATTCAAATCTGGCTGGGTCCTTGCACGCTTTCCATTCATGCTGGGTTGAGAGCTGAGCTAGCAACTCGGCCTTGTTAGAAACAGACAAAATGCCAAAGAAATGGCAATATTGTCATCCGACATGCCACAAGGTGTGGAGAATGATTAGCTTTCATTTAAGATCCTTTTTTATTGTTTACCTTTCTCATGATGGAATAGACGTTTGCTTGCACAGACTATCATCATCATCATCATGTGCCATGTTGTATGACGTGGGCAATCATGGCCTTTCCATGGCCATGATTGTTCTTGGCAAATTTTTTACAGCAGTGGTTTGCCATTAGCTTCTTCTGGGCAGTGTCTTTACAAGATGGATGGCCTCAGCCATTATCAATACTCTTCAGAGATTATCTTCCTGGTGCCAGTGGTCACATAACCAGGACTTGTGATATGCACCAGCTGCTCATGCGACCATCCACCACCTGCTCCCATGGCTTAATGTGACCTTGATCCAGGGGGTGGTGTGGCTAAGCAGGTGCTGCACCTTGCCCATGGGCCACCTGCAGGCTAGTGGAGGAAGGAACATCTTACACCTCCTTTGGTGGAGACATGTCTCCACCCCTCCACACAAGCACAGACTCTGGAAACTTATTTATAACAACCCCAATGGTTTTTTTTTGCAGCAAGTAACATCACTTGCTTGCAAGATGAGAGGGGTTCCTGGCACCAGTAATTGTCCTGAGATGTACATAAGAAGATTTGAAACAGGAAGACAAGGAGGAGGCCTCCAACTTCTTGAACCAGTTCCACCTGGCAAGAAGATCATAGCTGGAAGAATGTTGGGCACAGCTTTGTTTTCCTCCCTCTTCCTAAACTATTAGTTGCATTGGAATCAGGAGTCGTACCTGCATCTTGGAACATTTTGCTTGACTGAATTCTGTAAGGTTCTAAGGTTCAAAGGTCAAATTTAATATCAGAGAAATGTATGCAATATACATCCTGAAATGCATTTTCTTTGCAAACATCCACAAAAACAGGGAAGTGCCCCAAAGAATGAACAACAGTTAAATGTGAGAACCCCGAAGTCCCCGCCAGCTCTCCCCTCCCTCGCATGAGCGACAGCAAGCAACAATCCCCCCTCCTCCCACCAGCAAAAAGAAAACACTCATTAACTTTCAGGTACAGCCAGCTATACAAGGAAAACAAAACTATGCTGCTGCATTTGACTAAGCACACGGGTATGAGAGCAGGGCATACCTGAGAAATCCACATTCGGAGCTGTGGAGCAGTAGGGGAACTGATGAGTTGCCAATTGAAGTTCTACAACTGGTCACTGCTATTGACAGTATTAACACATCAGTAAAAGATCTGTGCAGGCTTAGCAATTATAAGAAATTACTGACTATAGCAGTACAAATTACCATCTTAATAATAACCAAGATTACTGCATTATAATCATTATGTACATACCCAGTGGTAATTATGGATTACTGGAAATGAGACAGTGCTGTTAAATCAGGGGTTCCCCACCATTTTTAAGCCATAGACCAATACCATTAAGCAAGGGGTCTGTGGACACCAGGTTGTATTAATTGTAATCTCCTGCTGCATTTAATGAAAGAAAACTTCTTTCAGAAATCATTGTCTCAAGGTCCCTGTTCCGCAGAACTGAATTCCGTAAGTTGATGGAGAACTTAGAAAATGTCTGGAACAGAATGCACAATGAAAGAGAGTCACAAGGCACAGGATGGATAAGTTGTCTTTCTGGGGTAAGTGAGCTTGGGTCACCAGAGATGCGAATTAAATAGCTTACAAAGCAATGGAAAGGAACCCAGTGTCAACTGTTTGCTTGTGTTAGAAATAACCAGGGCGAAAGCAGCATCATAACAGTGAGACAAGTAGAAATGCAAGATGTCATGTTACTGACTGTGTATCTTGGGACTTGAGCATATTCTGTATCTGCATAATTGATCGGTTAAGCCTCCCCTTATCAGCTATGAAGAGGTTTGAGCTTGATCCACAAGGTCATAGAATATAGGATCATTGTTCCTGTGGGGGGGGGGCAGTGAACAGGGTGTCTGGTAAACACCAGGGATGGACCCAAGAGCTGTTCATGCAATGTTAAAAATAAGACCATAACAGCATAAGACATTGGTGCAGAATTAGGCCACTTGGCCCATCAGGTGTACTTTGCCTTTCATTCATGGCTGATTTATTTTTCCTCTCGGCCCCATTCTCCTGCTTTCTCCACATAACCTTTGATGACCTTGCTAATCAAGATCCTATCAACCTTCACTATAAATACATCCGATGACTTGGTCTCCACAGCTGTCTGTGACAATGAATTCCATAGGTTCACCACCCTTTAGCTAAGGAAATTCTTCCTCATCTCTATTCTGAAGGGATGTCGCTCTATTCTGGGGTTGTGCCCTCTGGACCTAGACCCTCCCACTATTGAAAACATCCTCTCCGGATCCAGGCCTTTCAATATTCGATAGGTTTCAATGAGATTTCCCCCTCATTCTTCTAAACGCCAGCGAGTACAGGTCCAGAGCCATCAGATTCTCCTCACGTGTTAACCCTTTCATTTCTGGATCATTCTTGTAATCCTCCTCTGGTCCCTTTCCAATGTCAGTACATTCTTTTCCAAATATGGGGTCCAAAATTGCTTACAATACTCTAAATGTGGTCTGAGCAATGCCTTATAAAACCTTCCTGCTTTTATATTCTAGTCCTTTTGAAATGAATGCTAACATTGTATTTGCCCTCTTTACCACTGATTGAACCTGAAAATTAACCTTTAGGGAATCCTGCATGAGGGCTTTCCAATGCCTTTGCACCTCTAATGTTTGAATTTTCTGCCCATTTAGGAAATAGTCTACACTTTTAGTCCTTCTACCACAGTGCATGGCGCACATTTCCATATGCAGTATTCCATCTGTCACTTCTTTGCCCAATTTCCTAATCTGTACAAGTCCTTCTGTAGATCTCCTGCTTCCTAAACACTACTTGCCCATCCACCTATTTTTGTATCATCTGCAAACTTGGCCACAAAGCCATCAATTCTACCATGTCCACCTTATCTTTCTAAACCTCCTACTTGGGTATGCATTTATGTATGTGATCAAATTATAATATAATTTGGTTTGTAATCAACTTGGAAGAACTGGATGGAATTGTAGTTATGTATTTTTCACTTTGTTCTGGAGAGAAGTTGGCTGAGATATGTAGTGCTTGAAACAAACTTTCAGTTGCTCATTTCCACTAACGGTTTGTCTAGGGAAAAGGTATGAGTGAGAAGGAAGTGGTAGTAAACCATATTCTAAAGGAATTAAAGGTGAGCAAGTAAGAAGTTTGTGAAATTTAACACAATGCACTATGGAATGCAACAATGCTTCAAGAGCCAATTTACTCATGATCAGGACCAGAGTGAGGTGTGGTTGGACAAACAGAGGTGCCAAAAGCCAAGTGTAGAACAGGTTAATGAAGCATTGAAAATTGTGTCTCAAGTGATATAAAATGAGAGAGGTGAAACTGTGCCCGGATGATTGCCTCTGCATTCCTTATTGAGACAAACTGCTTCAAAAAGTATCTGCTGCCTTTGTTTAGTGTCAGAGAGTGAAACTGTAAACACCTTGTAATCTTGTCTTTGTTCTTGGGCATATTCATTTCTGTACATTTTCATCTTTTTTAGGATTCTTGATTCATGCTTTGGAAGTGATTAAACTGAGTCAGAATCAGATTTAATATCATCAGCATTATGTTAGTCTCTGCTGTTCCTGTATATCATGTTTTTGATATATGATATTTTATGTGCAAACCCTTTAACTTTTGATATAAGAAAATCATATATCAAAAATTGGGGGCTATACACTTTATAAGCTACTGAATAATTTGAATTTATATTTGGTATAAATGATATATTTGTTGTTCTGGTTGATAACTAGTTCAAGGAGTGATTTGGACTGAAGTTTTTCAATTCCAAAGAATAGATATTCCTTAGCAATGATCAATTACCCTTTGTTCTCTTAATCTGAGCTAAAATTAATTTTATAAAAGCTTGGTGCAATGACTTTTTGGAACCACAGCTGTTCTGAGAATTTAAGTACCCAGATGTAAAGGTTGGAGGGGAATACAAAGCTAGACATTGATAAAAATCTATCAGCACTATAATGTTTAGATTTCAATTTTGAAATGAGCAATGAGCTCTTGGGTCTTTTTCCATTAGTCTCTTAAATTTAAATGATCTCCCTCAAAAGAAAATTGGCAAGTCAGGTTTTTTTTTTAACTGTGCTCCTAAGGTATGGAACTCATTGCCTAAAACTATAATGGATGCAGACTCAGTTGACACTTACAAATGCCAGCTCAAAATCTATTTATTTAAAATTGCTTTTAACTAACATCTTTTTGTCTTTTATTTTTATGCTTGCATTTTGTTCCATTGTAAAGCACTTTGAACTACATTGTTTGTGTGAAAGGGTTCTATAAATAAGTTATTATTATTAACATATGAGGAACAGCAGAATCAATTAAATTCACTCTGTGGAAAAAGATGAAAAAAACAAACAACATAGAACAATAAACTCCCCTCAATTCTCTTTGAAATAGCCAGAAATTAGTCCAAAGTGACAAGGGCTCTCTTCGTGAACCAGCAGGAAAAGATGGATACAAGCTCCTCACACATACACTGGTTCCATTTTGACCGATAATGGTACAGAGGAAACCATGTGGGACAAGTTCCTCAGTAAACTTTTAAAAAAGACTCTAAAGGAAGTAAATGCAATATAATATTGGCAGAGCTGTTCAATCTTATTAGTAAGTGGTCATTACTGCTGGTGTAATTGTTTCTCTCATTCCTGTTGGTAATCAGGGATGGCTGGATGCATAACAAAGCTACTGGGTATCACATTATTTAGGTTCTGATCTTTTACAAATTTAAAAAAATAATGAGCTTGTTCCAAAAGTCTTTGTTTTGGGATGGCTGCTCCATATGCTTAAATTCTATAAATTGTTGGACAAGTCAGAGGGGTAACTCCCATCATAACCCTTACCTCCTCATAGTACAAGGTCATTTCTTTGATGAGGATCGTCACCTTGTCCTGGTGGGGAGGCCTGTGATTTCCTGAGTTCCAGAGAACAATGCTGTTTGGAGCTTAGTTCCTGGTATCTCCACCACACTGACAACCAACACTGGCGCACCACAGGGGTGTGTGCTTAGCCCACTGCTCTACTCTCTCTATACTCATGACTGTGTGTCTAGCTCAAACACTATCTATAAGTCTGCTGATGATAAATTGTTGGCAGAATCTCAGATGGAGACAAGAGGGTGGACAGGATTGAGGTATACCAGCTAGTTGAGTGGTGTCATAGCAACAACCTTGCACTCTATGTTGGTAAGACCAAAGAGCTGATTGTGGACTTCAGAAAGGGTAAGTTGAGGAAATAAAAACCAATCCTGATAGAGGGATTAGAAGAGATAAGAATGAACAATTTGAAGTTCTTGAATGTCAATATCTCTGAGGACCTAACCTGCTCACAACATATTGACACAGCAATAAAGAAGGCTAGGCAGCAGCTATACTTGATTAGGAGTTTGAGGAGATTTAGATGTCACCTAAAACACTCGGAAAATTCTACAGAATTACCATGGAGAGCATTCTGACTGGCTGCATCACTGTCTGGTATGGGGGGGTGTGGGGTACTACTGCATAGGATTTCAGTAGGTTGCAGAAAGTTGTAAAATTAGTCAGCTCCATCATAAGTACTAGACTGCAGAGCAGCCAAGACATCTTCAAGGAGCCGTGCCTCAGGAAGGTGGCGTCCATCATTAAGGACCCCCATCACCCAGGTCATGCCCTCTTTTCATTGTTGTCATCAGGAAGGAGGTACAGGAGCCTAAAGGCACACACTCAGCAATTCAGGAACAGCTTCTTCCCCTCTGCCATCCAATTTCTAAATGGACATAGAACCCATGAACACTACCTCAATACTTTTTATTATTTTCTGTTGTTGCATTACATATTTTAACTTAACTATTTAATATATGTATACTGTATATAATTCCTGTAATACAGTTTTTTCTATATTTATCAGGTATTGCATTGTACTGCTGCTGCAAAGTTAACAAATTTCACAGTATATGCCGGTGATATTAAACCTGAATCTGATTCTGGTAGAGTCACCCATGGCAGTAAGTTCAAAGAGGAGGCTCAAACAAAGACCTCACTGGTGGGATTGGCAGAAGATGATGACACATTGTAACAGCAGTGAAGATGGAGGAGGGATGCAGTAGTGAAGGGTCCCAAGTGCCTACCATTCTGGGCCAGTGGAGCCTAACCCCAAAATGTAAAAAGAGGGTGTGCTGGCCCGTGCTTCAGCATCCCCACATTAAACAAAGTCATACACAGCTACTCTCCATTCAGGGAATAACCCCTTCGGAGACATCATACTCAGTTCCAGTGATTGCACTATTATTGCCAGGCCATTTATACATTCAGTGGCTACTTTATTACGTACACCTGCTCCTTAATGCACAGACCTAATCAGCCAATCATGGGACAACATCTCAATGCATAAAAGCATGCAGATATGGCCAAAAGGTTGAATTGTTCTTCAGACCAAACATCGCAATGGGGAAAAAATGTGAACTCGGTGACTTTGACTGTGGAATGATAGTTGGTGCCAGATGGGGTGGTTTGAGTGTCTCAGGAACCCCTGATCTCCTGAGACTTTCATGCACAGCACTCTCTAGAGCTTACAGAAAACGGTGCAAAAATTTAAAAAATCATCCAGTAAGCAGCAGTTGTGTGAGTGAAAAGGCCTTGTTAATGAGAGAGGTTAGAGGAGAATAGCCAGACTGGTTCAAGCTGACAGTAACTCAGATAGCCACACATTACAACAGTGGTATGCAGAAGAGTATCTCTGAATGCACAGCATGTCAAACCTTGAAGTGGATGGGTTACAGCAGCAGAAGACCACGGACGTACAGAGATACACTGAGTGGCTACACTATTAGGTATCTCCTGTAGCTAATAAAGTGGCCACTGAGTGTATATCTACCTTAAATATGTTCAACAAATCAGCTGCCACAGCTCCCTGTGGTGGAAAATTCTTAAGTCTTGCAAACGTTTTGAAGAAGTAATTCCTATTCATTTCTGTCTTGTGGTTGTATTGTCTAAAATTAAGGATAACAGAAGATCTCTTCAAATTGTACAAAGTTATTAAAGGACTTCACAGATAAGATACAGAGAATATGAGATCCCTGACAGAAGAGTTGAGGAGAAGGAGGCACGCTTTCAGAATAAGGAGTTAACAGTTTAGGGCTCAGGTGATGAGATTCTTCTTTTAACTCACAGGGTGGAGAACTTCTGGAATTCTCATTTGGAAGCTCAAAACATAGATGGATGGATTTCTGGATATCAAGGAAATCAGTTGGTATGGGAATAGTGCTGAAAAATGGTGCTGAGATGGAAGAGCAGTCATAATCTTGATAAATAGTGCAACAGGTTTGAAAGGCTGGATGGTTCACTTCTAGCTTTACTTATCCTTATGTTTATAAATAAGTGGCTTCGCAAATCCCTCTATCCTCTCTCCCTTTTCCAGCATGGTAAAAGGCCCTTCTGCCCTATGAGTCCATACTGACTATTAAGCTATCAACCTGTATGTCTTTGGAACGTGGAGGAAACTAGAGCACTCGGAGAAACCCATACCTTCATGGGGAGAATGTACCAACTCCTTGGTGGTTGTCTTCTGTGTTCAATGATGACAGGAATCTTGCACAGGAGAGTTTTAAAGTGGAGAAGCCATTGCATTGGGTTAATTCCACTCTCTCGACCTCAGGAGTCTGGATCTAGTGTCACAAACTGGGGTCCTCTTTGGTTGCAGTGCCTTGTCATGCCCTTCAGTCTCCGTGGAAGGTTGAAATACCGCCTTCCTAGCTGTTGGATCTCACTGTAGATCCCATCTGCCCAGTCTGCCAGAGCTGACTTTGCCTGATAGGATGGGCAGACCCCTGTTTCACTGTGGTGTGAGGCCACCAGCTGCCCTCACCTTGTTTAGCCTGTCTGTCGAAGCAGTGTACCGGGACTGGGGTGTGGCTGCTTTCGCACGCTACTTGGGCCACAGGTGAGAGCTAAGTGGCTGGTGGGGACCAAAGGTGAGAGAGCTCTACCTGAAATAGGAACAACAAGGTCCTTCACCAGAGATGCTAACCTTCGCTGGACACCCCATACACCCCAACTCCATACAAACATATATACTATCTTGACATTAATTTTCTTGCAGGCATTGACAGGAAAAAAAGAAAGACAACAAAATTTGCCAAAAATTATACATGAACAAAGGCTGGTAAACAACCAATGTGTAAAAGACAAACTGCAATTAAAAGTAACACCAAGAACATGAACTGTAAAGAGCCCTTGCAAATGTGAGTCTGTAGGTCATCGAATGAGTCTAGAGTAGTGGTGATTGAAGTTATCCGTGCCAGTTCAGGAACCTGATGGTGATAGGGTATTAACCGATCATGTGGGACCTAAGGCTTCTCTATTTCTTGACACTGTATAACCCTCGTCACCAAAAATAAAAGCAAGCGTAATGATCTTGTTTCACTGAAAGCTACAGAAACCATTAGAAATATCCAGATATAAGAAAGACTTTAATTCAGGGAAAACAGTTTGATGATTTCATGCCGCGTGGGTGTCAAAAATAGGTGACGGAAATGAGCTTTTATTAATCAATCATCTGATACCAGCTGCAATACATCTTTTTAACCACTCTTGCTCAAGTACATTTCAGCACATTGTTATGTTAATCATTATTTGAATTAAATGTACCCTCTATAGGGAAATTGGTACTAAAGAAAACTTATTCTTTGTTGTCAATATAGAGAAATAATTTCTTCCTTCGTTTTTTACATGTAAATTTCATGAACTATATACAGTGCCTATAAAAAGTATTTGCCCCCGCTTGGAAGTTTACATGTTTTATTGTTCTACAACATTGAATCACAATGGATTTAATTTGGCATTTTTTGACACTAATCGACAGAAAAAGACTTGTGTCAAAGTGAAAACAGATTTCTACAAAGTGATCTAAATTGATTACAAATATAAAACACAAGATAATTGATTGCATAAGTATTTATTTGAATTTATTTATTTAAATCTTACATCCATCCCACAACGTGAGAGAGTAAAAATCTTTGCATTATGACTCCGTCGCAAATTAGACATGTGAATTTATATGTCTAATGGCTTGTAGAAAGAAGCTGTTCCCTAGCCTGTTGGTCCTGGCTTTAATGCTGTGGTACAGTTTGCCAGACGGAAGCAGCTGAAACTGTTTATGGTCAGGGTGACTGGTATCCCCAATGATCTTCCAGGCCTCCGTTATGCACCAGCTGCTATAAATATCCTCAATGGAGAAAAGTTCACATCCACAGATGCGCTGGGCTGTCCGTACCACTCTCTGCAGTGCCCAGCGATTAAGGTTGGTGCAGTTCCTGTATCTGTTGGTGATACAGCCAGTCAGTATGCTCTCAAAGCTGCCCCTGTAGAAGGTCTTGAGGATTTTGGGGCCATGCCAAACTTCTTCAGTCGCCAGAGGTGGAAGAGACACTGTTGTGCTTTTTTTGCTACAGAGTCGGTGTGTACAGACCTGGTGAGATCTTTGGTGATGTGTATACTGAGGAACTTGAAACTATTCACCCTCTCAACTGCAGTCCCATTGATGTTGATTGGGGTAAACCTGTCATCCGTTCCTCCTGTAATCCACAATTACCTCTTTTATTTTTCAGACATTGGGGAAGAGGTTGATATCTTGGCACCACTGTGCCAGAGTGTTAACCTTTCCTCCGTAGGCTGTCTCGTCACTGCTAGAAATAAGGCCAATCAATGTCATGTCATTGCAAATTTGATTAGCAGATCGGAGATGAGTGTGACAGTACAGTCATGGGTGTAAAGGAAGTAGAGGAGGGGACTCAGGGCACAGCCCTAGGGGGCACCTGTGTTGAGGGTCAGAGGGGCAGAAGAACCCATCCTTACCATCTGTCGGGGATCCAGTAGGACGTCTAAGATCCAGCTGCACAAGGTGGGGTGCAGGCTGAGGTCTCTGAGCTTTCTGTGAAGTCTGGAGAGAATTATGGTGTTGAATGCTGAACTGTAGTCCAGGAGCAGCATTCTATTGTATGCATCTCTCTTCTCCAGGTGAGTGAGGACGGTGTGTAGTGCTGTGGCTTTGGCGTCATTGGTAGACCGGTTCCATCAGCAGGCGAATTGTAGGGGGTCCTGTGTGAGTGGTAGCATGTGGCAGATGTAATCTTTAACCAGCCTATTACTTCTGAATTCCTATCAAGTTCAGCACCAGGCATATAAAGGTTGCTTCCAGACTAACCTAGTATGTTGCTGTTATTAACATTCTCTGTATAAGAATCTTATTGTTAAGGTATTACCCTTTTATAAAATGAAAACTAAATAAATAGCTTTACTGAGTTAGGTGAATGCACATTTTTTGTTACGCGAACACGAGGAAATCTGCAGATGCTGGAATTTCAGGCAACACACATAAAAATTGCTGGTGAACGCAGCAGGCCAGGCAGCATCTCAAGGAAGAAGTACAGTCGACGTTTCATAACCCATCCATTATTTATTTATTTATATATATGTGTATTCTTTTTCTCTCTCTCTTTTTTCTCCCTTTGTCCCTCTCACTATACTCCTTGCCCATCCTCTGGGTTTCCCAGAATTAACATTTTTTGTTAATTCAATTTGTGGGTAATTAATCCACATAAACGATAGAGAAGTGAAAATAATATTGGCCAATTAATACATTATTTCTTTAATACTATAATATTACATGCTGTCCAACATATTAAAATAATGTAGAGTGTTCTTTCTCACTGAGCCCTGAGAGGTAAAGGTTATGATAAAGGCATCTCAATTATGATGAAGGTTATGATGACGACCAAAGCTAGCCGTTAGGAAATGGGTTTTTGAAGCTTTACTGCTGAACTTCTAAATGCTAAAATCTAAATGCATGCTCTCCTGTTTTTGAGAGAGGGAGGAATTGTTTGAATGGCGAAGCAGTGTTTTCAGATTTGCCTTCTGTCCTGCAGGTGTTCTTTCTCCCCCCACAAAGCGAGGCATAGCTACCTGGAAATATCTGAGGTCCGCTGTTTGTACAAAGTCTGCTCTGGTAGTGAATCTCCGACATTCTTCAAACTGAGCTGCAGACAGCCTCCTTTACAGGAAAAGCAATGCCAGTGGCAATCACGCTAACCACTCTTGCACCCCAGGCTTGTTCCAGGTGACCGCAAGAGACATCATTAATATCAGTCAGGCTAGATTTCACAGATACTCCAAGTATGATGTGTCATTAGTCAGAATAAACGGCTTGATCATCATCTCCATTGGAAACTGGTAGCAGAATGCGAGTGTGCTGCGATTTGTTTGCACCAGATTCCCCCCTGGGTTAAGGCATTATTGATGACATTTGGATCCTTCCATAGAGTCCCAGCCGTCATCAGTTGCAAACGTTTCCGCTCCATTAGTGCCGACAAAGACATGCAGTCATTCAGATGAATACCTATTTGCCAAGCTACAATCATGTCTCTTACATATGAAGTAGTATTTGGTGATTGGGTTAAAGGGAGCAGGAGGTAGACATGAAGAATCACTTCCAAACACGGTGTGCTAAAAAAACCCTGCTGTTTAGTTGTTGTTCATCCATCGTCATCGTTGATGAAGACCTTGACACCATTATGATGATGATGGTGTTGAGACTAGCGTGTGATTTGGATTTAAGTGAGGGAGAGTTGCGCAGTGTCAGCCTCGCTCTCTCTTCCCAATTCCCATCTAGATCTAGTGGCAAGACTGAGTCGAGACGGCTAGAAATGGGACTAGGTGCAGTGGATGACCAGGACACCTTCTGTGTCTTGTCCTGCTCTACACGTTCCACGACGCTTGCAGAGACCGCCTCCTTGACCGTTGGACCTTCCATTGGTCTCGTCCGCTCAATTCGCCGGAGTCTGTCTTCACATGCGGGATAGACAACTCCCTATCTCACTGAGGGTTTGAGACCCGTCGGCTACCCGCACCTGGTTTAGCCGGCTTGTCGAAGCCATTGCCCAGGGTGTGGCCGCTGTTGCATGCAAACAGCTACAGGGAGCCACAGGTGAGAGCTGAGTGCCAGGTGGAGACCAAAGGTGGGCTAACCGCCTTGAAAAGGACACGACATGTTCCCCCACCAGAGGTGCTATCCCTCCCTGACACCCCATACACCTCATTTACCTATTTAGTAGTGCTTGGGTAATTACTACTTGAGATTTTTGAATTGAGGGCCAGATTGACAGTGTAAATCACTTATGTGGGCCACTGATATGAAAGATATTTTATTTAATTAATTGTTTATTTATTTATTGAGAGACAGTGCGGAATAGGACCTTCCGGTCCCTCAAGCCACACCGCCCAGCAATTCCCCAATTCAATCCTAACCTAATCATGAGACAATGTACAATGAGCAGTTATGGAACAGGCCCTTCCGGCCCTTCGAACTGCACCACCCGGCCACCCCTTGATTTAATCCTAGCCTAATCACAAGACAATTAACAACGTCCAATTAGCCTACCAGCTGATATGTGCGGCCCTATTCATGACTGAGTAAAATAATCTTTATAAGTCAGTCAAGCTGGAATGGAGCGACAGATGATCTGCTGGTTGAGGAGCATGTATGTGTGGGAGGGGTAAAATCTTCAAAGTTTTGGGTTGAAACCCTGCTTCCCTTCCCCCACCCCCTCCCCAACAGATACTTCTCAACCTGCTGCGTTCTCAGTAGAAAGTGCATTGTTGCAGATGCCCACATCTGCACTCTCAGGTGAATACAGTAATGTTGCACTAGTTTGACTTCAACTGATAACTATCATAAAGTTGGAAATGGGAATGTACCCCGATGGTTCAGTCTTGTTTACAGTTCCTCTTAGAATGAACTGCTTCCTACATGCGTACACTATATCGAGATATGGAAAACATTCCAATGAACAGCACATTGTTCTCCACAAATTGTGTATCCCCAATAGCATCCCACTACCAGGCGTATCTCTCCACACCCCCGCTTTCAAAATGAATCACTTTCTATGTGACTCCCTTGTCCATTTTGCTCTTCCCCAAAGATCTCCCTCCAAGTATTTATCGCTGCAAGCAGAACAAGTGCTACACCTGCCCCACACCTCCTCCCTCGCCACCGTTCGGGACTCCAAACAGTCGGTCCAGATGAGGCAGCATTTCACTTCTAAGTCTGTCCGGGTCATTTATTTTACCTGGTGTTCCTGTTGTGGCCTCCTCCACATTGACGAGACCTGATGAAGATCGAACTCTTTCGCTCTGGATGCTGCATAAGCCGGGACCACCCAGTGGTAACCCATTTCAAATTGACTTCCCACTCCAACCCTGCTATGTCTGTCCATGGTCTCCTCTACTACAACGATGAGGCCAAACACAGGCTGGAGGGGCAACATCTCATGTTCTGTCTTGATGATCTCCAACCTGCATGGATGAACATCAATCTCTGTCACTTCTGATAGCCACTCCTCTCTCTTTTCACACCTCCCCTTATGTTTTCCACCATTCTGCTAGTCCCCTCAACACTCCTCCCTCCACCCCCATGACCTGCTCATCACTCCCTCTGGTTCCCCACCTCCTTCCTTTTTCCACTCACTGCCCTTTCCTACCTGAATCCTTTATCTTCAGCCCTTTACTTCTTCCACCTATCACCTCATTCCCCCCCCCACTCCCCTTCCACTTAGCCAACTCCTTCACCTGGTTTCACCTATCACCTAACACACACAAAATGCTGGAGGAACTCAGCAGGCCAGGCAGCATCTGTGGAAGAGAGTAAACAGTCATCAGGTCCTGATGAAGGGCCGCAGTTCAGCCCAACATGTCGAGTGTTTGTACTTTTCCATAGAAGCTGCCTGGCCTGCTGAGTTCCTCCAGCATTTTGTGTGCATTATTTTGATTTCCAGCTTCTGCAGATTTTCTCTTGTTTGTGATTCACCTATTACCTGCCAGCTTTTTCTCCTTCCTTTCCCCACCTTCTTTCTCTGACTTTTCCCCCTTCCCTTCCAGTCCCAATGAAGGATTTTGGCCTAAAGTGTGGCACTTGACTTCCATCTATAGATGCTGTCTGACGAGCTGAGTTCCTCCAGCATTTGTGCATGTTGCCCAATGAGCTGATCAGTGGTGAAAACATTCACGTCAGACAAGTGCCAGGTGATAACCAGCTCTAGAAGGAAAGAATCTCACTATTTCTTCCTGATGTTCGCGTGGATTATCATTACTGAATACCTGACTGTTCATATGCTGGTAATTGCCACTGGCTTCAAACAGAACAAGGCACATCCTGTAAGCATTGTGAATGCAAGGGAGATCCAGTGACTCAGAGTCCTGTGGTAAGTAACTTGCTAAAGTCTTTGCAAAGTACAGTTTAGCAATATAATGAAATGTTCTCCACTTGCTCTGCTACATGAGCACAAAGACTATATCCAATTTGCCAATGTGCTGATAACTCCCATCAAAGGGTAGCAAACTTCCTTTAGTGGTATTTTTGTTGCCTCTTACTGCGCTGCGGTGGTGGGGTGGAGATATGTCTTTACCAGAGGAGGTGTAAGGCACTCCTTCCCTCTGCTAGTCTGCAGGTCACTCTTCGGCAAGGTGTAGTGCCTGCTTAGCCCCCCCTCCCCCCGATCAGGGTCATGTGAAGCCATGGGAGAAGACGGTGGATGGTCATATGAGCAGCTGGTGCATATCACAAGTCCTGGTTATGCCACCACTGATGGCAGACGAACAATCTCTGAAGAGTATTGATAATGGCTGGGGTCACACATCTTATAAAGACACTGCCCAGAAAAAGGCAATGGCAAATCAATTCTGTAGGAAAATTTGCCAAGAACAATCATGGTCATGGAAAGACCATGATCACCCACATCATATGACATGGCACATAACCAAGAAAAGAACAAACTTACTACATTGACTCAATGCTGGAGGTTGGTGATGGCTGCTTTTGGAGTTAAAGGCTTAGTTGTGCTGATTCATAAGCCACTGAACTCGTTGCTGTTGATCATTGTGACGTCAGCACACCTAGGGCTTTGGGTGATGTATACAATATGGTGCCTAAATCTTCGGCACATATTTATAACCAGGGTGCCTAAGACTTTTGCACAGTGCAGTAGTAATTTTATGTATTGTAGTACCCTGCTTCCACAAAATAAAACAAGTATCATGACATATGTGAGTGATGATAAACTTGATTCTGATATGGGTCTCAATGGGCTGATGGTGGAAACGGGGCAGGGAGAGGGGAAGCTTGTTTGGGAAAAGGGGAAAGGAGAGGGGAGGGATCGGGAAGCTTCAGAGAGACATCCTGTAACAAGCAATAACTAATTGTTTGTAATCAAATGACCTTGCTGGTGTCTCAGGGCTGGACGTGTCTGCACCTGTGCATGTATCACATGGTAGGGTGATAACATGCAATTCACGTGTTTATTCATATGTCTCATAATGAATTACTTAAATGAACGGGAAAGCTTAATCAACCTATATATATATTTACAAGATTAATCAAATATTATTGAAGTATTAAATACCCAACACTGTGTGAAATATTTATCTCTCAGTTCTCTGTTAAACATCTCTTTCTCACTCTAAGCATATGAATTCCAATTTATAATACCCTTACCATGAGGATAAAGCTCTGGCTCTACTCTATTCTACCTGTGCCTCTCAGTTTTATATACCTACATCATGAGATGTCTCAGCCTCCTTTGCTCCATAGAAAACAGACCCAATCTGTCTACTCACTGCTGTCCACGTCACATTTTCCTGAGTTACTTTTCATCCACCATTCCCTTGCCCACTTTCCCAGCTGATAGAAATTCTGGTGTAACTTTAGACAATCTTTTTAGCTGTTCATTTTGCCACCAGTTTTGGTGCCATCTGCAAACTTATCAAAGGATCTGAATAAAGAAATACCATCAGACATTAGAGCAGAATTAGGCCATTTGGCCCATCGAGTCTGCTCCACCATTTGATCATGGCTGATCCATTTCCCTCTCAACCTTATTTAACCTTCCCTTTAATACACTCAAAGATGTGGCCTCCACAGCCACCTGTGGCAATGAATTCCGCAGGTTCACCACCCTCTGGCTAAAGAAATTCTTCCTCATCTCCATTTTAAATGGACGTCCCTCTGGCCCTCGTCTTCTTCACTCTAAGAATCATCCTCTCGACATTCACTCTATCTAGGTCCTCCAACTTCCGATAGGTTGTAATGAGATTTCCCCCCCACCCCCACAACACTTCTAAATTCCAGCGTTCCAAATGATTTTGATCTCTACAAATGTCAAGAATGAATCCTGGAGAGGGATTTACAAGGAGATGAGTAATAGCAAAACAACCACTTTGGAGCGGCCATTTTACAGCGGCTACTTTGAGGCGCAAGTGCTGTGTTTAACATGTAGTTCTAAGGCTTTGGCTTGAGAGGCTTCAGTAAGACTGATCAGTAGTAAAGTAAGATAGTGTAAATTCCTTTACTTTTCTCTGTTGTCTATGTGATTTTGAGATGCATTTTGGGAATTTAAAGATGGACAAGACTTACTTTATACTTTATTGTTGCCAAACAATTGGTACTAGAACGTACGATCATCACAGCGATATTTGATTCTGTGCTTCCCACTCCCTGGATTACAAATATTAAATATTAAAGATATTAAAAATAGTAAAAATTAGTAAATATTAAAAATTTAAATTAAAAATCATAAATAGAAAATAGAAAAATGGAAAGTAAGGTAGTGCGAAAAAACCGAGAGGCAGATCTGGATATTTGTAGGGTGCAGCCCAGATCCGGGTCAGGATCCGTTCAGCAGTCTTATCACAGTTGGAAAGAAGCTGTTCCCAAATCTGGCCGTATGAGTCTTCAAGCTCCTGAGCCTTCTCCCGGAGGGAAGAGGGACGAAAAGTGTGTTGGCTGGGTGGGTCGTGTCCTTGATTATCCTGGCAGCACTGCTCCGACAACGTGCGGTGTAAAGTGAGTCCAAGGACGGAGGATTGGTTTGTGTGATGTGCTGCACCGTGTTTACGATCTTCTGCAGCTTCTTTCAGTCTTGGACAGGACAACATCCATACCAGGTTGTGATGCACCCTAGAAGAATGCTTTCTATGGTGCTTCTATAAAAATTAGTGAGGGTTTTAGGGGACAGGCCAAATTTCTTTAGTTTTTTCAGGAAGTAAAGGACTTGTTCAGTGAATGGCAAGGCTCTGGAGAAGGTCGTAGAACAGAGAGCCAGGAGTGTAAGTATATAGTTCCCTGAAAGTGACGAAACATAAACAGGGTGGTGAAGAAAGCACTTGACTCACTTGCCTTCAATACTCAGGACAGAGAGTGCAGGAGTTCGAATGACATGTCACAACTGTACAAGACGTTGCTCAGACCGCATTTAGAGTATTGTGTGCAGTTCTGGTCTTCAAACTCATGAAACTGGAAAGGTGCAGAAAATATTCACAACAATGTTATTATATGCACTGGAGAACTGGACTTACAAGGAAAGTTTGGATGGGCTGTTTTTTTCCTAGACTGTAGGAGGCTTGGTGGGGGGGGGGCGGGCAGCGTTATTAAAGGTTTCAAAGGTACATTTAATGTCAGGGAAGTGTGTACAATATACATCCTGAATTGCTTTGCGACCATCCACGAACACAGAAGAGTGCCCCCAAAGAATGAATGACAGTTAAATGTTAGAACCCCAAAGTCCCCCCCCCCAGCTCCCCTCCCTCCTGCGCGTACTTGGCAGCAAGCAACGATCCCCCCTCCCCCCACCAGCACAAAAAACCATCAGTACCCGTTACAGAGCACTCAAGTGTGAGCAAAGCAACAGCAAAGACACACACTTGCAGTACTCCAAAGACTACTTGTTCACTTGGTATTCAACATACCACAGACTCTCTCTCTCCCTAATAAGGGAGAAAGAGATGTCTCCATTTCAGTGTGAGAGGAGAGACATCACAAACGACTCGCTGGTTTACAATGTTAAAAGTCCATTATGTCGCTTTTTCTGAGCTCTGTGCCCAAATATCTCAGGTCTCTGGGCACACAGCGTTAGATCTTTCATCTTCCATGACACACCGATCATCCCGGACACCAACTTTCAATCCGCCCATGTACAGAGCCACGAGATCTTGGCCCTCCAAAGGCAAGCTGAGCTCTCAGGCTGAGCCCTTGGCGTGCCGAATAACGGCCAGTCTTGAAACTCTGAGAACGAGCCCCGATCCCGCAAGGAACCGTGGTCAGCATGTAACTCCAGATTAGGGGGCAGGGAGAGGGAAACCATGGTTGGGAAACCATGAATCTTCAAAAGAACCCTGAAAAGGAAAAATAGAGATATTAAAGATGGAAATAGAGCTGTTTCCGAAGATGCAAACAAAGGAGTCACAGTTAGATACCATTAATCCTCCAAAGCTTTCATTATAGGGATATATGAAATTGTGAGAGGCACAGATAAGGTGAGTGGTCATAATCTTTTTCCCAGCGCAATGAGTCTAAAACCAGCAGCATAAATTTAAGGTGAGAGGGAAAAGAATGTTGCTTTATTTTTTACTCTGAGACTGGTGGGCACGCAGAATAAGCTGATAGAGGAAGTGGAAACAGTAGGTACAATAACATTTAAAAACCATTTGGACATGTACATTACCGTGCAAAAGTCTTAGGCACATATAGGGGTGCCAGAAGCGGGGCTGGGGGTGGTGTGGGTACAGACACACTCAGTCCTGAGATGCCAGGCAAGGTTATTTGATGCTAAACAATTGGTTTATTGATCATTACAGAATGTCTCTCTGGTGCTTCCCGCTCCTTCCCCACTCCCTTCCCAATTTCCCAACCATGGTTTCCCTCTCCCTGCCCCCTTCCCACTCTCAATCTGTGATAGAGATCCATATCAGAATCAGGTTTATCATCACCATATGTCAAGAAATGTGTTTATTGTGGCAGCAATACAGTGCAATGCATAAAATTATTACAGTACTGTGCGTGGACAGGAAGGGTCCAGATGGACATGGACAAACAGTGGTGGCGCCAGAGATTTTTTCTTGCTGGTGCTACAGTGGGGCTGAATTATTCAGTGATGGTGCTGAGGGACGTGCTGTATGGTAATATGTATTTGCAAGGCCAGCAGCGTGGCATTCAAAAGTCAGTTTCAAGCATTATGTGCCCGCTATAAATGCCTCTGTTGATTCACAAGCAACAGCAGTTGATAGATCTAATACAGAAGTGAACTGTGACAGTGTCAACAGCATTGGAGACAACCCGGGCTACACAGAGCATAAACAAACAAACCAACAGAGCATCCGACCCACAGCGCACAACGTGAATTACGCACCAGTCCCGCAATCAGTTTCAAATGCGTGATTTTCAACTGAAAAACACAACACTAACCCACAATGTCCACTGCTCTTCGCATTACATAGACAGACAATGCCAAAAGATACGCCATTATTAAAGTCAAATAAGGCAAACAGATGCAAGGCTTTACCAGGAGTTGGACAAATCATACTCTGACCATGCAATACCTCAATTAATTCGGCTACTGAATTTAAAACAAAAATCGACAGAATCACTGCTTGGAAGTCTAAGCAAAATCAGTAGGTTTAATAGCAGTAAATGTAATATTTTAGGATTTGCAGGAAACATAAGGACTATGAGGTATCTACCATAAAATAATAATAATAATCAGCATTAGTCTTGGCCCAAATTCAAAAAAAAATCAACTGCACTCATCATTGATGTTTTCAGAGAGGCACAATCCCTCTGTTGTGATTGGTGGTGAAAGCATCAATGATTTTCTGGATGTCAAGTGCTTTGGTCCTCCGGCTGTTTATGGCCAACAGGGCCAAGTTGCTGTTCCGAGCATCGCCGCTGCTATTCCTTAGGTAGTTTTTGACGCGTCTGAGGCAAGAGAAATTCCGTTTGCATGAGGCAGATGTCACAGGTAGAGTCAGTAATATGCAGATTAGTTTGTATAAATCTATTAACGCATCGCGGTAGGGTCTCATTAGAGCTAGAAATTCCATTGTGTCATTCACTGGCGTCCTTGCTAGGGACTCAACCACTGCTCTCATGTACTCACGGTAGATTTAGAATAGAACCCATGTCCTCCACACAGGAAATGCCTGCATGCGAAGCAGAACGTAGTATCTTTCGTGATCGAATATTCCAGTCAGTCAAACCAGCCACGAATAAAACTCATTTGCTGGTTGCCAAACTGTTGCGAAGGGTACTTTTTCAATGCAGGCCGACAGGGTCCTTCCTCAGGCTGCTGGATAACATCACTAACAGTATTCCCACTACCACTAAGAGCAGCTTCATCCACATTCTCTTCCGAATCCCACTCCATTTCTTGTTCCTCTACTTCACCCTCACACTCCTTCGATGAACTGCTGTCGTCCTCATCCTCACTTATTTCTTTCTGCATATCACTTTCAATTAAGACAGGCTCGGGCTGAGACACCACTGATTCCTCTGGATAAGGTCATTTTCTCACTAAAAACCAATCCATTTTTCATGTTGGCCAAAATAATATACATGCCAGGCCCACGCTAGCTTGTAAAAGCACAATGTGTGTGCGGCATCCGTTAGTCTCGCGAGACCATGGATCTGCGCCTGGATATATACTATCAATCTCTCGCGTGAGTGAGAATGAGTGACATCACTACCTTAAGTGATCTTAGATCAGCTTAACTGATCTCAGGACAGCAACGGCAAGACATTGACAACAAATGAATAAGCAGAAGTGTAGGGTGGATCTGACAGAGTTTATAACTTTATTGCTGCGTGGGTGCTATGGTAATTGTGGGCGCTGTTTCACTAGATCAACTGGAGAAACAAGCTGTATTCAAAACTGTACAGAGAAAGCAAAGCAACTGCAATTTGCATGTGAAATTTCAGTTAATTTCTTGGTGGTGCTACAATGGTGCTATAGTAATTTCTGCTGGGGCTATAGCACCAGCTAGCACCACCTTAGTGCCGCCCCTGTGGACAAACCCAAGCAAATGGGCTTAGCTCAGTATGGAGCCCGGTCAGCATGGAAAAGAAGCACCAAGGAGCCTGTTTCCATCCTTTATAATTCTATGATCCTGAGCTGGCTACATTATTATTCAGACCTTTAGTACATAGGACAAAATATAGAGCCCTCAGTACTAATCCTGTCACGGGTCACAGGCTTTCAATCTGAAAAATCAAACCTCCACTACCACTGCGTGCCTCCCACCACCAAATCAATTTTTATAACCAACTGGGGAGCTCTCTCTTGCTCCCAGGTGTTCCGTCCTCTTGGACCAGCCTATTTCATGGGACCTTGTCAAAGACCTCACTTAAGTTCACTTAGATAACATATACTGCATTACCCTGTCCTTGGCAATCCTCTTGGTCACCTCTTCTCAACCAAATTCATGAGACATGATTTCCCACACACAGATCTATTGTATTCTTCCTGGTATTTGTACATGGTTGTTTATTTCCTCAAAATTATACTCATATTCTGCTGACAGGAGGATGAGAAATATCAAGCATAGGAAGGAAAGAAAAAATTGATCTAATTTTTTTTTAACATAGCTTCCATGCCAAGACTACTGGACTCAAAAATGGTTACTTACCCCAAGTAGTAAACTGATCTCTCCACCACTACTTTATTGTTACCTGTCAGTCAGCCTAGTGTCACTTTATGAACATGCAATCAATCAATGTATACAAGCTTTATTTATTTGTATATTTTTGGTGCATTTTATTACTATTGTGTTCTTTCCATTTTTATGTTTTTTATATGTTGCATCGGATCCAGAGTAACAATTATTTTGTTCTCCTTACACTAATGGACTGGGAATGACAGTAAGAAATCTTGAAATGCAAATAATTGATTCAAAACCTGATGGTGGGATTGGTTCTGCACCTCCAAGAGCTCCTTAAGGTTTAAATCTTCAATTTATGTTGACTGCTTCTCATTACACTGAGCACACACAGAATGGAGTCATAAGCAATGCACAATTGCATGTGTTTCAATTCAAGTGCTTGAGGAAAATGCAAGAGAGGAATCTTTATAGTCGTTAAATCTGAATGGAAAAGAAGCACAAGGCTGTTTTCCGTCAGAGACCCTGATGGGATTTCATGGCATTGAATTTCAGAGTGTTTTTTTTTACCTATGCTGCCTTTGCAGCCAACAAATCTAATGGTCTGATAATGTCTGCCTCTATTTGGTGACAAAGTATATCTCACTCTGAATTAGCAGAAACCTTTATTCTCACAGTTGGCAGATAAAACCTTGTAAGATTGAAGTATGCTGTGCTGTATGTGTATGTGTAAATAGTTGATAATGAGTTAATTTGTGTGTAAGAGTGATAATTAGTAATTAAAGATAAGTGTTTCAGTTCAACTGACTGGAGAGTAGCACTGGTGAACATTATTGAATTGATTGTATTCTTGATATGTAAAGTGTAGACAGGATTGTGCCACACAAAAGCAACTCTGGTGCTGGTGAGGTGTTGAAGATATAATCAAGAGAGGGGAAGGCTGATTTTAAGGTTATCAAGGAATAAAATACAATTGCAATGTTAACAATATTTTGCAGAAAGGATAGCAGGATTATTGCTTTAATTATACAGTGCAGTTCCTTAAGACTATGTCTTTATTTTAATAGAATTTGATACAAGTATAAATATGTAGAATTTAGATATCGTGGCTCACACTTCAGTTAAGAAGATGATGGTTATGCACCTTAAAACTGTTTGCCAACTGCCATGAAACCTCAGAAAAAGCAGATCTGCAGAAAAGTAGAGTTAATGTTCTTTCAGTGAAATAACAGGAATTATTTTGATGGTGCATTGAATTTTGCTGTTTTGCAGATATTCTTTATGAAGCCAGGAAAATTCCCATAGTCTAGACCCAAATCATTGGCTGTCTATTTCTCTCTGCAGATGTTGCTTGATGTGTGAGTATCTCCTGCTTCTTGTTTGGGCTGTATTTGTTCTCCAAAAACTTGAATAAGAGATTCAGAATATTTGTTCATTAACATATTGATTTTGTGGGAGTTTGTTATGTGCAATTGCCAGCCTCGCTTCTCACACTCGTATGTTCTTTTTGTGTTATGTCATATGACATGCATGATCATGGTCTTTCCATGACCATGATTGTTCTTGGCATATTTTCCTGCAGAAGTGGTTTACCATTCGCTTCTTCAGGGCAGTGTCTTACAAGATAAGTGATCCCAGCCATTATCAATACTCTTCAGAGATTATTTGCCTGTTGTCAGTGGTCACATACCCGGGCACCGGCTGCTCACACGTATGTTTCTTAAACTGCAACAGTAATTATGCTCCAGTATGACTTCAGCAGTAGTTCACCATTCGGGGGTGTCCAAAGGCCATGAGAGGCTCTATATAAATCCCAAGTTGTCCACTTCTTTCAGAAATGAGTGTTTGTATTATGCAGATGGTGGTGGTAGGAGGATTTTAGAAGGATCAGAGAGTGAGGAACTTTGTAGGAGAGTTGATCAATGCTACAAGCTTATCCCAAGCATGCCCAGTGATAATAGCTCCCAAGAGAACTTAATCTTTCTCTCCCAACAATGCTGCAAGTGAGTATTAAAGGGAGAGAGGTGGCATCCTTTGACCCTCTGATTTGGAAAGGCCAGTTTTCTCTAGTACATGTTCTTAATGATACAGAACAAGCTGGAGATGGCCGTCCTCACATGATGCTCTGTGGAAAGACAATTTTAGATTGCAGAATGTTGAGAGTAGCATAACTTGACAACTGAATTTTTAGGCCTGCCTCGTGATGGATCCTGCACCTGCTTGTGCTAGGAATATAAGTACCATGTGATAGGACCAGTTGAACTAATGGGTAATATTGGGGATTCTTAAACCCAAACTATGGTCAGGGTCACTTACTGTGCATGACCTTGTGCTCTGACTTCATTTCCTGGAGCAAGCCCTGCCTAAAACTATTGCCTCTGATTCCAGCTCAAAGCTGCGAGATTGCACCGGTTTCAAAGTTCAAAGTAAGTTTATTGTTGAAGTACATATATGTCACCATATGCCACCCTGAGATTCATTTTGAGAAGCACGGTGGGCTTCACAGCTAAACGGGTGAGAAGACAGATGAAATGTCTCAACCCAAGCAAGGCTGCTGGACTGGATGGTGTCAGTACCAGGGTGCTCAAATCCTGTGCCCCTCAGCTATGTGGACTACTTCGCCATGTCTTCAACCTGAGCCTGAGGCTCCGGAGAGTTCCTGTGCTGTGGAAAACGTCCTGCCTCGTCCCTGTACCGAAGATGCCGCGCCCCAGCGGCCTCAATGACTGCAGACTGGTGGCATTGACCTCCCACATCATGAAGACCCTGGAGAGACTTGTTCTGGAGCTGCTCCGGCCTATGGTCAGGCCACACTTGGATCCCCTCCAATTCGCCTACCAGCCTCGACTAGGAGTTGAGGATGCCATCGTCCACCTGCTGAACCGTGTCTACGCCCACCTGGACAAGCCAGCGAGCACTGTGAGGGTCATGTTTTTTGACTTCTCCAGTGCGTTCAACACCATCCGCCCTGCTCTGCTGAGGGAGAAGCTGACAGTGATGCAGGTGGATGCTTCCCTGGTATCATGGATTCTTGATTACCTGACTGGCAGACCACAGTACGTGTGCTTGCAACATGGTATGTCCGACAGAGTGATCAGCAGCACTGGGCTCCACAGGGGACTGTCTTGTCTCCCTTTCTCTTCACCATTTACACCTCGGACTTCAACTACTGCACAGAGTCTTGTCATCTTCAAAAGTTTTCTGATGACTCTGCCATAGTTGGATGTATCAGCAAGGGAGATGAGGCTGAGTACAGGTAGGAAACTTTGTCACATGGTGTGAGCAGAATTATCTGCAGCTTAATGTGAAAAAGACTAAGGAGCTGGTGGTAGACCTGAGGAGAGCTAAGGTACTGGTGACCCCTGTTTCCATCCAGGGGGTCAGTGTGGACATGGTGGAGGATTACAAATACCTGGGGATACAAATTGACAATAAACTGGACTGGTCGAAGATCACTGAGGCTGTCTACAAGAAGGGCCAGAGCTGTCTCTATTTCTTGAGGAGACTGAGGTCCTTTAACATCTGCCGGACGATGCTGAGGATGTTCTACGAGTCTGTGGTGGCCAGTGCTATCATGTTTGTTGTGTGCTGGGGCAGCAGCTGAGGGTAGCAGACACCAACAGAATCAACAAACTCATTTGTAAGGCCAGTGATGTTGTGGGGATGGAACTGGACTCTCTGACGGTGGTGTCTGAAAAGAGGATGCTGTCCAAGTTGCATGCCATCTTGGACAATGTCTCCCATCCACTGCATAATGTACTGGTTAGGCACAGGAGTACATTCAGCCAGAGACTCATTCCACCGAGATGCAACACAGAGCATCATAGGAAGTCATTCCTGCCTGTGGCCATCAAACTTTACAACTCCTCCCTTGGAGGGTCAGACATCCTGAGCCAATAGGCTGGTCCTGGACTTATTTCCTGGCATAATTTACATTTTACTATTTAACTATTTATGGTTTTATTACTGTTTATTATTTATGGTGCAACTGTAACAAAAACCAATTTTCCCCAGGACCAATAAAGTATGACTATGACTATTTTCTTGCTGGCATAGTGAACAGATCCAGAATGGGATAATAATCATAATAGAATCAATTAAAGACCGGACCAACTTGGACAGTCGACCTGTGTGCTAAAGACTACAAACTGTGCAAATACAACAAGAAAGAAATAACAATAAATAAATAAGCAATAATTAACGAGAGCATGAGATGAAGAGTCTTTGAAAGTGAGTCCATATATTCTGGGAACATTTCATCGATGGGGCGAGCTAAGTTATCCCCTTTAATTGAAAAGCCCTATGTTTGAGGGGTAATAATTACTCCTGAACCTTGTGGTACGAGTCCTGAGACTCCTGTACCAACACCTTGATGTCACCATTGAGAAGAGAGCATGTCCTGGGTGGTGGAAGTTCCTGATGATGATGCTGTTTTCCTCTGACAATGCTTCATGTAGATGTGCTCAATGGTGGGGAAGGCTAAAATTTTCTGAAGGCGTTTCAAACTGAGTTCAGTTTCTTGAGCAGAAAGGTACAGGGGTTATATTTACCAAGTTTTTATATCAAAATTATATTTATATTTCTAGGGAAATGACTAACTGACTAAACTTCATCACTAAATCTACCGAATAGTTCCATATTTTTTGAAATACACCTATCTAGCTCACTTGTTTTGGGTGCATTAGAATTTCTACCCTTTATCTTAATTTTCATTTCAATCTCTGGCTGTTAGAGTTATTCACTAATGAATTGAAAAAGCTGATATCAGCAAAACATTATTTTGTATTTATCAGAAGTATTCTTTCATCATTGTTCAATCAACTAAACCTGAGTATTGGAGGTAATCATCATTGAAATTACATTATGTTATTCATAAGTAGAAAGCTGGATGTGATTATCAAAAATGTATCTTTTTGTTACTGAATCTATTTTTATCTGGAATCATGAAACTATTTTAGGTTACCAGAACTAAACAGATCAAGAAATTATTTCTCATTGAAAGAACAAAACAAAATGATTGCATTCCAATAGTGTTGGCATATGAAAGATTGTATGTGTTATGCAGATTGATTTTTGTAAGAACTAACCAAAATTTCAAACCTGTTTTGACAACCATTTCATGACTGGGCCTGAAATGGAAACATCACACCATTTCTAGAGTTTTATTTTGAGTCTCAAGTGAAATATGAGGCGAATGTGAGGTGGTGCAGTGTATGATACTTGTTCATTGTAGCAGTTGATTGTCAAGTACCCAAGGCATGGTACAACTGTGTAGTAGTTCATCACATGACACAGTGTACCAGTGTACTAATAATCCCACCAACCTTAAAGCACCACTTACACTTCACACTAACAAGAACTGCAATTTGGAAATATGGGAAAACAGATA
Source organism: Mobula hypostoma (assembly GCF_963921235.1). Classification (NCBI taxonomy): domain Eukaryota; kingdom Metazoa; phylum Chordata; class Chondrichthyes; order Myliobatiformes; family Myliobatidae; genus Mobula; species Mobula hypostoma. The sequence goes on from NC_086116.1 coordinate 26,269,213, forward strand.
TTTTCAATAGGGCATTGATTTCGCAATTCATATGAACAATCACAATGGAAGATTTTGGAATTACTCTAAATCTTGCTCCAGTACTCTGTGTATTTTATTTATTAAAGGCACAGGCAGTTGCATGTATTGAGTGCATTTTGAAACCTCAGGGATTTTCAGGTATGGCATGATCAACTCCAGTACAAGGTAACTTTAACAATACTAGTGAGAACTGTTCCACTGGGCTGAAGCAGTGTGTGTCTATGGAGTCCTGTTTTGGAAACCATCTCTGGAAGATTCCCCCTGATTCAATTACCATCGTTTTTCAATGAAATGTGATTGCGTACCACACAAGAAAAATTATGGCGGTATAGAATCCAGATTCAGGACATTTATTTTCCTAGCCTTATTTATTTTCATGTGACAGCTTCCAATTCATAACCATGAATATCCTGGCTTAACCCCTACCAGCTCACCTTCGAACTGTCAATCAATGCACTAAACTTCAGCTGCTGACCACATCATTACCACTGATCTTTCCCAGTGAACCTTAATTCTCTTCGCTCTGTTCCCTTTTCCTGTTGCCCTGGCAACCCCATCTCCTTCAGCCTGGCAATGCACATGACTGACATTCCATGTGCACTGCAGTGGCAGAACAAACGCAGGAAAGACTTTCCTGCCGGCAAGTCCTGATCGATAAGGGCACGTTCCTTTGTTCAGAGCTACAGTGGAAAGTCTTCAAACGAATGCTCTATTGTGGCTCAGGCAAGTTGGATGAGTAGTCAAACGTGTGATGATACATTACATCATGGGCGGCGTGGTAGCATAGTGGCTAGCACACTGCTTTACAGTTACGAGGGACCCAGGTTCAATTCCCATTACTGCCTGTAAAAAGTGTGTGCGTTCTCCCTGTGACCATGTGAGTTTCCCCACATATGCTCTGGTTTCCTCCCATACTCCAAAGACCTACTGGTTGGTAGGTTAATTGGCCATATGGGTGTAATTGAGAAGCATGGTCTCATTGGGCCTCTAAATTATTTTAAAAATCATTTATCTGAAAGAAACCATTGAAAGCAGGGTTTCCCAACCTTTTGTAATGCCATAGACTAATATCATTAAGCAAGAGGTGTGTGGACAGATTGTGAGCCCCTGATTTAAAGAAATCTCTCGTGTTATCTTATGGGAACAGTAGGACAGACAACGTGTATTCCTATCTCACTCTCCCACAAAAATAACACAGGAACTATTCCAAATCCTAACTCTAGAATGGAATCCTATCAATTCTTTAGATGGTTTCTTTCAGAAAGATGACTTTTTGAAAAAAAAGTTTAGAGACAGAATGGTAACAGGCTCTTCTGGCTCAACGAGCCCATGCAGCCTAATTAACCTGCCAATCGGTATGCCTTTGGAATACCGTGTATTGTTTACCTTCTGAATAAGACATAGATCAATGTCCTTTACCTAAACATTTTTTTTTGAAAAACGATCAGTTTGCTCTCTGCATATCCGTATTATCATTTATATTACACTGCTCCCACCCACAGAGTTTCCTGAGCGAAAGCTCGGAGAAATTTCTCCCCGATTCTCAGGGGTAGCCAAGCAGAACTCCATAATATCCATCTGCTCTTACACTGCTATTTTTCAAGCTTGGTCAGTTGCTTTCCAAAGATGACATTTCAATGGTCACAGCATCAGTTAAAGACAGGATTGAAGGTTACAAGGATAAGTACAGACATAGACAATCAAACATTCTCTGAACACTTGGCTTTCAGTCCTGCTGGGAACGTAGAAATGTCATCTCTATAATACAAGCAGTCAGGGTTGACTAATGTACATTGTGATGTTAGACTGATGAACTGGACTTTTTGCTTGATTACCTTCAGAGTTCATGAAGAAGTTTTAAAGTTTTATCCTTTCCGGAAGTTTTAGCTGTCATTATTCACTTCCTGTGGGAAGAATAAATAGAATGGAAAGACTCTGCACAGTACAAATTGTACATCAGCAGTCGAAAAGGAAAAAACTTATTGAACCAAATGGCCTTTTCAATGTTTCTACAAATAGTACAGCAATGGTTACGCCAGACCTGATGATCAATACCAGCAATTAGTGGCAGAAGAATTCAGTTTCATCTTTACTTCGGGTTAAAAATTGACTTGAGAGAGGCAAATTATGGAGTACAATTTCCAATCCATAGTCCATCCAGGATCTGCCTGCCTGTTACCTCGCAAGATACAAAACAACAAATTTTATGACATATTGGAGGAGATATTCCTTGAGGTTCTAAAAAAGTCCCGCACAGAGTTTCTCAACTAAATTTCTGAATCTCTGCTTTCTGAACAGACCCAAGATATAATGTGATAGTCCTTCTCTCCCTCATCTGGTTTTAATATCTGATTGGGCTTGGAAAGGAATAAGCAGAATATGAACTGGCTACTAGTAGCAAGGTTTACCTGACCCATTGGAGAGATAAATACTTGGCCTATAGATAGTTCAAGGCAAAGATGAATGCAAATCAGAAGCAAATCCAGGTCTCATCTTTGCAACCATTTATAGTTGAGGAAATTAATTTTAGTTAGTAACATTGAATTTCAAAAATGCTTTCAATAATAATGACTACAGGAGTGTGCAAGTCTTGGACACGTTTACATACAGTAGCTGGGTCCCCAAGACTTTTGCACAGTACTGTATATCATGCCTTTCCAGTTACTACTTAATGTTACTGAGCCAAGTAGTCTTATTAACTCTTCACCAGCGAATCTGCTGTTGTTGCCTATTGTGTCTAGTGTTTCCAAAGTGGTCTCCTCTACACTAGTGAGACCCATTGTAAATTGGAGGACTGTGTCGTTGAGTACCTCCGCTCCATCCGCCTTAATTCTGATTGCCATTTCCGTTCTGACATGTTGGTCCATGGCCTCCTCTTGAGCCATGATGAACCCATTGTTTGGACGGAGAGTTAAGCGCTGAGCCAGATTGAAAAGGTCAGGGTGTCAGGGCCCGAGGCAAGTTGTGGGTCAGTTCGGATCGCTGCTCCATGATATTTACTCGGCTCTGTGCTGAACTATGAGACTCTCCTGCAGCTTCAGTTCACAAATACTATTTGCTTGTGGTTGCACTTTGCATGATGCTTTTTTATCATTGCACATTGAGTGTTCGATGGTCTTTTTATAGGTTCTTTAATGAGTTTTTTTATGGCCATGATATGATTTTTATTCTCTGCACATTGGATATTAGACAGTGGTCTTTTTATATAGAAACATATATAGGTTTTATAGGGATGTTTTTGTTTCATGGCTGCTTGTTAGGAGATGAATCTCAAGGTTGCATAATGTACATACTTTGAACTTTTAACTTTGAGGCCACCCTCATGGTGGAGGAACAGCACCTTGTATTTTGTTGGGGTAGCCTCCAACTTGATCTCATGAGTATTGATTTCACCTTCCAGAAAATGTGTTTTCCCTTCCCTTCCCCTCTTGTTCTATCCCCCACTATGGCTTTTTATTTCTTATCTGCCTATCACTTCCCCCAGGTCCTCTCCTCCTTCCCTTTCTCCTGTTGTCCACTCTCCTCTTCTATCAGATTCCTTCCTCTCCAGCCCTTCACCTTTCCTACCCACATGCTTTACCCAACACCTGCTAGCAATCCTCCTTCTCCTCACCCCACCTTTTTGTCCTAGTATTTTCCCCCTTCATTTCCAGTCTTTAAGAAGGGTCCTGGTCCAAAAGTTGACTGGTTTTTCATTTCCATAGATGGCACAATCTTATGTAGGTGCCCAAGACCCTTGCACTCTACTGTACCTTGTTGTCCTGAAAATCCATCTGAATAATTGATACTATTATTGATTGATAGCAATCTATCCCTTCCAGTTGATTTGGCTTTGATGTGACTCATCAGAGATGTTGTTGACTCTTGCCAGGGAACTGAGGGAATAGACTGATTGCACTGCTGATCCTAACATCATCATCATCATGTGCCATGTCGTATGATGTAAGCAATCCTGGTGTTTCCATGCCCATGGCAAATTTTTCTACAGAAGTGGTTTGCCATTGCCTTCTTCTGGGCAGTGTCTTTACAAGATGGGTGACCCCAGCCATTTTTAATACTCTTCAGAGACTGCCTGCTTGGCATCAGTGGTCGTAAAACCAGGACTTGTGATATGCACCATCCACACATGCACCATCAGGCGATCATCCACCACCTCCTCCCAGGGCTTCGCAGGATGCAGATCGGGTGGGGAGGGGTCTAAGCAGGTGCTACACCTTGCATAACGGTGAGCTGAAGGCTAGCGGATGGAAGGAGCACTTTACACCTCCTTTGGTAGGGACATATCTCCACCCTGCCACTTAAGATACCCCTGTTAAAAATGAATAAATTAATTATACTAACTGCATCAATGCTCCAGTTGCAGAATACTTCATGAAATACAAAGCCAGTTACCTTGGAAATGGAAGTAACAACAATGGTGGGGGGGGGGCGAAGACATTGCTTTGCTTTTGCTTGGAAGGGGGAGCTGGGGGGCATTGGGGTTCTAGCGTTTCAGCTGTCATTCATTCTTCGGGGCACTCCTCTGTTTTTGTGGATGTTTGCAAAGAAAAAGAATTTCAGGATGTATATTGTATACATTTCTTTGACATTAAATATACCTATTGAATTGGAAGAAGGATGTGAGAACACCATGACATTGAACACATCAAACAAGTGGTACTAGAAGTAAGTAAATATTTTTCAAAGGGGAAGAGATAGTCACTGGCATTACCTATACAATATGATGTCTAAAAGTTCTACGTTCGAGTAAACTTTATTATCAAAGTGCATATATGTCACTATACACAACCCCATGATTCATTTACTTGTGGGCATACTCAGTTAATCTGTAAAATAATAACCAGAACAGAATCAATGGATGACCGCCCAACTAGGCCGTTCAACCAGAGTGCAGAAGACAGAAAACTTTAAAAGAAAAATAAGAAATTATAATAATAAATATTGAGAACATGAGATGAAAAGTCCTTCAAAGTGAGTCCATAGGTTGTGGGAACATTCAATGATGGGGCAAGTGAAGTCGAGTGATGTTATCTCCTTTGGTTCAAGAGTCTGGTGGTTGAAGGGCAGTAACTATTCTTGAAGCTGGTGGTGTGAGTCCTGAGGCTCATGTATTTCTTCCTGATGGCAGAAAGTCTAACGAGCATTTGGTTCCTTTACTTCCCTAATCATCCAATGCCAATTCCAGATCAATTTGGCTTAAAAAAAATTGTTTTAAGGGTATTTTTTTTAAACCATACATGGTAGAATTGCTGGCCAGTAGTGTAATGCCTTCAAATTTCAGCCCTCAGGCGAATTCTGTATTTTTATTGCGTAATTAGCATCTAAATTAAGCACTTAATTAATAACATAACTTACCTCAGGAAGAATCAGACTAGTCCATAAATGCTGATAGTTAGCATTGATTCCAATGATTTTCTGTGGACTTAGAAGGTGATATCGGGCTGTTTTTCATTTTTTATTGAATCTTCTGCCCTACAGATCTTTGGTGTTTGGTATTGGGGGGGGGGGGGCAAAAAATAGACTATGTTGCTGGATTCTAATTGGATCATGGAAGATCCCAAGAACCTTTTTTATCGCGAGCAGACACTGCCGGTATATTATGGAAAGAATTTTATTTTTGGAATACACCTAACTAGTATTCTGTTAGTTTATGCCACACAGTCTTCACAGCTAAGAAGTCAGCAATGAGTAATAAACAGTACACACAAAACTGGTATCAGTTTACATTTAATCTTGCTGCAGCAGGCCTGCCTTCTGAATGAAAATGATTATTCTCGGTAGTGTTGAGAGGAATTGTACTAAAGCTGAAGAAATCTCATAGGAAGGCTGGAACATGTCTGCACGGCTGTCTTCCTGTGTGTTTTCCCCGAAATTTTAAACAGTAAATCCAAGAAACTGGATCAATAAATGTTTCTATTTTAAAAACAATAATTTCCAGGTCAATTTGTGCTCATCAAGAAATTACATTATGCACTTTCATACACGATCCACAAAAACACATTTGACCTTTTCCTCCCCTCAGAATGATGTAATCATTCATGCATCATCCATTTTTGACCTTCCTGACACAAGTTAGAGCTCATAGACGCAACCTATGACCTTTGAGCAATGGTCTCAGTACAACCAGGAGCACATCAGTCCTTTTTGATGTTTTTTTATTCTTACTTCAGGTACTAACGTTGCGAGGTCTGAATGGACAGCTTCAGAAACGACTCAAAGCACTTTCTAAACTTCAGAGAGTTTTCTCATGGAGTTTCAGTTTCTTGGCATTTGTCTGATGGATTAGTTATGAAACTATTTCCAAGGCTGCCACCACTGAGATATGTGACACTCAATGGGAAGACCCTCAACCACGGCCCTGAAATGTTCTTTCTCTGTGGAGGTCAAAGTTACTTTGAATCCTAGCTTTCTTGCTGCTGGGTCTTTCCAAATGGTCACACCAAAGGTCTGCCGTGAGTTCCAATTTGTTGCCCACTGCTGCAGCAGTGAGGTCACTCTTGGGTTGTATTTGTAGAGAAATAATTTAATCTGCTTTGATCTCAGGAGGCCTTGGGCGTTGGGATTTTCCAGCACTGCTGGTTCCCATGAGTGTAGGCAGCCACTGATAACTAGGGCCATTCTATCAATGTGAAAGACTTCCATTCCTTCAGTGTATAGGTGATTGTGGATTGTGAAAGACCTTCCTCAAATTCACTGCTGTGTCTTGGAAAGCACATAGGGTTGTGCCAGCAGTGCCGGACATCTTCAGCAAGCTTCACCATCAGCAAATGGATACAAGGAGAGTAGGGATGCCCTTTACTTCCATGGTTCCTCACACCAATTCTTGCTCTTAACCCCTAACTGATCACCCAAGTAATAAGAACCACGTGGGTTTCAGCATCATGAATTGAGGCCAACAAATAAGATTCTGTTGCCTACCAGGGAACATCTTGCAGCGACCAGTACCAATGAATAGAGACTCTGCCATGGGGAACTGTTTAATCTGGTGGTGGCAAAGGAGAAGCGTGCAGACTTGGAGCTTTAGGGACATAACACAGAGCCTTGAAGAGGAACAGCAGAAAGCTGTTGGGGAAGGGAGTACTCCAGCTGAAAAGAAACACCCCCAACTCCCAACTGATTGGAGGAGGGGGACAATGCTGACAAGTGTGGATGTTTTCCATAAGGAGACACAAGCCATGATGCAGGGTCCTGACCTGAATCATCAACCTTCCCTCTGTCTACACAGGTGCTGCCTGACCCGCTGAATTTCTCCAGCAGTTTATTTTATTTTCTCTGAAAGAAGCCTGTTAACGATACTCTCAGTGCACTGTAAATTATCCCCTGCATGCTGTAGCCTGTAACATCAGCATAGCTCATCAACAATCAACTAGGACAAGGGTTCCCAAACATTTTTATGCCATGGACCCCTTCTGTTAACCAAGGGGTCCGTGGACCCCAAATTGGGAACTCCTGAAATGGGTAATCCGTGATGATGCACTATATTCCTCCTGTTCTCCTTAGCAGGACAACAAATGTTGTTTACAATGCATCTACAAGTGATTCTGTTATGCAATTGTATTTATTGGGTTGGGAAATTCACTGAGAAGCTAACCCTTGAGGACAATAAAAATTTTGGCTACGAGGTGAACTGGTTTTGTGGACGTGTCGGCACGTTTCGAACAGGAGCAGCAGCGCTGATAAGGAGCCTCACGTTCAGATGGCTACATTTAGGACTATAGGTGAATTTGTAGAGGGAACTGAGGACTGGCCAGAGTTTGAGGGAAGGTTGGGACACTTTTTCTGTGGTAATGAAATTACTGAGGAGGCTAAGAAGTGCTCTATTCTCCTGAGTGTGTGTGGGGCAAAGACTTATAAGCTAATAAGGAACTTAACCACGCCGCGGAAACCGGGGGGGACATTCCATATGATGAACTGGTCAAGCTCGTGGGGAACCACTGCAATTTGAAGCCTTCTGTGATAGTCCAATGGTGTAAGTTTCACAGCCGTTTCAGGAAGCCAGGTCAGTCTGTGGCCAATTTCGTGGCTGAGCTTCAGCAGCTGTCAAAGCATTGTGATTTTGGAGCAGTGTTGGACGACATGCTCCGTGATAGATAGGTATGTGGCATTAATAATGATGGCATACAACGCTGCCTGTTAGGGGAAACCTCACCATTGACTTTCAAGAAAGCCTTAGAGTTTGCCCAAGGCATGGAGATGGCTGCTAATAATGTCAAGGATATCCAGAAAGGACATGGGGGTGGGGGGGGGGGTAGCAGTCAGCGGCAGTGCACCAAGTCAGGAGGGAGACTGGTCACCAGGCAGAGCGGGTGGAATGTTTCTGGTGTGGAGGGATGCACTAGGCAAATGATTGCAAATTCAAAGACACTGTCTGCCATGCTTGTAGCAAAAAGGGACGCTTAGCTAAAAAGTGCAGAAGTTCAAAGGGTAAGATTAAGCCTGGGCAGGGGAAAGCTCAGCAGGCTCAGGCAGTCACACACCAGCTAGAAGAAGCAGATGGAGAGTCAGTGTGTGCCTACAACATGTTTGGATTGGAAACAGATGAACCATATTATGCCACAGTCACTGTCAGAGGAAAGGATATTAAGTCTGAAATTGATTCCGGGGCTACTGCATTGGTCATTAGTGAGGAGACCTACAGGAGGACATGGGGGTCCAACCTGCCTCCCATTAGACCATCAAAGCTCAAACTTAGGACCTATACGGGGCAGCCCATACCTCATTTAGGGGTGTTATATGTGGACATTTCAGCCAGGGGTCAGAAGGCTGAAGCCAGGCTAGTGACAGCTAAGGGCAGGGGGCCCAGTCTTTTGGGATGCAATTGGCTTAGCAAAATCCAGCTAAACTGGCATGAAGTTAAGTATGCACACACGACAGAGGACATTCTGCAGTGGTACAGTGACGTTTTCAGGGACGAGCTCGGAGCACTGAAGGGCGTGACAGTGAACCACCATGTCGACCCTGAGGCTACACCACGTTTTTTTAAGCCCAGGTCGGTGCCCTATGCCATGAAAGGCAAAGTCGAGGAGGAGCTGGAACGTTTACAGAGGCTGGGCATTATTGAACCCGTCCAGTTTTCAAGGTGGGTGGTTCCCATTGTTCCAGTTTTGAAGGCAGACAAAACGGTGAGGATATGTGGGGATTATAAGCTTGCAGTGAATCAGGTCTCCAGGCTGGAGGAGTACCCATTGTCACGGGTGGATGACCTGTTTGCGACCCTGTCAGGGGGTAAGCTGTTAACAAAGCTGGACATGAGCCACGCCTACCAACAGCTGCTGCTTGACGAGGATTCAAAGGAGTACGTCACAATTAATATGCACAAGGGATTATTCAAGTACAATCGCCTGGTGTTTGGAGTGGCGTCCAGCCCTGCCATTTTCCAAAGGACAATGGACACTTTGCTGCACGTAGCAGTGTACCTTGATGATATTTTGATCACGGGGGCTATGGAGATGGAGCATCTGGCTAATTAGAACCGGTGCTGAAGAGGCTCTCAGACGCAGGGCTGCTTGAAACGTGGAAAATGTGTGTTGCTGGCATCGAGTGTGACTTACCTGGGACACAAGATCACAGCTGAGGGGCTTTGCCCTGTGGAGGATGAAGTGAGAGCTATTAAGGAAGCCCCAAGCCCCAAGACCATCATGGAACTCAGATCACTTTTGGGCATGGTGAATTATTATGGCAAGTTTCTTCCTGACCTCTCAAGGGTTTTCACCCCACTGTATAAGCTGCTTCACAATGACACTAAGTGGCAGTGGGGTGAAAAGCAGGAGAAAGCTTTCAAGGAAGTGAAAGAACTCCTCCACTCAGCAAAGTTGCTTGTTCACTATGACCCAGACAAGGAGATCACCCTTGCATGTGATGCCTCGCCCTATGCAGTCGGGGCAGTTCTGTCACATGTAATGGAGGACCGTTCAGAGAAGCCTATTGGTTTTGCTTCACATACCCTGACAGCTGCTGAGAAGGGATATTCACAGCTAGACAAAGAAGGTCTGGCCATTGTTTTTGCAGTCAGACGCTTTCATCAGTACCTTTATGGATGTGGGTTTACTATTTATGTGGACCATTGTCAGCCTACCAGTACATTTGTATACAGAGTGGGTGGGGATAATGCAAACACCGATGCACTGAGTTGTCTACCTTTACCTGAGACACCTGTTACTACATATGTGCCTCCAGAGACTGTGTTTTCATTGGAGGGGCTGTCAGAGACACCTGTAAAGGTGACCCAGATCAAGCAGTGGACAGAGAGGGACCCAGTCCTGTCCCAAGTAAAGACTTTTCTTTTACAAGGTTGGCCCAGTGTCGTGGAAGGAGAGGAACTCAGGCCTTATGCCAAACGCGAGACAGAACTGAGTCCGCAGGATGGCTGCGTTTTCTGGGGGGCGAGGGTCATCGTGCCTCCCCTTGGCTGTTCACAGATTGTGGAGGAAATTCATGAGACTCATCCAGGTGTGTCTCGAATGAAAAGCCTTGCAAGATCCTACGTTTGGTGGCCAAGAGTGGATCAGGATTTGGAGAACAAGGTAAAATCATGCATGCAATGTCAGACTAATCAGAATATGCAACCACCAGCTCCTTTGCACCCATGGGAGTGGCCAGACCACCCCTGGTCTAGGCTACATTTGGACTTCGCTGGCCCTTTTATGGGGCCGATGTTTCTTGTCATGGTAGATGCACATTCTAAATGGATCGAAGCTCACATCATAAGTATCACAGACCCCTCAACCATAGATAAACTCAGGGAAGTGTTTGCAGTCCACGGGCTGCCTGACACTCTGGTCACTGATAATGGCCCGACATTCACCAGTGAACTGTTCAGTGAGTTCATGCAGCAGAATGGCATTCGCCACATTCGGACGGCCCCTTTCCACCCAGCCTCCAATGGTTTGGCTGAGCGGGCTGTTCAGACAGTGAAGGACGGCCTGAAGCGGATGACAGGGGACTCTCTTAGCATGCGGCTTTCTCGTTTCCTGTTTAAATACCACCTCACACCACAGACTACGACTGCCCGCACTCCAGCAGAGATGCTGATGGGGTGTAGGCCCAAGATTGGACCTGCTGCGCTCGGACATGAAGACGAAAGTGAAGAGAAAGCAGGAAAAGCAGAAGGAGGGACATGATCAACATGCGCGAGAGAGGCAGTTAAAACCTGATGACAATGTCTATGTGAGAAACAATCAGCAATGGCTGCCTGGGGTTATTCTTAAGCAGAGTGGTCCCGTCTCCTATGTTGTTAGGCTGACTGATGGGCGTGTTCTCCGCAGACATCAGGACCATGTGCACCTGCGTCATGATACCGGCTCAGAGGCAGACAGTTCCATGGAGCTTCCATTTGTGAGACTGACTACGGTGGAAGCTTCTCCACCAGTGACTTTGCCGGAGGGCGAGACGCTGGCAGAGGGGTCGGGGTCCCCTGAGGAGGATGGACATTCTCACACAGACACACAGACCCCTCTCATGCCCCCAAAGCCAGATCCACCCAAAACACCATCACCAGCGGTGCCTGCTGGGTCACCGGGGGTAATGCGCAGATCACAGCACACTCGTAAACCTCCTGACGGACTGAATCTTTGACGGGACAGTTTTTTTTTTGTTGTTGTTAGATTAAGTGTTGAATCTGTCACGTTTTCCAGATGTTTTGTTTGGTAAACTGTTGCTGAGATACTAGTATAAGTTTTCAGGGGTACGCAAGTTAATAACACCACTGTTTTTATTTCCTAGTTTTTTTACATTTGGGGAATGTTGGATTTTAAAGAGGGAGAAGTGTTGTAATGTAAGCATTATTAAAAGTAAGTTAATACTAATTATGATAATGGGGGGTTTTACTTCTGTTCTTCCGGTGTGCTTTGTATATAGTGTACCTGCCATGCCGTACGAGTGAGTGAAAGCCTCTGTATATCGGTTTTGCCGTGCTAGATAAAGTCGTTCTTTTGGGGATGAAATTCTCGAGTGGTCCTTTCCAAAGTAGAGGTTACCACAACATGCATTGTAGAAGCACACGCTTCATTTCATCTGCAACAGTTGGTCCTGATAATGGTTACGTCATGCTTTTCTACAAAAGAAAAAAAGCTCTGTCACGATCGTCGTTGTCATCGTCTGCTCTTGCTTGCTCCTTTGCTCTGCTTCCTCATGTCTTGCGGAAGCAGAAGAGCAGTCCCTCCCAGTACACTGCAGAGTCAAAATGGAAGCCATGGGAAAACACCCATAATCCACTATTCGATTGGTTGGAAATCCTGATGGTTTGGCATCTAGTTTGCTAGGAGCAGATGCTTGAGTTTCCCTTGACACACTGGGATCCTGGCTTCTTTGGTTTCCTTCGATGCAACGGGAACTGGCCCTCACACTGTCCCTTGGCACATTGGGAACCTGGCCCCCTCACTGTCTCTTGATGAACTGGGTGCCTGGCCTCGGCACTGTCCCTAGGAGCACTGGCTGCCTGGCCCCATGCTGTCCGTCAGCGCCCCAGGAGCCTGGTCCCCACGCTGACCCTCAGTGCACTGGGTGCCTGGCCCCAGTATTGTCTCTTGACGCACCAGGACGCTGGCTCCCACATTATCCCTTGGCGCACTGGGAGCCTGGCTCCTGTTATTTTCATTGATGCATTGGCTCCCGTACTTTCCACAGAACTCTGCTACCCTAAACCCCACACTCACCTTCAGCACACCACATTATTGAAATAATATTGAATAGTCCAGAAAATCTGCCTGTCCAGCATCACCAAAGTCTGAAACATGTTGCATTAATGTAGCCTCACTGTAGTTGCACTTCTTAGCTGAAAATGATAGAATATTATGATGATGCAGCAATATCAATGTTAATATGATGTTTAATGTTAAACAGATCAAAGGGGTGATGGTAAGCACAATGATAGGTTGTTAGTAAGCACATCAAGTAGATTATGGAGAGCCTCAGGTCTTGAAGTGTTTTAGATATCAGCAAGCCCGATGTCAGTAAGTGGTAGATAACAGCTCTATTCAGAAGCTTTCATCCTTCATTGCAATTGGTCAAACTAAGAATGATGCCGACTGATCTTTCCATTCTCCTGCAATTGGAGATCTGTATGTGGGGCAGAATGTTAATGATGTGGTGAAGATAGGGGAGGGCAGGTGTTGGGAAAGGAGGAGTCACCATTTAGAACCATAGAAACTACAGCACAGAAACAGGCCTTTTGGCCCTTCTTGGCTGTGCCAAACCATTTTCTGCCTAGTCCCACTGACCTGCACACAGACCATATCCCTCCATACACCTCCCATCCATGTATCTGTCCAATTTATTCTTAAATGTTAAAAAAGAACCCGCATTTACCACCTCATCTGGCAGCTCATTCCATACTCCCACCACTCTCTGTGTGAAGAAGCCCCCCCTAATGTTCCCTTTAAACTTTTCCCCCCTCACCCTTAACCCATGTCCTCTGGTTTTTTTCTCCCCTTGCCTCAGTGGAAAAAGCCTGCTTGCATTCACTCTATCTATACCCATCATAATTTTATATACCTCTATCAAATCTCCCCTCATTCTTCTATGCTCCAGGGAATAAAGCCCTAACCTATTCAACCTTTCTCTGTAACTGAGTTTCTCAAGTCCCGGCAACATCCTTGTAAGCCTTCTCTGCACTCTTTCAACCTTATTTATATCCTTCCTGTAATTTGGTGACCAAAACTGAACACAATACTCCAGATTCGGCCTTAGTAATGCCTTATACAACCTCATCATAACATTCCAGCTCTTATACTCAATACCTTGATTAATAAAGGCCAATGTACCAAGAGCTCTCTTTACGACGCCACTTTCAGGGAATTTTGTATCTGTATTCCCAGATCCCTCTGTTCCACTGCACTCCTCAGTGCCTTACCATTAACCCTGTATGTTCTACCTTGGTTTGTCCTACCAACGTGCAATACCTCACACTTGTCTGTATTAAACTCCATCTGCCATTTTTCAGCCCATTTTTCCAGGTGGTCCAAGTCCCTCTGCAGGCTCTGAAAACCTTCCTCACTGTCAACTACACCTCCAATCTTTGTATCATCAGCAAATTTGCTGATCCAATTTACCACATTATCATCCAGATCATTGATATAGATGACAAATAACAATGGACCCAGTACTGATCCCTGTGGCACACCACTAGTCACAGGCCTCCACTCAGAGAAGCAATTCTCTACCAACACTCTTTGGCTTCTTCCATTTGAGCCAATGTCTAATCCAATTTACCACCTCTCCATGTATACCTAGCGACTGAATTTTCCTAACTAACCTCCCATGCGGGACCTTGTCAAAGGCCTTACTGAAGTCCATGTAGACGATATCCACTGCCTTCCCTTCATCCACTTTCCTGATATCCTCCTCGAAAAACTCCAATAGATTGGTCAAACATGACCTACCACGCACAAAGCCATGTTGACTCTCCCTAATAAGTCCCTGTCTATCCAAATGTTTGTAGATTCTGTCTCTTAGTACTCCCTCCAATAACTTACCTACTACCGACGTTAAACTTACTGGCCTATAATTTCCCGGATAACTTTTCGATCCTTTTTTAAACAACGGAACAACATGAGCCACTCTCCAATCCTCCGGCACCTCACCTGTAGACAGCGACATTTTAAATATTTCTGCCAGGGCCTCTGCAATTTCAGCACTAGTCTCCTTCAAGGTCCGAGGGAACACCCTGTCAGGTCCCGGGGATTTATCCACTTTAATTTTCCTCAAGACAGCAAGGACCCCCTCCTTTTCGATCTGTACAGTTTCCATGGTCTCACTACTTGTTTCCCTTAATTCCATAGACTTCATGCCAGTTTCCTTAGTAAATACAGACGCAAAAAACCTATTTAAGATCTCCCCCATTTCCTTTGGTTCCGCACATAGCTGACCACTCTGATCTTCAAGAGGACCAATTTTATCCCTTACAATCCTTTTGCTCTTAATGTACCTGTAAAAGCTCTTTGGATTATCCTTCACTTTGACTGCCAAGTCAACCTCATGTCTTCTTTTAGCCCTCCTGATTTCTTTGTTAAGTATTTTCTTGCACTTCTTATATTCCTCAAGCAACTTATTTACTCCCTGCTTCCTATACATGTCATACAACTCTCTCTTCTTCTTTATCAGAGTTGCAATATCCCTTGAGAACCAAGGTTCTTTTTTCCTATTCACTTTGCCTTTAATTCTGACAGGAACATACAAATTCTGC
Organism: Mobula hypostoma; assembly: GCF_963921235.1. Lineage (NCBI taxonomy): Eukaryota > Metazoa > Chordata > Chondrichthyes > Myliobatiformes > Myliobatidae > Mobula > Mobula hypostoma. The sequence continues at coordinate 26,284,415 of NC_086116.1, forward strand.
ACTCTCAAAATTTCTCCTTTGAAGGCTTCCCACCTTCCGATCACATCCTTGCCAGAGAACAACCTGTCCCAATCCATGCTTTTTAGATCCTTTCTCATTTCTTCAAATTTGGCCTTCTTCCAGTTAAGAACCTCAACCCTAGGACCAGATCTATCCTTGTCCATGATCAAGTTGAAACTAATGGTGTTATGATCACTGGAACCAAAGTGCTCCCCTACACAGACTTCTGTCACTTGTCCAATATTGCATCCCCTCTAGTTGGTCCCTCTATATATTGATTTAGAAAACTTTCCTGAACACATTTTACAAACTCTAAACCATCTGGACCCCTAACAGTATGGGAGTCCCAATCAATATATGGAAAATTAAAATCCCCTACCACCACAACTTTATGTTCCCTGCAGTTGCCTGCTAGCTCTCTGCGGATTTGCTCTTCCAATTCTCATTGACTATTGGGTGGTCTGTAATACAATCCCACTAATGTGGCCATACCTTTCCTGTTTCTCAGCTCCACCCATAAGGACTCAGTAGACAAGCCCTCTAATCTGTCCTGCCTGAGCACTGCTGTAATATTTTCCCTAACAAGCAATGCTACTTCCCCACCTTTCATTCCTCTGCCTCGATCACATCTGTAACATCGGAACTTGTCTTTTCCAGTGCTGGTTGGTGTGGATCTCTGCCAGTTCATCCTCAGTTCCACTGAATGAGACCGTCCTCCTGATATAACTCTCACGAAATTCCTTTTGAAATTCCATGACCCAAGCCCCTCCTGATAGTTCTCTCTCTCTCCCCTGGTGCTTTTCTCTCTTCCAGAACAGCATCAATGTGTGCTGCTTCTCTGCTTGGCTCACATGTGGAGTTTGCCTCTGTGGACTGGTGCCCTTTTCAGATTGCTACACCGTGAAGTATTGACAGCTGTATTCAAAGAGCGGAGTCCAGCCAGGAACCGTGCAGGCTCCACTCTTCTGTATGAACCTGCCTAACATCAACATTCCCCTTTTATTTGAAGGAACCTAAATGAGTGTTAGTTAGTCCTCATCAGAATAATGATTTAGTGCATGGGACACGGGTGAAATTCAAGATCGCTATAATCAATAATTGCTATTACAGTATTGTAATGGCCAATTAAATGTTAAATGCAAAAATATCTGCTTAAAATTCAGATTTTAATTTGGTAAAACGTAGCTAGGTTCAGCAAATAAAATCAATTTCTATTTCTTCTCAACAGAAAAGTGGCTATATTTGTGACCAATTAATAATGTTTGTGGCCCAATTTTGTTCTGTTTGTCTGCAAGGATGTCTTTTGATGGAGAACTAAGAGGCGCTCAAATTTATGTTAGTATATCAGAGATTAGTTCATCACAGCAGCATCAGGAATTTGAGGGGATTTGGTATGTCACCAAAGGCACTCACAAATTTCTACAGATGTACCATGGAGAGCATTCTAACTGGCTCCACCACCATCTGGTATCGGCGGGGGGCACTGCCCAGGATTGATCGAGGCTGGAGAATGTTGTAAACTCAGGCAGCACCATCATGATCACTAGCGTCAAGGACATCTTCACAGGGTGATGTCTCTAAAAGGCAGCATTCATCATTAAGGACCCCCATCGGCCAGGACGTGCCCTCCTCTCATTTGCTACCATTGAGGAGGAGGAACAGAAACCTGAAGAACCACACTCACTAATTCAGGAACAGCTTCTTTCCCCCCTGCTGTTCAATTTCTGAACCTATGAACACTTAAATAACTTTTCAATCCTGTATATGTACTTACAGTAATTCATGGTTTCTGTTATTATGTATTGCAATGTACTGCTGCCACATGACAACACGTTTCCCGACATCTACCAGTGATGTTAAACCTGATTCTGAATGGAATACTTCAATGTTTGTAACTTTTGCATCCCAGTGTCCTGAGGATATTGACAGTTTAATCATTATTCAGAAGGATTAGAAGAATAAAAAAAACATTGAGTCTTCTAGATTTTGTAACAACTGAGACGAAGAAGAGCATCAATGAAAATGTTTCTTATTTGCCTTTGGTTTACATAGAGAGTCCTGCTCCTTTTAAATCACCTGCTTTGATGTTTTCCGTTAGTATATGGATTTCTTGTTTTTTATGGTCAGAAATACTCAAATTTACAGCTCAAGCCAAAATGTAAAATACAATGAAGAAATAAGCCACATATCTTCTCTTAGGTTAATATGGCTGCTATGATTAGTTTAACAGATTGTGTTTCAATCTGTGATGATATGATTTTGAGTTCACTCGGATTTCTTCATTCAAGTAATGTGAGCACAGAATGATTAAACTTAAGACTAACAGAATAGAATTTGAAAATAATCGAAAGGGGATGTTGCACGATTGTAGGATTAGTAAGGATAACACTTCAGTTGGATTTGAGATACAATTCTGTCAAACTGATTTATTCAAATTCTGAGTGAGGTGAAAAATCCATTGAGCCATTATCACAGATGTATCAAAATGTCAAGAAAAGCCTGCATCTAATCAGAGGAAACAGCCAAGATAAGAGCCTGTAGAACAGCAGCACGCTAGGAGAATCTGTGGGAGTGGAACAGCATAGGAGACAATGGAGACAGATGTCAGTGTAGGAATGGGACTGAGAACTAAAGTCTCTGCCAGTTAGAAACTTAGGTTCACTTTATATTGCAGTGTTCAACAGGCTCGACAATTAGCTTGCAGATGTTTCACCACCAAACAAGGTGACATCCTCAGTGCACACTTGTTGGAGTTTCTCTCTGGGAGAGTTTGCCTTTGCATAGGCCCCCATACACTTGCCTCAGTAATGGTTGGCTATGCCTTCAGTTGACCTTTGGATTCTATTGGCTCACATTTCTTTGGGGGTGCAGGCAAATATGAAGCAGGCACAAGAATTTTTAGAAGCGTTGTTCTCTTCTGATAACTCTGTAAACAAACATAGACAGCATGTACGAACCCCTAAGAGACAAAGAAAGGCAAGCCAGTAGAATTCAATGGTCAGCTAAAGGGGTAGTCAACCAGGACTGAGGCAAGCATACGGAGGCCTATATAAACGCAAGCATTCCCAGAGAGAAACACCAACAACTGCTCATTGAGGATGTCACCTCGAATAGTGATGAAATTTGTGCAAAGCAACTGCCAAACTCGGTGAACACTGTCACATCCAGCCCCTCAAGCCGAGCTACCGATATTCACAGCCATCCTAAACTAAGGGGTCCCATTTGTGGGCTGCCTCTGAGTTCAGTTTAGGGATTCAGTACAGGATCAAAATTCAGTAAAGCAGCATTTCACGGAATGATATAAAACCTGTAACACAAATGCTACATGCTGTAAGCACAGACTCAACAGGCCAGCAGACAATTGATCAGACTCTGTGAGACATGGTCCACATTTCCGTATGGGTGGTCCACACATTCTCGCAATACTTTCACCATGCTTTAATCATCTCATTATTAAACCTGACTTGAAACGACCGCCAAAGCTTATCTACTGGATGGTATAAAGACCGTCAAGTATGAAGACATTGGTTACAAAAAGGCCAGGTGATGAGGGGTTCAGGTATGAAAGAGGTGATGGAGGCTGCATATGAAATACAAAGGGAGCCAGGTGTGATGTGTGAGGTACGGATTGTATTATTCCATAATCTACACCGGTAATTGTTACTTGATCATTTTAGTTTGATAACACACACCAAATGCTGGAGGATCTCTTATATTCTATGCTTTAGCCTTCTGAGTGATTTAATTTTGGCGCAATTTGTAAGTTTTTTTTTGTCAGTGGGGTGCTGGGGTTTGATGTTCTCGCAGTTCACCGATTTGTTTTTCCGCATGGGGAGGGGTGCGGTTTAATGCTGCTGTTACCTTGTGATTTAAATTTAGGGCGATTGTAGGTTTTTTTTTGTGCTGGGGTGGGTTTTGAAGTTTTTCTTTGAATGACTTCCGTGGCATTCTTTGTTTCATGGCTATCTGGAGAAGACAAATCTCGGAGCTGTATACTGCATACATAGTTTGGTAATAAGTGAACTGTTGAACCTTTGCACAAGTCAGATGGCATTTATAGAGGGGATTAAGCGGTCAGTGTTTTGGATCCCAACCCAAAGCATTGGCAGTTTATTCCCCTCCTTAGATGCTGCCTGACTTGCTGATTTCCTCCACCATTGTGTGTGTGTTTCTCTGGATTTCCAGCATCTACAAAATTTCTTGTGTTTAAGTAGCACCATTTCAGTCTAAGAGCTCTGAACTGAATCATACTAGAGGCTACTTTCACAACAATGACCTTGTCTAACATGTTACAGATTCTCATGTGCCATCACTATCAGTCTCACCTCTGTCCTCACAACAATCTGTTCATTTGTCTAACTTAACATAGCCACATGATGAAAAATAAAATCTTTTTCTTCATGAGACTTGGCTGTATACGTTTGCAATTTTATAAATCAATATCTATAAGTAGCATAAATACTTATCTAATTAACACTAGTAGTTTCAGTTACATCTGGTTGGATTAAGATTGTACATTGCAGCATGACTCCACCACAAGCATCCAAAGAAGGTGGGAATTTTAGTTTTGAAAACTATATGATGCAAGGAAATTATACTTCAGCCTCAGAGGGGAAGAGTCTTCCAGTACTTCCATAAAATAGATTCTAAAACTCTTATATAAGCAGAACAGTGATCAATTAGATATCTAAATTTATTTTTTGAGGGATATGATTGGAAAACTATATGATTATACTCACCCTCTTAATTGGATCTCAAAATTCATTCATATTCCAGTGACACCATTTGTTCGACTTGCATGTTGAACGAGGCAGATACCAAAACCCTTTGAATGCTCCAATCACAGCAACAACTGAGTACATTACGCTGAAACACAGTATTGGCCACAACCATCCAATTTCCTTCTGAGAAACCATTGTACTTGAGTCCTGCCCAAGGGTTTTGGCCCAAAACATCAACTGCACATTTTTCCATAGATGTTGCCTGGCCTGCCGAGTTCCTCCAGCTTTTTGTGTGTGTTGCTCTGATTTCCAGCATCTGCAAATTTTCTCTTGTTTGTACCTAGAGTCTTCAGTTTTTCCAAGTCTAAGCAAAGTGCACACAATGCTGGTATAACTCAGCAGCTCAAGCAGCATCTGTGGAAATGAACAAGCAATTGACATTTTGGGCTGAGACCCTTCTTAGGGACTGGAAAGGAAGGGGGAAGATGCCAGAATTGTGGGGGAGGGGAAGGAGGATAGCAAGAAGGTGACAGGTGAAGCCAGGTGCGTGGGAAAAGTAAAGGGCTGGAGATTAAGGAATCTGATAGGAGAGGAAAGGGGAACATTGGAGACTGGGAAGGAGGAGGAGCACCAGGGGGAGGTGCTAGGCAGGTGAGAAGAGGTAAGAGGCCGAGTTGCCCCACTGTTACTTTGCATAATTCTCAGATTCACACCTGCTAGACTCTGCTAAGAAACTTAGAATATTTCTTCAATAAAACAAAAATATTTCCAAAAAATCAGTTAAATCTTTGCAATTAAGTCTGCCTTTCTGGTTGAGATGATCCTTAAATTGAGTTTACAGTAGTTGTTGTAGTTACCAAGGTCACCCAACATAGGAAAGTACATTGTCGACTGGTAATGGAAGGGAAGAGATGCATTAAAAACAGAGTTTACATCTCGAGTAATTGCAACCCCTTTTCACAGACTGAGTCTGTTGAACCTGGAAGGAAGGTCCAGAGAATTAATTATTTTGGACTGCAAAGATATAGCGAGTGTTATAGAAAGAATGCGTTATTGTTTGTTAAAAGGAAGGCAAGTGTGTAAAGACTGTTGGCAGTACAATTAACCTAGTTCCAACAAAGAAAAGGTAGATTTTAAAGGGTGCTGTCTACTGACCCTTGGTGATAGCTACTTTTTAAATTCACGATTATAACTATGCAATTTAGTTCATATTTAACACATTTATAGTTAATCACATTAGTGACTGCCCAACCATGGATTTATACAGTACTCTGAAAAGGCACTGTAAATAGCTAGGGTGCCTAAAACTCCTGTGAAGTACTGTAGTAATTTTATGCATTGCACTGTACTGCTGCTGCCACAAAAAAAGCAAATTTCATGACATATGTGAGTAATAATAAACCTGATTCTGATGTGGGTCTCTTTTGTGGACTGAGAGAGGGTAGGGGTCATGGAGAGGGGAATCCTGGTTGTGAATAGGGGAAGGGAGAGGGATAGGAGCGTGAGGCACCAGAGAGACATTCTGTAATGATTAATAAACTAATTGTTTGGAATCAAGTGAGCTTGCCAGGTGTCTCAGGTCTGGGTGTGTCTGCACCTGCACCACACGCCCCCAACCCCACCCCAGCATTCCTTCTCTGCCACCAGTCCCATACCCCTCCCTCCGCCGCACTCCACCTTTGCCATTCCCAACATCCATTGCTCCCACCACATTTACATACTCGGTCTCCACTTTGACAAATACAGTACTGCGCAAAAGCGTTAGACACCCTAGCTATACGTGTGTGTGTGTGTGTGTATAAAAATATCTGGTATATTATATATATATATATATATATATATATATATATACCTGAGACTTTGAGACTTTTGCACAGTATTATAAGTGCAATTTGGGGTTGGCATCTTGGAAAGATTTTGTTTAATACACTGTTACTGCCTATTATATATTAAATTAATTGTGTAGCTCTCATATTTTACTAAAATTGTGGTATTATTCCTACTTTTGTGGAACACACCCATAATAATAGTTGTTGTAGCAGATGCATTGTGAGTTTTATATAACCAGAGGTTGTTACATTGTACCTGTCAGTGATTCACCTAGCCTGGTGTTGCCTCACATAACTGCTCCTTGATTTTCTTTGGTTTTGTAGAAATTTTTAAGTGTATTGTTTAATATTTACAGGACTCTGCAAAAGTCTTCAGCACATAAAGCTCAGGTGCCTGAGACTTTTTGCTCAGTACTGTATATGTCGATGTGGAGTGCAGACCGAGTTTGTCAATCTGGCAGGGGCAAATCGTGTTGGGAACGGCGAGGGTGGAGCGCTGCGGGAGGGGTATGGCGCAGGTGGCAGCAAAGGAGTGCCCATGGCAGTGGGGGAGCACTGAGTCACCAAGCGAGGTCATTCGATTCCAAACAAATGCTTTATTGATCATTACAGAATGTCTCTCCGGTGCTTCCCACTCTCTCTCCTCTCCCTTCTCCTTTTCCCAACCATAATTCCCTCTCCCCTTCCCACTCTCAGTCCACAATAGAAACCCATATTAGAGTCAGGTTTATCATCACTGAAAGTTTAGTTAGAAGTGGATTTGTATGTTTGTATTTTTTTCAGTGATTTTGCTACTCTTGCCTTTGTTCTCTGCAGTAATGTGGTTTCAATATTTAAAAGAAATATGGTTTTCCTTGTCTTCAATTCTTCAAAGAATTTTAATTTAATTTTTCAATATCTCTTTGTAGATTTAGATTTATTGAAAACAATTGCTGGTTTTAATTTAGTTCCACCTTTTAATCTGTCATTTCTGGCCTAATTAAGTTAATTTTAGTACTGTGGATATAAATATTTTATAACTTCCTTGTTCCCAATAACTGGAGATTAATTTTGTGACCATTTTTTAAATGGAGTTTTACAGATTTTTGTGCAACTGAAGTTTAATTTTATAAATAGCATTTTAAAAATGTGATTGCTGTCAAGAATTTAATTCAAACGCTCTTTTTGTAGACCTCTCTCTGGTTCAAGTTATGAAAGTGAGGGATGTTTGTGTAGGAGGCGTGCAGGAGTGTGGTAGGTCAGCTGATTGAGTGGTGTCTCAACAACTTTGCACTCAACATCACCAAGACTGAGGAATTGAATGTTGATTTCAGAAATGTGAAGTCCTCAATGATGGGTCAGCAGTAGAAAAGCTTTAAGTTTTTGGTCGTCAACACCTCTGATGACCCTGAGCACAGCATATCGATACAGCATTACGAAGAAGGCACACCCTCAACTCTCTTCATTTGGAGTTTTTGAGGAGATTAGATGTCACCAAAGGCTCTTGCAAATTTCTACGGATGCATGGTGAAGAGCATTCTGATTTTTTTTCAATTCATTTACAGGATGTGGGTGTCGCCAGCTAAACCAGCATTTATTGCCCATCCCTAGTTGCCCTTGAGAAGGTGATGATGAGCTGCCTTCTTGAACTGCTGCAATCCCTGAAGAGTAGATACACCCACAGTGCTGTTAGGGAGGGAATTCCATGGTCTTGACCCAGCGAAAAATGAAGGAATGGCAATATGTTTCTAAGCCAGGATGGTGAGTAACTTGGAGGGGGATTTCCAAGTGGTGGTGTTCCCAGGTATCTGCTGTTCTCGTCCTTCTAGATGGTAGTGGTCGTTGGTCTGGAAGGTGCTGCCTTAGGAATTTTGGTGTGTTGTTGCAGTGTATCTTGTAGACAGTACACACTGCTGCAACTGTTCATCGATGGTGGAGAGATTGGATGCTTGTGGAAGGGGCACCAATCAAGTGGGCTGCCTTGTACTGGATGGTGTCCAGCTTCTTGAGTGTTGATGGAGCTGCACTCATCCAGGTGAGTGGCGAGTATTCCATTACACTCCTGACCTGAGCCTTGTAGACGTGGACAGGCTTTGGGGAGTCAGGAGATGAGTTACATGCCATAGGATTCCTAGCCTTTGGCCTGCTCTGGTGGCTACGATGTTTATATGGCTAGACCAAATGATTATGTAAGCTCCAAGGTGCATGATTAAAGGAGGCTGTGGAGGGTGATGGACTCAAGTCAGGTCTATCATGAACAAAACCCTCCCTATCATTGAGAACACCTTCAATAGTCATTGCCTCAGGAAGACAGTATCTATCATTAAGGGACCGCACTATCCATGAAATGCCTTGTTGCTACCATCGGGGAGGAGGTACGGGAGTCTAAAAACCCACACTCAATGCTTTAAGAACAGCTTCTTCCCCTCCACCATCTGATTTCCAAGTGGATCATGAACACTACCTCATTATTCCGTTTTGCATTATTTTTGTCACTTGTAGTGATTTTTCTGCCTTGCACTGTGTTACTGCTGCAAAACAACAAATTTCATGACATATGCCAGTGATAATAAAACTGCTTCTGAATCAGAGATTATTTGAATATTTCCAAATGCTGTCTCATTTCCCTCCTCTTCATATGAAGTGTATTGAATAAGGAACAAATTGAAATTAATACACTGGAAAAATCTGCTAGATTCACCTCAAAATTGGAGGCAAAATTAATCTCCAGTCATTGGGAACAAAGAAAATATGAAATATTTATATCCATAGTGCTAAAATTAACTTAATTGGGCCACAAATGACAAATCGAGGAGTGGAACAAAATTAAAATCAGCTATTGTTTTCAGTAAATCTGAAACTATCAAGAGACATCGAGAAATTAATTAAAATGCTGAATGTGTAGAAGAATATCATGGTTATAATAGTTATAAGCAAAAGTTTTACAGATATTAACATATTCCACTAAAGGTATTTATAGAAATTTAATATCCTCTTTAAATATTTATTTGTAAATAATAGAGCTCAGCAAAAAAAAATCATTTTAACCTTTTTTAAGGTCTCTGTTTTTTGAGATTCCGCAAAATTCTGAAGCCTGAGTTCATTTTGCAGAATAAATAAGAACTTAATTTTAAATGTGAGATAGGCTTGCTCATTTGAATTCAATTAAGTCTAGTTCTACAATTCTACAGGGCTGTACTTGGTCTTTGATCCTCCTCTTTTTGTGTTAAATGTGTCACATACTTTGGAAGATATTATATAACATAACACCCTGTGCAACCTGGTCACTGAAATTCCACAAATTGTTCAAAATGTCTCCATGCCGTTCTCCAGATCAACCATAACACTTTGTGTCAAAATGATCATCAGAACCAATGTACCATTTGAAATTGATATCTTTCAAAATAGTTTGATGAAGTACATGTATTGAATAGTCTTTTGTGAGTGTTTTATTGCATTTAGCTCACTAAATTCCTTTCGAGGCTTTAACCTCTACTAGAAGCTTTGTCTTGGACTTATTATTTTTGCCCTGCTTTGTGAGTTGAATTTAAATTGTGCTGCTTGAATACACACAGGCATAAATTGCTTCTGGCTTGCATTTGGCTGTATAAACTTTAACATATGTGAGGGGCTTTTTATCATTTAATGGTACCTTCATTTTACTGTTGAAGCCAGCTAATTATCTGCACTTATGTGTCTTGTTGACAGAATAGGTCAATTCTAATTTTCTGTGCTCACGGGAAAGAATCCAGTTTCCAGCATCTAAGAGAAAGTAGCACAGAGAGAATATACAGTGTACAGGGACAAGAGCTCTCAGTCAATTACTGTCTTAGTAACAATCGCTCATTTTGAAATAGTATTAAATTCTTTGAGCCACATTGTGAAGAATAGAGTTAAAAGAGATGGAAAGGAAGTGTAATTGTGGCCCTGGGTTTCTTATCATTTTGGAACAATCTGTGAGGATGAGAAATAGAGAATGGTTGGATGATAAGCACTATCTAGTTGTTATAAAAAGAAAATATACAGAACTGAAATATGCTGCTCAGATACGAGGTGGCAGAAAGGTCTGCGTAATGGGAAGCTGAACAGCCAGGAGACAAGAAGGATGATGAGTTTAAATGTGTGTGATTGGAAAACCAGGTAGTAATAGAGGATTGCCAACAGCAGAAGACAGAAGCAATATTTAGCACAGCAGATTGCCAAAAGTGTTTAAGGAAATGTCAAAATCCGAGTTCAGAGACTGAAAAAAAAATCATAGATTAATTATAAATTATTCCTTCCAAAATACTGACATAATCAAACTGAATTTCAAGAAGTATCAAAGTTCAAAGTAAATTTATTATCAAAGGACATATATGTCACCATAAACAACCCTGAGATTCATTTTCCTATGAGCATAATAGAATAATAACCACAACAGAATCAATGAAAGACCGCACCAATCTGGGCATTCAGCCATTGAGCAAAAGACAAAAAAAACTGCAAATACACAAAAGATATAATAAGTAGATAAGCAATATATATCAAGAACATGAGATAAAGAGTCCTTGAAATTGAGTCCTTATGTTGTGGGAACATTTTAATGATGGGATGAGTGAAGTTACCCCTGTTGGTTCAAGAGCCTGATGGTTGAGGGGTACATCTTTGGTTTGTGGGAGGAACCTGGAGCACTCAGAGAAAACTCATGTGTTCCACAGACGATTGTACTATGAACTCCATGCCTTGAGTTTTAATAGTGTTGTGTGAACTGCTATGCCACCATCTTATCCATGAACCTGTCCATATGCCTGTGAAACATTGTTACTGTACCCATCTCTACCATTTCTTCTGGCAGCTGTTTCCACATCACCCTCACCCACTGTGTGAAAAACTTGTGCTTGAATCCCCTTTAAATCTTTCCTTCTTTCTTTAAAAGAATTCCAGGACATACTTATTAATGTTTACAGCAATAAATAATCTCTTACAAAGCATGTAGGTAAAATCAGGAATTTTGATAAATAGTTAAAGGAATTCAAAGATTTAATGATAGAAGTTCCACACAAGTTTGTTTTTTTTGTATCCATTTTTTTTAACTAATTACTTTGTGTTGTGTAACTTTTGGAAGACCAGGAAGTTTTCATTAATGTCATTTGAATATGGGGTAACACCATCTACAGATTTGGTTTGTCATTGTATTAAAGTTCCAACTAAAGAATATATATACAGAAAAGGTAATCAGAGTGCATCCTTAATAAGTCAGGCATTTGTAAGTGGATGAGCAAGTAACAATATGTGCTGTTCAATTGAACAGTGAATAGATAATAATCACTGTCATCAGACTTCCTTCCAAGGTTTTAACTTCAACTCACAACAGAAAGAATCTTATTATAAGGCGACTGAACACTAGATGAATGCCAGGATAACAATTCCCAATTAACATTGTATTTATCATTAGGGATTATGCAAGTTATACAATACTGTGCAGGATCTTAGGCACATAGCTAGAGTGTCCAAGACTTTTGTATGGTACTGTAGAGGGATACAGCATTGAAATAGGATCTTTAGCGCACAATGGTAATACCGACCATCATGTCTCTCTCTATTCGCCCCACTTGCCTGTGTTCACATCATATTCTTCACTGCTATGCTAATTCAAGAACCTGTCCAAATGCCTTTTAAATGTTTTTACTGTTCCTGTTTTCCATCTCCTCCTATGGTAGCTCATTTCAGATACCAACTATTTATTTATTTATTGAGATACAATGTAGAAAATACTATAGCTATTTACAACATTTTGTAATTTTATACAACTTTTCAGTCTCTTTTACTCTTGGACAAGCAGACACAAAGTATCCAGTCTCTCCTCCTAACTCAAGGCCTCCAATCCAGCAACATTATTGTGAAACTTTTTTGTACCCTCTCTAACTTAATCACATCTTTTCTGTCATGTGGTAACCAGAACTGCACACAACACTCCACAGTTCAAAGTTAATTTACTATCAAAGTACATATATGTAAGATTCATTTTCTCCGTAAATCCAAGAACCATAATAGAATCAATGAAAGACTGCAACCAAAAGGGTGGACAAACAAACAACTTGCAAAAGACAACACACTGTACAAATATGAAAAAAGGAATAATAATAATAATAAATAAACAATAAATATTAGGAACATGAGATGAAGAGTCCTTGAAAGTGAGTCCATAGGTTGTGGGGACAACTCAGAGATAGAGCTAGTAAAGTTGAGTGAAGTTATCCCCATTACTTTAAGAGGCTGATAGTTGTTCCTGAACCTGGTAGTGTGGGTCCTGAGCTTCTTTCTGATGGCAGCATGTGGGGGTAAACAATCTTTCGTATAATTATAATAATTTTGTTGAGATATCATGGAACAGTTGCCTAATATCTTCTCCTATCTAGTCTAACAGGTGATTCATACCACATATTAAGTCTTTATATTCAAGTTCAATGTAAAACTCTTATCCTTAGTCATGTTAGCTACGTTATCCTCCTTCCTCCTCTTAGAGGCCCCCTTGGGGTTGAGGAACTTATTCTATTCCAGTTCTTTAATTCAAAGGTGCCTCCAACCCTGGTAGCACGTTCCTGGCATCCATCACTCTTTGTGAAGGGAAAAAAAACTTGCCCCACACATCTCCTATGAACATACCCTCTCTTACATTAAATTAATTCCCTCTGGTATTAGGCATTTCAAACCTAAGAAGCAGCTACTGGATGTCTACTCTAAATATGCTTCTCATAATCTTATCATCCTCTATCAGATCTCTCCTCAGCATCCACCGTCCCAGAGAAAAAAACCCAAGTTTGTGCAACCTCTCCTAATAGCACATATCTTCTAATCCCAGCAGCGTCCTGGTAAACCTCTTCTGCACCCACTCCAAAACCTCAACATTATTCTGGAAATGGGATGACCAGAACAGAATGTGATAGTCCAGATGTGGCCTAACTAGAGATTTATAAAGCAGCAGCATAAATCTTGATTTTTGAACTCTGTTTCTCAAATAATAAGGCTAAGCAGAATCAGAATCAGGTTAAATATCACCGGCTCATGTCACAAAATGTGTTAACTTTGCAGCAGAAATACATTGCAATACATATAGAAAACAACTGAATTGCAGTAAGGAGATTATATATATATACACACACACAGTATATGTGTGTGTATAAAATAGTTAAGTTAAAATAAATAATGCAAAACAGAAATTTTAAGAAGTACTGAGGTGGTATTCATGTGCTCAATGCCCATTTAGCTTTCAAAAAACTATATTCTAAGAAAGCATGCCATACACTTTCTTTACCAGCATATTAACCTGTGTAAATATGTTCAGGGAGCTACGGACTTGTACCCCAAGATCAATCTGCAAATCAAAACGGTGAAAGATCTCATCATTAACAGTGTACTTCCATCTTTACATTTGATTTCCCAAAGTGCAACCCTTCACATTTGGTCAGGTTTATCTTCATCTGCTGTTTTTTCACACATATCTGCAACTGCTCTACATTGCATTGTATCCTTTGGCATTTTTCCACATTAGCTACAGCAGCACCAATCTTCATTTTGTCTGCAAATTTACTTACCCACCCATCTACATTTTCATCCATCCTTGTGATGTATACCACAAACAGCAGAGATCCCTGCAAAGCGCCACGAGTCACAGTCCTCCAGCCAGAATAAATCCCATTGACCATTACTCTCTGTCTTCCATGGGCAAGCCAATTCTGAATCTGTACAGCCAATTCACTCTGAATCCTATGTATCTTAATCTTCTAGATCAGGGCTTCCCAAAATGGGGACCATGGACCCTTGTTTAGTGGCATTGGTCTGTGGCATAAAAAAGGTTGGGGACCCCTGTTCTAGAAGAACCTCCCATGAAGGATCTTGTCAAATGCTTTATTCAATCTGTGTAATCAAAACCTTCATTAATTCCCTTTGTCACTTCCTTGAAAGTCTCAGGTGAGTTAGTAAGACACAACTTGCTCTGCCCATAGCCATGCTGACTGTTCCTAGTTAGGCCTGGGTCTTCTCATTGTTTTTAAAACCTATTCCCAAGGTTCCTCTGCAGTAGTTTCCCTACCATTGGTGAGAGACTCACTGGTCACTAGATTTGAGGATTATCCCTATTTCCATTGTTAAATAATGGAACAATATTACTTACTCACCAATCCGCTGAGATCTTGCTTGTAGCTAGAGAGGACATAAAGTCAATGGCCCAGGAATCCATGTCTAGTCTCGTTTAATAACCTGAGGTATATCCCATCAGGCCCTAGGACTTATCCACCCTAACGTTCTTTAAAGGACCCAATGCTACCTCCTTCTTTATCTCAAAATACTCCAGTCTATCAGTACAATCCACACTGGTCTCCCTGTCGTCCATGTCCTTCTCCTTGGTAAATACTGATGCAAAGTATCGGGAGCCATGGTAGCATAGTGGTCAGTGCAATGTCATTAGAGCTTGGGGTGTTCGGGAGACTGGAGTTCAAATCCGGGGCAGTTTTGTAAGGAGACTCTGTAGGTCCTCCCCGTGGAATGTGTGTATTTTCCCTGGATGCTCTAGTTTCCTCCCACAATCCAAATTGTCCTGTGATTAGGTTAGGGTTAATTGGGGTTGAGGGGTTGCTGGGGCAACGTGGCTCAAAGGGCCTGAAGGGGCTATTTGCGCTGTATCAATAAATAAAGTTCTCATTTAGGACATCACCCGCATACTCCACCTTCAGACATACGTTTTCTCCTTTATCTATTGAGTGGTCCTACCACTCGCTGGATATCCTCTTTCTCTCCCAATTCTCTTTTGGAGTACTTTTCTGGCTTTTTTATACTCCTAAAGGGCTCTATTTAAGTTTAGCTTCCTATAATCTTACATATGTTATGTTTTGTAACTCCAAAGCATAACATTAATCTAAATCAAAAGAAAGAAAAGCATAGATCCAGGAATGTGAGCCTAAACAGTTTGGTTTTTACATTTAGTGATACGTGCTCGTATCAAGTGGTAGTGTGATGATGTACACCATTCACTTACTTCATACATATAGACAAAACAAATGATTTAAACAAAGAATGCTTTATTAGGCAACATATTTAGAGTATTAGTCAAATATTACTGAAATAGTAAATACACAACACTCCTCCCTGCTTAGCTATAAACCCTAACTCAATATAGATGCATCACAAGTACATACATAGTACACTAAATCATACAACTACTATACAGACATCCAAAGCATAGTTAATTTTTAAAATTAATTTTTAATTGTCCAAATCAGGCCGAAAGATTTAATTGCTGTGGATGATTTCTTACTCTTGTCGGATTACATCTTCCCTGACAAAGGGGATCACTCTGCTTGGCAGGTGATATGCGGTTGTGAAACAACCTCAGGTTCTAGGTCCTCCTCCGTGGTGGTTGTAGGAGTTGACTCTGAGACTGTAGAAAGTGGTTCTGACAGCAGTAGATACCATTCTTCTCCTTCCTTTACCTCCTTCTAGTTTGTGCATCTTGATATTGGGAAGGTAAGTTTAATGAACTGCAGTATTCTCTTATTAATCCTTCTATTGCTCCTTTTTATGATCTGATCTCTCCTCTTGGCTTCCTCATCCACAACATCATCTGATGAATTCTCTGCTTTCATACTATAATGTCCCCTTTCCTTTTTTGCCTTCCATTCATCCAGCTGGGCTTTGGTCTTTGCATCTATTTTTACAAGCAGCTTTTTGACTCCCACTTGAAGTTCGTGCAATAACCTTAATGTACACAGAGTAAATTCTGGTTCTTTATACTCACAAAAACCCAAAACTTGCAACCTCCTGAAGCTCTTTGAACTGTCTTCCAGCTTAAAACCAAGCCATATTTCACAAGTAACTTCTTGATTAATATATCGGCAACTTTCTCAGATATTATATTAACTACAAAAATTGCTGTAGTCAGATCATTACTTTCATCACTTTCATGATTCATCTGTTCTTTATATGGTCCTTACTTGGTCCAACATGTTTTCCAACCAGAGGCACAGAAGTTGGCAACATCCAGTACCTTCCTTAATTCAATTTCCATTCACTCTATGGCAGGATATGTGGCATGTAAAGGGTGGATGAATCCCCAAGCAAGTTGTAGTTGTCTTACCTTCCCACAATTCTGGATCCCTGTTTTCATCACATACAAGCCCAATTTGGCTTGTTGGTTGTTGTATTTCACTGTTATGAATGTTGTACCCACAGGAGTTATCTTTTCTCTCATATAGCAACTTTATTGGATATCTGCAGGCTTCAGTTTGGTATCTTTGAAATGCTGTTCAAACTTAGTTTGTAGAATGACTGAAACAGCTGAGCCAGTGTCCAAGTCCATTTTAATTAATTTGCTGTTCACTTCTGGTGTAAGCCCTATTGCTTTTGCCCTGTCAGTTTTCACATAAACTAACAGGCTACCCAGTCCTTGTCACTCTCATCATTATCAGATTTTTCATAAACAACATGAAGATTAGTGCTCTTTTTTTCAAATTGCAGTCTGATGTTTTATCTTTTTCTCTTTCTTGTGCAGGACATTTATTTTTTATCTTCCCACATGCACTTTGACCTACTTTGTTACATTGTCTGCAAATTTTGCCTTTAAGCCTGCATTGTTCTGGTGTATGTGAACCCCTGCCACAATGGTAGCACAGTTTTTTTCAGCGAATCAGGCCTCCATCTAGATGCTGCAATTTTGTTCACTCTCACTTTCATTCCTGACCGCAATTCAATTCTATCTCTGTATGCTGTTGCCATTGATACAGTGATTTCAACTGCTCATTCAAATGTGAGTTCTGCTTCAGGTAGGAGTTGTTTTTGAATGCTTTCTTGTAAGATGCCACAAGCTAAATGATATTTCAGTGCATCATTAAGCACACCCATGAGCTGATAATTCTCAGGCATCTTCTTCAATTAAGCCACATGCAATGGAAAGGACTTCCTTTCCTTTTAATTCTGCTTATGAAGCCTAAAGCATTCTGTAATCAACAATGGTTTTGCTTCTAACTGTTCCAGCATTAGTTCAAAGCAAACTGTATGCCTTTAAATCTAATGCACTCAGCAAAAATTGACACTTGTTTCTCATTGGCTCCCTTTCCAATGTAGCTAGCCATTTTGCTCTTTTTTAATGAGTATGCACTGTTTAGGAACCCATGAATTCTTTCGTTTCCTGCCTGTCCTTTAAACTTAACTATGCCTTCCTCCTAAAGAACATATGTTGCGCTGATTTCTTTCTCACTCCACTTTTATTTTAACTGAAAAGTCTTGCTGTGCTTCAACAGGTAGGTAGTCATCTCAGGTTCTTTTTAAAAAATACCTTGTCGCCACTGTTATGTTTTGTAACTCCAGTGGGGTTCTCCCACCTGATGCAGCCCCTTTATGAGTGGTAAGGAAAAAAGCCCAGACTCTTGTCTTTTCACACTTTCCCTACAAAGCCTAGGCATTGCACTAAACTTCAGTTCATTCCTCAGCAGGCATTCTAGCAGCCTGGAACGTGCCAGTCAGCTGTGCTCCTTACAGGCATCTCGCTGCGCTGGTAGGTTCATGTAAGTGGCTCTTTGTGAAATCCACCTTGTTGAAAACTGAGGTGTTGTTACTTACACATTTGGAAATCAAGCTTGAAATACAACTGCTCTGCATGACTTCAGCTGACTACTTGTTTCTTTGTGCTTTGTGAAGATCAACACATTTTCACTTCTCTGTGAGGTCAAATCTGTTCATTACAACTCACCTGAAGGTCAACCCCCTCACATAGGGCATACTGAACAAGAAAGGATAAAGTGTTTAGGCTGCAGGAAGTCTAGCAGCACATTTATTTTGTTTTACTTCATTGCTATTAATAGGCACGTACTGTAAAAATCATCAAATGAATCAAGTCAAGTCAAATTTATTTATTAAGTGCATTTAAATACAACCATGTTGACCAAAGTGCTGTACAATCCATAACAGGTAGCTAAAATCACAAGCAACACAGATATTGTTACATACCTCAAGGAGATCTTGAGACTTTCTTGTGAGAATGATGTAATGGTCTTTTGGAGGACACCTGATGTAATTTTCCCGCCGATGTGAGGTCACATGATGACATGTTCACCACGGGTATAAAAGGGAAGACCCCTGGTGACGCAGTTAGTTTTCCAACTAGAACGTTAGTCAGTGTTTCCATTGCGTTGCGTACTTATTTTATGACGTAGTTTCAATTTTAAAATAGAGTGTTACGCTCTATTGTCAGGTGCAATAGGGCTGGATTGGCAGTTTACCCATTTCTGCCAGATTTGTTGATGTACCTTTTCAGTAGTATTGGAGAGTGAAGACTTTATCGAAGTACAGGACCTAAAGGATTAAGAGAAGTTGGTATCGTTCGGCAGTTTAACAAAGAATCAACCTTATTGAGTCTTCATTGAAGAAGTAGCGACCTGCATCGCAGATAACTCCTGCCAAAAGAGCAAGGTAGTTCATGCAGGATTTGCTCGCCAGAAGAAAGGTCAGTTGTTTTTTAAGCCGTTTATTTCCTTCATCGTGAATCCTTTTGGACAGAACCAGCAGAAATGTTGCGTCTATGAAGAAATCCTTCTCCAGAGAAGTCTCTCCCAATTGAATGTATAAATCTGTTGGACTTTCGAACTTACCATTTTAAGAACTGTATTTCACATAACGCTTTAAGAACTGTTTTCGCATTTATCGCTTTAAGAACCAGTACTGAGTGACGATTTGTTGACTGGCCGCATAGTGGTTAACTTCCAGTTAAGGTTTTTGTTTGTTTTTTAAATTGTTTATCCGTATCTAATAAATGTTTGGTTGTTTTTATATAACCTGTCTCGATTGATATTCATTGTTGCCAGTTACGTAACAATATAAACAACAAGGCACACAGCTTATATGCACAAAATAAACAACACATGAGCCTAAGCACAAGCCAAAAATCAGCCACATCAGAAAGATTCAAACACTAGTGAATAAAGGTAAGTTTTGAGCCTGGACTTAAAAAAAGTCAATCGAGGGGGCAGATCTGATAGGGAGGGGAATGCTATTCCACAAGCTAAATGTCACGAGCTAAGTGATCATTGTTTCTCAGAAGCTATTGTAAAATATTACTCCCCAGTTTCCATTAGTGCGATTGATTGTGGGTGTATAACTGAAGAACAGGGTGTGTCAACTTTCAAAGTAAATTTATTATCAAGTACATATATATCACCATATAAAGCCCTGAGATTCATTTCCTTGCGGGCATACTCAATAGATCCACAACAGAATCACTGAATGACTGCACCGACTTGGGCGTTCAACCAGTGTGCAAAAGAAAACAGACTGTGCAAATACAAAAGAAAATAATAACAAAATAAATATGCAATAAATATTGAGAACATGAAATGAAGAGTCATTGAAGGTGAATTCATAGGTTGTAGGAACACTTCGGTGATGGGGCAAGTGAAGGTATCACCTTTGATTCAAGAGCCTGACGACTGAGGAGTAATAACTGTTTCTGAACCTGGTGATTTAAGTCTCCTGTACCTTCTTCCTGATGGCAGCAGCAAGAAGAGAGAATGACCTGGGTATTGGGAGTTCTTTGATGATGGATGTTGCTTTCCTGCAACACTGATTTGTGTAGATCGGCTCAATGGTGGGAAGAGATTTACCCACGATGCAGTCAGTCAATATACTTTTCACTGCACATCTATTGAAATTTGCCAAAGGTTTGGATGTCATGATGCATCTCGAAACTCCTGAGGAGGTTGACTGTGACAAATCTGATCAAATTAAGAACTTTTCTCTCCTCTGTACAAACCAAACCTTCATACCATTGAGACATTTGGATTGGATAATTAAAGAAAAACTGGATTTATAATTGTATTTCCAAATTAATCATGTGAAAGTGGCTCAGTTTATGGTTACATGATGATTTGGTTGCTGGACCAACTTTCAAGCTGATCTGGAGACGTGATTTCACAGGCTGTCACAGCTCGAACATGCAAATTTTATTCAATAAATATTCAATTCTATTCTATTTAATAAAACTGGGATAAAAAATATAGGAATTGCTGTAAAAACACATGATTCATTCAAATAAGGAAATCTTCTTCCTTTCCCCAGTCTAAGACAAACATATAATCTACTTATTCATTGAAGTTTCTCTTATGTGGAAAGATTGATAACCCTGGGTCTATGTAGTGTAAAAGGATCTTATTGAACCATAAAATTCAGAGGGACTACAGATTTTTTGAGGATCTTTCTCCTTGTAAAGGAACCTAGAAAACGGGTGTTTGAGAGTAAACACTATTTCAGATAGAGATGAGGAGGAATTTCTTCTCTCAGATGGCCATGAATCTTTGGTATTCCCACGTCCAGAGAACTTTGGTATTTTCTTTGGATGAGATGGATAAGCTTTTAGTCTGTCAGGTGTTACATGTCAACGTTGCTTGGATTAACCGTAAACATCATTTAGGTGTGTCTGGACGAGGCATGTGATGGCGTTATTTAGGTGTGCCTGGACGAGGCGTGGGGATGGCATCATATAACAAATGAGGGTAGGGTTTTCCTATTGAATTCGGGAGGTTTCTGAAAATTTCTGCAGCTAAGCGATGCAACTGACTGTGAGTTACCAGTGAGACAGTGAGTTGAGTTGAGTGAGTTGAAGAGTTCACTACAGCAGTGGGTGTTCCCAATATTTCTCCGTGTCCAGAAGATTGTGAAAATTTGCGACACACATTGTATATTGGATGCATGACTGTCACTTTGTATGACCCCATACTCAGACTTCTGGAGTATTCTGTGGTGACCACTTTTTGTTAAACCATACATGGATTCGGGTGTGTTACGTGGCAACCACTTGTGTTAAGGAATATTCCGTGACTGTCACCTTGTGATATCCCTACGTGGATTCTGGAACTTAGGCATCACTTTGTTATCCCTGCATGGATCCAATGTTCACTTGTCCTCTGGAATTTTCCGTGATCGTCACCTTGTGTTATCTTAATGTGGATTTATGAACCCTTCCTCACAGACACCTGTACCTGTTCCCATGGATTCTGGAACCTTCTGGATTGCCATTCTAGGACTCTGTCTGAGTAAGACTTGGGAGGAACTGTTTCCAGACCTTCACAGTTTGTGAGCTAATATGCCTTTCACTGTTAATATTTGGTTAGGGGAGCAATTGTTTTAGTTGTCTATATTTTGGGTAAGTATTGAAATTATATTTGTTTAACATTAAAATCTGTGTCTGTGGTCTATGGCTGCTGGCACGTAACACAGGGACGTGAACATTCTTGTGAACATACAGGAAAGTGAACAGTTGCCTATGACTGGCCAGTTATTGAATACTAGAGCAGTCTTGGAAGTCATTTGCCTACATGAATTTCTTTTCTTGTTAAAGGAAGTCTAGATAGAAAATGACAGCCTTCATTCCCACTCACATTAAAGAGTGGCAATATCATTGTTCTTAACACCATTGGAGTATGAAATCTAAGGTCTAAATACTAATATGGAGTAATTTGAGAATCCTACCTGTATTTTATTGTAGGCTGATGTTCATGGTTATATACAAAATATATATCATGTATAAAAATTAAGGCAATATAATTTGGGGTAGTACAGTAGCCCAGTGGTTAGCACAACGTTTTACAGTACCAGCGACCAGGTTCAATTCCCACTGCTGCCTGTAAGAGTTTGTACGTTCTCACTGTGACAGGATGGGTTTCCTCCGGGTGATCTGGTTTCCTCCCACAGTCCAAATGGGTACCGGTTGGTAGATTAATTGGTCATTGTAAATTGTCCTGTGATTAGGCGAGGATTAACTCAGGGGTTGCTCAAAGGGCCAGAAGGGCCTACTTCGCGCTGTCTCCCAATAAAAAAATAAAATAATTTCCAAAGAGAAGAATTAATCTGCTTTGTGGTTCAACTAATTATCTCATGATGTCCTGCCTTATAATCAATATGCTTTAATTGCTACCTGGGAACAATACGCATATTTTCATCATGTCATTTTCATGGTCATAGGCAATCCACAAATTGATTGAGTGACAACCCTTATGATCCGTGAATGCAGAAAAATTGTTCAGAGGAGCCTGCAGAGATAATGATGTACTGGGAATTTAGTCAATGAATGGAAAAGTCAGTACACTCCTATTCTGCTGCTGGCAACATAGACGGAGACTGATGAAATTGTTTGCCCTGGCAAGCAATGCATCCATCACCTGTTTAATACATCAGTGAGCTGCTGATTGACTGATGTTGCTGATCTCTCCTATGGAAGCCTGGAGTGAACCAAAGAAAATTTTAGGACTATATGTCCTTCTTGCCCTGCGATAGAGGATAACTGATTCCTGGAGATGAAACATCTCCATCAATGCCAGCCAAGAAAGCACAGCCACAAAGTACTTCTTTCAGATATCATCTACTAGTAAAGTTTATTTTTATGGTTAATGTTTGATGCAAACTCTTCTGGCAGGCACCTTTCCTTTCTTAGTCTGTTTTTTTCTTCAAATCCCATGCAGGAAAATGGGATTTGCAGCGGAGTAACATTATTGTAAACTATACAGGGCACAGTGGAAGGAGCTGTGCAAAAACCCTGGTTACAAAACCCAGAGAACAAATCATTGAACAAAAGAATGTGAAAATATTCTGTAAAAGAAATCCTATTTAAATTGTAATTTCAAACTATATCATTAAAAAAAATGCAGATAACTTTATATAATTTTAACGCACATGAAATGCTGGAAGAACTCATCAGGCCAGACAGCAGTTGAATAAGCAGTTGAAATTTCCAGCCGAGTCCCTTCTTCAGGACGCAGAAGGAAGGGGGAAGATGCCAGAATAAAAAAACGAGGGGGTGGGGTGGGGAGGGAAAAGAGGCTAGCTGGAAGGTGTTATGTGAAGCTAGGTGAGTGGGCCACTGGAGAAAGGGAAGGAGGAGGAGAGGATCCACGGGGAAGTGATAGATGGATGAGAAGAGGTGAAAGGTTAGAGAGGGGAATAGAGGAATTAGGCGAGTTTTTTTACCGGAAGGGCAAATCAATATTCATGCCATCAGGTTAGAGGCTTCCCAAATGGAATATGAGCAGTTGCTCCTCTAACCTGAGGGTGGCCTCGTCTTGGCACAAGAGAGTGGACCGACATGACAGAACGGGAATGGAAATCAGAATTAAAAAGTTTGGCCATCGGGAAGTTCCGCTTGTGGCCTGGCTTCACCTATTACCATCCAGTAGTCTCCTTCCCTTAACCCCACCATTTTATTCTGACATCTTCCCCCTTCCTTCTCAGTCCTGATGAAGGGTCTTGGCCCGAAATATCGACTGTTTATTCATTTGCATAGATGCTGCCTGACCTGCTGAGTTCTTCCAGCATTTAGCATGTAGTGATTTGGATATCCAGCATCTGCAGACTTTCTCATGCTATACAATATTACATTCTGTTGCTGCAATACTTGATATATAGTTATCCCTATTCCATGATACTTATGGTTTATTTGCCTCTCTTTCAGACTGATTTTAATGCTGTGATGAAGAACTTGCCTGTTTTTGGTGAATGTTTCACCTGATTACTTTATGTGAGTGAATTCTCAGTCTGATCTTCATGCTGTCAGCATATGCTGATCAGAAATGTACCTTAACATGTCACAAGGTGGATAATTGGATAAAAAGTTCAGTCACTGATGCACATTTAGTCTCAATGTTCAATTTCTGTAGATAAATCAGGCAATTGCCTCTAAAAGGTCCTAAGTTGCAACAGATTACAATTTATTTGCTGGGTGAACTGCTTGCCCCTCACTAATTTCAATTTGCATTCATGGTCGTTCTAGCAGGATGAAGGGATATGCAGATAGTGCTGCATCAGTACTGAATTAAGACTTCAATTACATAGAATTGCAGAAGTACTTATTCTCATTCCTGACTCCTGATACTTTGATGAAGCAAGTTCTAAATCCCAGTGGCCAGTTGTTTATATTTCAATCACAAACAAGCCAATCAGAAATGAATGTAAATTTTATCTTATAAGTGCAGAGGAAATTTCTTTTTAGTTTTTATTTGCAGTTCTTTGGGGCATTAATTTTAGAATTGAATTAAGTGCACTGTGAGACAAATCAAACACATTTACCTGCCAAGAACAGGATTAATTCAAATCTCCCAGGAATGCAATTAAGGATTCCTAGCAACATAACCACTAAATCTTGATCAGAGGTCTAAGAGAGGGGAGAATGAAATTTCCTGAAATAATATATCCCAATAACACAAAAATAATAAGGTATTGATTGAAAAAGGCTTAAAATGTATAGAATTTCTGGAATTGCTATTCTACAGTGAGAATATGGAATGATGATTAACAATGCCTAAAGAATGCTGAATGTAACATCAATATTTGTAGGGCTAGAAATCACAGCAAATAGCCATTTCCAAAGTACTTTAAAAGGATTTCTCTCAAGGTAGAACATAGACCTTTTCCAATCAATTAAAAGGTTGTACAGAAATATTTAAAATTCCTTTTTTTTTAAATCCTAACTTTCATCCAGTTGTTGGAGGATAAACTGATCTCCAGCTGAGTGCAGAATAAATTACGATGATCTACATTCATTTCTTTAACATTGTAAGACATGCTGTGATGCTTCATAAGAGCATAACATGTGGAATTATCTTAACTTTGTCTGTTTCACTCTTGTCACGAAGAAGATTTCTTCTTCCTCTATTAGGAAAGTTAGCTAAACTGTTGCTCCTAGTTCTTCATCGTGTGCCCATCCACCAAAGTCAAGGATCCTTTCTCTGGCCACCTTAGTGGATCTAGTTTGTTTGGCGAATGGTGGGGTGGGAAGAGGTAGTCAGAAGGACTTTCCATGGATGTAACGTAGTTGCTAGTACTGTTGCTCCTATAATTCCTGAATGATCCATCCATACTGTATTTTTTCTGTGATCATTTTTTAAAGAGGTTGACAAGTTGATGATTGCAATCTTTTCAGAAGAAATAGCAAACATTGCTTAATAATAATTAAATAATTCTTATTTAAATAATGTTTTAGAAAATATATTTCAATATTTTCAATACTTTTTGTTTTGTCTTCAAACTCTATACCAAATATTATCCAATTTATTTATTTATTGCGATAAACACAGAACAAGTCCTTCTAGCTCCTTGAGCTGCCCCGCCTAGCAACCTCTGATTTAACCTTAGCTTAATCAAGAGACAATTTACAATGACAAATTTACCTATCAACCAGTAAGTCTTTGGGCTGTGGGAGGCAACAGGAGCACCCAGAGGAAACCTCCAGCGCCACGGGGAGAACGTACAAACTTTTTACAGACAATGGCGGGAATTGAACCCGCATCACTGGTACTGTAAAGCGTTGTGCTAAGCACTAGACTACCATGCCATGTATTTTAAAAGAGTGCACACTCACGGTTATATTGGTTTTGGAAATCTTGTGTTGACTTGAGTAACTTTAAACAGGCACTTAACTACTTAGTGGTTACTTCTATAGAAACCGGCTAAAGAATCTTGATGTTATAAATGATGAATATGTAGGAAAATAAAATGGGATAAGTGATGGTTGACATAGACTTGATGGACGGAAAGGCCTGTCCCCATGCTGTATGACTCTAAGCAGGCAGATTTTTATTTTGTTTTAATCTGTGGTGTCACAAGATGAACTTCTGTGTTTTTTTTTCATTTTATTTTATACTTGGATATTGTGAGCTGTATCCCCAGTGAGATGCCAGTGATTATTTCCCATCCTGAGCTGATTATTTTACTTGAAGGTAGCAGTAAAATCAATTGTACCTGTCAGTAGGGATGCCAATTTTTCTCTGTCTTTCAAATGTCAATTTTTTTGGGAAGCGCTTGTGCCTTAGAGGTAGAAGATAGTGGATTTAAGTCCCAGGAGGACTGAATATGTAGTTTAAGTCTACTCTATCATGTGGTCTCAGTGCAGAGCTGGAGTGGTGTAATGCCTGAGCCAATAAACTCAGCCGTGGTTAATTTGTTCTAGTGTATGTATATATAAAAAAACATTTTATTATGAGTCCTTCAGGTACATTAATTGGTTGTTTCACTAAAGTGTGGAGGTCATGATGAGGCCAGGGGTCTGTTGACTTTCTGATGTGGTTAGTGTTGGGCTGAAATTTACAGAAGGCAGCCAGCGGTGTGGGGGGGGGTGGAATATTGAGGGAGGAACCTGTTATCAGTGGCTAGGTTTGAGGTTTGGAGAGTCAGTGGCATCCAAATGATGGTTGAGGGTTATTTTGTGGTTGTAGGGGACAAACTCAGCTGAATGAGGCATAGCAGCATATCATGTGATAGCTGGGATGATGGATTCAGGCAAGAGTTGTGAACTGGGGATTAGGATTGCTACCATTTGGCGGAAGGGGCAAAGCAGGAAAATGGATCAACAAAGGAGGCCCACACTATGTCAGGTGCTCAGCTTCAGGCTGCTGCCTGCTCAAGAAGGCCATCTTTAAATCATACTATCACAGAGCAAACAAAAAAGTCATCTTTATTGAAACAATGTTTTAATTTTCTTTTCCAATTTATGTTACTGTGGTTCTTGGGCTAGGAGGAGTGCTCAAAAACTGTTACAACATGACAGTGTCTATATTTCATTCGGAGTTTGCGGAGATTTGATATGTCACCAAAGACACTCACAATTTGCTACAGCTGTACTGTAGAAAGCGTTTTAACTGACTACTTCACCATCTGATATGGCAGGGGGAGGTGGGGCTATTGCACAGGACCGAAATAAGCTGCATAGTCTTGTAAACATAGTCAGCTCTATCATGAGCACTAGCCTCCATAGTATCCAGGACATTTTCAAGGAGCAATTTCTCAAAAAGGTGGCATTCATCATTAAGGATCCCCAACAACCAGGACATGCCTTGCTCTCATTGCTACCATCAGGAAGGAGGTACAGAAGCCTGAAGGCACACGCTCAACGATTCAGGAACAGCTTCTTCCCCTCTGCCATCCGATTTCTGAATGGACATTGAACCCATGAATACTACACCACTACTTTTAAGAGGCTGTCTGCCTGGTGTCACTGGTCGCATAACCAGGTTTGTGATATGAATCAACTGCTCATACGACCATCCACTATCTGCTTCCATGGCTTCATGTGACCCTGATCGGGGGCTAAGCCGGTGCTGCACCTTGCCCAAGGGTGACCTGCAGGCTAGCGGAGGGAAGGAGCTCCTTACATCTCCTTTGGAAGAGACGTATCTCCACCCCACCAGCAAATGCTTTGTATCATCTATGTCATTATAAGCTTCTATAATGTATATTTGTCATGTTCGTAATGTATGGTGCTGCTGTTGCTGCAGAAAGCTGATCTCCATGGCACTTATACACTAGATTTGTATACCTATGGCAATAAGCTGATCTTGAACTTAAACGTTATTTGTTGGGGTTCTTTAAATTTTTACCTTACTCCAGTTAAATTGTAAGTAGTCTATTAAGTCAAAATCAGAATCAGGTTTAATATCACCAACATATGCCGAGAAATTTGTTATACGGCAGAAATACATTGCAATACATAATAAAAAACTGAATCATAGTAAGTATATGCATATATATATATATCTCTCAAAGGTTTAAACGTTCGTTTATTATAAAGTATGCAACTCTGAAATATGTTAAAACTGAATATATTAAGAAGCTGAATTAAATAAGTAAGGCAAAAGTGGTGAAGTAGTGTTCATTGTCATTCAGAAATCTGACGGTCGTGGGAAGAAACTGTTCCTGAATCATTGAGGCTCCTGTCCCTCCTCCCTGATGGTACCAACGACAATTCCTTAATGAAGATGTCCTGGATACTAAGGAGGCTCGTGCCCATGATGGAACTGACTGAGTTTACAACTCTCTGCGGCTTATTTTGACTCTGTACAGTGGCCTCTCCCTCCATACCAGACATATAGGTATGTACACGTGCAGTTTGTACGCATATATTGTACAGACCGTCCACATGGGAAGACATGGCACCTGCACACGGTCTACTTGAATGGGAAATGTCACCAGCTAGAGAATAATAAGCACTAGGTTCGAGCTGAATGCAGTGCATCTGTTAATAAAGACTGATCACTGAAATGGCGAAGAATATTTTCGGCTCAAAGCTCAACGAATGGGAATGGTAATCAGAATTAAAATATTGTGCCACTGGAACGTACCACTTCTGGTGGTTGGAACTGAGGCGCTCGACTAAGCAGTCCCCCAATTTATGATGAGTCTTAACAATATAGAGGAGGCTGTATTAGGAGCACCAGATACAACAGACGGTCCCAGCAGGTTCGCAAGTGAAGTGTTGCTTCAGATGTAGATATTTTCAGAAAGCATTGCTCAAGGTGCCAGAAAAGGGTTCGTGGGATTGATGGTGATATATTTTCATGGATGGGGGTGGGATTCATTAACAAAAAATATTCAGGGTAAATAGATCCTTTTTGGTTTGTCAATTAGTGCCAAGTGGGGGGAGGTAGGATAGGCTATTGGGGTCAGTGTTAACAATTTGAATCTACAACTGAGATAAATAGATCGTGTATTGTAACCAATTTTGTGGCAGAGGCAAAATATGAAGGTTCGCGAGTTGAGAAAGATACAATGATCTTGTAGAAAGATACCAGTGGCCCCCTGAGAGCTGTGGAAATGGAGTCTTTCAATAAATTCAAGGCAGATATTTAAACTACAACTGAGTTGAGCCTGGTAGGGGGGAAGCAAGAAATTGTTGAGACGCAGAATGACTGGGTCAGTGATTAAATCTGAGAGTAACTCACAGTATTTTATTTAAGCAGTGGCTCTTACCAATTTCACTGTTGGCCTTAGATTCCGTAATATAAATTGTAATAAAATAAACCATGTGGCATCCTATTTTTCTCGTTGATCGGGTTTTGCTGGGCATTTCCCTTCAGTGATCACTGGCATAGTTACAATTTTTACCTCATACATGGGGTGGGAAGCCATAGAGACCTGTGACATTTTAAGCGAGCCCTTTTCACAGTCCTGCCACTGCACAGAAGTTAATGACTTAACATTGAAAGAAGAGGTTAGCACAAGGCAAAATTGTGTCCACCATGTAAGTGGGTGATAAGAGCAGGTGGCTCACTTTCAGCTGCAGGTTTTGGCTTAGTATGTTACACATTAACAAGCCAAGCACTGAACTCTAGTTGGGAACCTAAAATTGCATAATATCTTTTGCATTTAATTAAATGGTTTAATTGACTAAAATGAGCCAACAAAGATAAAAACTTATGAATATGCTTGATTTCCACATGTGATGTAGATGTGCTTACTTACCAAATTTGCCATACAAATAACTTGATTTATAATCCAATTTCTTATTTAAGACAGAATGCAAATATGTAAGGGCCAATTAAGTGGAGATTTATTAGTTTGAAACCTGGAATGGGCAGGTTGTCTTATAGGGAAAGGGTGGACAGGTTAGTCTTGCTGGAGTTCAAAGGAGAGAGGTGACTTGATTGAAACATGAGATGCTGGTGCATCTTGACAGTTGACTGTAGAGAGGATGTTTCACCTTGAGGGAGAATCTACGATAGAGGTTACTCATTTAAGACAGACGAGCTGCAATTCTTTGTCTCTCAGAATGTCGTTAATCTTCTGAACTCTTCGGCAAGTGATGGTAGAAACAGATCCTTTGAATACTGAAGCAAGAATTGCCTCTTGATAAGCAATTGGTGAAATACCTAAACTGTCACTCCTTAGTGGCACTGACTTCTGCAATTATTAAGTGCTTTGAGTAGCTGGTAAAGGATCATATAAAATGCCACCTTCCAGCTACATTGGACCCTCTCCAGTTCACCTACCAATCAAACCAGTCCACTGATGATGCCATAGCCTTGACCCTGCACTCCATCCTGTTCCTCCTCGAAAATGATACCTCATATGTCAGGATTTTGTTCATTGACTTCAGGTTGGCACTTAACATGATCATCCTTCAGTGGCTGGTGGGTAAACAGTCCTCAATGGGACTCAAGACTCCTCTCTGTAAATGGATCTTGAATTCTTGACAGAAAGACCCCAATCAGACTAAGTTGGCTGAAACATCTCAAACTCCATCATACTGGTGCCCCCAGGGTTGTGTGCTCAGTCCGTGGCTGACTCACATCTGCTCTGTCAGATCCAGCTTCATCAGCAGCAATGATGAGTTGGAATACAGAGAGGACATAAAGAGGCTTGACAAATGGTGCGAGAACAACAACCTGAGTCTCTACATGGACAAGACAACCACTCTCCATTGCAGATCAATGGCACTGCCGTGGAGAGAGCGAAGAGCACAGATTTGCTTGGTGTGATCTAACCTGGACTCACAACACTTGCTCATGAGTCAAGATGGCACAGCAGCGTTTACACCTTCTGAGGAGATTGATGCCTGCAAGGCTTCCTGTCGACCCACTCCCCCACTATTCTAACAAATTTCTACAGGACCACCATCGAGAGATGATTATCTGGCTGCATCATTCTTTGCTATGGAAGCTGCAAGGCAAGGCACAAGACCGCCAACAGGATCATTGGGGTCTCCATTCCCCCTATTTGTGACATCTACCTGGACCATTGCAGACAAAGAGCCCAAAACATTCTTAAGGATCCCTACCACCCATCCCACAATCTCTTCAACTCACTTCCATCAGTAAGGCGGTACAGAAACATTAGGACTTGGACTGCCAGACTGGGTAATAGCTTTTTCCCTCAGGCTGTGAGACTAATAAAACCCTACCACCACCTGAAGCCTGCTTGAAGCAGTTAGGTATCTCAAACTGATGAAGCAAGGGATTGAAGGTGCCCATAAACACTCCAGCCAGTTGATAAGCTCAGGTCTTCAGTACTCGGTCAGGTCTGCCACCTGAACCAGGTGCTTTCCTGAAGGTTGCTCTCATGTTGTCTTTAGAGACTGAGATCAGGGTCATCGGGGGCTGTGGTAGTCTGTTGGCCAGGGGAAGCATAAAAAGCCATGAGCTTATCTGGGAGTGAAATCTTATTGTAATTTATGTTGCCTGCTTTGCTTTGTAGGAGGTAATGGCTTTCAAGCCGTACCACAGTCGTCGAGTATCCCTCTGTGCTTCAAGCTTAGTCCAGAGTTGCCACTTGGCATGTGAGGTGACTTGGACCTCTTGCACTTTCCTGGGTCACCAGTTCTGCACACCACTGATCTGTCCTTCAGCAGATGTCCTATTTCTTGGTTCATCTGGTTGGGGAAGACTCTGAGTGATTTTGTGGCGACAAACTTCTCCAAAAGTGTCTTTATCAACTCTGTGACAACTGTGGCATATTTGTTCAGGTCCCCAGAAGAGACTTTGAACGTGGCTCAGTTCACCGAGATGAAACATCCTGTAGCTGCTCCTTTTATCCACTGAAGTGTTCATTTCTTCTAGTTTTTAAATTGTGGTTTATTTTAATTGTTTTCACT
This sequence comes from Mobula hypostoma, assembly GCF_963921235.1. Classification (NCBI taxonomy): domain Eukaryota; kingdom Metazoa; phylum Chordata; class Chondrichthyes; order Myliobatiformes; family Myliobatidae; genus Mobula; species Mobula hypostoma. The sequence goes on from NC_086116.1 coordinate 26,316,319, forward strand.
GAATTAAAAAAATATAATACAGCACAAAAAGTGATAGTTTGCTTCCACATCAATCAAGCTCTGTCCAAAAGAAGATCTTTTCTCTGTATATTTCACTTCTCTTTCTCCATTATAAACAACAAGGCTATGTGTACGTGAGGCAGCACACCCAACTATAACTCATTCTAAAAATTAGGTCAGCTGAAATGAAGTTGAGATTTATAACTTCCAGTCAGATGTAGGCCAAAGCTAGATGACAGTGACATGGAAAGTTTAGTAGCTATTCCCCCAGTATAATGACAGTTCACTCCCCAAAGAATATGTTAAAAGTGACTTCAGAATTCTATAGTGAATACAAAAAGCTGTAGACTCTGCTAACCATTGTCACATTTCTGATGAGGAGAAATTATTTCCTCAGACATTCCAGTAAGCAGAGCTATGCATATCTTCCTGTTAGCAAATCATGGAGACTGCCCCTTGGCAGTTAAGGTTGCAAGCAACAATGCCCTTCAGTCAGAAGCAGGAGATCAAGTTGAAATGAATGTCTTGACAGAAAGATCAGTACAAATATATTGTTATTTAGTAAATGTTGAACATTGTATTGAACTGGAGTTGTGTGTGTATGTGTGAATAATCAAGAATTTTCAAAGATTTCTGTTGTCACCGTTGTCTTTAATACTAACTTACTATCATTGTGGGACTGGTATGGAGGCTACTGCACAGGGTCGAAATAAGCTGCTGAGAGTTGTAAACTTAGTCAGGTCAGCTCCATCATGGGCTCCAGCCTCCGGAGTATCCAGGATATCTTCAAGGCACGATGCCTCAGAAACGCGGCATCCATCATTCAGGACCCCCATCACAAAGGACATGGCCTCTTCTAATTGATACCATCAGGTAGGAGGGACAGAAGCCTGAAGGCACACACTCAGTGACAGCTTCGTTCCCTCTGCCATCCAATTTCTGAATGGACATTGAGCTCATGAACACTACCCCACTACTTTTTAAATTTTTTTATGTTTGCACTACTTAATTAATTTAACTATTTTATTTCTATATATTTTTCACTGTAATTCAGGGCTTTTTTTTCTTTGTTAATATGTATTGCATTGTACTGCTGCTGCAAAGACAACAAATTTCTCAACGTATGCCAGTGATATTAAACCTGATTCAGATTCTGATTCTGTTACTGCTGCCTGGTATTTTCTTGGCTCAAAAGGATTCTCTAGATTTTACTTTGCACACGTGGCTCCCTTATAAAGCATGTTACATGATTTGGGAGCACACCTGAACTCCTTTGAAATGACCCTCAAAGCAAGGTGCTGGCAGCAGAGGTGAAGTAATTTAAATTCAACTTTGGAGTGATCATTTTGCTGCTTTTCCAATGAACATCCTGAGCTTTGTTTCCATCATATTATTGCATATGAGCATTAGACATAGGAGCATGAGAAGGCACTTCAAACCTATTCAGCTGTTCCTGAAGATTATAACTAATCTTCTATCTCAGCAACATTTTCCTCTGTTATTTCCTTATCTCCTGACTCAGTCTGTCTATATAGAAATATAGAAAACCTACAGCACAGTACAAGCCCTTCGGCCCACAATGCTGTGCCGAACGTGTACTTTACAAATTACCTAGGGTTACCCATAGCCCTCTATTTTTCTAAGCTCCGTGTACCTATCTGGGAGCCTCTCGAAGACCTATTGTATCCGCCTCCACCTTAGTCGCTCAGCCCTTTCCACGCACTCAGCACTCTGCATTAAAAAACATACCCCATGACATCCCATCTGTACCTACTTCCAAGCACATTAAAACTGTGCCCTCTCATGTTAGCTATTTCAGCCCTGGGAAAAAGCCTCTGACGATCCACACGATCAATGCCTTGTATGTTTTAAGTGAATCAATCAGCTGAATTTCCACGTCTGACCAGGGTAAAGAATTCCAGAGATTCACCAGCCTTTGCATGACAAATTCTATCCTCACTAGTATTAAAGTGTTTCCCTTATTCTGAGATTGTGACTCCTAGTTCTGGACTCTTCAGTCAGGGAAAACATTCTGCCTACATCCAGCCCTATGAGGATTTGGTAAGTTTTCATGAGGTTTCTTCTCATTCTTCTAAATGCATGAATACAGGATGGGTCTTTTCAATTTCTCCTCACACAACCATCCTGTCATCCCGGAACTAATCCAATGAACCTTCACTGAATTCCTTCCATACTCTCATCAGTAAAGACACTAAACATCTCCACAGAACTGTACTATACACAGATGATGCAGTCTCACCAACTATTGTAGCAAGACATCCTTTTTCACATCCATTCATAATAAAGGCTCACATGATATCTGCTGCCCTCCAACTCTTTGACCATGTGCTCACCAGATCCACCACCACAGCCATGCCTCCTTCCTGGAAACCTGTCTTCACTGCCATCTTGTTCTACATAGCTTCCTCTTTCCCCTACCCTCACCTTTTTATTCTGGTGTTCTTCCCCCTTCCTTTCCAGTCCCGAAGAAGTGTCTTGGACCGAAACATCAACTGTTTATTCATTTCCATTGATGCTACCTGGCCCGTTGAGTTCCTCAAGCATTTTGTGTGTTTTTGGCATATTTTTGCCTTCCTCATTGTACCTATAGGTTGGCCTTCTAGTAATTTGTGTATAAGCACATCAAGGTTTCTTTGAATATCAATACAATCCAATCTTTCACCTTTCAAGTAATATTCTGTTCTTTATGTGCACCAGTTTGACTATCTCACCTTTTCCACATTAAATCCTATCTCCAACATTCTTGCTCATTCACTTGTTCATATTCCTTTGAAGCTTTTTTTTACATCATTCTCCACCTAGTGTCATCAGCAAACTGGGAAATATATCATTTGGTCCCTCAGTCTTGTTATTGGTGTAGACTGCAAATAGCTGGAGTCCTTGCACCAATATATCTGATACTCACTGGGGATCAGTGCATTTATCCACAATATTCCAAACTGAGAATAACCAATTTATTCCCACTTTTCTTTCTATCCAATAACCAATTTACAATCGATATCACTGCATTACCCCCAATGTGCTAGAAACCTGTTTGCCAACTGCCTGAAAGGGACTTATCAAAAACATTTTGAAAATCCAATTACACCACACATACTGGTTGCCTTTATTTTGTTATGCTGGTCACATTCTCAAAGAACTTCAGCAGATCAGTCAAACATAAATTTCCTTTTCATGTTGACTTTTTCCTTGAACCCTATGTCTTTTTCTGGGAACCTGGTATTTTAACTGTCTGCTTCTGAACTGCTACTGAATGTAGAAGATCTCTGAATGGGAACAAATGTTCATATCCTATAACACCTCACTGGATACGTAAAGTGCTTTCACTGACCAGAAACATATCTTCATACTCCTCGAACTTATAATTATACCCTGCCATTACTACAGTGAAAGCAACAAACTATGCTACAACATTACCCGTTCAGTTAACTTTGGAAAATCAGATGTTCCTTTCTGTAAATGTGATTTACCCCAATGAAAATTTATTTGCAATTTGAGGAGATTGCTCAATACTCTGTCAGTTCTAAACATGCCATCACCTTGGACAAAAAAGAAATTTATGTTGGAGTAAATTGGAGCTACAGGAAGGATGTTCTCATTTAGAGACCCTAGACCTTAGGTGAACTGAGTGGTGAAATAGCAGCATAGTGGCTAGCATAATGCTTCACAGCGCTGCAGGTTGGAATTCAGTGAGGTGTTACAGTATTCTCCCTCCACTCCATCTGCCAAAAGCAGAACTTCCTGGTGGCCAAACAATTTAATTCCAATTTCGATTCCCATTCCAACATGTCACTCCATGTCCTCCTCTTGTGCCAAGATGAGTCCGCCCTCAACGTCTTATATTCTGACTGGGTAGCCTCCAACCTGATGGCATGACTATTGATTTCTGCTTCCAGTAAAAAGCAGAAAACCTCTCTCCTTCTATTCCCCCTCGGCCTCTTATATCTTCTCAGCTGCCTGTCACCCTGGGTCCCTTCCTCATTGCCTTTCTCCTATGGTCCACTCTTCTCTCCTATCAGATTCCCTCTTCTCCAGCCCATTACCTTTCCTACCCACCTGGTATCCACCTATCACCCTCTAGCTACCCTCCTTCTCCTAGCCCTATCTTTTTTATTTTGGTGTCTTCCTCATTCCTTTTCAGCCCAAAAAGCCAACTGTTTATTCTTTTCTACAGATGTTACCTGGCCAGCTAAGTTCCTCCAGCATTTTGTGTGTGTTGCTCCGCTCCAGGTTTTCAGAATTTGCGGATTTTCTTGAGTTTATGATTTCACTGTGTATTTCAATGTACATGTGATAAGTAAAGCTAATCTTTAATAAAACTAACCTTATCTTGAAATAGATTCCATGGAGGTAATTTGAGGAGGGACAAACAGTTAACTCCACTGTCATGGACAATATTTATTCCTCACCAACATCAGTGAAAATTTTGTCTATTGTTTTATGTAAGAGCTTGACCTGGTCAATTTGGCTACTTTTTTTTAGCACATTACATCAATGCCCATAATATGGCAGGGTGTTTCGGAACAGGCCCTCATGTCTTGGGGTTGCCTGTTGCGGCAGCTGGAGAAGGTGCTTCCAGAGACGACAGTGAGCCACTGGATTCCGTACTAGCTTCATGGCTGGCCCCTCTCATCGGTCCTGCCATCCAGTGTTTACCCAGTGGAAGACAAGTTGGCCTTCGTCTGCAGCGACATTTGTGTTGTGCAAGATGAGGAACTTGTTCTTGCAGAAGTGTGGCTTCAAGACAACAACCCTGCACCATCAGTCCACAGGCCATGACACTCAGGATCTTGGGCTATGTATTGCAACTATATGTTTTTCTGCTATCATAATTATATGTGGCATGTGTGCTGTGTGTGACTGTTGGTATTGTGTTTTATACCTTGGCTTCAGAAGAATGCTGCTTCATTCGACAGTATTCATGTTTATGGCTGAACGATGGACTTGAACTTGACCTTCAAAAATCTTTTGTTGGCTGAGCAGTGCCTGGGGAGGCCTTGAAAGGTGTGAAAGGTGCGAATGGATGCAAGCCCAAACCAGAGGATACTTCCCTGGACTAGTGGGAAGTTTATTCCTATCTAAAACATAAGAATGACAACCAGTTTGCTGGGGAAATGGGTAGGGAAGAATTATTGTATCATAATAACACAAAACGTCTGCTTACTGTGGTCTAGGAGTACAAACAGAGATTTGAATAGAGATTTTTGTTACAAGCACTTCAGTATCACTGCTACCTCATTGTCAAAGACCCTGCAGGTATTGAACAGCATTTAGCTGAGGTGTCACCCTGCAACTTGTGTGATAAAAGTAATTCTCGGCTTTTTGAAATGTTGTTCTTAGATTCCTTGAGAGAGTTGCTGAAGCACATTGGAATTAAATTATGTGGTTTATGTGGAGAAAGCACAAAGACAAAGTTCATTGTAGTAGACATGAATCTGTTTTCAATCTGCATTGTATTTTGTATTACGGGTTTATTATCTTATCATGGTATTTGGTCACATGGGTGGGGGTGTAGTAGAAGTGAAGAATTTAGTTACATTTTCATCAAATGTTCAAAGTACATTTATTAACAAGTAGATATAAATTATACAAACTTGAGATTCGTCTCCTTACAGGTAGCCACAGAGCAAGAAGCGTGAAAGAACCAATTTGAAGAAATAAAATAAAGACCCACACCGTATGTGCAGAGAAAGGGAGAGAGAAAAACACAAGTCATTCAAACAATAGAAGTGAGCAAGAAACCCAAAAGAACCCAATTAAAAAAGGCCATGTTTTGTCTTTAATTCAAGTGAGCTATGAGATGATATCATTTTTGTTGATCATTTAAATATGCTTAATTACATTTAAAATCACTTAAGTCTATTTAAGTTAGCTTGATTATGCTGAGTTACACTGAAGTAAGCTTAAGTAGGTTTGTTACACCAAGAGTGTTTATTTAGTTATATTGTGAATTTTAGTTTCATTCGTTTTTATTGTTTCAAGATTGTTTGTTTCGCTGCTTTCTTAATAAAGTATCGAATGTACTTTCTTTGACTTTGGAGCCTTGTTGTTGGATTGTGTTGGAAGCCGCGTCATAGGGGATTAACTTCTCCCCATGCTTCGTCCCTAATTGGTGTTGGTTTCTTCGTGTGGGCGCTGCATCCATGTTTGGGTGTTTAATGGTCCATATTTCCATAACAACGTGAAGTATCTTGAAATTGGTAAATATAGTGGATTTGAATGGTGAACTAATTTTTTTGCACCTTATAATTGAACACTTGCATTAGATTAAAGTGTTTGTTGGTGAGGACATTAATCATCTTATGGCTGTTCAGAGTCTTTTAAAGATCAATGCTCTACTATTGGAGGACAGAAAATGAAGTGCTGCTGTAATGTTTTCAGTTGGTTTAAGGAGTTATATTATACAGTTGTACCATAATAACACAAAGCATATGCTTACTGTGGTCCAGGAGCATGAACTCCTGATTTTGGCAGCACAGAAGCCTAGTAGTTAGTGCAGCATTTCCCTGTGCTAGTGACCCAGGTTCAGTCCCGCCGCTGGCTGTAAGGAGTTTGTATGTTCTCCCCATGACGATGTAGGCTTCATCCGGGTGCTCTGGTTTCCTCCCTCAGACCAAAGATGTACTGATTGGTAGATTAATTAGTCATCGTAAATTGTCCCGTGATTAGGCTAGGGTTAAGTCGGGGGATTGCTGGGCGGCACGGCTCAGAGGACCAGAAGAGCCCATTCTGTGCAGTATCTCAATAAATAAATAAGTAAATACTCCTGTATCCATGGAGAAATGTGTATAATCAAGCCTGGTTCTGGTTGCAAAGTTGAATGTTACTTCTGCACTTCATGCCTGGTATATGTACTGCAATTTAGCATGCCAAAATGCAAAAAAAAAAATTGTCATCCAATGCTTTTTATAACTGTTTATATTAATTAATTGCTTTTTGCTTCCAAGAATTTTTTATTCATGTTCTGGAACTCTGCCAAGATACAAGAATCAGAGGAGTTGAACATGCCCCTATCAGGCTGAATAGGCTCTAAATGGGTTTTAGGTCAATTTTTCCATAAAAGACTAGATATAAGGAGAAGGGGTGGAAGGGGAAATTGATTTTCAATGCTGTGTTTTGTAAAAGGGAGTACTTTCACATTAGTTCGGTCGGAAACTCTGAGATGGTATGAAGTTAAAGGTGCTAAGAATCCTGCTTTTATTTAATCTTTCACAGATGAGACTAATGAGCTGTGTGTTAAATTCTCTTGATAATTTAATAAGTACAGAACATCCATTGTGTTAAAGAATCATCAACTCCAAAATGATGTCCCCTTATATTCCATCTGGGTAGCCTCCAACCTGGTGGCATAAATATCAATTTCTCCTTCCGATATATAAAAAAAAATCCCCCCCACCTCTTCTTCTCTTTCCCACTCTGGCCCCTTACCTTCTCTCACCTGCCTACCACCTCTTCCTGGATCCTCTCCTCCTTTCCTTTCCTCTATGGTCCACTTTTCTCTCCTGTCAGATTCCTAAGCAACACACACAAAATGCTGAAGGAATTCATCAAGCCAGGCAGCATCTATGGAAATGAATAAACAGTCTACGTTTTGGGCCGAGACCAGATTCCTTTTTCTCTAGCCCTTTAACTTTTCCACACGCCTGCTTTATTTATTACCTTCTAGTTATCCTCCTTTCCCTTCCCCCACCTTTTTATTCTGTTGTCTTCCTCCTTCCTTTCCAGTACTGAGAAAGGGTCACAGCCGAAAACTTTGACCGTTTTTGTTTCCATAGGCGCTGCCTGACCTGCTGAGTTTGTCCAGCATCTTGCATGTGTTGCTTTGGTTTTCCAGCATTTGCAGAATTTCTCATGTTATTGATCCAGGGTGCTTAACAGGGATCTGCCGAGTTTCTTTCTCTGACTGTGAACAATAAGAGGAACCAACAGACATGGGCAGTGATGTTACTGCAGCAGGAAGCTGCCAGACAGGCTTGTCAATTGGAGTCTGCTTTATGAGTTGCAGACTATGTATTGTTTGGGTTTGGATAAAGAGCTGAAATTCTTTCCACATGCATAGCCAAAGATGTTAGCTTAAACTGGGAAGTGGAAATTCTCCTGCCCTGAGAAATGGACGACTGATAACTATATTTAAAGTATTTGAAGATATGTACTGAAAGATAATGTATCAGATTTTCTGCTGGATCTGGTGGGAGAGAGTTTGCTACATTTCTTGAGTCAGAGAAACTCGGAATTAAAGTGACGAGGTGGACTGTGACACCATAACAGCGACTGTTTCGTTGGTCTCCCCTCCCCTCTCTCTGTGGAAAGGGCGACACCTCTCTGTCCCTTGTTAGTAAGAGAGAGAAAGCCGTGGCGTGTCAAATTGCTGGGTGAGCAATATTATTTGATGGGCTTTTCTTGGTGGGTAGTGGGCTAAGACACTTCCTGCTGGAGCAAGTGGGGAAGAGGGAGGGTTGATGCTTTGTTGTTTCTTGTGCGTGGGAGGGCGATAGGGGGATTTGGGGTTCTAATGCTTTTCTCTCATTCATTCTTTGGGGTTCTTTTCTGTTTCATGGGTATCTGCGAAGAGTAAGAATTTCAGGTTGTTCTATTTAATCTATGATATTAAACAGGACCAATGAACCATTGATATAAACTTGTCATTAGGCTAATCCTGAGTGGAGGCTATAGCACAATCTTTTGCTCAGTGTCAGCTCCGGAAACTTCGCAGGAGCTCAGTGGACAGCACAAACCTCCATAGTTTCCGAGCTCACCAACAGGGTAATTTACCCTTTGAGTTTACACAGGTTTACAGCAGACCAGTTAGAATAAAATGCAGAAAACAGATGCCAGGAGAAAGAGAAGCATACAGTGGATTCTGGTTAATTGGAGCACATTGGGACCAATACATTTTAGCCCATTAAAACTGCTGCCCCAATTAGCCAAAGTTTCATGTAATTAGTTAAAAGTTATGAAAAAGACAAACTACCATTTAACTCATTAGCAATTTATGTATTTATATGAAATACAGAACAAATTAGAACACTACTAATACTTCTACAGCCTATATAACTGAGGATTAGTTCCTAATTAGTTATTGACAGAAGACTTCATCTGCTGTGTTCTTTTGATTAACTGTAAATGAACAAAATCAGTGCAGGCACCTAGTGCAGAATATGAACTGCCTTCATACAATGCTTTAGACAACTGCATCCTCCAAATCTTGATTTTCATTGTAATATTCAAGATGATTGTTAATACCTTTGAATTCCCAACTTGCTGAAGTAGTGAAATTGTTTCAATTTCACTCCTGGCCATTTCTTGCTTCTCCAAGCCTAAATGCTTGAAACTGTAATGAGCAAAAAACTGTGACAATTAAGCAGCGTAGTGTCCCAAATAAACAAAGAGAATTACGGATATTTTGCCGATTTAGTTTTTGTTAATTAAGAGTTGTCCCAAAAAGTGGTTGCCCTGATTAACCGATGGCCCCATGAACCAGAATCCAATGTAGTTTCTTTTTGGATTTAATTGCATTAATTTAAATGTTTTAGTTATTGTGTGTGTGCATGTGTACCTGTTTTCAGCCTTATAAATTTTGCCTGTTTAAATGGTACCACATCATTTTTCACTCTCCCTAGCTGTTAGTGTTGTTTTGTCAGCGTCATGACCACTTACATTTAGAGGCTCTGTGTCCTTGACCTTACCAATATGCTGGGGGCTTGGTCCAAGTGTAAGGCTGCATCTTGGACTACGCAGGAAGGAACAGTATGACCAATAGGCAAATAACAAGTAAAAATGGACACTGGTAGATTTTAATGATAAAAATATTAGAACATGTAGTGCTCCTTGTATAGTAGTTAAAGGAGCTACTCAACCTAATCACGCTTTTTGGTGCTTGGGTGATGGCTGTTCAGGTGCATATGCAGTACTGTGCAAAAGTCTTAAGTGTGTATATCTATATATATATATATATATTTAGCTAACGTCTGTCCCGAGCCTTGTGGCCCATCAGGCCGGTGCTTATGCCAGTTTCTGAGGCGTGAAGCTACTGAGAGTACAAGGCTCCCCCCCCCAGATAGGACACCAGTCTATCGCGAGGTTAACCCCCAGCATTTGCTGGTACCCATTTTCAGCAGGGTGGACTGGAGCAGTGTGTGGTTAAGTGCCTTGCTGAAAGACACAACATACAGCCTTGGCCAAGACTCGAACCCAAAACCTTCAGATCATGAGCCCAATGCCCTAACCACTTGGCCACGTGTATATGTATAGATTTTTGCAAAATATTATAGTAATTTTATGTTTTGCACTGTACTGCTGCTGCAGCAAAATACAGATTTCATGACATGTAAGTGCTGATAAACCTGATTCTGATATGGGTCTCTATGGTGGACTGAGAGTGGGAAAGGAGCAGGAAGAGGAAAATTGTGGTTGGGAAAAGGGAGAAGGGAGAGGGGAGGAAGCAGGAAGCACCAGAGAGACATTCTGTAATGATCAATAAACGATTGTTTGGAATCAAATGACTTATCCTGTTGTCTCACGGCCAGGTGTGTCTGCACCCATGTCACCACCGCCCCCCCACCCATGACACTCCATCTCTGCCACCAGTACCACACCCCTCCTATGACACTCCACTCTTGTCAGTCCCAACATTCTTTGCTCCCACCAAATTTACAATCTCATTCTCCACTCCACATTGACAAATACAGTACTGTGTAAGAGTCTTTGGCACCCTAGCTATATATGTGTCTAAGGCATTTATTTGCACAGTACTGTGAGTATTTAAATGAGTGAGAGATTCTGTCTCTTTCTTTTCAAGCACTGATTTTCACTGATTCTATCAGTCTCTTTGCCCCCTCCAACCTTTTATGCAATTGTTTTAAATCAGGATATTAGATCTTGATCTCTCTGTTTAGTGAAATATGTCTTTCCTGTCTCCTGTTTCGGTGCTTCAAGACACCAGACACATGAACCTGCTGCTGGATCTTAGCTGCTAAGTTCAGAGCATCTACATTTTGTGTGGGGACTCCGGTATCCATGGCTTTACTGAAAGATAACCACGTCTGATATCCATCAAAACCAATGCCAGTACATATCCACATTTTGTCGGTTTGCAAAGTTAATGTTCTTCTGTAAATAGCCACTGAAGCTTTAATGACGTTTGCCTTATAAAATCTCCAGGTATTTGAAATCTGTACTTACATGAGGAAGCAAATCAGATATTTCTCATTTCCCATTTTTCAATTCTCAGGATGACCGTGTCATTGAAAACTGTGTGTTACAGCATTGAGCACACTCATTATCTGTAGATGGATTTGGCTTAGACGATTCAAAACAGCAGGAATTGAATTATTGGTCCATAAGAAGTTCTTTCTTTCATTTCACCAGAGACCTGTACATCGTGACCCAACAGATGTGATCCATTTTGGATCTCCTGACAAAAAGGAATGGTGCAGGTGATTGCATCAGCATGGAAGCAGATGTGCCATGTGCCGCAATGGGATGCCCCTTTCTGCTGATAATCAAGTTCTCATTGACCACCAAGGAGGTGCAACGTTACCGCTTGTCTAGCAAAGGATGTTGTGAATGGTGAGGGTGGAGCACCACTACTGGAGGAGTGTGGGACAGGTAGCGGAGAAGGAGGGCCAGGGACGGGGATGTGGCCTAGGTGCTGAAACACCCAGCCCGGAGACACCAGGCAGGGTCATTTGACTCCAAAAATAAATGGCTTATTGATCACTATGGAATGTCTCTCTGGTGATTCACACTCCCTCCCCTCTCCCTTTCCTTTTTCCCAAACCTGTCCGCTTCCCACTCTCAGTCCACAATAAAAACCCGTATCAGAATCAGGTTTATCATCACTCACATATGTCATGAACCTTGTCTTTTTCTGTGGCAGCAGTACAGTGCAATACATAAACTTACTATATCATCATCATCATGTGCCGTGCTGTATGAAGTGGCCGATCATGGTCCTTCCATAACCATGATTGTACTTGGCAAATTTTTCTACAGAAGTGGTTTGTCATGTTCTTCTTTTGGGCAGTGCCTTTACAAGACGGGTAACCCAAGCCATTATCAATACTCTTCAGAGATTGTCTGCCTGCCGTTAGTGGTCGCATAACCAGAACTTGTGATATGTACCAGCCGCTCATATGACCATCCACCACTTGCTCCCATGGCTTCATGTCACCCTGATTGGGGTGGGGGAGGAGGGGTAAGCAGGTGCTACACCTTGCCCCAGGATCACCTGCAGGCATCCTTATGCCTCCTTTGGTAGTGATATATCTCCACCCCCACCAGCAGTAAAATTACTATAGTGCAAAAATCTTAGGCACCCTAGCTCTATATATATGTGCCTAAGACTTTTGTGCAGTACTGTAGATATTGATCAGTCAGCAGGTTTACCATGTGATTCAGAAGGAGAAGAAGATATTGTCCATGTACAAGTTTGCCATTTATTCATCCTGTTTTAACTGCCAACTTTTTATTTCCAAATCTTGGAACAGACAGCACCTGTTGAATTTATAATAGAGTGATACAGGCAAGTGTCACAGTTTCAGTGAGCTAACGTTTGTATGACGGATGTTGCCTCTTCATGTCCATTGCAGGTCAGTTACACATAAAATATTTGATAAAATAAATTACACCAAAAATAATCTGTATCTTAAATAATGCAATTGTCTGATAATTGGTTAATTATGATGATTTAGTAACATATTTGAATCTACTTGTTAATTGTCAGGTAGAAGTGACTAAGTGAAAGAAAAGGTGAAGTGAAGGACTTCGGCTAATTACATTTCTGCTCTGAGCTTAAGATTTATAAGAAACATACCTGTGGTGAAAAATCACTGCTTGTAGAGAACCTTTTAATTACACCAAATCCCATCCTAAAGGGTGGTATTGAAAGGCGGAAGCACTTTTCTTTTTTGGGAAATGAGAGTAAAAATGAATACTATATTCTATGGCAATACACCAGCCAGATATAATGCAGTTGATTGGCTAATTATCCATCAGGGTAGAGAGGTGACCACACTGCACTTAGTGGTTGTGAACAAACAGTCCACAAAATGCTGAAGAAGGGTCTCAGCCTGAAATGTATATTGTTTACTCTTTCCCATTGATGCTGCCTGACTGGTTGAGTGCATCCAGCGTTTTGTATGTGGATTTCCAGCATCTGCAGACTTTCTCGACTTAGTGCCTGGTGATTGATTTTATACACCTAATTTGTATCTAATAGCCTCCCAATTTTTTTTCTGGGAAATTGTTCATGTTTCCTCTGAATTCTTTTGCTTTTTAAGCAAATTGTTCAATTTGCTGTGCCATCGTCCCTTTGCTACATTCTACCCCAACTGATGGGCCAAGTTGTTCATTGTAGATTAGTGTTAATGCTCCCGTCAGAACAGAATCAAACAAAGACAGAGAGAAAAAGAAAGTGAATTTAATTCCTGAATCAAAAACAGGAAATGCTGGGAATAATCAAAATCAGAATCAGGTTTAATGTCAGTGGCATATGTCGGGAAATTTGGTTTTTGCACCAGCATCACAAATCAATACATAATAATAGAAATAAATTAGTGAATGACAATAAATAAATAAATAAATGAGGGGTGATTGATAAGTCAGCGGTCTAAGGTAGAAGGAGTCAGTTTTAGAAAACCTAGCACTTAGTCCAGCGGTCATGGAGCATACGGATCCCTTCTTTGTAGAAGTGGTCCACGGCAGGGGTGATTGATAAGTTTGTGGCCTAAGCTAGAAGGAGATGAGTTATACAGCTCTCCTTACATGCACGTGCAGGTCAACTCTTTGAATGATTATGCAGAAAGTTTGAAGTTAATAACTCACCTCCTTCTACCTCAGGCCACGAACCTATCAATCAACCCTGCTGTGGACCACTTTCTGGAGATCGACGACGCCGACTTCTACAAAGAAGGGATCCGTATGCTCCACGACCGCTGGACTAGGTGTGTAAATGTAGGAGGCGACTATGTTGAAAAATAAATGTGCTAGGTTTTCTAAAATTGACTCCTTCTACCTTCGGCCACAAACTTATCAACTACTCCTCGTATATATATATATATATATATATATATATATATATACATGTAGTGAAATAAGTAGCACATGAATAAAAAGAAAGAAGTAATGAGGTCGTGTTCATGGGTTGAATGTCCATTCAGAAATTGGATGGCAGAGGAGAAGTTGTTCTTGAATCACTGAGCAACATTTCAGAAGAAGCAGAATGCATAGAAAGAGACATTTGAGGAGACATCAGAACTTCTAATGGTAAACAACGGGCATATCCCCATCCTTCCCAACTCCCTAGAGTCTGTGCCAAAGCATCTGAAAATCACACTTGAATGTGGAAGCCCTGGGTGAGCCAGCCGAGCTCTGTCTGTGATTTCCTGACAGCTGACAATGCTGGAGGAGTGGCCCTCATATCTGTCGAGGTTTATTTTAGCAACACTGTGGTACTGGTCGGTCAGGCCAGCCTGTGGGATCAGCATACGTTTCCCAAGACCCTGCAGCTACACAGAATTCTGGATGTATCAAGGTTTCGGAACAGAAATGATGCAGGTGTGACAAGCTCTGCATAGATCTGCCATTGGGAAGTCAAAATCTTAACAACAGGATAGCAACCATTTGAAGTTAGTTTTCACCATCATGGGAATTGGAGCAATAGAGCAAAGAATGGGGAAGAACCATTCCAACATAGCCTTTATCTTGATGTCCACCTCGGTCTGGTGTTGCATCAAACTGTGCGCTTAGCCAGAGTACACAAACACCAAGTATCATTACATGCTAAAGTTCTCAGGTGTTGTGAAGGACAACCATGGTCTAGTTGCCATACAATGATTTATTCAGGTGGCCTTTGTCACATTTCATGTCCTTGGGCCACAAGTCCACTGGGCAGTGAAACAGCTTATCCTGTAGACTCAGATTCATGGGCTGTTTCTAGGCATGCAGACTGAGACTATTGACAACTGCTAGCGGAGGATTCTTTTCCCTTTTATTCATTTTATTTTTTTGAGATACAGCGCGTAATAGGCCCTTCCGGCCTTTTAAGTCGTGCCGCCCAGAAATCTCCCATTTTAACCCTAGTCTAATCATAGGACAATCTCCAATGACCAATTGACATACCAACCGGTACATCTTTGGACTGTGGGAGGAAACTGGAGAACCTGGAGGAAACCCACATGATTATGGGGAAAACATACAAACTCCTTAAAGGCAGCAGTGGGAATTGAACCCAGGTCCCTGGTACTGTAAAGGATTGTGCTACCATGCCACCCTATCTTGGTGGAAGATGCACTTTGTTTTGCCTGAAGCTTGTTGGACTCTCTGTGCGAGGAAAAGGTCTGCAAGTGACTGCTGCTGGTTGGTACATTCCAAGGTGCGGGATAGGTCCCAAAGGATGTACTGATGCTTGTTGCAGCCACACTGAAGGCTCTATGGGAAGGTCCACAGTCTAGTGCCCCATGCTTGGCTCTGTCTAACAGTTTCATTGCTGCATTGTGTAAGGAACAACAGGAATGGCATAGACATATTAATTCAATAAAAAATGATGGTATAATGAATGTTATATATGAAGGGCAGACTATTATTTAAATGGGGAAAGAATTCAAAGTTCTGAGATGCTACGGGACTTGGGAGTCCTCGTACAGGATACCCTTAAGGTTAACCTCCAGGTTGAGTTGGTAGTGAAGAAGGCGAATGCAATGTTGGCATTCATTTCTAGAGGAATAGAGTATAGGAGCAGGGATGTGATGTTGAGGCTCTATAAGGCGCTAGTGAGACCTCACTTGGAGTACTGTGGGCAGTTTTGGTCTCCTTATTTAAGAAAGGGTGTGCTGACTTTGGAGAGGGTACAGAGAAGATTCACTAGAATGATTCCAGGAATGAGAGGGTTAACATATGAGGAACGTTTGACGGCTCTTGGACTGTATTCCTTGGAGTTTAGAAGAATGAGGGGAGACCTCATAGAAACATTTCGAATGTTGAAAGGCATGGACAGAGTGGATGTGGCAAAGTTGTTTCCCATGATGGGGGAGTCTAGTACGAGCGGACCTGACTTAAGGATTGAAGGGTACCCATTCAGAACAGAAATGCGAAGAAATTTTTTTAGTCAGAGGGTGGTGAATCTATGGAATTTGTTGCCACGGGCAGCAGTGGAGGCCAAGTCATTGGGTGTATTTAAGGCAGAGATTGATAGGTATCTGAGTAGCCAGGGCATCAAAGGTTATGGTGAGAAGGCAGGGGAGTGGGACTAATAGGAGAAAATGGATCAGCTCATGATAAAATGGCGGAGCAGACTCGATGGGCCGAACGGCCGACTTCTGCTACTTTGTCTTATGGAATGTAAATAAAGGCATATCCCAAATGTATTTTCTGTATACAAGTTGAATTTTTTAAATGGGCTAAACATAGCACGCAAATCATGCATCAAAAATAGGTGCAATCCCATTTTTTAGGCAATTATCCATTTTGTATAGCACTGTGCAAAATTTTAGGTGCATGTATATAGCTAGGATGAATTACAGTTTTGCACAGTACTGTAGTAATTTTATGTATTGTGCTGTACGAGAGGTGATTGATAAGTTCGTGGCCTAAGGGAGGAGGAGTCAATTTTAGAAAACCTAGCACATTTATTTTTCAACATAGTCCCCTCCTACATTTACACACTTAGTCCAGTGGTCTTGGAGCATACGGATCCCTTCTTTGTAGAAGTCGGCATCTTGGACCTCCAGAAAGTGGTCCACAGTGGAGTGATTGATAGGTTCGTGGCCTAAGGTAGAAGGAGATGAGTTATTAACTTCAAACTTTTTGTATAATCACTCAAAAGAGTTGAACTGCACGTGCATGTAAGGAGAGCTGTATAACTCATCTCCTTCTACCTTAGGCCACGAACCTATCAATCACCCCTGCTGTGGACCACTTTCTGGAGATCCAAGACGCCGACTACTACAAAGAAGGGATCCGTATGCTCCACCTTGGCTGGACTAAGTGTGTAAATGTAGGAGGGGACTGTGTTGAAAAATAAATGTGCTAGGTTTTCTAAAATTGACTCCTTCTACCTTAGGCCATGAACTTATCAATCACCCCTCGTACTGCTGCCACAAAAAAAGACAGATTTCATGATATATGTGAGTGACGATAAACTTGATTCTGATATGGGTCTCTATTGTGGGCTGAGAGTGAGAAGAGGGTAGGGAGAGGGGAATCATGGTTGTGAGAAGGGGAAGGGAGAGGGGGAGGGAGTGGGAAGCACCAGAGAGATGTTCTGTACTGATCAGTAAACCAATTATTTGGAATCAAATGACTTTGCCTGGTGTCTCAGGGCTGGGTGTGTTTGCACCCGTGCCACCCTCCCCCAGCCCTGGCACTCCTTCTCTGCCACCTGTCCCACACCCCTCCATCAGCGCTCCACTCTCACCATTCTCAACATCCTTTGCTCCCGCCAGATTTACAAACTCGCTCTCCATCCCCCATTGACAAATACAGTACTATGCAAAAATCTGTGCGTGTGTGTGTGTGTGTGTGTTTAAGACTTTTGCAGAGTATTGTAGCTGTCAGCAAGTTAATCAAAAGGATGAAATCTAGGCTGGAATAATAATCTGGCTGGAGCAAATGAACTTTGCCCTTTGACACAATTGCTTCTACAATGGAACTTGACAGTATCTGGTTATGCTTTGAGCAGTTTGAATTAGGCTTACGTTATGCTTATACTTTCTTCTTACAGTACAGAAGAAGACCATTCTGCCTATTGAGTCTCTGCAAGCTCCATTAGTCTCAATTCCCAATTTACATCCCTCTTCTCTCACAATACCCATCAACTTCCCTCCAATTCTCCTGCCTGCATTGGGAGTAACTTCCAGAAGCCAATTAGCCTACCGACCAGGACACCTTTGGGATGAGCATGACAACCAGAGTACACAGAGAGAATATGACGTCTCCAGCCAGACAATAACTGGGCTCAGGGTTTATCTTGAGCTGCTGAAGCTGAGCAGTCACAGCTTTAGCCGGGAGGCATCTGGAGTTGAGAAGAAATAAACTAATATCTCGTATTTCTGTTTAAAAGAACAGGAAATCATTTATGCCCTGTAAAAGTTCTAAACATGAAGCTCATTTGAGAAGTGGTGGAAGAATGGTAGAGCATAGAAAATCGTAGAACTACAGGATGAATATCATTCCTTCTTGTAGTGTAGAGGAGGACTAACCATCCCACTGTCTAATTTGACCTCACCCTGGCTTGCTGTGAGGAGGATGCTCAGAGGATGCAGGGTGACTTGGATAGGTTAGGTGAGTGGGCAAATTCATGGCAAATGCAATTTAATGTGGATAACTGTGAGGTTATCTACTTTGGTGGCAAGAACAGGAAAACAGATTATTATCTGAATGGTGGCCGATTAGGAAAAGGGGAGGTGCAACGAGACCTGGGTGTCATTATACACCAGTCATTGAAAGTGGGCATGCAGGTACAGCAGGCGGTGAAAAAGGCGAATGGTATGCTGGCATTTATAACAAGAGGATTCGAGTACAGGAGCAGGGAGGTACTACTGCAGTATTCAAGGCCTTGGTGAGACCACACCTAGAGTACTGTGTGCAGTTGTGGTCCCCTAATCTGAGGAAAGATATTCTTGCCATAGAGAGAGTACAAAGAAGGTTCACCAGATTGATTCCTGGGATGGCAGGACTTTCATATGATGAAAGACTGGATCGGCTAGGTTTATACTCTCTGGAATTTAGAAGATTGAGGGGGGATCTTATTGAAATGTATAAAATTCTAAAGGGATTGGACAGGCTAGATGTAGGAAGATTGTTCCCGATGTTGGGAAAGTCCAGAACGAGGGGTCACAGTTTGAGGATAAAGGGGAAGCCTTTTAGGACCGAGATGAGGAAAAACTTCTTCACACAGAGAGTGGTGAAACTGTGGAATTCTCTGCCACAAGAAACAGTTGAGGCCAGTTCATTGGCTATATTTAAGAGGGAGTTAGATAAGGCCCTTATGGCTAAAGGGATCAGGGGGTATGGAGAGAAGGCAGGTACATGGTTCTGAGTTGGATGATCAGCCATGATCGTACTGAATGGCGGTGCAGGCTCGAAGGGCCAAATGGCCTACTCCTTCACCTATTTTCTATGTTTCTTTTGCTCCTTTTAAAGGCCACAAAACCATGATAAAAGACCTTGGATCCAAATGTTGAGTCTGTTACTCATTAGTTGACTACGTCAGCATCTTTGTCTCAGATATTCAGTATATTTTCAATATCTTGCAAATTAATCTTCTTTGGGTTCATATCCAACTTAAAACTCCAGATGACGTCTGCCTGCCTTCAGCTAATGCATTCCAGTTCTTAACAACCATCTGTGAGAAAATTGTTTCCACGTTTCTATTTCAGTTTTTCCAATTATCTTCTAATACAAGGACAGCTGAGGTGAAATTTGTCCTGGAGAGCAGTCTAAAACATGCTGATAGCCAATTCACAACTATTTTTCACTCTGGCCAGTTATAACTCTAGGGGCTGTTTAAGATAAGTAGCTAGTCTCTCTCTCATATGGTTGACCGTCCCACTGGTGTTGGCCCAGGGAACATCCAGACTGTCATATGGATGGGTGTCCATCTGCATAATGTCTATCCTATCGATTTTAAAAGGGTGGCGGGAGGTTTTACCAAAGGAGGTGTAAGGCGCTCCTTCCTTCCACCAGCCTGCAGTTCACCCTTGGGCAAGGTGGGGTGACTGCTTAGCTCCCAAGTCGGGGAGAAATGGAAGCAGGAGCAGATGGTCGTATGAGCAGTTGGTGCATATCACAAGTCATGGTTATGTGACCACTGATGCCAGGCAGACAATCTCTGAAGAGTATTAATAATGGCTGGGGACACTTGACTTGTAAAGACACTGCCCAGAAGAAGGCAATGGCAAGCCACTTCTGTAGAAAAATTTGCCAAGAACAATCATGGTCATAAGACCATGATCACCCATGTCATATGGCATGGCACATAATAACGATGATGATGATCCATTTTAAAACACTTCTAGTGAATTTTAGCTCTAACCTTGGTGAAGGAGCAGCTGTGGATTTCTTATGAGAGAAACCTTAGTTGGTTGCTGTTGGAATGGTGCAGAAATCCTTTCGGTGTAAGTAGAACTCTTTCCTATGTGAAATTAGTAGAAGCAGTGCAGACTTACAAGAGAAGCAAAGACCTCTCTTCTGCTAGCAACATCCCACTAAAACTTTCTCTTTATGATATGATATTTTCCAGTAGGGTCATTTAGTGGCCTTCATAAATCAGAGTTTGCCAACTATGATTTTTGATTGAACTGATGGATCTTGAGGTAACTTCCTGGTGTCATGGTGTTGAATCCCATGAGTTGAAATGCTTTGCGATTGAAACTTGGACTTATGAATGTTTTTGCATTTCACCCACAGATTTGCCAGCAGGTATCTTTCAGCAAATTCAGGATCTGCACAGGTGCCAAAATACTGGTGTTTACATGGAAAAGAGCCAGCAGCTACTAGCAAGGGTCGCTAGGCTTTGAAGATCACTATTCATTTCTTTAAATTCCAGTGTGTGTAGATCCAATGTGGTTAATCTTTATCCAAAAGACATCTTGGGAATCAATTTAATGAGGCTTCACAAAACCACCCACAAGATGAGCACATCCTTCATTAAATAAGGAAACTAAAACTGTACCAGCATATCAGCTCTTGCACAAAGCATGTTGCTGTAGCAGGATGTCCTTGCTTTTCACCAAAAGAGGCCAACTTTATCTTCATAATTATTTGCTGTACCTGAATGTTCACATTCAGTGTCCCTAGTGTGAGGATATTCAGTTTCCTCTGAGCACCAGCATTAAAAAAACAATCAAACTATTTAACTTGTACCCTGCCCTTTGATACTTGCTACCCAAGTGCATAACATCACATTATATTTAATAAACTCCTCGTGTCACCCTTAAGTCCACTCCCTGTTCTCTTCACAGCTTAGTTTCACTCCTATCTTTGTACCCTCAACAAATGTATCCTCAAGCTCATGAAACTCAGAGGGTTGTGCTTGGGAGAGAGGAGGGAGGCTTTGGGGTTCTAACATTGGCTGTCATTCATTCTTTGATTGGTTTTCTCTCTGTTTCATAGATGCTTGTGAAGAGTAAGGATTTCAGGTTGTATACTACATAAATTCTCTGACACTAAATTGAACCATTGAACCATGAATATAGACTTCAATGATCTGAAGTGCTAGGAAAGTTTTTTTGAGGCATTTTGGTAGTTGGCAAGGATACTCAGATGGCCAAGTTGAAAATCATCTGCTTATCCTTCCCCTTTGTTTCCTCCCATTTAATCAGTCCTCCACTGATAGCCTTTATTTTTTTGCAGCAATATTTTATGTGGTTTAATTAATCCAAATGCACTATTTCCCTTTACTTACACAGTTGATTCCATCTTCAGAGTTGACATGGATCTATAAAAGGTAAATCATAATTAACAGACTTAATAAGTCTGCTGATTATAATTTCCCTTTTATAGAACCATGTCAACTTTGTCTAGTCATGTAATTTTTGACAATGGGTGCTGTTATCACTTAAAGGAGTCTGGCATTGTTTTAGCATCTGATATTAAGGCTTATTGATCTATATTTACTTCCTTCCCATTATGCCTCTGGCATTTATGGCAGTATTGAAGGTCCTCCATCGCTGGCGGTGTTTAAGGCTTCCTTCATCGTGTCAGTAGCTTCCTCTCAGTTTTCACTACTGTCAGTCACACAGGTCCTGGGCTCAGGAATACCAACACAATCAGATGTAGAAGGATTCTTCATGTTGTTTCCATAACAGTTTTGTTTGACCAGTCAGGGTTGTTAGCCCTGAGATGAAACCCCAAACTTGGAGGACTGGTGGACTGCTCTTAGTCTGGCCTCTACCCTTTGACCTGTACGGCATGGGTGACTCTACCAAGAGCCAAAGCACAAGGCCCTGACTCCAGCCAACATAGCTATCCAGGTCATTAAGGCTTGCAAGCCTCCAAACCCTGTGAAAGGTTTGTGGTCCTCTTGGAGGACCTGTTCTATATTTCCTCTTTTTCAGTCTTCCAACTTCCTTAAATATTAGAGCATATTTCAGAATAGAGTAGTCAAATCGTGTGCTATTGTAAATAAAGAGCCAAAAATGTATAAATTGAGTGAGAATTATGCCACTGGTATAGTCACCATGCATTTTTTGTAAATAGGAATACACTACCACAGAAAGCTGTCTCTTTCGATCAGGAATATGTCATCAGTACCTAAGCACTAGTTATTTATAGGGTAAGTAGATTTCTAGCCATATGCTGGACATTGTTGATAAATTCTGATGGGTGAAATATCAGACCATAAGATATAATAGAAACCGAAGTAGGACATTCAGCACACTGAATCTGCTCCACCTTTCAATCAAAGCCAACTTTTTTTCTCAGCTCTATTCTCCTGCCTTGTCCTGTGACCCTTATTCCCCTTGCCAGTTAAGAAACTGTCTCTGACTTAAGTACGTGCAATGCCTTACCCTCCACAACCTGTTTTGCAATGAATTCCACAGATTCATCACCTTCTGGCTGAAGAAATTTCTCCTCATTTCAGTTCTAAAGGGACATCCTTTTTCTGCGGCTGTGCTCTAGGATCCTACCTGCACAGTCCTGCTAATGAAAGCATCCTCTCTACCTGCACCTTATCCAGGCCTTTCAGTATCTGATAGCTTTCAGTGAGATCCCCCCTCTTCCTTTTGAATACCATTGAACTCTAGTCCAGGGCCATCAAACATTCCTCATTAAGCCTTTCATTCCCAAGATCATTCTTTGAATTTTCTCTGGACCCTCTCCAGGTCTAGCACATTATTCCTTGTGTATGGGGCCAAAAACTGCTCACAATTTTCCTAATACTATCTGACCAACACATTATAAAGCTGATAAAGCCAAAATAAGATGAAACAAAGCAACTCACACACAAAATGCTGGAGGTACGCGGTGGGCCAGACAGCAGCTATGGACTGAGACCCTTCATCAGAACTGGAAAGAAAGAGAAGATGTCAGAGTAAAAAGGTGGGGAAAGGGAAGGAAGAAGGACAAGGTGGTAGGTGAAACCGAGAGAGAGGGAGGGAGGTGAAGTAATGAACGGGGAGGTTGATTAGTGAAAGGGGTAAAGGACTGGACAATGGTGAATCTGATAGGAGAGAGGATAGAAGGCCATGGAAGAAAGAGAAAGAGGAGAGGCACCAGAGGGAGGTAATGGGCAGGTAAGGAGATAAGCTGAGAGAGGGAAACGGGAATGGAGGATGTTGAAGGGGGAGGGGAGACAATTACCAGAAGTTTGAGAAAATGATGTTCATGCCATCAGGTTGGAGGCTACCCAGAGGGAATATAAGGCTGAGGGAATGGCAAAATCTTATATTTCCAATCATTCTTTGTTGGGTTTCCAACTATTAATTCCATGGATTCCGAATACTAATTGTTGTCTGCATGAATAATCCTGGACTATTTTTACAGTGATATTGACTTTGAAGTTATTTATTATTATACTGGATTTTTCTCTTCAAGAAAACCAATGCCTTACTTCCATGGCTATATGAACTGCCATCAAATATTTGAATAACTAATCCACCCAAAAGAGCATATAGATATAAAAATTGAATGATATTAGGCAGGCTTTATAAGGATCTGAAATAAAAAGAAATCTTTGAAGTAAGGAGATCTCCACTTTCGAGACTGGCCTCTCGCTGGCTGCTGCCAGAGGAAAATGTCAGCATGTGATGGTCTCTCTCTCTCTCTCTCTCCTTCTCATTTACTGCTCCTAGAGGAAGCTCCCTGCATTTGGATGATCTCTCCCTCTTCCAATGCTCTTGGGTCTTGGGTCTTGGTTTAACCAATGCAGTTTATGGATTGGACTCTATAGTTCACGTTATGATGTCTTTCTTGTTTCTGGTCACTACATTTTGTTGAGATTTTGAACCAGGGTGGCATGCGGATTATGAATACTGAGCTGAACTGAACATGCCTGGACTCTTTTAGTTTTCTGTTTGATATTCTATGTTTTTCACTCATTTTTTGTGCCGTTTACGCTATTTGCTTTTTTTGCGCAGTGGGCGGGGGGAGTGTTGGTGTTGATGTTTTTCTTTGAATGGTTCTATGGTTTTCTTTGTTTCATGGAAGACAAATCTCAGGGTTGTATACTGCATACATACTTTGATAATATATTTACATTGAATTTTTAATCTTTGAATATTTAAATAACCAATCCCATCCAAAAAATAGTGCAGTTATAAAATATAGATGATATTTGGCAAGCTTTATAAAGTTTTGAAAGGAAAGAGGACTTGGAAGTAAGGAGATCTCTTACTTTCAATAGTCTGGCAATATTCTGTGCTGAGCTGATTTCAATATAATGAGGCTCAAGAGAAAGGGAGGGGCATTTAGGAAAGTAGCTCGTAGCTAAGGAGGACAAAGGCAGGTGCTTAAAGGAATTCTCACTGTGACACTTGATAAGCACATTGTTATGTCTTCAATTTGCCCAATGATCAAGAGCAATAATAGAAAATAAAAACAGCCATGTAATTGCAAGAGTGACTTGGATATCAGCTGTTTCTGAGCAGCGGTGCCAAGCTGAGGTGAAATTTTGAACAAGAATTTCA
The DNA here is from genome assembly GCF_963921235.1 of Mobula hypostoma. Classification (NCBI taxonomy): domain Eukaryota; kingdom Metazoa; phylum Chordata; class Chondrichthyes; order Myliobatiformes; family Myliobatidae; genus Mobula; species Mobula hypostoma. The sequence continues at coordinate 26,340,966 of NC_086116.1, forward strand.
GCTGACCCTGTTGACTTGATCACTTGTTTTTTTTTGCAATTCATTTACTATGAACTGTAAAAAGTAAAATTTAAATACTCCTAGATCTAGATCAGGGGTTCCCAACCTGGGGTCCATGGACCCCTCAGTTAATAGAGTCATTGAAAAGTACATCACAGAAACAGGCTCTATGGCCAATCTGGTCCTGCAGAACCATTTAAACTGCCCACTCCCATTGCCCTCCATACCCCTACCATCCATGTACCTATCTGAATTTTGCTTAAACATTGATATCAAGCTCGCATGCACCACTTGCGCTGGAAGCTCATTCCACACTCTCACGACCCTCTGAGTGAAGAACTTTCCCCACATGCTCGTCTTAAACATTTCACCTTTTACCCTTAACCCGTGACCTCAGTTGAAGAAGCCTGCTTGCATTTACCCTATCTATATCCCCATCAAATCTTCTCTCAGTCTTCTACGATCTAAGAAATAAAGTCCTAACCTATTCAATCTTTCCTTATAACTCAGGTCTTCCTGTTCCGGCAACATCCTTGTCATTTTTTTTCTACACTATTTCAACCTTCCTCCAAGAGGACCACTATCTCATTGTGGTTTGAAGGCTTGCATGCCTCAGTGACCCAGAGAGGTACGCTGAGGTCAAAAGATAAAGGATGAAGGATAGACTAAGAGTGGTCACCTGTTCCTCCAGGTTCAGGGGTTCAGCTCAGGGCGAACAACCCTGACTAGCCATACATAATTGTTACAGAAACAGAAATGAAGAACCCTTCTTCACCTGAGTGTGACTGGATTTCTAAGCCTCCACCCGGGGCTTGCATGACTGACAGTAGTGAAAGCCAAGAGGAAGCTACTGACACGATGAAGGAAGCCGTGAACGTCACCAGAGATAGAGGACCTTTATTGCTGCCCTAAATGCCGCTGCATATCAGGGAGTAAGCTAAGCCTTCGGCATTAGTTACATCTTTCCCGTAGGTAGGTGACCAAACTGGTAGGGGTCCATGGCATTCAAATGGTTGGAAACCCTTGATCTACAGTAAATGATCAACATGTTTGTTAAGTTAAATAACTGAATGGTGTACTCCGTCATATCTTTCTTCCCTTATTGTTTTTGCTCTTCACTTTTTAAGAAGTGTGAATTGCATCAGTAGAATACGAAGACTGGCTATTCAAGTTTTTCTGATCTGTTAAGATTATTCTGATTCTCTTGAAGCATTAAGAAAACACAATCTTGGTTACCTCAATGTCCAAAATTAACTCTGTGTCAGACCAAGAATTGCTGCTCTGTGTAAGTGTACAGAGATGGCCTTAAATAATGATGATCATCTCTAGTCCTCAAATAGTTAATTAGTAGAAAAACTGATTGGAGAAGAAATTTCTGTTGAATTTACTTCACAGTTCTGTGGATTTCAGCCTTTCACTTCTAGCTTCCTGAATTTGCCTCCACTGATTATTATTTCAGCAGTGTTATCACCAGCTGGTCCCAGAATTACTTTACTGTTTTACACAGAAGTGAAGTAAACCAACTGTTCAGTGGGCTGATCCTTTTTTCAGTCAGGCTATTTAAAATTTACAAAAAAACTTAAAAAAAAATCTGACTATGTATGAGTTAACAAATTTATTTCATCGTGATATCTGCAATTAGATTTGATAAGTCATTCAGAACTCACCAAACATATAGTGCATAAATAGGTATCAAAATGTCTCTTGTAATGACTTGTGTGCATTGTTATTCCTCATACAAATTTAGATTTAATGTTCATATTTAGATTTAATCTTACACTGTCTTCTCATTTAAATGCAAAAGATCTTTGTTTTATTTACTTTAGGCATTGTTACATTTTTGAATAAAAGCAAATAATTTGTTTTTGAAAAGCAACTATCTGGTAGAACAATGGGTCTTCTTTGATGCCATTACTCTGAAATGGTTTTCTAGTGATGAATGACTCCAAGGATTTTTCTCCTTCCTTTTTTTTAATCAATGGAGGAATAAGAAGAAACTGAGCACCAGTGTGTATTCCATCTGGGTAGCTCCAACCTGATGCCATGAATATCGAATTCTCCTTCTGGTAAAAATAATCCCCCCTCCCCGCATTCCACACACTGGCCTGTTGCATCTTCTCACCTGCCTATCACTTCCGCTTGGGTCCCCTCCTCCTTCCCTTTCTCCTATGATCCACTCTCTCCTCCCTTATCAGATTCCTTCCTCTCCATCCCATGACCTTTCCCGCCCAACTGGCTTCACCTATCACCTTACAGCTAGCCTCCTTACCCTCACCCCAACGTTTTTTCTGCTATCTTCACCCTTCCTTCTCAGTCCTGAATGAAGGTCTTGGCCCGAAATGTTGACTATCTATTCACCTCCGTAGATGCTGTCTGACCTGCTGAGTTTACCCAGCATTTTCTGTGCCCGGCTTCAGTTTCTCTACAGATACGTCATTCCAGTCCACTTATTTTACTGTGTATCAAAAGTCAACTCTGGAACAATAACAATTTCTATATTGTACCTCCTAATCAAAAGGGGAGCAAAGTAAGGACAAAACTCTCCAAGACTCATACATAGAAGTGGATGCTCCAGTCTTACCCTTGAATCCATGCCTGATGCATGGAGATTACGAGGGTGATTGATAAGGTCGTGGCCTAAGGTAGAAGGAGATGAGTTATACAGCTTTTGTTACATGCATGTGCAGTTTGACTCTTTGAGTGAAAATGCAGAAAGTTTGAAGTTAATAACTCATCTCCTTCTACCTTAGGCCACAAACTTAAAAATCACCCCTGCTGTGGACCACTTCTGGAGGTCCAAGACACCGACTTCTACAAAGAAGGGATCTGGATGCTCCACAACCACTGGACTAAGTGTGTAAATGTAGGAAAAATAAATGTGCTAGGTTTTCTAAAATGGACTCCTTCTGCCTTAGGCCACAAACTTATCAATCACCCCTCGTAAGAGCAGGAATGATTCATGTACAGGAAAAGAACAGGCAGCACTATTTTAACATTTGATTAATACTGGAACATGTGGTGCCACAGAACTTTGCTCAACAATTGGCTTTCGTCAAATTGCCAAGGCTGTACAGGGCCTCAGTTGGAGTATTGTGAGCAGTTTTGGGCCTTTTATTTAAGAAAGGATGTGCTTATATTGGAGAGGGTTCCGAGGAGGTTCATGAGAATAATTCTGGGAATGAAAGGATATTCAGCCATTTCTTTTGTTACTCTTCTATATTTGCCCAGTTTGTTGTCTTTTGCATATTGGTTGTTTGTCCATCCTGTTGGGTATGGTCTTTCATTGATCCTGTTATGTTTCTTGGATTTACTGAGTATATCCATAAGAAAAAGAATTTCAGGGTTGTATATGGTGACAGCAATTAGACCCGTACTTGCTGGAATTTCGAAGGATGAGGTTGGGGGGTGGGTGGTGGAATCTTATTGAAACCTGTCAAACATTGTAAGGCCTAGATAGAGTGGATGCGAAAAAGATGTTTCCTTTGGTGGAGGAGTCTGGAACTAGAGGGCACAGCCTCAAAATAGAGGGATGTTTGTTTAGAACAGAGATGAGAAGAAGTTACTTCACCCAGAGGTTGGTGAATCTGTGGAAATCGTTGCCACAGGTGGCTGTGGAGGAAATGTCACTGAGTACATTTAAGGCAGAGATTGATAGGTGCTTACTTAGTCAGGACATGAAAGGTTACGGGGAAAAGGCAGAAGAATGGGATTTATTAGGGAATGGATCAGTTAAGATGAAATAATGGAGCAGACTCGATGGGCTGAATGGCCTAATTCTGCTTCTGTGTCTTATGGTCTTATCAGCTTCAAGCTACAGTCATTTGACACACTTAGTAACAGCTATAACAACCATTGTACTGCTTCTACATCCGAGATTCCCATAACTTACACAGCCAGATCAGAGACCGACATCTCTCAAGAGTTTTTTACATTAATGGTAGATAACAATTCAACAGATTAAGTCAAAGTGAATCTGAATAAATTTTGTGGCTTTCCATTTATTAGATTAAAGATTGGTTTTGCACATCAGAGTAGATGGAAGTAAATTAGATGGTGCTTAATGAAACTGATTAGTCAGGAGAATTTGACAACTTTAATCACAATGTAACATAACTCTGAAGCATAAATATATGACATAGTTATGTTGCAGCACTGATAAATATTGCATCACCAGTACAAGATTTAAAATCAAAGGAAACAAAGAAAATGCGATGGTAGCTTGCATTACTAAAGTTCAAAGTTCAGAGTAAATTTATTATCAAAGTACATATATTTCACCATATACAACCTTGAGATACATTTTTGTAGGAATACTCAATAAATCCATAATTGAATAATAATCAGAACAGAATTCATGAAAGACCGCACCAACTTGGGTATTTAACCAATGTGCAAAAGACAACAAACTGTGCAAATACAAAAAGAAAGAAATAATAATAATAATAAATAAATAAGCAATAAATATCTAGAATATGAAATGAGGTATCCTTGAAAGTGAGTCATTGGTTGTGGGAACATTTCAATAATGGGGTAAGTGAAGTTGTGTGAAAGAACGAGCAAAAAGCGGAGAGTATTAAACATGAAACCACAGAGTCCTCAAAACAGTCTAGGAATGTTCAGTTTAGTTCAGTTCAATTTGGTGCTGTGTCAGCGTTGACTGCAGGTTGCAGAGTCAGTCCGCCCCGATCAAAATTGCATAAAATAGCAATCAATAAAAAGTAGTAACCAGAAACACATATCACATAAATTGCAGAGCCCACTAAAAATGAGTCCAATCCAAAAAGCAAGGCAATCAAACCTTGCCCAAGAACTAAGACTCCTGCACCTTCCTCTGGCAACAGCCAGTGAGATGGAGAGGGAGATTGGTGATACGCAGGCAGACAGCACTGAGCACCCACTGCTCTCATCCTTGTTCTTTTTAATCTTGCTTGAAGCTTTAATCAGCGATATCAGCGAATAATGGAGTGATCGCAGGTTTATGTTCTGCTATTAAGCTGCACTCTCCGTTCTCAACCTCGCTCTCAACCACGCCGAAACCCCTCAGGGACAGCAAAAGCACCAGATCGCTCAGTCGGCCCAAAAACACTTCATCAAAATGTAAATTGCAGACTCCACTTCCACACAGACTAGTAGTAGAAGTATATTTTAAAGAAGGAGAAGAAGAAGTAGTTTCATGGACTGACTGTAGGACGTTGCATTAGTCGTATTGGCTGCTGGCACCATCTTGCCTAAGTTTCTTTTCACGACGGTCTGATATTGCTTGTTAGCCTGTGGTTGAGTTTCTCTGATTTCTCACCTTACCAACACACCAGCAAATATGATAGCTCCAACTATCTTTGGTCAAGTATGAAGAACATGTTTGCACTGTTGTATTTTCAAATAGTGTGATGTGGTGGAAAAATTCTCAGTTTAATTAGCTCTCTGGTAGGTTACAAAATCAGTGTGCGTTTTTGGTGATGACTAGGTACATATCGGATGTTAGATTGGTTAGTTCTCAATAACAGCACGATTCTGTGGACCAGCACAATCTGTGTGATGACCATATCCAGGGAGCCACCCACATATAAGGGAGTTATTTCTTTCTGGACTCTTACTTATAAACAAGCTATGAAGATTGCTGGTAGGTCCTCCTTTCATTGCCATTCATATCTGTTGTCTGCCCATTGAGGTGATTGTCCAGCTGGGATTTACAATTGATTACATCAATTCCAGGGATGGCGGGAATGTCATATGTGGAAAGATTGGAGTGACTGGGCTTGTCTACACTGGAATTTAGAAGGATGAGAGGGGATCTGATTGAAACATATAAGATTATTAAGGGATTGGACACACTAGAGGCAGGAAACATGTTTCCGATATTGGGGGGAATCCAGAACCAGAGGCCACAGTTTAAGAATAAGGGCAGACCATTTAGAACGGAGTTGAGGAAAAACTTTTTCACACAGAGGGTTGTGGATCTGTGGAATGCTCTGCCTATGAAGGCAGTGGAGTCCAATTCTCTAGATTCTTTCAAGAAAGAGTTAGATAGAGCTCTTAAAGATTGTGGAGTCAAGGGATATGGGGAGAAGGTAGGAATGGGGTACTGATTGTGAAGGATCAGCCATGATCACAGTGAATGGCGGTGCTGGCTTGAAGGGCCGAATGGCCTACTCCTGCACCTATTGTTTATTGTCTACACCTAAAATACTGGTTTTCTGAAGGCCGGTGCAGAGGCACCAGAAGAAAGTTTGAGTGCTGAAGGTGTTAACTACTGTGCAGTGCCTCAGGGATACATGCTGAGACTCTGTATTTACAGTGCGTATGAAATACGTGGAAGGGACAATAGAAACTGAGAAGAGTTGCATTCACCAATTGCAGAGAGATTTGGTCGGACTGGAAAGCTGGATTGGTAAGTGGGATTGTAGCATTTAAAGTACTGTGTCATGATTTCAACTGCCAATATAAACTAAATGGAGATACATCTCTACCAAAGGAGGTGTAAGGTGCTCCTTCCTTCCACTAGCCTGCAGGTCACCCTTGGGCAAGGTGTAGCACCTGCTTAGCACCCTTCCCCCCACATCAGAGTCATCCGGAGCTATGGGAGCAGGTGGTGGATGGTCGTATGAATAGCTGATGCATATCACAAGTCCTGGTTGTGTGATCACTGATGCTGGGCAAACAGTCTCTGAAGAATATTGATAATGGCTGGGGTCAACCATCCTACAAAGGTGTTGCCTCAAAGTAGGTAAAGGCAAACCACTTCTGCAGAAGAATTTGCCAAGAACAATTATGGTCATAGACCCTGATCGCCTACATCATACATCATGACACATAATGATGATGATGACCCACAAAAGAAGTCAGAATGATTAAGCCAGTGGCTCTTGCACTGATTGATAAATTTCCAAAAGCATCATAAGAGAAGAATACAGATAGTTCTCTTCAGGAGGGAAATACTGTATTTCAGTACAGCTGATGCACAGTGAGAACTAGGGTTAGACATCTGGGTAACAGTGTGAGAGTTCAATGTTTGGAATATCTACACTGACAAGGTAAAGATCAAAGAGTATCTCATTGAAATCCTAAACCTGAAAAGAACTGTGTCAGTAAAGCCAAGAATCTGTGACCTATGCAAACTACCTCCTTGCAAGAGTGAGGTAGAAAGGTTGCACTTTGGGCTGGTCTCGGGTCACGTTGCTTTAATGACGGGCGGTAAAGGATGAAATGGAGGACTATCCAACAGATGGATGTCAGTATGAGAGAGAAAAGGGTCTGAAGTTGGGACATGTAACCCATTATGATTAATTGGTAATGAATAAATATTTAGCTAAACATTTAGAATTCATATGCTAGAACATCTTTCTTTCCCCACACCATATTAAATGTGCTTCGTGGCAGTTTCCTGGAACAGCACTCTGGGAAACCTTAATCTATATTTATTCATTATATTCAGCCTCTTATGTGTGCATAAGCTAGGAAGATTAGAGTTTAGAGAATAATCAGTCAAAGTCCATAACATAATTACTATTATTAAGTAAAGTCTGTCACAGGTGAAAACTATTTCTAATAGGTTAGTTTGGTTTCTATAGGAACCAAAGGTTCTTTTTTTTCTGTGCATGTGTTTTGATGTGATGAAAGCCTCTAATGTACAAGTGCAGAGAAGCCATCTGCCATTTTGTTATTGATGACTGCTGATTGTACTTAATTCATTTTGTTGAGCTTTATTGTACTTTTCGATGAAACTCTTTTGTCATGTCTGTTTTCCAGTCTCAGAGTTTTTATTTCTTTGAATGATTGATTATCTATTCCAGCCAGAGCCAACTTTAGTTTATGGGTAAATGTACCTGTGGTTACGATTATACAAGATTAGGTGTGGATATTTGAAACTGAGGTGCATAGGAACACCTTCTCACAGTGACTGGTTAATCTCTGGAATTCTCTGCCTCAGAGGTTTATGTGTGAAGATTATTGAAGGCATTTAGAAAAGAACTAGATACATTTTTGAAAGATTGGGGAATTGGATCAGAATCAGTTTTAATATCACTGGCATATGTTGTAAAATTTGTTGTCTTTGTGGCAACAGTACAATGCAATACATAATAATAGAAAAAAATGTGAATTCCAGTAACTATACACACACACACACACACACACACACACACACACACACACACACACACACAAATAGTTAAGTAAGTAGTGCAAAAATAGAAATAAAAAAGTAGTGAGGTAGTGTTCATGGGTTCAATGTACATTCAGATATTCGATGGCAGAGGAGAAGAAATTTTTTCTGAATCATTGAGTGTGTGCCTTTCTTCCTGATGATAGCAATGAAAACGTGGCAAGAGCTAGGTGATGGACACTGCCTTTTTGAGGCATTGCTCCTTGAAGATGTCCTGGATACGATGGAGGCTAATGCCCATGATGGAGCTGAGTGAGTTTACAACTCTCTGCAGCTTGTTTTGATCCTGTGCTGCAGCCTCACTCCCCTCCATACCAGCTAGCGGTGCAGCCAGTTAGAATGCTCTCTGTGGTACATCTGTAGAAACTTGTGAGTGTTTTAGGAGACAAAATCTCCTCAAGTTCCTTATGAAATATAGCCATTGTCATGCCTTTTTTGTAGCTGCAGTGACATGTTGGGTCCAGGTTAGATCCTCAGAGGTAATGACACCCAGCAACTTGAAGTTGCTCACTCGTTCCACTCCTGATAGAGAAATATGGGGAGGAGAACAAGAGGTCTGGGGCAGGTCAGCCATGATCACATGGAATGTTGGGACAAACTTGAAAGGCCAAGTGGCTGCACCCTGCTCCTCTTTTCTTCCGTTCTTATCACAATCTTCTCCTTTTAGTCGTACCCCAAGATGTTTAGAATCAACGGTTTCTGTAGATCTAAACTTGTTTCTGTGGCCAACAAATTCACTTCTGTGGAGTGTACATTTTTTTAATGCTCTGTTTGATCTGCAGCACAAAATCATTTGTGAGGCATGAACCTCTCCGCCATAAATATATAGTGCAAAATATACAATTAATTTGCATGACTCTGTGTGTGTGTGTTTGTGAGACAGATGCACTTGAATAGAGATGGACAATGCTGCATGACTAGTTCATGGAAATTACAAAGAAACTCTGAGGGTTGGACTACAACATCCAGGCCATAAGGGGAAGATAAAGACCTGGTCAAGCATTTAATAGGGGTTGGACCTACTGGGGCCTTGACTGGAAATTCTGCCATTCCTGGTTAGGCTGTTCCTGGTTAGGCTGTCCACCTCTTCCACATCAATACCTAACTAAGTGCAGTGATATGAGATTAGGGTAATCTATATCACCACTATTACATGAAGCAGCAACTTCTCTTCTGAGTCTCTGCTGCAAGAATCTTGGTATGGCAGGAAATTACTCTGTGAGGCCAAGACTATTCTCAAAACTCTTGAAATTACACATGGTTACTATGTCTACCTTAACTCTACCACATATGGTCCCAGGCTCGGCTGTGAAAGGAGTGGGGTTGGGCATGAGTCCAGCAACCTATAAAAACCTAGTGCTGTGGAAACACGAACAGTGGCTCTAAAATGGGAGAGGAATGCTCTTTACCTAGAAGACATATAAATGGACCACACCTGGACACCTGGACTCTGGTGAGTTATTGTTGGCGGCCTTTGCCCCAGTAAGATGGACATGCTTAGGTAGTAGAAGAAGAAGAATATGTCTACCTTAATGGTATGGAAATAATTCCATCTACATGCATGATATTTGTACTCTCTGTACATAAGAAAATTATTTATCCAGCCTGATAGGGATCTCCTGCACTGCATAATTCTAATGTGCATCTCTGCATGTAATACTTACTTACTTACTGCCCTTTATGTCGCTGGCAGTTAGGACAGCAATGAAGCTCCTCCATCTATGTCCATACAGTTGCACACAGATTTAGAAGGATTCGTCATTGCTGTTTCCGTCACAATTTCCTTTTGCTCAGTCAGGGTTGTTAGCCCTGAGATGAACCCCTGAACCTGGACAATTCTTAGTCTGGCCTCTACCCTTTGACCTGCTTGGCATGGGTGATGCCACAAAGAGCCAAATCACAAGGCCCTCACTCCAGCCCACATTGCCTGCCAGGTCACTGAGCTGTCCAAGCCTCCAAACCCTATGGCAAGTTTGTGGTCCTCTTGGAATAGAATTTATTTCAATGTACCCTTCTTTGTGGTCATGGAATGTCCAAATTATTATAGAATATATACTATCTTAGCAATGCTGCTCCCATGGTCTTGTTACTGCCATATGTGTCCATCTTTCTCCATCTTCAAAGTTCAAACTGAATTTATTATCAAAGTACATAGATGTCACCATATATGACTCTGAGATGAATTTTCTTATGCGCATACACAATAGATCCATAAGAGAATACTCATAATATAATCAATGAAAGTCTGCATCAACTTGGGCAATCAACAAGTGTGCAAAAGACAACAGACTGTGCAAATGCCCAAAAAACACTAATAATGAATAAATAAGCAATAAGTATTGAGAGCATGAGATGAAGACACATTGAAAGTGAGTCCATAGGTTGTGGGAACATTTCAATGATGTGGCAAGTGAAATTGAGTGAAGTTATCCCCTTTGGTTTAAGAGCCAGATATCTGGTCTACCTGTTTGAAATTCCAGGGATAAAAAAGTATATTTTAAGATTTCTCTGATTCAAAGTGATAAGACTACAGTTCTGGGATAGAGAAGAAATAGCTTTCCTAATGTCATTAATGAAGCCAACATTGACTTATTTGTTAAATATTCGGTCATGCCAGGAACATAACTGTTCTATTGAACTAACTTATTATTGTATATTTAACTTCTCTTTCCTCTGTTATAGCGGTGGAGTGACATAGCTCGTAGAGCAATACTGGGGATGATCTAACTACACTGGGAAAGTCTAATTGGTCATTTTCTGGATAAATTAATTAGTATAATTAAAAAAGCGATTGAAATAATCCGTCATTTCTCCCCTCAGGACTCAGAGCTGATCTGTTTTCCTTCCATTTTTCCTAACTATTCTGCTATTAGAAAATGAGACGGTTTAAAGCCTGAAACTAGATTTGGGTCACCAAGAGTGCCATTATGCCACATTTAGAGATGTGTAGTTTCTGTTCGTAGTGCTGCGTCTACCATGAACTTAAATTGACATTATATTTGTAACAGTAGAGTCATAGAAAGGTACAACATGGAAATGGGCCCTTCAGTCCATCTAGTCCATGCTGAATCATTTAAAGCTGTCTCGTCCCATTGATCCACATTGGGACTGTACCCCTACCATCCATGTTCCTATCTAAACTTCTCTTAAATGTTGAAATTGAGCTTGCATCCACCACTTACTTTGGCAGCTTGTTCCTCACTCTCACAACCTTCTAAGTGAAGAAGTTTCCCATCATGATCCCCTTAAACTTTTCACCTTTCACCCTTAACCCATGACCTCAGTTGTAGTCCCACCCAATCTCAGTGGAAAAAGCCTGCTCGCATTTAGTTGATTGAAATAGTTTGCTTAATACATGCCAAATTAAACCATCAGCAACTTGACTAATCAGCTACACTTCCTCCCTCGACACCATCCAGGGCCCTAAACCGCCTTTCCAGTTGAGGCAGACTTCACATACATCTTCTCCAAGCATGTTTATTGTGTCTGAAGCCACTAATAAATGAGACCAGGCACCATCCAATGACTGCTCTGCTGAGCAACTACAATATATCCACCATGATTATCTTGAACTGCACCCCCCCCTGCCCCAGATGTGAGCTATTTTAATTCTCCTCCTTGTTACACATTGATGTGCCTGTCCTCGACTGCTTCCATTGCCAGGGTGAGACTAAGTACAAGCTAGGAAAATAGAGCCACACTCTGCCTGGGTAGATGACAACTCAATGGCATGTGTAGTGAATTCTCCAATTTCCAGTAAACCTCTCCCCTGTCCCTCATCTCACTCCTCCTGATCTAACCAATTCTTCCTGCACTTGCACAGGTGCCCACCGTCTGGTTAATTTCCCATCCTCAATATTTGAGCTCTCCACCTTCTGCAGTGGTAGATCATAGTGTTATTGCTATACCGCTCAGTTAACCATTCCACATGGGAGATGCTCACATGCTGTACAAGCAGAGGGACCAGTAATGTTCAGTTAGTATCCTGCACGCTGGCATCCTAGTGTGCTCTGCACCAGCCCTTCAAAATGAGCACAGCACTTTCCTTATGTAAGGCCATGCTTCTCCTTCCTCTTCAATCAGAGTCCATCCTCTGCCGCCCTTTGTTGCCTCCACCTGTCACCTCCCTGCCTCTGTAGTGATTTCCACTCTCTCCATCTCCTTCTGCCTATCATCCCTCATCACCTAGATCCACCTATTGCTTTCCAGCTCTTAATGTTATTTATTCATCCATTTATTTATTTGTTTGTTTGTTTGTCTACTTATTTATTTATTTATCTATCTATTTATCTATTTATTTATTTATCTATCTATCTATTTATTTATTCATCCATTTATTTATTTATTTATTTATCTATCTATTTATTTATTTAGCGATACAGCGTGGAACAGGCCCAATGAGCCACACTGCCCAGCAACACACTCCTTGCTCTTGCTTCACCCCTTCTCTTCACCTTTTTATATTAGCTATCTTGTCTCTCCTCCAAGAGAACCACAACCTTGTCGTGGTTTGGAGACTTGCATGCTCAATGACCTGGAGAGCTATGCTTGTTGGAGTCAGGGCTTTATACTTTGGCTCTTGGGGAGGTCACCCATGCCAAACAGGTCAAAGGGTAGAGGACAGACTAAGAGAGGTCCACTGGTCCTCCAGGTTTGGCGGTTCAGCTCAGGGCCAACAACTGTAAAACCAAATTGTTATGGAATCAGCAATGAAGAATCCTTCTACACCTGAGTGCAATGGTATTCCTGAGTCTCCATACAGGACTTTTGTCACTGACAGTAGTGAAAACGAGAGGAAGCTACTGACTTGATGAAGGAAGCCCTGAACACCATCAGAGATGGAGAACTTTCATTACTGTACTAAATGCCAGCAGTATAACAGGCAGTAAGTATCACATCTCTATCTTTGAGTACAGGTGAGGGGTCTCAACCCAATTCATTGACCTTGTTTTCCCTCCACAAATGCTACCTAATCTGCTGAGTCCTTCCACCATCTTCTTTGTTGTTTCTGATTCCTGCAGCTGTGGTCTCTTATGTTTCTAATCATGTACATTTTCAGCTTGCGCCAAGCATGTTTTGAGTGACTTCAGCTTGTCTACATTAAGCAAAAACAATATCTCAACAAAATGCTTTTGTTTTGACTGGTTGTATCCAGCAATCTTGTCAACCTCGTTAATAAAATGCAGATCACGATGCTCAGCAGATGTGGAAAAAATACTTAAAGAAAGTGAACCAGTTGATGCTTTTCATTCAGCATCTTCCTGTAACCACAGTGCCAGAAAATGTTTTGGTCCTTTTTAGGTTCTCTAACCAAAATATTTCTATGTCATTGAGGAAAAGCAGTGAAAGAGAGTTACAGGAGGCCACACTAGGAGCATTGGATACAGTAGATGACCCCAACAGATTGACAAGTGAAGCGTTGCCTCACCTGGAAGGACAGTTTGAGGCCAATGTATGGTAGTGATGGAAGGAGCATAGGAGCAAGTGTGGCAGTTGTTCTGCTTACAAGGCTGGGTACAGAAAAGAGCTCAGTGGGGAGTGATGAGTGGACAAGGGAGTTGTGTAGATTGATCCCCGAGGAAAGTGGAAAGAGGCGGGAGGGGAGGGAAAGACGTACTTGGTGTTAGCCAACCTAGATTGGGAGGCTGCTTCACTGAGCACCTACGCCCCATTGGCCAGCAAAAGCGGGATATCCCGGTAGCCACCCATTTCAATCCTACTTCCCATTCCCATTCCAACATGTCAGTCTATGGCCTCCTCTACTGCTGCGATAAGGCCACACTCAGGTTGGAGGATCAACGCCTTGTAATTCTGGTAATTTCCCGGTAGCCTCCAACCTGATGGCATGAACATGATTTCCCGAACTTCCGATAATTGCTTCCCCCTCCTTCACTATTCCCCTTTCCCATTTCCCCCTCTCACCTCATCTCCTTACCTGGCCATTGCCTCCTTCTGGTGTTCCTCCTCCTTCCCTTTCTTCCATGGTCTTCCATCCCCTCCTATCAGACCCGACCCTACCCCTCCCCCAGTCCTTTAGCTCTTTCACCGATCAACTTCCCAGCTCTCTACTTCACCCCTTCCCCCTCTCCCGGTTTCTCCTATCACCTTCCATCTTTTACTTCTTCCTCCCCTCCCCCTCCCACCTTCTCACTCTGGCTTCTGGTCTTTTTTCCTAGTCCTGATGCTGCCTGGCCTCCAGCATTTTGTGTGTGTTGTTCTAATTCATTCTTATGTTTTGTAAATTCACAACATTAAACTAATTCAAAGGAAGACCTGGAAGTCCAAAATGCAAGTCTAACATAGAGTTTACTTTAGATGAGGCACATAAGTATGATGTGTTACCATGATGACGTATGTAATTTAGTTATTACCTGTAAGGAATTTTTCAAAGGAACAAGAATGCCTCATCAGCCAATATACAGTATGTACAAGTAAATACACAACAGTCATAGATAGAACGTAGAGGGAAAAGAAGTTATTTGTATGATTCAGTTCAAAATCAGATTGTCATTGTACACTCAGCGAGAGGAAAAGTTGAAATTGTCGGGAACACCCCAAACCTCTAATCTTATCCCTGTAGGTTAAATTGACAATTTATCTTGCTCTTTCAACATATTGTCATCTTTTAGAATGTTCAGTATCGACAATTTTTTTGAAAAAGCTTGGGGATTTTAAAGCAATATTTTTCACACAAGCCAAGAAACATCTCTGTTCATCTTTCAACACAATGCTGCTAAGCATAGAAACAAAAAGATAAGAAAGCATTTTTCATCAAGGAAGGTGAGTGATAGAGACAAAGAGATATTAATTACTTTTCTTTGATACCTGAAGTCAGATTGTACTGATAACATTAAATGCAGTTCTTTCTATTCCCTGTTTCTTTCAATGAATTGTGCAGAATAGTTTTATTTTGCTTTAGGTGTTTGCTTGTGCTCACTCACTTACCATAATTGGAATTAATGCCTTATAACTTGAGATACACCAAGACTGCAAAATTACTTCTATCACTACTCGCAGGTTGACAGTATGATTCCTTTTGCAGGTTTTCCCATGGGTCTCGTGCTTCTCTTGCATCAGCCTTGCAGTCAATAGATTGAGGAGTACTTGGTTTAATGAGGACTGAGGTAAATCATTAGGTGGCTTCATTTCACATTGAGTGCACCTACAGGGCACCAGTTTTACACATTAGTAAACTGTTCTTCTTCACTCAGATTAAGATAAGCTATGAAGCCTCTGACCTTTTGCATCTGGTCATTGCATTCCTTCACAGTTTATAGCCTATGCTGAATTTCCTGATTTTCTATGCCTCCGTCTCTATTTATTAATATAGTACACTTTGTTTAGAGCCCAGAAAAAGAAAGTACAAAGTACATTCATTATCAAAGAATACATCCTTGAGATTTGTCTGTTCATAGGCAGCCACAAAGCAAGAAACCTGAAAGAACTCAGTTAAAAAAAAGACCAACACCAATGCGCAATAAGAGAGTGAGAGAGAGAGAGAGAGAGAGAGAGAGAACCCCCACCCTGCCCCAAAATCATGCTAACAATAAAAACAAGCAAAGGCATTCAGAACCAAATTGAGTCTGTAGATCGGGAGCCTGGAGCAGCCGGAGTAAGCCCGTAGTGTCAAACTCAGTTCATCACACAGAGCATTCTATCACCAAATTAGTGAGGCAGTTGTTGATGGCCAGAGAAAGGTAGCTCATTCCTTATTGATGAAATTGTAGGCAAAAATCATACAGTTTCGTTTCTATGTCATTTCAAAACAGTGTGCAAATCTATTGGATTCGATTTTATTGACAATTTAAAGAAGTGTCCAAGTTAACAGTTAGTATACAGTATAACATTTCTGTATGCTATATGAGTGAATTTTATCTAAAATCCATTTGGCACATCAAAGATGGAGGTGGGTTGCTCTCACCTCCCTCCCAGCACATTTATTTCTAGATTTGGCTTGAAACCATCTAGATGAGGTACAATTAGGTAAGGTTCACAAAGCATGCAATTCGATAGAACAACCAATATAATTGACATTCTACTCCTGTTCCTATCAGTGAGTCACCTTCTTAAATCGATATTTAAACCATCCATGCACATGATACGCAAAGACACAGATGAAACTGGCCATGAACAATGACATCAAACAGTATGATACATATGTTTTCAGGTCATGCAGAAAATGATTGTACATGTTTGCAGCTGATGAATCACATTGATCATTTATACTGAATCAGAACTTAACAAGAGCCCTGATTCTGCAAAGGGTAAAGAGGACCAGTGCTGTAGAATCTGAAATCTGAGGCAGCTCTCTCTGCTGCTGTGAGGATTGGTTCTGGCTTCATTGCTATGTGATATTCAATTCAGTTGGACCTTGCTGTGTTACCTGTCCTTCTCAGAAAAGTTCCCGTTGAAAAACATCTTCAATGCCAATTCCACCAGGCAGTGAATAATGTAGTATGCCCTGCAAGCCCTGCATGAGAAGGAGACAGTGGATCCTGTAGGATAATTCTTTGATCATCAATGTCATTTGGCAGAATGCATTTAGAAAATAATTAATAAAAAGTAGATGTAGATCATGCTGACTACGATCTTTGGGGCTTTAACAAGATTGGGTCTCCTATGAACTAAATCTTTAACTATTTTCTTGTTCATCCTAGATATTACTTCCTGAAAATATCTTAGAAGACTTGGTCAGTTGGGATACTCTTTTTCTAAACCTTTGCCAGCTGTCATTCATTTGAAGTGATTCTCGAATTGCTCCTGATAAATTGCATTATTTTCCAAAAAAATAATGCATGGCTGTAAGGTAAAGGCAATGTTCAAACCAATTTGAATACATCCACGATGATGTTAACCCTGGGAAGTTTAAAATAAAGTTTTTGGAGAGGACCTTATGAAAAACTAAATCTTGAAAATGATGGAAATCACAGGGAAAAACAATGTGGCGAGCATTTGGTCCATGATGACAGACGAGAGAAGCTCGCTTAACTCAACTGTTGGTTGTAATGCAACAGGCACAAAAACAGACTGGGGGCTATGACCCAGGGAGAGAACCCACTCAGTCACATACAGACAGGGAGGTGATTGTTCCATACCCCGGTTACAGTCAGGGTGGCCCACAAACATACAAGCAAATAACTGTATAACCCAAGTGAAAATGTAACAATAAATGAACTTGAACATCCCACCATAATCCCATAAAAGCATTTTAAAACAAGAACAATAAATAGTGCCGGCCACTAGGAATGCTGGGACAGGTTGTCAACCATGCCATTTTTTTTCAGTTTCCGATTCTCATCATCTTCAATACTTTAGAAATGCTGGAAATCCTCGGGTGGCATCTATCAAGTGACAACCTTTCAGTTGAATGACCTTCTAGATGACCTTTCACTGCAAGTGGTGGGAAAGGTAGGAGACTGGACTAGACAATGTCTAGCCAAGGATTGGAGTGGTCAGGCTTTCTATTAGCATAAGATAGTAGAAGGCCTTCCATAAAAATAAGACCCATGGGATACAGTCTGTAATTGTCTTTCATCATCTACGGCCCTTTGGGTAATGCTGTGCCATTCTGTCTACTATTAAAGCTTATTTTCCTGATTGTTGAACATAATGTTTTCCACTCATGTATGACCACTTCACTATCGCAGCAGAAACATCAAACATGCTTTATACTAGGGGTTTGCAATCTTTTTTAATACCATAGAATCTTACCAATGGGTCTGTGGACCCCAGGTTGGAATCTCCTGCTTTACACACTGATTAATGTCACTGCTGAACACTTACCAGCCTCACTTCTCCTGACTTTGGATGTCAAAGCTCAAAGTAAATGAACTATCAAATCACATATTTTACTGTACATACCCTTGAGATTCATTTTCATTTACAGGGAAAAATTAAATACATAGAATTTTACAAAAATTGACACAAGCTTTTGTTTTTAGCCTATTAGACACTCTTTTCAGGACAGCCTAAGAACAAGAAAATTCCTGTTCCTGCCTGTGGCCATCAAACTTTGCAGCTCCCGTGGAGGGTCAGACACCCTGAGCCAATCGGCTGGTCCTGGACTTATTCCATCTGGCATAGTTTGCATATTGTTGTTTGATTGTTTGTGGGTTTTGTATTGCTATATTTATGCTCTATTCTTGGTTGGTTCGGCTGTAAGGAAACCCAGTTTCCCTCGGGATCACTAAAGTATATCTATCTATCTATCCAAATAAGGTGCAATTTGTTCAAAGTGCAGTTACAAGAATCTTAACCAAAAAAAAAAAGAAAATCTGAACTTATTTTACCAGTATTGGCATCATTATACGGACTGCCAGTGTCCTTTAGAATAATTTTAAAATAATTTTAATTGTATATGAGGCTCTGAATAATCTAGGTTCTCCACATAGTTGAGTGTCTATCCTCTGACATCCCTAATTGTATTCTTAGATCCATGAATACTGGTTTGCTAGTGTTCCTAAAGCCAAGCATATAAGAACTGGTGATGCAGACTTTTGTTTGCGCACCAGACATCAGGAGCACTCTACTGACTGAGGTACACCAGGCTAGTACTGTGAAACATATCAAAATACTTCTAAAAGCTATTTTATTAAAATTTGGCCTAGTTACAGGATTAGTTACTGCCTGTGATGTTGATTATATGGTTTAGTATTTTGATTACATTTTATTCTATATAATGTTTGACTTCACTTATGATTTTTAATTTTGTCTTGTATTTTATGACTATATTGATTTATCTTTACAATCTATGTAAAGCACCTCGAGCCTGCATCTTAATGTATCTTCTTGTCTTCAGCCCTTGGCTCCCAGTGGAGCGTAGGCCATCGATAACCTCCTTTTGGAGTTCATCACTGTTTCTGTAATCCATTGCATCTATTGTACAGGGGATTGGCCTATACAGCTTCACCAGAGCCATATTGGCCAGCCTTGCCTGATTCCACTTCTCATGACAGGAACTTGGGATTGGAATTTCAGAAACATCTCAGTGGATGAAATGTGCAATATATATAAAGTTATTATTACTATTGCATGAATAAAGACTGACAAACATCAATGTGCAAAATAAAAAGAAAACAGCAAATAAAAATAACACTGAGAACATGAGTTGTGAAGGGTCCTTGAAGGTAAGACAGTAGGTCACAGAATCAGTGGTGAATGAAGTTATCCAGGCCAGTTCAGGAGCCTGATGGGAAAAGCAATTCAATTTCACATTGTAAGTTTCCCTCCTCAGGAGTGCTGATCTTGTTGAATATTCTACTGCACACTTCATGTCGTGCATGAAATATATGCTGTGTGTTATTGAATTTCTAGACTGTGTATCTGTTTCATGTGAATCTTGTTATCACTTGGCAGAATATAAAATATAATCTCTGTTTCAGCTCTATAATCAATCTTCATTGCAATGACAACAGGAATACAGAAAGTTTACATTTCCTTCATATCTATTGTTCTTTTGTTTTTAAGATGTGGGAGCAGGGCATTGAACAAAATGTAACTAATTAGGGCTTTCTCAGTGCATCTCTCACTAATTAATAATAGAGATATGACCTTGTATATAGCTTCCTTTGTTAGCATTTCAAAGCAGGCCTCAGTAGCATCAATCTGACTCATTTTACACTCTGAAAATTAAACTGTTCAGTTTTCAGTACGATTGAATGTTATATAATTAATTATTTCATCTTATTAATTTTAATTTCCATTTCAGTTGAAGGTTTGTGACAGGGTATTACCTATACTTGTTTAATGTTTATTTATTTATTTACTTACTTTTATTGAGGTACAGCACAGAATAGGCCCTTCTGGCTCATCGAGCCTTGCTGCCCAGCAGTCCCCTGATTTTAATCCTCACCTAATGACAGGACAATTTACAATGACCAATTAACCTACCGAGTGGTGCATGTTTGGACTGTGGAAGGAAACCCTAGCACCCAGAGGAAACCTACGTGATCACAGAGAAAACGGACAAACTCCTTACAGGCAGTGGCGGGAATAGTACCCAGGTCATTGGCATGGTAACGCACTGCACTAACCACTACGTTACCATGCCATCCCACAGCTTTACAGATCTCTAACTGGACTTTGGTAAAAGACAAGTCTACAGAAATGGTCTCTGTAGAAAATCTGTGGAGATTCACATATGGTTCTGCTAATTGCTGCAAGTGGAATAGTTTTTAAAACACTCAGTCACAGCCTGAAACTCTGTGGCAGTGTAGGAAAACAGCCAATGAAAAGATTGCATTCAGCAGCCGTACTGAGGTCCACGAGTAGGTGTTCTTGCTAGTCTTGACCTACAGTTTGACCTTAAACAGAAAAATTACTCAAGAGAAACACCTGCTGTACAGCTTATGTGGCCTGGCAGAATTGAACATGCATTTTTTGAGAAGGGACTGAACCTTTCATCTCTAGTGTGAGGAATAGTGTTTAACAAATATATTACTGACCTAGTTATGAGCCATTGATGGAACCAAACTTAGATCAACATTATTTAGATTTACTTAGGTTTGATTTATTTCCACTTAATTGAAAAACGGCAATTTGGAGGGGAGAAAGGAATATGAACAGATTGCCCACACTCCTCTGTATCATTTTGCCATTTATGTAGCACAAGCTGCTGACACAGGCAAGGTTGGCGACATCTCCAGTGAATATGAGGAGAAGTAACTCCAGTATAAAGCTGGATCAAATCTTTGCTGACTCTAAAATATATATATGATAGTTTGTACTTCTCTCTTTCTGTGGGGGTGGGTAAAGTGATGGTAATAACATTTCCACACTGCTGAGAAGTATATCTATATCCATGTTCGCTTTCAAGTTTAATATGAACTAACAGTTTTTTTTTCTATAAACACAGACACATCAGAAGTCATATCAACATCTGTGCTCAATCTCCATTGCGGCATCATTTCTGGATCTTGTCTAAGTTCAGAATTTGATCTTTGATTTTTGTCTGCTCCTCCATCTAACTTCTGTTTGAAATCAATCCTTGTATCTAAAGTTGAGTTGACTGTGTTCTACTTCCGGGTTCAATTAATACATCCTGTTGTGTATTTAGTATTTCAGTAATATTTGAATAATGTTGTAAATATATTGTTAGATTAAACATTCTTTGTTTGTTTACATAATTCATTATGTGAAAGAATTATGGCATGGTAGCATAGTAGTTAGCACAATGCTTTGCAGAACAGATGACCTGGGTTCAATTCCCACCACTGCCTGTAGAGCGTTCTCCCCTTGACCACATGGGTTTCCTCCAGGTGCTACGATTTCCCCCCACAGTCCAAAGGAGTACTGGTTAGTAGGTTAATTGGTCACTGTAAATCGTCCTGTGATTGGGCTAGGATTAAAATTGGGGGAATGCAGGGAGGCACGGCTTGAAGGGCCAAAGGGCCAATTCTGCGATTGCAATAAAATAAAAAAATAAAAATCCATTTAGAAGTATGTGAATGGCATACGTCATTATGGCACCACGTCATATGTAAGCACCTCACTAAAATAATCGAAAGAAAAAAAACTCAGTAGACCAGTATCCTGGTTCCTGTGTTTATCTTTCAATTAATTTCTGAGGTTACAAAACATAATACGCCCAGCACTTTTTCATTTGCCACATCTCTTGATATAATATTAGTTACTGTGATCACTTGAGTCGAGTATGATCTCCTAAGGGGTAAAGCCTCAGATGGTTGTTGAGACCAATCCAAGATCCACATCTTCTGATGCATTGTGTCCCATGGTAAATGGTGGCTGTGATTAATGGTTGGGTCTTTTGGTTGTTCAGTGTTTTCGTTCACAGCTGCCACTTGTTCTCCGCGGGATGGTGGAAGTCACTGTCATGTAGCAGGACTGCTCTATCAATTAATGTATAGTTTCAGGAATATGGTAAGCAAACATTTCTTGTTTATTCCTAACTACTCTTGAGTAGGTGGCCAATGAGCAGCCATCCTGAATTGCATAAGTCTCTCTTGAAGGCTTACCCTCTGAGTTTCTAGGCCAGGAAGTCAAACGTTTTCAGAAGTGGAAACATTTGCAGATTTTGAGAGTAGAATTGAAATTCCAGTTATTCGATAGAACTATGTGAATTCAGAAATTCCCCCCTTTGTTTTCTCACAGTCACTCTCTAGTACTAGTACTGCTATAGAGGAGATTGATTGGATAAAGCCAGTCTTTTTTTTGCAGGAGCTTTAACTACAGGAGTTCTTGTGAGGGGTCTTTGTCCATTGCTGGGCAAACCTGAGCCAGGAAATCACCTTTAATATTTTTCTAATTTACCTGCGACCTGTTCTCATAAGATCCTACATCTGTCCGATGACTGCTAGTGACTCCTCCTTGATAATGAACTTGCAACAAATGCTTAGACCATCCTACCCACCTCCTACAGTACATACTCAAGGCTAGTTCTGTATTCATTGCATTTCCCTATGTTTGCTCTACATAGTATGAAGGAAACTTTACAATAAGTAATCAGTGGTTCCCATTATACAAAAAGCAATAATGAAATTAGGAGTATTTCACAGATTTTGTTGTGCTGAGAAATTTGGAATTTCTTTGATTTTCACCAAGGAACCTGTACCATTGGCGAGTATCTTCACCTTGATGGGAGCAAGATACCACCTTGAGTTATCTCTTGCATAATTTCCACTGTATGGACTTCCCTTACACATTCATAATTGTATTAATCTTTAATATATTTTACATATCTTCTGTTAAATTAAGTGATTTATGTGTGCACATCTAATTTCATTCCCATGCCAACAAGGTACCTCTTTTCTGCATAATTCAGGTATCACTCCTACCCACCATTTCTCAATGTTCAGATTGGTAGGTGGCATTAATATGCAAACTGCTTCACGTAGTTTGGGTTGCTTCTTTTCATGATTTGAATCGTACTTCGGTTTCCTTCTCAATGACCAGTTTCCAGTTTTCAACTCTCTCGTTGTGATTTTGGCTGAACAAATTTTAGTTGTCTTCTGAGTCTTCTGCACATCCGATAACTCAGCAGGAGTTTGACCTTTTGTGAAACATGACACTGTTCTGAACTTCAGCAAAACAATTACTAATCAATCTTTTATCGATAAATTTGAGCATCTGTTGTATTGTTTTTCTTCAGTGTTATTTTTTGTCAATTGCCTCTCATATCTGAGTGGCATCCTTTGAATCTGTATAGTGTAGTGAATTATGTGTATAATTAATACAAGTTTTTTTTCATAAAATGCTGTGAGAGTGATGAGCAAAGAAGGACATTATCCAAACCCACTTCTGAACTATGGTATGGGGAAATGAATCGCAACTTTTCAATAACAGGCTCCTTTGTAAAAAGTGGTTCATTTTGGTAATTACTGTACTAGGAAGTTATCTCACAACAATCAGTGTGTAATTCTTTGGAAAGGTTTTATTTTCTATTCACAACAGGCATATGCTCACTAATAGCATCAATTTCCACTAATTTATTTTCTCTAAGGTACATTTCCATGCATTTTATGTTCAGAAGACTGATGTAGCAATTCAACATATCAAGTTTTTTAACATGGGCATCAATTTTTCTCTCTTCTGATGTTATTGCATCTAAAATGAATGATTTTATAAGAAGAATACATAAAATTTCCTGCCTGTTTATTTCAAAGAGCTTTATCTTCTAACTCATCAATGAACTGCACTGTACCCCCTAACATGATTACTAGATCTTGTCATATCCCACAACACTAGAAGTCTTTCCATCAGCCGCAGCATATCGGCACAGATATTGGCATGATCTTCCTCATGAGAACTTTGCTGCTCTTCACCAGGAGCCTCTGAAGCTGCACTGTCCTCTCTTTGATGGGCAGAGATGTTATTGGTATTTTCAGGTGTGCTTGTATTTGTGGTATTCACTCAATTAGCTGTCACTAAGAAAAGCATTGCTGCCAATGCCTCAGGTGGCCATTTTTCCCAATGCCATGGCTCAGAGGTAAGCCTTCTTACTTGGTATAAAAATTATTATTTTTTAACTTCATATGAGGTCTACTCTTTACACCCTGGTCTTCAACACATGTACTTTATATCTGGTGTGAGAACATACACCACCGGTCCTCATAAAGGGATCCAAAGTGGAAAGAGTGAGTAATTTCATGTTTTTGGGTGTCAATATCTCTGACGATCTATCCTGGGCCCAACATATCGATGCAGCTACAAAGAAGGCACAACAATGGCAATATTTCATTAGGAATTTGAGGAGATTTGGTATGTCACCAAAGGCACTCACAAATTTCTACAGATATACTGTGGGAATTATTCTGGTTGGCTGCATCAGCGTCTGGTGTGGGGGGGGGTGTGGGTGGAGGCTACTGCAAGGATTGAAATAAGCTGCAGAGATTTGTAAATTTAGTCAGCTCCATCGTGAGCACTAGCCTTCATAGTATCTAGAACATCTTCAAGGAGCGATGCCTCAAAAAGGTGACATCCATTGTTAATGGCCTCCATCAACCAGGATGTTGCCTATTCTCATTGCTATCATCAAGAAGAAGGGACAGAAGGCTGAAGGCACACACTCAATGATTCAGGAACAGCTTCTTCCCTCTGCCGATCGATTTCTGAATGGACATTGAACCCACGAACATTACCTCAATAATTGTTTTTATTTTTGCATTACTTATTTAATTTAACTAGTTAATGTATACAGTACTTAAATTCACATTCTTTTCTCTATTATTATATATTGCAATGTACAGCTGTTGCAAAGACAACAAATTTCACGATATATGCCAGTGATATTAAATGTGATTCTCATTCTGATTCCTCCAAATGCATACAGTGCTAAGCAACACTCATAGACGTGGAGAGCTGCAGAAAGGTGTGCATCTTGTTTATTCTTCTCTATCTCGACTGCACATCTGAAGGTGCATCATGCTTAGACATTGTACATATACCCATGACACTCTGATTGTCTAAATCAGGAGGTTTGTTACAGATCACCTATAACCCTTGCCAGTGGTTGTCAGGGAGCACAGTGAAAGGCAGGACTGATAACCTTTTTTGATAATAAAAAAAACAAAGTAGAAGAAGCACATAACTGCCAGATTCTATTGCTAGAGTACAGAACTCAGTGAGTTCCAGAGCTCAGAGTTCTCTCTGAATGCATAGGTTTTTCCCAGGTGCCTGGGTTTCCTCCTACAGTCCAAAGACATAACATGTAGGTTAACTGGTCATTGTAGATTATCCTCTGATGAGGTTAGGGTTATATTGTGGTTGTCGGGGGTTGCTAGGGTGGCATGGCTCAATGGGCCAGAAGGGCCTACTCCAGGTTGTATTGCTAAATAAGTAAACAAACTGATGTACAGATACTGCAACATAAACATGGAACGGAAATGCTTCAAAAATGGGATTAATGCTGAAGACAAACAAATATGTCTGTTTCAAGCAATGATTTATTTAAAGAGCACGGAAACAGCTGTTGGCACTGATCCAAACTAGTCCAATTAAATTTTATGCAAGCACCACCTTCTCTCATGGGTAAATTAGAACATTACTGCCACAGCATTAGTGAAAAAAAAAATCAACCAGATCTACAGAAGAAGTAGGCATGAATGCTGGACTTCAATGGAAGGAGATATTCTTTATCATCTTTGGCAGTTCTTGGGGATTGCACATGACTTACTTCCTCTCAGGTTTGGCGAGTTCTGAGATGACTGATGAGAGTCAGTGTGGCGATCACAGACTCTTCTGCAGATTGGGCAGGAGTCAGCTGTTTGTGTGCTGATCCACATCTTCAGCCACTCACTCATGTCTTCTGTGTCCTCCCAACACATGGACTTGACATCCTCAATCCTGTTCCAAGTGTTCCTTCTCCAATGTCATTGGTTTCCAGGAGATGGTGCATTTCTTCAAGGGAACTTTGAGTGAATATTTAAGACTTTTTCTCTGTCCACTTAATAAGTTCCTCTTCAGAATCAAGTGTCCATTTCAGAGGTCTTGTGCCAGGCATGCAAACAACGTGGCTTTTATATTCTATGAGTGACCGACCCATCGCAGTTCCATTTACAGCTGTCATTGAATGTATAAGTCAACCATATTGCCTTTTTCTATTCTGTAAGGTCCATCAACCCAAATGAATAATTATATTCTCTTCCCACTGTTAATGCCTAATTGGCTGGGTACTTCCACCATACACAGCATTCTGGCTTTGCCTTATTCTCTCCTCTGAGGTAAATTTTGACATGGGCTGGCAGTGGTGTCAAGCCGAAAATGGTTTACAACTTCATTTAAGTTGGTATTTTACTTGTCACTATACTCAAAGGGGCAGAGAGAGGTTTATGACCCTCCGCTGACTTCTAGCTGGCACTATAAGAGAAGCTAAATTGGAAATTATCTTCATCAGGCGAAATAACAGGGGTCTGCCGCAATAATAATCCGGCCAACGCTACATCTCCTATTACCTGCCATTTTCCTGGCCAAAACCTCTTGCCAGATTGCACCCTAGAGTGTCTGATATTGCAATGAACCAAAGCTGGCGTGCTGTCGTGGAGAATTTGCTTGGCATCTGCACCTTACCGCTGGCATGTACGGATGTTCAACCCTCACTATGAAGCTGGTACCCCGTCAGGATTTGGCAGCTGACTACAGCAATCGACCTGTTTGTCAACATTTATCCCACTGTTTCAATTTTCCTCAGTTTCAATCAGCCATTAATTGGTATATTGGGATAATTCCATTGGTTTTGAATTGGAGCTTCAAATCTTGTGGCATAGAAATGATCAAGTTCACCTTTAGAATTAATGTGTGCTTGAATTAGGATTAAGCAGTGCCCATCATTAACAACCCCCATCACCAAGGGCATACCCTCCTCTCATTGCTACAATCAGGGAGGAGGTACAGGTGCCTGAAGGCACACACTCAATAATTCAGGAACAGCTTTTTACCCTCTGCCATCAGATTTCTGAATGAATATGGAACTCATGAACATTATCTCACTAGTTTTTACCCTACTTATTTAATCAAACGTTTTAATATATATGTATATATCTACATACACACACACATATAGTGCCTATGCAGTGCCTATAAAAAGTATTCACCCCCTTGGAAGTTTTCATGTTTTATTGTTTTACAACGTTGAATCACAGTGGATTTAATTTGGCTTTTTCTTTGACACTGATGAACAGAAAATGATTCTTTCATGTCAAAGTGAAAACAGATCTCTGCAAAGTGATCTAAATGAGTTACAAATATATAACACTAAATAATTGATTATATAAGTATCCACCTCCTTCAAGTCAGTATTTAGTAGATGCACCTTTGGAGCAATTACAGCCTTGAGTCTGTGTGAATGGGTCTCTATCAGCTTTGCAACCTGGATACTGAAATTTCTCCCCATTCTTTTTCACAAAACTACTCAAACTCCTGCCAACTTGTATGGGGATCGTGCGTGAACAACTTTTTCCAGGGCCAGCCACAAATACTCAATTGGATTGATGTTTAGTCTCTGACTTGGCCACTCCAGGACATTAACTATGTTGTTTCTAAGCCATTCCTGTGTAGCTTTGGCTTTATGCTTGGCATCATTGCCTCGCTGAAAAAGAAATCTCCAAAGTTGCAGTTCTCTTGGAGAAAGCATCAGGTTTTCCTCCAGCATTTCTCTGTATTTTGCTGCATTCATTTTACCCCCTACCTTCACAAGCCTTCCAGGGCCTGCCGCAGTGAAGCATCCCCAGCGCATGATGCAGCCACCACCTTCCTTTATAGTAGGAATGGTGTGTTTTTGATGATGTGCGGTGTTTTACATCAAAAATAGCAGTTAGTCTGATGGCGAAAAAGCTCAGATTTGGTTTCTTCAGACCTTAGAACCGTCTTCCAGCTGACTTCAGAATCTCCCATATGCCCCTGGCAAACTCTAGATGAGATTTACATATAGATAGAACATAGAGTAGTACAGCACAGTACTGGCCCTTCGGCCCACAATGTTGTGCCGACCCTCAAACCCTGCCTCCCATATAAGCCCCCACCTTAGATTCCTCCATATACCTGTCTAGTAGTCTCTTAAACTTCACTAGTGTATCTGCCTCCACCACTGACTCAGGCAGTGCATTCCACGCACCAACCACTCTCTGAGTTAAAAACCTTCCTCTAATATTCCCCTTGAACGTCCCACCCCTTACCTTAAAGCCATGTCTTCTTGTATTGAACAGTGGTGCCCTGGGGAAGAGGCGCTGGTTATCCACTCTATCTATTCCTCTTATTATCTTGTACACCTCTATCATGTCTCCTCTCATTCTCCTTCTCTCCAAAGAGTAAAGCTCTAGCTCCCTTAATCTCTGATCATAATGCATACTTTCTAAACCAGGCAGCATCCTGGTAAATCTCCTCTGTACCCTTTCCAATGCTTCCACATCCTTCCTCTAGTGAGGTGACCAGAACTGGACACAGTACTCCAAGTGTGGCCTAACCAGAGTTTTATAGTGCTGCATCATTACATCGCGACTCTTAAACTCTATCCCTCGACTTATGAAAGCTAACACCCCATAAGCTTTCTTAACTACCCTATCCACCTGTGAGGCAACTTTCAGGGATCTGTGGACATGTACCCCGAGATCCCTCTGCTCCTCCACACTACCAAGAATCTTGCCATTTACTTTGTACTCTGCCTTGGAGTTCGTCCTTCCAAAGTGTACCACCTCACACTTCTCCGGGTTGAACTCCATCTGCCATTTCTCAGCCCACTTCTGCATCCTATCAATGTCTCTCTGCAATCTTTGACAATCCTCTACACTATCTACAACACCACCAACCTTTGTGTCGTCTGCAAACTTGCCAACCCACCCTTCTACTCCCACATCCAGGTCGTTAATAAAAATCACGAAAAGTAGAGGTCCCAGAACAGATCCTTGTGGGACACCACTAGTCACAATCCTCCAGTCTGAATGTACTCCCTCCACCACGACCCTCTGCCTTCTGCAGGGAAGCCAATTCTGAATCCACCTGGCCAAACTTCCCTGGATCCCATGTGTTCTAACTTTCTGAATAAGCCTACCGTGTGGAACCTTGTCAAATGCCTTACTAAAATCCATATAGATCACATCCACTGCACTACCCTCATCTATATGCCTGGTCACCTCCTCAAAGAACTCTATCAGGCTTGTTAGACACGATCTGATTCAGATTTCATGTGAATTTTTTTCAACAATGGCTTTCTCTTTGCCACTCTCCCATAAAGCTGTGACTGGGAAGCACCTGGGCAACAGTTGTATGTGCACTGTCTCCCATCTCAGCCACTGAAGCTTGTAACTCCTCCAAAATTGTCAGAGGTCTCTTGGTGGCCTCCCTCACTAGTCCACTCCTTGCACAGTCACTCAGTTTTTGAGGGCGGCCTGCTCTAGACAGATTTACAGCTGTGCCATATTCTGTCCATTTCTTGATTATTAACTTAACAGTACTCCATGGGATACTCAGTGCCTTGGAAATTTTCTTATATCCATCTCCTGACTTGTGCCTTTCAATAACCTTTTCACGGAGTTACTTGGAGTGTTCTTTTGTCTCCATGGTCAAGTTTTTGCCAGATACTGACTCAACAGCAGTTGAACCTTCCTGATATGTGTATTTTTACTACAGTTCATTGAAACACATTGACTGCACACAGGTCTCCAAACACAGATCTTCATTTAGCTAATGATATGACTTCTAAAACCAAACTGAATGCACCAGTGATGATTTGGTGTGTTGTATTAAAGGGGTGAATACTTATGCAATCAATGATTTTGTGTATTATATTTGTAATTAATTTAGATCACTTTGTGGAGATCTGTTTTCACTGACACGAAATAATCTTTTTTCCGTTGAGCAGTATCAAAAAAGACAAATTAAATCCACTGTGGCTCAATGTTGTAGAACAACAAAACATGAAAACTTCCAATAGGAAATGAATACTTTTTATAGGCACTAAATATACACACTTCTTCTCACTATGATTTACAGTTTTTTTATTATTTTGTATTGTAAGGTACTGCTGCCACATAGCACCAAATTTCGCCGGTGATATTAAACCTGATTCTGATTCAGATTATAGAGTGGTGAAAATTGTTCTGTTCATTTCTCCAATGTTCTCCAGTTTTACATCAAGGATTGTGGTGAGGACCTCGAAGATATGGTCAAGGGAGTTGGAGAAGTGCTTACAAGGCTGCTTTGAATCGGTGGACTGGACCATATTCAGGGATTTATCTTTGGATCAGAATAAGCATGTCACAGATGTTACCGACTTCATAAAGACCTGTGTGGATGAATGTGTTCAACTGAGAACTTACTGAATATACAGAAACCAGAAGCCATCTGATGAACCAGGAGATTAGTCTGTCCACATAATCCAAGACCGATGATCCCGAGGTCCATGTCTGACCTATGGAAGGCAAAAAAAACATTCTGAATGTAGTTAGACATGGTATCAGAACCACATCAGATATAGCAGGGTTTGCAACCAAAACCTAACGATGA
Organism: Mobula hypostoma; assembly: GCF_963921235.1. NCBI lineage: Eukaryota > Metazoa > Chordata > Chondrichthyes > Myliobatiformes > Myliobatidae > Mobula > Mobula hypostoma. The sequence continues at coordinate 26,371,579 of NC_086116.1, forward strand.
ATGGCTGTAAAACTTCACTCCGAGAAGAGCTGAGCACCTTTTAGCATGCTTTGAAAGAGAGAATAAAATTGTGCCTGTGTAATTCTCTGCATCATCTGGCAACCCTGCGATTTCTGTCTCAGGAGTCAGTTGTCAGAACATCTTTCAAGGGCGTGAAACCTCGCAAGGCATCAGGCCCCTGTGGTTTACCTGACAGGACACCAAAAATCTATGCCAAACACTGGCTGGAGTGTTCAAGGACATTATCAATCTCGCACTGCTGCAGTCAGAGGTTCTCACCTGCATCAAAAAGGCATCAATCATACCAGTGCTCAAGAAGAACAGGCTGAGCTACCTCAGGGACTATCATCAAGTAGCACTCACATCTATGTGATGAAGTGTTTGAGAGGTTGGTCATGGCTAGAATTAACTCCTGCCTAAACATGGGCACGAACATGCCGCAATTTGCCTCCTGCCACAAGAGGTCCACAGCAGATGCAAGTTCACTGGCTCTCCATTCGGCCTTGAAACACCTGGACAATAGCAAAACCTTTCTCAAGTTTCTGTTGCAAACAACAGGAATTCTGCAGATGCTGGAAATTCAAGCAACACTCATCAAAGTTGCTGGTGAACGCAGCAGGCCAGGCAGCATCTCTAGGAAGAGGTACAGTCGACGTTTCAGGCCGAGACCCTCGTACCTCTCCCTAGAGATGCTGCCTGGCCTGCTGCGTTCACCAGCAACTTTGATGTGTGTTGCTCAAGTTTCTGTTCATTGAATTCAGCTCAGCACTGAAACACCAAGATCACCTTGGTACTAATCAAAAAGTTTCAAAACCTGGGCTTCTGTATCTCCCTTGGCAACTGGATCCTTGACTTCCTCAGTGGGAGACCATAGTCCATGTGGATCAGAAATGATCTCTTCTCCTTGCCGACAATCAACACAAGTGCACCTCATTGATGCATGCTTTGCCCACTGCTCTAGTTGCACTGCACTAATGTGGCCAGACACAGTTCAAATACTATATAAATTCTCCAATAAGCTATCTATAACTTCTGATGGCAGAGTCTCGGATGGTGATGAGGCCGCATACAAGACTGAGATGGATTGGATAGTTGAGTGGTGTCGCAACAACTGTCTTGCACTCAACTACGTAAGACTACGGAATTGATTGTCGACTTCAGAAAGGGGAATTCAGCGGAACACACATCATTCCTGATTGAGAAGTCAACAATGGAAATGGTGAAGTTACTGGGTGTCAACATCTCTTGAAAATCTACCCTAGGCCCAACATACTGTTGCAATTACAAACAAATCATGGCAGGGCTGTATTTCATGAAGAGTTTGAAGAAATTTGTTATGTCACCAAAGACCCTATCAAATTTCTATAGATTATCATTGAGAGGATTCTGACTGGTTACATCACCACTTGCTAAGGAGGTACCAATGCATAGGATTAGAAATAGCTTCAGAAGGTTGTAAACTCAGCCAGCTTCATTATGGGCACTATTGTCCCCATCATCAAGGACATCTTCAATAGGTGATATCTCTAGAAGGCAGTATCCATCATTAAAGATGCTCATCATCCAGGACATGCCTTCCACTCAGTGTTTCAGGAATGTCTTTTACCTTTATGCCATCAAATTTCTGTTTGGACCATAAACACTACCTCACTTTCTTGCTCCTTTTCTGGGCTACTTATTTTTTTACATTTCTTATCATAATTTATCATAATATTTATGTATTCCATTGCACTACTGCCACAAAACAACAAATTTCATGACAAACTGTATGTCAGTCATAATAAATTTGTCCAATAATAAATACATGACAATGTACATTAATTATTTTTCACACAGGTAATAAAAAATAATTCTACAAAATTGTGAAGTGAGTCCTGTGAATCCTAGGAAGCATTTTAGATAATGAATTTTAAGAGTTAAAACAAACTTAAGAAGAATTGAGAGCACAAGAAGGCCAATTGAAACCTTGAGCTTACTTGGTAATTCATAGGATCATTGTTGATCCTGTTTGTTGAGTATGCTCACAAGAAAATGAATCTCAGGATTGTATATGGTGACATATATATACTTTGATAGTAAACTTTACTTTGAACTTTGTATAGTTCAAGCCAAAATTTCTGCCCGATCTTTATCTCCATTTCTTAGTGTTTAATGCTTCGTTTTCAGAGCCATGAGAATCCTGGACAGGGTTGAAAACAAAGAAATTATTTAGAAGATTGGAAGAAAAAACTTATAAAAGAAGAGACCGCAGGAGCAATAATCTGGGAATAACCATTATAAGAAGGACCACCCTGAGATCTGAGCTCAGAGAAGACTACCCCGCCCTCCCCCCCCCATGCCAAATTTATCTTGGAAAGTTTATATCACACAGGTATTATTTGAGTCCAAGCCATGAGTATTCTGAATTAGTATGAGAAATGTTAAATTAGAACAGTAAATCAAATCGGTGGCAATAATGCCTGTTTAAGTACGCTGAGTATTGATAAAGGTTAGCTTGCCCTAAACCTTGACCTAGCGTCTTTTTGTTGGACACATCAGTTGATACCCTATACAGGTAATATGGTAGACACTTTCTACTCAACAACAGTGCAAGACTCTTCTTAAAAGTCTAAATTTATTTTTAACTTTTTAAAGTAGTTTTGGATTTTCCCTCAAAATTTTGACTGTTCACTATAGTGTACATAACTATGAATTTTCTTTTAAATGTTTACTACCTTTATCCATTGGAGTTTTGTTTCAATCCCATTTTCCAACTTCTTATGAAATTGGATTTATTTATACTGTTAACAAGGGTTACCCCTTAGTAACAATAATCAGCTGGGCACAGAGATCATCTGTATTTACTGACAAATACCTTTATTGTCTCAACTAACAAGCACATGAATTCATTAACTAAGTACCTGTGTGCACATCCACTAGGTTTCCCTGACTCTCCTGAATAGTCAAAGAATAGAACAGGTAATTTCCAGGCAAAGGAGTTTACACTGGCAAGGCGTTCCTTGTAGTCTTGATCTAATCTCTACGCTTCCAATGTGGGGTTGCTCACACTCGTATCTGGGGCGGTTATTCCCTGGAGTTGCGGCTGCCTCAACTTTGAAGCCTCTCATTTTTATACACTTTCCTTACCAGTTCAAATGTTGCATTTCAATCTCATTGGCTTGAGGTCATCTGACTGACCTGTGTCACCTTTTTATTGGCTCTGATCTAAGTCAGCATCCATTTATGGCTCTCTTCTGCAAGTGACAACTGGTAATTTATGGCTCTTTCACAAACAAGAGGATGTCTGAGATGCTAGAAATCCAAGCAACACACAAAAATGCTGTGGACTGATGAAGAGTCTCAGCCCAAAACATCAACTGATTACTCTTTTCCATCGATGCTGCCTGGCCTTCTGAATCCCACCAGCATTTTGTATTTATGGCTCTTTGTTCTAAGTCAGTTACCAAACCAGTAACCAGCCTGAATCACTCAGGGCAGACACAGACCCTATTGTAGCGAGTTAAGATGGCACCGTGGCTGCCTTTTTGAGCTTGTTTGTGAAAAACAGCTTAATTCCTCACTTTAATTTCTCTTCTTTTTCCTTTTCAAAGAGCTTGAGGTTCTATCAAGATCCTGGTCTGCAAGTGGCACTCAATCTGTGGCTTTTTTTTTATGGCAGATGCATTCCCATAGCTGGAGCTCATCAGCCATTTGTTTTTGACATTCTCCAGTAGCGGTTTGGAAGATGGCGCCTCTGGGATGCTGTCCTCTGTGGCCCTGTAGATGGCCGATTTCAGGACAATGTTGTCGACTGAGGCATCAGGATTTTCTACGGCAGATGTTTGCAAAAACAATGTGGCAGACTGTGATATTTTCCTTCTTGACTGTCAGTCTGCCCTTTCACTGTGAAAATGGGTGATATCTCTCTGTGCCTTGTTAGTGAGAGAGAGAGCCTGTGGCATGTCAAACTGTCGGGTAAACAATAGGTTTTGTTGACTGCAGATCATGGTCTCTCTTTGGGCGCTTTGCTGTTGCTTGGTGGGTGTTGGTGCTAATGCTTTTTGCTGGAATGAGTGGGGGTGAGTGGGGAAGTTGTTGCATTGATGCTTGTGCAAGGGAGGGGGAGAGGGGGCTTTGGGGTTCTAATGTTTTTTTGTTGTTCATTATTTTTGGATTCTTCTGCTTTTCATGGATGTCTCTGAAAACTAAACATTTCAGGTTGTATACTGTATACCTTTGTTGATAATACAGTTTGAACCCACCAGTCACAAAGCTGCATGTTATATCTAACCAAAGAACACCTCACAAACAACTTCTTATTTGCAAATGATCTCCAGTCCAGCAGATTACCTGGAGCATCACTGTGTCTACTTTAAAACACTATTCAACTCAGAAGAACTATTTCACAAAATGGAGGATACAGAGCAGCTTCACAAAATGGCAGCCTCCATTCCTTTGACCTCATGGCAAGAACAAAGGCAATTGGTTTGTCTACTTCCAATGTCCTTGATTCTTTCGAGTTCACTGATTTGTAGTCTATAGCAGCAGTCCCCAACCACTGGGCCGTGGACCGGTACCGGGCCGTAAAGCGTGTGCTACCGGGCCGCGAGGAAACCTTTCCTCATTCACTGTCATGCCCACTGTTGAGCCATTACGCATGCGAGGTCATTACCTGCATGTCAACACGGGAAGGAGATCAACTCCTCGAGATTGTAAATGCCGGCGGGCTGAAGAGTATGTTTGACATAACATCTCTGCCGGCATTCCGGATCAAAGTCAAGACTAAGTATCCTGAGATAGCCACGAAAGCACTGAAAATGTTGCTTCCATTTCCAACATATTTCTGCAATGAATGTAACGAAAACTAAATTGCAGAATAGACTGGACATAAGGAACCCCCTTCGAGTATTGCTGTCTCCCATCACCCCTCGATGGGACCATCTTGTTGCAGGAGAACAAGCCCAGGGCTCCCACTGATTCAGCGATATTGGTGTGTTGCAATGATTTTATATGTTCATACAAGGAAAATATGTGCTGTGTGTTTAATATCCAAACATTACTTAAAATGTTATAATGCTATTGACTTATAAGTGACTTATACTGTGTAACCATATAATCATATAACAATTACAGCACGGAAACAGGCGATCTCTGCCCTCCTAGTCCATGCCGAACGCTGCTCTCACCTAGTCCCACCAACCTGCACTCAGCCCATAACCTTCCAATCCTTTCCTGTCCATATACCTATCCAATTTTTCTTTAAATGATAATATTGAACCTGCCTCTACCACTTCTCCTGGAAGTTCGTTCAACACTTACTTCAAGCTCCCCTGTCCTCCCCTGATAATTGACTTATCACTATATTCATGCAAGGAAAATATGCGCTGTGTGTTTATTATTAAATTCGTTAGATAAACCCTTTTAGAAACGAAATTGAGTGTATTAGCCACTTATCACCTATATTCCGGTCGTGATTACCACCCCCACCCCCCGAACAGAATCAGCAAAAACGATTTGTAGAAAAGAATCGGCACATACACAGGTGCCCGCGCAAGGCTTCATGGTCATTGTAGTCTTTCTCGGGGTAAACACAACGTATTTGACTGCTACTCTTGTCTGTTGGCAACCCTACCCTCCGCCGCTCTCCGCCCCCCCCCCCACACCGTCGGCTGGTCCACAAGAATATTGTCAATATTAAACCGGTCCGCAGTGCAAAAAAAGGTTGGGGACCCCTGGTCTATAGTTCATTCTGGCCAAAAATATAGTATATATGGCACACACTGAGATCAATGTAAAATTCTGTCACATAGTCTCTTTTACTGTGAGATTGCTAATTAATCCTGTCTCATTACACAATAAGATATAAAATGATCTTTTCTGTCAATGCTTCAGCAACACATTGCTCCAGAAAATTATCTAAAATGCATTCCATTCATTTGTCTTCCCACAACTTTTATCAGTTTCAATTTTTTGGTCTATATATGATTAACATACACCGTAACTACTGCATTACCTTTGGCACAACCCTTTCTCATTCCTTTATCAATAATTGTTCAGACTATAATTACTCTTTGGAAGTTTATAAATTACTCCCACCACCGATTTTTGTCCCTTGTAATGTCTTCTCTCCATTCATAATTCATAGCTAATCTTCTCAGCCAAGATCATGCCAACTGTTATTAACAGAAATTCCTTTTTTCTCCACTTAGCTGCACTTTCAAAACCAGTCAGCAAAGTAAAAGCCATCTTGCTTTGTATCTCTTGTTCTTCCTCATTTACTCTCCCAATTTCATACTCACTATCTCTCTCATACATACAAATATATACACACACACAGTTTATCTCGATCTTCAAGATATATTTTAAATATTGCATATTATTTCCATGCCCATGATAAAACAATTGGTTTTTCAATCAAGATTTCTACAAATATGCAATATCAGAATCAGAATCTGGGTTAATATCACCAGCATATAGTATGAAATTTGTTGTATTTGTGGCAGCAGTACAATGCAATATGTAATTGTAGAAAAAACATGAATTACAGTAGGTATATATACTGTATATTAATTAGTGAATTAAATAAGTAGTGCAAAAACAGAAATAAATAAGCAGTGAGGTAGTGTTCATGGGTTCAATGTCCATTCAGAAATTGGATGGCAGAGGGGAAGAAGCTGTTCCTGAATCATTGAGTTCAGCCTTCAGGCTTCTGTTCCTCATTCCTGATGGTAGCAATGAGAACAATGCATGACCCGGGTGATGGCGTCCTCAATTATAGACTCCACCATTTTGAGCATTGATCTTCAAAGACGTCTTGGATACTACAGAGTCTTGTGCCCATGATGGAGCTGACTAAGTTTATTCTGTGCAGTTGCCCCCCACCCCATCACCTCACCCCCGCCCCCCCTTTCCATACCAGACAGTGATGCAGCCAGTCAGAATGCTCTCCACGGTACATCCGCAGAGATTTGTGAGTGTCACGTCCATTACTGCAAACACATAGGCATTCGAAAGATGTATTTAACCATGGATTCATCTGTTTGCTCATGCCATCTTGACACTATTGAAAGAAAACCGGAGCAGGAGTAGGTCACCTGGCCCTTGAGCCTGCCCACCATTCAACATAATCATGGTTCAAAGATGATTTCTATAAACTCTCCTAATGCCTTGGCCAGTATTTCTTCTCAGTCATTTTCATGAGAACGCACGTTTTTGACTGCTAGCTATGAGGAGGTGCTGCAATGCCAAGCTGCCTGTCAACAGTCATGGTACTTTGAATATGATTCATTGAGATAACTGTGTAGTATTCTTTCTGATATTTAAACAGATGAGTAGGTGTTAAAGCAATGGAAGCATTATAATATATAACTCTGCTCAAGATTGTAATGGGAATTGACTGTTAATTTCACTGAAGGTAATTCTGTTAGGAAAGCACTATCCATAACATCCTCTCTTAGACTTCCAGAAACTGCATTCCATATGTTTAATTTGATAATATTTTAATTCTGGACATGTAAAATGGATCTCTAATTTATCAGAAATCACATTTGCAGTGTGCATCAGAACGTGGAACCATTGTTGATTATAATTAGATGCACCACAAAACTGCAGTAATTTCATTGTGGTCATAATAATGTTTCAAAGTTACTGGAATCAATAAAAACCTTTCCATTCGCTGTCCTCATCCATCAGCTTGAGAATTGAAGTATTTTTTCAAATATAATCAAGATATACCTAATAAAAGAGTTCATGAAAAACGGGAATAATAATTTCAAAGAAAATGAGAATGTGTTCTGTCATGTTAATGAAAATAAATGGAAATAATAATGAGCCTAATATTTGGAGTACTTTAAAAATTATTTATTAATATTTTTGGTATCACTCCCTAGAATAAATAAAGGGTTCTGTATGTGTAATTATGCATAGTAAGAGGTAACTCCCTGTAACTAGAAAAAAGGAGGAAAACTACAGAGGAGCTCGTTAAAAATGAGAAAGGGGTCTGTTTTCTCATATCAGTGATATCCAATGATTAATATATTATCATTCATCTAAGTGTCTTTATGGCAATATGCATATTGTCAATCAAAGATAATTGTCAAATGAAAGACATTACTTTAGTGGCCGACAGGCAGTCATGAAATTAAAAAAAGCAATGTTATTGGCAGTGAATCACAAGAAATAACTTAATATTTCAAACATATCTGTAACAGAATGTGTTTTACTGGAAGAAATTGTGCCCCCTAGAAGCCCATTTTAGGAATTGCTTACCAGCCTGCCCACATCTCTCTAACATAAACAGACATTAAAGTGGCGAGGAAGACTGAAATTATTGAGGAGGGTGTGGAAGGTAAATGAGGGTTCGTTGCCACTCACCAACCTCTCACTCGCTGCTCCCAGCTAAAGGTCCTTGTGTTCGAGTGAGCCGGGGGTGCAGGGCTGCCAGAGCTCACCGAAGCACCACTCCGGACCCCTGTAAAAAAAAGTAAAAATAAACAAGCGGGGAATTTAACAACAGCAGCATACTAAATAGAGGGAATTTTATGGAAGCGGTGGTTGGGGAGAGGGGGTGGTGGCTGATGGGGAAAATACCACTAATAACATTAGGGTATTTGATCATTTTTGGTTAGATCCTGGAGCTGTGACTGTTTTTTATTGAGGTAGGTGTGAAATTAGTCATAGTCATACTTTATTGATCCCAGGGGAAATTGGTTTTCTTTACAGTTGCACCATAAATAACAAATAGTAATAGAACCATAAATAGTTAAATAGTAATATGTAAATTATGCCAGTAAATTAGGAAATAAGTCCAGGACCAGCCTATTGGCTCAGGGTGTCTGACCCTCCAAGGGAGGAGTTGTAAAGTTTGATGGCCACAGGCAGGAATGACTTCCTATGACGCTCTGTGTTGCATCTCGGTGGAGTGAGTCTCTGGCTGAATGTACTCCTGTGCCCACCCAGTACATTATGTAGTGGATGGGAGACATTGACCAAGATGGCATGCAACTTAGACAGCATCCTCTTTTCAGGCACCACCGTCAGAGAGTCCAGTTCCATACCCACAACATCACTGGCCTTACGAATGAGTTTGTTGATTCTGTTGGTGTCTGCTACCCTCAGTTCCTCCTCACTTGACCGGTTATCCTGCCAGACCCTGCTGTAGCCTCCTACCATTTCACAAATCCTCAGTCTCTCTCCATCACTCATTGTTTGAGCATTGTTCGCTGAGGAAATAAAAATCTTAGATCTTTTGAAAAGTGGCATGTTGCTTGCCGATGTGGGCCATACGGTCAGTAAGAACGAATCGAGGATTTTATTGTACCAGTTATATACTGAAATGTAGTGATAGGCTATAATTTTGTTAATGTCTTAACTGTCACTATGTAACGTACAGTTATATTGGCTCGTGTATGTCTAGGGGAAATCCAGCCCAGCACCTGCTTCAACACTCCCCACAGGGTCGGTTGCCGCCCGAATCAATCACAAACATCAATCATCAGCCAGCACACCCAGTAAATTTTAACAAATACACTTTATAGATATTACTAATTCTATGACTTTAATATACATTTGATACAGAGAGGAAAGTAATGAAAAAAAAAGATGCCAACACTTATCAAAGTCCAAGTTCTTTACGCGCTACGTTGGAGCTCAATTTGACGTCAGATGACCACCCGAATTCCGTCGACTCACGGCTCGGGACCACCCTGAGTGATCAACCGGAGCCTCTCCACACGTCCGCAGTCTTCTTCGTCTCTCCTCCGACTCCCCGCCAAAACTCAGTCCACAGTCATATCATACAGCATGGTATCCGAAAACAAAACGATACATAACCACCCATTGGCTAATAGAACCCTGTTATCTCATTTTAAAGTAAAACAACTGTTAGCGCAAACTCTCTTCAGCGTTAAAGCACAACAAAGCCGCATTCCCCAGATTAACATAACAAAGTCGCCATTTTAAATGTAACAAAAGAAAGACCCCGTACAACTATATTTCTGTGGAGCTCGGGAATTCATATATTTCTTTCATCTTGGTTTAATGCTTGACATGATAAGAAGCCCTATTCATATATATATGTCACACCCAATTTCTGTACCTGCTCATTACATGAATGGAGCAAGGAAGTTGCCCAGTACACGAAATGGGCAGGTACACAAATTGGGTGTGACATATATATTGAGAGGATATAGGAAATGGCAAGCATTTTGTCAGCTCCTTTCTTTCTTTTTAAATCTTTTTATTGAGTAAGTATACAAAAAAGGTAAGCCATATAAACATTAATACAATGTTAAAGTATAATAAAATTCCAAAAGATAACAATACCAAAAAGAAAATACTACAAACAATGTAATTTAAGCATAAGAAACCAAGATAACATAATAGTATACTAGATTTTATATATATCAATGGAAAAAAAAAGAAAAAAAAAACCCCAAAAAAAAAACCCACCGTGCAACTAACTAAAAGCAAAGCAAAGCAATGGGCTAACTTGAAACCAAACAGAGTTAAACTTAAAATCACGTCCTCAATCCCGACCTCCATTAAAACAGTGAAGAAAAAACAAGAAGGGTAAATATTACATTAAATGAAAATATCGAATAAAAGGTCCCCAAATCTGTTCAAATTTAAATGAAGAATCATAAAGGTTACTTCTAATTTTCTCCAGATTCAAACATAAAATCGTCTGAGAAAACCAAAAAAAGGTAGTTGGAGCATTAAGCTCTTTCCAATGTTGTAAAATACATCTTTTCGCCATTAAAGTAAGAAATGCAATCATTCTACGGGCTGAAGGGGAAAGATTACTAGAAATTTTAGGTAGTCCAAAGATAGCAGTAATAGGGTGAGGAGAGATATCTATATTTAATACCTTAGAAATAATATTGAAAATATCTCTCCAAAAAGTTTCCAAAGTAGGGCAAGACCAAAACATATGAGTTAAAGAGGCTATCTGCCCCGAACATCTATCACAGAAAGGATTAATATGCGAGTAAAAACGCGCTAACTTATCTTTGGACATATGTGCTCTATGAACCACTTTAAATTGAATTAGGGAATGTTTAGCACAAATAGAGGAAGTATTAACTAATTGTAAAATCTGCCCCCAATCATCCACAGAAATGGTAAGCCCCAATTCCTGTTCCCAATCTACCCTAATCTTATCAAATGGAGCTTTCCTAAGTTTCATAATAATATTATAAATCATAGCCGATGCACCTTTCTGACATGGATTAAGGTTAATTATCGAATCTAAAATATATATAGGAGGAAGCATTGGAAAGGAAGAAAGTATAGTACTTAGGAAATTTCTAACTTGTAAATATCTAAAAAAATGTATTCTTGATAAGTTATATTTATTAGATAATTGTTCAAAAGACATAAGGGAACCATCTAAAAATAAATCCAAAAACCGTAAAATACCCTTAGTCTTCCAAGTTTGAAAAGCGCGATCCGTAAAAGAGGGAGGAAAAAATATGTTACCTAAGATAGGAATCGCTAACCCGAATTGATTAAGATCAAAAAATTTTCTGAATTGAAACCAAATGCGCAAAGCATATTTAACTATCGGGTTAGAGACCTGCTTAAGGCGTTTCGAATCAAAAGGAAGAGAGGAACCTAAAATAGAACCAAGTGTATAACCCTGAACAGATTGTAATTCCAATGCTACCCATTTAGGAATAGATAGCATGTCCCGGTCAAGTAACCAAAATTTCATATGTCGAATATTAATAGCCCAATAATAAAATCTAAAGTTAGGTAATGCTAAACCTCCATCTCTCTTAGCTTTCTGTAAATGTATTTTACCCAGTCTCGGATTCTTATTCTGCCAAATAAATGAAGAAATTTTAGAGTCAACTTTATCAAAAAAAGATTTAGGAACGAAAATTGGTAATGCCTGAAACACATATAAAAATTTTGGCAAAAAAAACATCTTAACTGCATTAATACGACCAATCAAAGTTAAATATAAGGGAAACCATTTAGATGAAAGTTGAGTAATATGGTCTATTAATGGTAAAAAGTTAGTCTTAAATAAATCTTTATGTTTACAAGTAATTTTAATCCCAAGATATGAAAAGTAATTATTAATCAATTTAAATGGAAATTTATAATATAAGGGAAGATGTTTATTAATCGGAAAAAGTTCACTCTTACTAAGATTTAATTTATAACCTGAGAAAAGACCAAATTGTGCTAATAACTCTAAAACAGCAGGAATGGATCTCTCAGGATTAGAAATATATAAAAGTAAATCATCAGCATAGAGTGATAATTTATGGGACTTTAATCCCCGAGTTATCCCAGTAATATTTGAAGATTCTCGAATAGCAATTGCAAGAGGTTCTAATGCAATATCAAATAATAGGGGACTAAGAGGACAGCCTTGTCGAGTACCACGAAAGAGAGGAAAAAAAGGTGAGTTTAAGGAGTTAGTACGAACCGAGGCTACAGGGGAGTGATATAACAGTTTAATCCAGGATATAAATTTCAAGCTAAAATTAAACATTTCAAGCACCTTAAATAAATAAGGCCATTCTACTCTATCAAAAGCTTTCTCGGCATCTAAAGAAATAACACACTCAGGAACATTTTGTGAGGGAGTATAAACGATATTTAACAATGTACGAATATTATAAAAAGAGTAACGACCTTTAATAAAACCCGTTTGGTCTTCCGAAATAATAGAAGGAAGTACTTTTTCTAGTCTATTTGCTAATAACTTAGAAAAAACTTTAGAATCAACATTTAATAAAGATATTGGTCTATAAGATGCACATTGAGCAGGGTCTTTATCCTTCTTTAGTATTTGTCAGCTCCAGCACCTAAATAATTAGCACTGCACTCCTGGAGTGAGCTCTCTCTCTTCCTCAATGCTGTCAGCGGATGGTGCCAGAGCAAGGTTTAATTGACGCAGGTTGTAGATTTGGACTCCAGTTCAGGCTTATGATGTGTTCTAGTTTCCCTTTACAGTTCTGTTTGCTCTTTTTTGTTACTACTTTTGGGTGATTTTTGAATTGGGGCAGCCTGCAGATAACGAACACTGAGCTGAACTGAACTGAGATATGTCTTTTGAGTTTGTGTTTTATAATCAGTGCTTTTGCTCTTTTTTGTTGCTGTATGTGCAATTTTTTTACACATGGGGTGAGGGGAGTTTGATGTTTGATCTTTTTCCTTGAACGGGTTGGTTCCATGGTTCTTCTTGGTTTTGTGACTGTCTGTGAAGAAGATGAATTTCAGGGTTGTATACTGTAGACATACTTTTATAATAAATGTACTTTGAATCTTTGAATATCTAATCTAAAGAACTCAGTTCTAATCACGAAGTTTCAAAACCTGGGCCTCTGTACCTCCAGACCATAGTCAGTATGGAGTGATAATAACATCTCCTCCTTGCTGACAATTGAAACAGATGACATAAAGGAGCAAGCATGATTGGCTAGTTGAGTGGTATTGCAACAACAACCTCACACTGAGAAACAGCAAGATCAAGGAATTCATTGTGGACTTCAGGAAGTGGAGATTAGAAGAGCACCTACTAGTCTTATCAAGGAGGTTACACTGTTAAAGGTGATCAGCTTCAAGCTCCTTGGTGTCAGCATCTCAGAGGATCTATTCTAGGCCGAACATATTGATGCAATCATGTCAAAGGCATGCTAGTAGCTCTACTTCATTAGGTGTGTGAGGATTACTAGAACGAGGGGACATAGCCTCAAGATTCGGGGGTGTAGATTTAGGAAATAGAAGAGGAGGAACTGCTTTTCCCAGGGAGTGGTGAATCTGTGGAATTCTCTGCCCAGTGAAGCAGTGGAGGCTACCTCAGTAAATATATTTAAAACAAGTTTGGATAGATTTTTGCATATTAGGGGAATTAAGGGTTATTGGGGAAAGGCATATAGGTGGAGATGAGTCATGGCCAGATCAGCCATGATCTTATTGAACGGTGGAGCAGGCTCGATGAGCCAGATGGCCTACTCCTGCTCCTATTTCTTATGTTCTTATGTTATGATATTGGCATGTCACTAAAGAATCTTGCAAATTAGTCCAGATGTATGATGGAGGGTATTCTGACTGGTTGCATCACCACCTTGTATGGGAGGTTCAATATGCAGGATGGTAAAAGGCATCAGAGGATTTTAGACTTAACCAACTCCACCATGGGCACAGCCATCCCCAACACTGAGGACATCTTCAAAACGTGGCGGCTCAAGAAGGTGCCAGCCATCATTGAAGACCATCACTATGGTTCCATGCCCGCTTCTTGTTACTACCATCATGGATAAGGTACAGAAACCTGAAGACTCACACCCACAGGTTTTGCCCTCCACCATCAGATTTCTGAATGATCCCCTCCCAATGAAAAATACCTCTTTTGCAGCATTTATTTTTTGTAACTTACACTAATTTTTATCACTTGCACTGTACTGTTGTTGCAAAACAACAAGATTCACAAATTATGTCAATGATCATAAGCCTAATTCTCATTCTAATTTTGACATACATCTGATTCTGGTGTTGAGTATGAGGATGGGCTTGTATATCAATGATGGGATGGAAATGTTTGGGACGGGCATCAGTTCTGGCAGGTGTTAACCTTCACTTGAAATCCATGAGGTTGCGAGCGGAAGGTGAGTGGGTGTTCAGCGTTGATTGTCTGTGTTTGACCAGTTTCTCTCTCCCTCTCGCTCGAGGCTGTTGGCGGATGATACCGGAGTCCCGGGTCTTGGGCAAGGTTTAGTCAACGTGGTTTGTGGGTTGGGCTCTGTAGGTTGTGGTAAGATGTGCCTCTGGTTTTTGGTTACTCCTTTTTTTAATTGCTATTTTGTGCGAATGGTTCTATGGCCTATAGTCAACGAGCAACAGTGCTAAACTGAACTGAATTGAACAGTCCTAGACTGTTTCATGACTCTGTGCTTTGAGTTTTTATATTCTGGTTTTCACTCGTCTTTTGCCATTTGAGTGATCTGGTTTTTTTTGTGCATGGGTGTTTGATATCTTCTTTGAATGGGTTCCATAGTGCTTCTTCGTTTTGTATCTGTATGAGGGAAGATGAATCTTGGGTTGCATACTGCATACATATAATAAATGTACTTTGAATCTTTGACTTCCTTAATCCTGACCGCATGAACATAGAATTCTCAAATTTTTGGTGACTGCTCCCCTCTGTCCCTTTTCCCCTTTTTCTTTTCTCACCTCCTCCTGGTCTAACTGGTCCCCAAATCCCTTATCTCTTTCCCCTCCTCCACCCTCTCCTTCAACCTCTTCCCATCACCCACACAATCCTCCTACAGTTTCCCCTCCCCCACTCCCTGCTCCACCATCCTCTCCTATCAGATGCCATCTTCCTCAACCCTTTATTGCTTCCCCCATTACCTTCCAGCTTCTGGTGTTATTCCTATTCTCTTCCCTACTTTGTCTGCCTATCACACCCCTTCAGCTGGATCCACCCATCACCTGTCAGCTCTCACCCCTTTCCCCCTCTGCACCTTGTTTATACAGGCTATCTTACCCTCTTTATTGCCAGTCCAAATGAAGTGTCTTGACCCAGAACATCAATCGCCCATTTCCCTCCATAGATGCTGCCTAAGCTGCTGAGATCTTCTGAGGTCTGTGTGTTGATCCCTGTCACTTTAATGCATTGAAAGAAACTGCAATAATCACAGTGCTTGAAAATACAGTACTGTGTGTCTTAGGCACACACACAGAAGTGTCTGCACAGTACTATAGTAATTTACTATAGCTTTACACTGTACTGCTGCCTCAAAAAAACAAAACAAATTTCATGATGTATGTGAGTGATGATAAACCTGATTCTGATCTGGGTCTCTGCTGTGGACTGAGAGTGGGGAAGGGGCAGGGAGAGGGGAATCATCGTTGGGAAAAAGGCGAAGGGAAAGGGGAGGGAGCTGGAAGCACCAGAGAGCCATTCTGTATCAATTGTTTGGAATCAAATGACCTTGCCTGGTGCGTTAGGGTAGGGTGTATCTGCACCTGCGCAAACCCCCTACACCCAGCCCCGGGCACTCCTTCTCTGCCACCTGTCCCTCACCCCTCCTGCGATGCTCCACCCTCTCAATTCCCAACATCCTTTGTTCCCGCTGGATTTACAAACTCGCTTCCCATTCCAAGCTGGCAAGTACAGTACTGTGCAAACGTCTTAGGCACCCCGGCAATTTATATATGCCTCAGACTTTTTCACAGTAATGTATTTGTTTCATAACATCGCATGAGTAAGATCTTGCAGCTTATACTACGGGAATACCATTTATTTTTTGGTTGAATGGAAAATATTTTGTTTGAATGACTTCTTCAATATTTATGCATTTTTAAAATTATTTATTTGGCTTTCCTTTTCACTCTTACAGAGCGGTCCGTTCCGTACCAGCTGCTATCGTATCCACCTTGAACTGGACATAAAAAGAAGAGGTTGAGGAAGAAGCTCTTGTGAAATAAATCTGCTTAACTTTAAAACATTTAATAATACCAATATTGCAAGCGCCTTGCATAAACCTGATACAGCACAACATGGATAATTCATATCACTTCAACCAGCCATTGTTCCCCTTTCTAAGCGTATCTCCTTTCCATCAGAGCAATGTGTTGCTGTCATTGAAATGCTCGCTACACACATACCACGTCTGAATGCTGATGTTACATAAGGTCTGGACTCTTGGATCCTGAGGCCTCTGTTGGTCAGGGATGTTGTATCCCAGCTGTCTAGATATGCAAGCCAGGGCAGTACAATATGGACAGCAAGCTGTTGTCCATGGAGCAAGATCCCCCCTCTCCACGCATCTGAAGAATCCAAAGGAATGGCAGTGATCAATACAGTTTGGCATTAGCAGCATCTCAGGAATTGCCAATTAGCATAGAACTCAGCGTAGGTGAAGCATCTTCAGTTATTCCAAAAGACTGAAGTAGGGTAAATACCGAAAGGCTTTTATTCGCAGTAAAATATGACTTCCAGCATGCTGCGTGTCTGCCCCTGGACTGAGGGGGAGGAGCAGGGCAAAATCATCTTTATTCAGGCTCCTCCCACAGACCCACAGGGCAGTCAGCAGAGGGGCGTGTCCAGACAGTTAACCCAGTTACAACATATATATATATATATATATATATGGTTTACCACAGTAGGATTGCCTTAGGAAATTCAAATTCAGATTTTTCTGCTGGAGTTTACTCCTGAAGCCTTCTCCATGAGTGCTTATAGCTACAAGGTAGTGGAGGTTTGAGACCAGAGTTTTCCTTCTCCTAGATGAGCTGTCTGCCATGGCTGGTGAGCCTGAAGCCTGAAGTGATGGGTTCTAAGGCGCTGGGAGCCTGCCTTTGCCCCTTCTCTTGTCAGTAGAAATGGTTCTATCGAGTTTATTAGCTAAGCCACACATGGAGGCCAAGAGCTGGACTTTGTTGTCAGAGGCATTAGAAGCACATGTCATTGAGAGCATTTAATAGGTAGTGGGAGCAAATCCCCAGTACCTCCTCTGGCCATAACAACTGTAAGGAACCCCACTTAGAGTAGCAGATGTTAAGTTCTTTACTCTAGCTTCCCTTTTTCTATTTGTTTAAAAGAAATAGGCAGGATCAGAGGGTTCTCAGATTCTATACGCACAGTTTTTTAAAGTAGCAGGATGGGCTGATAAGCTGGTTATAAAGGGGCACAGAATGCTGTCCTCCATTATTCAAAGTGCAGAAGACAAGAACACTACAAGAATGATATGAAGCACATGCAGAGTAAAATTACAAGGATGTTGCTGGTACTGGAAACTATTTTTGAAAAGAGGGAATGGAAAGGAGACTTAAATGGTGTGTGTAAAACTATGATGGCCCTAGACATATAGGGGGAATCAATACTCCGTAGCTGATGGGCAGAGAACCAAGGGACAAAGGTTTAAAGTATTTGGTCAGATGAGATGGGCCTTAGTCTAGAACATACTGCCTGAGATGGAAGTACAGGCTGTATCATTTTAAATGGACTTCTGTGTGTACTTGAAGATTTGTGACCCATAGGGTTAAGGCACCATTGCTGGCCAGTGACTTTTTCAATAAGTACACATGTGAAGGTGTGAGTGGCTTTTCTCGGTGGTGTAAATGTCCCTGACTTTTCAGGTTGTACTAGGGAGTCTCACTAACTGCAGGCAGGAAGAGAATCAAGTCGTGACTTCTGACTTTTTTGGAGGAGTTCAATGAATTCCCACCACAGCGGTAGCAGAAAAGGATGACGATAAGGGAAATTTTAAATATTGCAGATGCTGAAAATATGAACTAATAACAGTAAATGCTGGAAAAATTAAGCAGTCAGACAGCACCTGTGGTAAAAGAGCTAGAGTTAATTTTTCTGGTCAAGGATCCTTTATCGATGGGTTCTTGGATTTAAAAGATAAATGCTGGCTGAGCTGTGGAGTACTTGCTTTTTTTCTCTGCTTGAAGGATGATGATCCTATTGTGTGCATTTCGTCGATTTAGATTATGAGGACACGAAGTCCTCTTTTATTGTCATTTAATAATGCATGCATTAAGAAATGATACAATGTTTCTCCAGAATGATATCACAGAAACACATGACAAACAAGACTGAAAAACTGACAAAGACTATATAATTATAACATATAGTTACAACAGTGCAAAGCAATACCGTAATTTGATAAAGAACAGACCATGGGCACGGTAAAAAGTCTCAAAGTCTCTCGAAAGTCCCATCATCTCACGCAGACGGTGAACCTCCAGCGCCGCAAACTTGCCGATGCAGCATCCTGGAAGCACCCGACCACAGTCCGACTCCGAGTTCCTTCCGAAAACTCCGAGCCTCCGACCAGCTCTCCGACACCGAGCACCGAGCACCATCTCTGCCGAGCGCTTCAACCCTCGGCCCCGGCAACAGGGAATAGGCAAAGCCAAGGATTTGGGGCCTTCCCCTCCGGAGATTCTCGATCGCACAGTAGCAGCGGCAGTGAAGCAGGCATTTCAGAAGTTTCTCCAGATGTTCCTCCGTGCTTCTCACAGCTGTCTCCATCAAATCAAGATTGTGCACGGCCCCCTAGTTAACACGTACGATATCATTTGGAACGGCCGCGCGTGCTGCATCGCGCCGCCATCTTCTCCTCCTTCCTCCTTTCAGAGAAAAGTTATGACAATGCCTGAGACTGAGCACCCACTTTACAGTGTGATGATGGTGAAGCCTGATTTCCAGGTGGAAGCATGAGTAAAGAGGAGAAAAGTGCAAGTAGAGTTAAAGAAGCCTTAACCGCTCACTGTGAGCGCGTTCTGAAAGCCCCTGGTAGCTGCAGAGTGCACTATTTGCTGATCCCTGTCTGTGTCTATAAATATCTTTTGGCAATTCCACACTACCAGTTAGCGCAGTCATTTCAAAGTGAGCCAAATAATCTGCTTAGTTTGGGACTGTGCATGGAGAGTTCAGAGTTAGCAGTGATGTAGTGCAGATTGGCCACCTGGCTCATCTGCAAACCATTCTGAATCCACCCGGCTGCAACCTGTCCCTCTCCAGCAGGCTTCCATGCTCAGCCATAGCTTCTGACACGAGTGGGGTCACCAGGGAGCAGTCCTCCATGGTTCAGTAGAAAAGAGTTCATCAGTCTAAACTGATGATGCTCGAGTGTCACAGTGCAATGCCTCAGCTCTTTCTTTGTGGTTGTAGGAGCCATGTATCTATTTTCTGTCTGTATTGTATTTTGTGTTATACATTTATTATGGGTGCTCTGTCACGTGGGTTGGGGTCTGGTAGAAGTGAAGAGTACAGTTACGTGCTCACACTTTGTCTTTAGTTCAGTTTCGTCTAGTTATAATAGGGAACAAATATGGGGAATGACTTTTTTTCCTTAATTGCTTATCATTTAGATACGTTTAGGAACACTTGGCTTAAATCTGCTAAACCTCAGGTACACATGAATAAGCTTAGACTGCTTATTTCATTATATCACCAGTTTAGTTTTGTTAGTTTCATCATTACAAGATCATTCATCTTTGCTGGTTTCTTAATAAAGCATTGAATGTACTTTCTTCAGCTTTAGAACTTAGTTAATCGTGGAGTGCGTCATATAATGCCAATCCTCTGTGCTTAGTCTCTGAGGTGTTTTGATTTGTCTTTAAAGTAACTGCTACAGTGGTCACTCTGATCTGGTCCAGCTAGGCAGCATTGTGTTTTCCCCAAAAAAAGGGATACTTGATATCTCTCTGCCCGTTACAAAATGACTGTATGCTACATACAGGTTTGTGCACATAGTCTATATATAGCTATGGTGTCTAAAACCTTTGCATGGTACTGTCATAAGTTTATGTCTTGGACTGTACTGCTGCCACAAAAAAAAACTTATTTCATAACGTATGTGAGTGATGATAAACCTGATTTTGATGTGGGTCTCTATTTGTGGACTGAGAGTGAGAAGGGGGCAGGGAGGGGGGAACCATGGTTGGGAAAAGGGAGAGAGAGGAGGGAGTGGGAAGCACCAGAGAGACAATCTGTAATGATCAATCAACCAATTGTTTAGAACCAAATGACCTCGCCTGGTGTCTCAGAGCTGGTGTATCTGCCCCATGACACCCCCTCCCCCACCACCGTTCCTTGTACTACTTCTCTGACACCCTGTCCCACACCCCTCCTGTGGCACCCCACTCTCGTCGTTCCCAACATAATTTGCTCCCGCCAGATTTACAAACTTGCTTTCCGCTTCACGTTGACAAATACAGTACTGTGCAAAAGTCTTAGGCGCTCTCTCTCTCTCTCTCTCTCATTAATATACTTCAATAAATTCAACTTCTTATTTGCATTTACTCAGAATCATAGAGTCATAGAACACTACAGCACAGAAGCAGGCCATTCAGCCCATCTAGTCTGTGCAGCACCATTTAAACTGCCTCGTCCCATCGATCTGCACCTGGACCATTGCCCTCCATAGATCACCCATCCATATACCTATCCAAACTTCTCTTAAATGCTGAAACACAACCTGCATCCATGACTTACGAAGGTCGCTTGTACCACACTCTCATCGCCCTCTGAGTAAAGAAGTTTCCCCACTTGTTCCCATTAATGATTTCACCTTTCACCTTCACCCCTGACCTCTTCTTCTCCCCATATGCCAACTGACTTTGCTTAGAACTATTGTCCTATAAACATTTGACATTTTAGGAGCTTTTGTATGAAATTTCCCAGTTATTCTCCATTCCTTTTGTCTTGGTATTTGTGGATTCATGTCCAGAAACTGCTCTCTGGTCTGGAATGCTGAATGGACTGCAGAGTAACAATATAACATTGTATTGATGTCAATACTGAGGTATAAATGTACCTGCTTGGCATTGTCTCCAGTAATCACTTTTCTCCCCAACTCCAGAATTTTCAAAGGAGAGAGATACTCATAGAGGGATCAGAAGAGGAAAGAGTGAGCAATTTCGAGTTCCTGGGCGTTAACATCTCTGAGGACCTAATCTCGATGCAGCTACAAAGAATGCATGACAGCGGCTATATTGCATTTGGAGTTTGAGGAGATTTGGTATGTCACCAAAGACGCCCATCAGTTTCTACAGATGTACTGTGGAGAGCATTCTTACTGTCAGCATCACTGTCTGGTGTGGGGTTTGGCTGGGGGAACTACTGCACAGGACTCAAAGAAGCTGCAGACAGTTGTAAAATTAGCCAGCTCCATCATGGGCACTGGCCTCTGTAGTACCCAGGACATCTTCAAGGAGCAATGCCTCAGAAAGGCAGAATCCATCATTAAAGACCCCCAAAGCCAAAGAAATGCCTTGTTCTCAATGCTACCGTCAGGAAGGATGTAGCAAAGCCTGAAAGCACACACTCAGTGATTCAGGAACAGCTTTCCCCACCTCAGCCATCAGATTTATGAATGGACATTGAACCCATGAACACTACTTTTCAATCTTATGTTGTTGCACTAATTTAGTTTAACAATTTAATATATATACTTCCTGTAATTCACTTTTTTTCCTATTATTATGTACTGCTGCCACAAAGACAACAAATTTCATGACTTATGCTGGTGATATTAAACTTGATTCTGATTCATATACTGCACACAACAACCATTATTTAGCAAAGCAGGCAACAGATAATGGTAGCTGTCAGCATGGCTGCGAGAAGTTTTAATAGTGTTCCTTTTCACAGAACAATATGATGCAACACAGGCAGTAACTGCTGAACAGCTACAATGACATTTGGAAAAAGAGTAGTACACCTTTAACAACAATGATCCAACTGGAACGAAACTTTCCATGTTGCCGATTGCCTGGCATTTTGTTCAAATGCTCCTGAGTGCCTTCTGAGAACATGCCTTAATTTGCATATTAATCGGACCTTAATGAGTTTTGCACAAAACAGGTTTGTAGACTCTTCGCTGGGAATTTTAATCCCAGAAGCAGGTGGGATTGCATTTGGGTGGGTGTTTAAATGTAACAAAACTGTGTTGGATGCTATTCCGTTGACTTCTGTGTGTGACTGAGCTGTCAGATTACTCCTGAAGATCTTTTAGAGGAGGTGGGTTGCCAATCTCAATGTATTCATTACCCACAAAACAGTGACATCAGTAGAAGATGGGGACGGAACATCAGCAACTTATTCTGCACTTAGAGACTTGCATGAAACAGATAGTCCAATGTGTATCATTTGAGATCCCCAGTGGAAAGATTTAACTCCAACATGGTCCTAAGTGGAAAAGTAGGAAGGTTGGGCCAGAGGCTAGCAATCCCATCCCATTCAAAACCTCGAGCTACAGAAATGTCAACAGAATCTCCAAGGGCCTGGTCCCTGAGGAAGGATACACCAAGTAGATGGGCTACACCTGGAAACAATATGAAAGACTGGCCTGGGACTGAGGTACTGTTGGCTGCCTATGCCCCAGAAGTTGAGCTTAAGAAGAAAAAGAAGAATGGAAAGTTTTCTTGCATAAGTAACCATAGAATCATACAAATAAAAAAGGGGCTATTGCACACTCTGAGTGCACAAGGGCCTTTCCTATCGACTCACTCTGTCATTCACATCTTGCAGGTGAACTCAGGTAACTTGCAGGTCACAGGTAGAGGGGTGGATGTGGATGGGGGGTAAAGGGAGTGGGCTCCGCGTCAGGATCAGAGGTTCTGGTGGGGAGATTGGTGCAGGGTCATAAACAGCCATGGGTCGTGGTTGTAAGAGGATTGGGGATTGAGACCTGTTCGAGACCCACAGCAAAGGGCATGTACAGCACTGTGCAAAGGCCTTAGGCACCCTAGCGATATACTATATGTGCCTGAGACTTCTGCACAGTGTTGTACAGCAAGGACTTTGTGTGATAAACTGCACTGGTGGGTGGAAGATTGGAGTTCTGTGAAATGATCTCCTCCTGCTCTCTGTTGCTTCTCTGAACTCAGTCACCGGAAAGACACCGAAGCTGGTGTTATAGAAGTCTTTATTCAGCACACAAGCCGGCATCAAGTTTCAGACTCGCTTGGAAGAGGCCAGCCTGACCCAATATTACATGACCTTTTTACGTCCTAAAGATGAAAGGTAACAGCAGGACAATTCTGTAGTTACGATGTATCCTCAATGTTTCTTTTGAATTGCATATAATTTTCAAACACCCCCATCGTCACACCCACACTCCAGACATCCAAAATGAATGCTAATTCCCATTGACTCTGGCTGTATTCATATATATCCAGGCATTCAGGTCAAATGGAGTGTTTGTTTGCCGTCAACCCCAGTCTGCAGCTCCAAGAACATCATTGGTCTGGGTGCATTTTAAACTCAATCCACAGTCCACATTCAGATCCGAAGACTAGTTGCTGTTGAAATTAATATTTGCTGTATATCTTAACTCCAGAATATGCCCTAACACCCTTGAAAAGGAGTGAAGGCCTTAAGATATGAATATATGAATTAGAACAGTCTGTGTATTGCTGCATAAGGTTACCTTTTATATGTGATCATTACTCACTTGCTGTTGACTTTGAGACCAGGCAACATCTACGGGGGATTGTGAATTCTGTCACCAGCCAAGCAGTCTTGGAGACCAGTTCACTCTAGGGCTGACCCCCTCCTTTGCTGACCTTAGTGAGCTGATAGCTGGGGCCACCTCCAGTTCCTGATGTTCTGAGGACGGAAATAGTAGAGCTTTGAGTAATAGCGTGCATTGAACAGATGGCTGGAGAACCTCTGTTAAGTTTGAATGAGGGAGATCTGTTTAAAGGTGATTTATGAGGTCTGTTCAGATGGGGTTGTGAGAAATTGCCCAGGATGCATGTGCACCATGATCTGGTGGGATGAGTGTCAGGAAAGCAGATCCAGGAGAATTGGAAAAATATACCTATGCAATATGAGTTAATGTGTTGCTGTATCCACCTTGTTCTCATGTCCAGATCAGTAAACAGCTCATACTGCCAAATCCATTAATTGACCACCAGGCACTTCTCAAAGTCCAACCCTACATCCCTATTGTGAGAGGTGGAAATGGGTAAGGCTGGCAAACAGGGTTTGGTTGAAGCAGTAAAGGCTAATCCCCTATACAGTGGGTACAATGGATTACTGAAACACTGATGAACTCCATCCATACCACTGACTTTGGACGATAGAGATGGGAGGTCCTCAATGGCCTATGCTCCACTGGGAGCTAAGTGCTGAAGAAGGGCCCGAAAAGAAGACGAAATTCCACTAGACATGCTGCTTATTGCTGCTGGCAGGCATCTTCCCCCAATACATTGGTGATATAAATATTTCTGTGGCTTCGACAGCTCCCTGTTTGATATGAAACAATATATCACTGAAGGAAGATTGGCCTAGATGTGTTCACTGATCCATTCCTGTCTTCTCCTCCTCTGTGTAGCCCACTCTAAAATCCAGCAGATTTCTTGTTTGCAACATGGTAGAGCTGCAACTGAGTTGAATAAATTATCATCACAACCTAGATTTGAAAAGAAATTATCATCACAACCCAATCTACTTGATCACTGATCTGGAAGAGAGGTGAGAATATTCCCTCTTAAAATGCCTGCCATTCTCAGGTTAGAGTTCAGTGGATTCTTTGGCACCCCCAGTTGTCCTGTCATTAAATTGGCTGAACAACCAATTACATTAAACACTCCCACTGACCAATGACCAGGAAACAATTATTGGCGCAGAACTAACAGGCAAGTGGAAGCAAAAACCCAGGACAACAGCACAGATGTCTCAAACCTGTTGAAGCGTTCTTGTTGTTGGCTCCATCATGGCACTCTGCCACAGGACTAAATTCGATGAATTCGATGGGAAAATGAGATGGAACAAGATAAGCTTCTTGTTCATTATTTGTGTTTGAAGATGAGGTCATCTTCAGTTGGCAGTAAATACCTCAAGAAGGTGGCATCTATCATTAATATCCCTCGTTACTTGAGCCATGTTTTCATCTAATACTACCTTCAGGGAGGAGGTTCAGGAGCCACATGATGCACACTCAACCTTTTAGTCCTGATCAATGGTCTCTGCCATAAACATTGACCTTTACTCTTTTCCACAGATGCTGCCTGGTCTGCTGAGTTCCTTCAGCATTTCGCGTGCATTGCTTGGATTTCCAGCATCTGCAGATTTTCTCATGTTTGCAACATTTTAGGAACAGCTTCTTCTCCTCTTCCATCAGTTTTCTGAATGGTCCATTATACCTCATTATTTCTCTTTTGCACATTTTAATTTTATAACTTATAGCAATGTTTATGACTCGCTGCTGCAAAGGAACACATTTTACTCAAATGTCAGTGAGAAAAAATGGGATTCTCATTCTAATAATCCGAATATTTCCTGTAAATATTTTTACGCAATTTAACTCTTTTGCAATTTGATCATTTAATTTTTAAATTGTTCATTTTTAAGAATTTTATTTTGAGGGGATGTTTAGATGTATGACAAAAATCCTGTTAGAAACAGTTTTTATTGTCGGTTGAAGGTTTTCTCGGCCAATTCATAGGCAGGGTTTATTCAGGGACTCCCACATTGGCAGCTGCCACATTATTTAAGAACCCAGGCTTACCTTTCAACAAAGTTCACCGTCTAGAATGTCACGCGGGTTAATGCGCAACTGATAATCATTTCAGTAGTAAGCTGGACATGGTAAAATCTAGGTCTAAATTAATGTTGTACAAAGCACTAAATATTGCTCAGAACAAACACATAATTTATGTAAAAGTTGAGTGTCATAAATTAATTTTTTTAAAAATTTTTAATTATTTTACTATTGAAATATTTTAAGGTAATAATTATGGTTGTATATGCTACTAAAAGCTCAGTTAGAGTTCGTATAATTAAGAGTAGTATTTCACGAACCTGTCTATAACAGGCCTAAATTGTATTTGTTGAAGTAATTAACACTAGTGTAGTCTGTAAATACAGTAACCGTCTGGGGCACACAGCAGCTTTGTAATTTCCTTCTCTAAGTTTCTTGAGTGAAAACTTCTAGTTGCTGTCAGTTGCAATGAGTAGAAGGAACTGGGCCTATCACAATTATTACTGTTGCCTAGTCCAATCTACAATATCAATGCAGAGTGTTTATTAAAGTGACAAATGTGAAGCACAGATTTTTTGGTTGAATCCCTCCACAGCACATCAGAAATCTAAAGATAAGTCTGAATGCCAGAGGGACATCCAAGTTGGAATGTAACCCTTGATGGACATCTGATGCTTGGAATGCTCTAGAACATAATGTACATACTCTAATATAAGGGTCCAGTGTCCGATGCATCCAGGAAAGATATACCAATGTTGATTGGTATGCAGTATTTTTTTCACAATTTTAGAAAAATGGCTGAGTATCTGCTCCATTCACATTAACAAAATCTGGGCTTTTTCAACCCAACTGCATAGAAACTTGTCTTTTGCCTTCTGGTAACTTCCAGTTCATAGGTAAAACCCCTTTCTATTCACTTAAATTAAACTTGTGTAAGTATCCAATTATTTAAATCTAAGTCCTCTTATGACCGTTTTTCTGCTCTCAAAAATGGTTTGTCAACATCTCTGTATGAATGGCATAATTACCTCAGCGGCTTCTACTTGCTCGTTGATCAAGAATGTAGAGGTTGGAAATGTGGAGGTGCTCTCCCTGTTGGTAACTATCTAACAACACATTGGTTGAGAGATTATGGGCAATGTAATATTTAATATGAACGGCTAATTAACAGATACCTCTTGAAAAAGATGAGGACTCCTGAAGTTCAACTTCCAGTGTATGTTTTATGATAATGATATAACACAAAAAACTTGTTCTGCAGGGGCGGCGCTAAGGTGGTGCTAGCTGGGGCTATAGCCCCGCAGAAATTGCAATAGCCCCACCATAGCACCACCAAGAAATTAACTGTAGCTGCTTTGCTTTCTCTGTATAGTTTTGAATACAGCTTATTTCTCCAGTTGATCTAGTGAAACAGCGCCCACAATTACCATAGCACCCACGCAGCAATAAAGTTATAAACTCTGTCAGATCCACCCTACACTTCTGCTTATTCGTTTGTTGTCAATGTCTTGCCGTTGCTGTCCTCAGATCTGTTAAGCTGATCTAAGATCACTTAAGGTGGTGATGTCACTCACTCTCACTCACACGAGAGATTGATAGTATACATCCAGGCGCAGATCCGTGGTCTCGCGAGACTAACGGATGTCACACGCGCACATTCTGCTTTTACAAGCCAGCGTGGGCCTGGCACGTCCATTAATTTGGCGAACGTGAAAATGGATTGATTTTTAGTCAGAAAACGACTTCATCCAGAAGAATCAGTGGTGTCTCAGCCTGAGCCTGTCTTAATTCAAAGTGACATGCAGAAAGGAATAAGTGGGGATGAGGACGACAGCAGTCCATCGAAGGAGTGTGAGGGTGAAGTAGAGGAACAAGAAATGGAGCGGGATTCGGAAGAGAACGTGGATGAAGCTGCTCTTAGTGCGAGTGGGAATACTGTTAACGATGTTAACCAGCAGCCTGAGGAAGGACCCCGTTGGCCAGCATTGAAAAAGTACCCTTCGCAACAGTTTGGCAATCAGCAAACGAGTTTTATTCATGGCTGGTTTGACTGGCTGGAATATTCAATCACAAAAAATGCTACATTCTGCTTCGCATGCAGGCATTTCCTGTGTGGAGGACATGGGTTCCATTCTGAGTCTACCTTCACTGTCACCGGTTACCGCAACTGGCGGAAAGCTACAACAGCTTTCAAAACCCATCATGTAAGTGCAGCTCATAAGTTTGCGATGGAGGCATGGGCCAAATTCAGATTGAGAAAACAAGACAGTTCAGGATAGGGAAATATGCTTGATAAAGGACGTGCAAAGATTGTCCAAGAAAATGGTGAGTATATGAGAGCAGTGGTTGAGCCTCTACGCTATACTGCGTGCCAAGGCATTGCCCAGCGAGGACACTGGGAGAATGATGGATCTGGCAATAGGGGAAACTTCGCTGAGTTGTTTAGTGTAATTGGAAAGTTTGATAAGACTGTAGCTAAAAAAATAGAGGACAATCCTGGAAATGCAAAAAACACCCATCACGATTTCCAAAATGAAATTATGGGTATTATGGCAGATATGGTCAGACATCAAATAAGTCCAGAAATCAAGGAGGCTGGATATTTTGCCATCATGGTGGTTGAAAGTAAAGACTTGTGTAAAAAGGGCCAAATATCAGTGGTGGTGCGGTATTTGAATAACGAAACAGTGCTTGAAGAATTCTTGCACTTCACTGCAGCAGAAGGGTTGGACGCAGAGTCGCTTCTTAAAAGCATTGAACAGACACTCGCCCGGTGTGTTATTGATAAGAACGTGTGTATAGGTCAGTATAGGTCCTCAAGCGAATGGAGTTTCTCTTGCCTCAGACGCGTCAAAAACTGCTTAAGGAATAGCAGTGGTGATGCTTGGAACAGCAACTTGACCCTGTTGGCCATAAACAGCCGGAGGACCAAGGCAGTTGACATCCAGAAAATCATTGATTCTTTCACCACCAATCACAACAACATTGTGATTGTGCTTCTCTGAAAACATTAATGGTGAGTGCAGTTGATTTTTTAAAAATTTGGGCCAAGACTAATGCTGATTATTGTTATTATTATTTTGTCCTTATGTTTCCTGCAAATCCTAAAATATTACATTTACTGCTATTAAACCTACTGGTTTTGCTTAGACTTCCAAGCGGTGATTCTGTTGATTTTTTGTTTTAAATTCAATTAATTGAGGTATTGCATGGTCAGAGTACGACTTGTCCAACTCGTGGTAAAGCCTTGCATCTGTTGTTTGCCTTATTTGACTTTAATAACTGTGCATCTTTTGGCATTGCTGTCTATGTAATGCGAATAGCAGTGGGTCCATTTTGTATTTTTCAGTTGAAAAGCACGCATTTGACGCTGATTGCGGGATTCGTGCGTGATTCACGTTGTCCGCTGTTGCTCGGATGCTCTGTTTGTTTTTTTTGTTTATGCTCCATGTAGTCCAGGTTGTCTCCGATGCCGTTGACACTATAACAGTTCACTTCTATATTAGATTTTTCAATTGCTGTTGTTTGTGTATCAACAGAGGCATTTATAGTAGGCACATAATGCTTGAAACTGGCTTTTTAACGCCTCGCGTCTGGCCTTGCGAATACATATTACCATACAGAGCATCCCTCAGCACCATCACTGAATCATTTTGCCCCTCCGTAGCACCAGCAAGAAAAAATCTCTGTTGTTCTGCAAGCAGCATTACAAAAATCTGTACTGAACACTGCTTGCTGGAGCTTTTAACTTCACAGGGTAGGTGGGGATAATTCACTGCTCTCCTGTGGTGAGTTATCCCTGAACATAGTAGAAAAGAATATTGGGGCAACTTTCAACTGGGGCCTTGGAAAAATACTTGCTGTCAGTAACCAAAGACTAGGGATAGTGATTTCAGAATCTGAATCAGAATCAGGTTTAATATCACTGGCATACATCATGAAATTTGTTGTTATGCAGCAGCTGTACATTATAATACATAACAAAAACTGTAAATTAACACATACAAAATGCTGGAGGAACTCAGCAGGCCAGGCAGCATCTATGGAAAAGAGTAAACAGTTGTCGTTTAGGGCTGAGACCCTTGTTCTGGACTGAGTGTTTTGCTTTGGATTTTCAGCATCTGCAGATTTTCTTGTGTTTGTGATTTAAAACTGTAAATGACAGTAAGAAGTATATATATACTGTAATTTACAGTTTTAAATCACATATGTATGTGTGTGTATATATATGTGTGTGTGTGTGTGTGTGTGTGTGTGTGTGTGTGTGTGTGTGTGTGTGTGGGCACATGGCCAAGTGGTTAAGGCATTTGACTAGCGATCTGAAGGTCGTGAGTTCGAGCCCCAGCCAAGGCAGTGTGTTGTGTCCTTGAGCA
Source organism: Mobula hypostoma (assembly GCF_963921235.1). Classification (NCBI taxonomy): domain Eukaryota; kingdom Metazoa; phylum Chordata; class Chondrichthyes; order Myliobatiformes; family Myliobatidae; genus Mobula; species Mobula hypostoma. The sequence continues at coordinate 26,401,901 of NC_086116.1, forward strand.
AGGCACTTAATCACACATTGCTCTGCAACGACGCACTGGTGCCAAGCTGTATGGGTCCTAATGCCCTTTCCTTGGACAACATTGGTGTCGTGGAGAGGGGAGACTTGCAGCATGGGCAACTGCTGGTCTTCCATACAACCTTGCCCAGGCCTGTGCCCTGGAGAGTGAAGACTTTCCAGGCGCAGATCCATGGTCTCGCAAGACGAACGGATGCCTTTACATACACACACACACACACACACACACACACACACACACACAGATATATATATATATATATATATATATAAGTAGGTAGTGCAAAAAGAGAAATAAAAGTAGTAGGGTAGTGTTGATAGGTTCAGTGTCTATTCAGAGATCAGATGGCAGAGGGGAAGAAGCTGTTCCTGAATCATTGCGTGTGTCCCTTCAGGCACTTGGAAAAGTAATTTAAAATTCCACCAGCATCTGGGAATTTAATTAAACTAAAGAAATAAGGAGCATTATTGAAATCACCAAATTGCTTCAAAACCCCTTCAGGTTCACCACAGTCCTGAGGGGAAGGAAGCCTCCTGGCCTTGCCTAGTTTGGCCTACATTGTGATACTGCAGTGTGCTTATGCATTTGTCAAAAGGGCCCCTCTGTGAGAACCCACAAAGCATTGACTGCTAGGAGCCCTTCTCAAGGGTAATGGGGGGTAGGTAATGATTTGTTGGCTTTACCAGTGACGTCCCCACACTATGAGTGCATGTAAATAAATCTGATCTCATTTTCTGTGCCTCTGCCAAACTGAAAAGTCCCACCTCCTGTCAGAGCTTTGATTTTGTAGTGTATATTAACATTCCTCTCTATCAAATTCCAGTAAAATATTCTGATATATTGATATTAAATTGCCCCAGTTTCCTAGTTGCTGAAGGCACAGTGCCATCACTTGAAGAGGAAAATGCACTGTGAAGGATGTGGTGAGCAAATACAATGTCCTTGGATTGAGATGCAAGCAGTGTTGTGATTAATACCTACTATGGTGAGGTATTGTACAGGTAGAACTAAGAAGGTCATTTTAAGCATTTAATTGCAGGGAGTGCAAAATTGTGATATGGTCATTACCCAGCCAGGCTTTTCAGCTTTCATTAACTAATAACAAATAAGCAACACTACAGCCTACAGAGCGTGGAATTGTTTGTATCCGCCACTGTCGAGCATCACTGAGAGTGATGCGAGAGGTTGCAATTAAAGACAGAGGATCTGTGGAACAGCTGAGCTACTGACCGAAGTCGCTTGCAATTGAGGCTGCAGTTAGTCTATGATATGTGATCACAGCGAAACTTGAAAAATTATTATTTCTGCAGAAGTTCTAAATATATTGCAAATCAAAATAGCTTCATTCATTAGCAATCATTCTGGGAGAGTTTGATCTACTCATCCAACCGAGATTATTTTAGTAATTATCTCCAACCTTTATTCTTCAGTTCAGTTCAGTAACAGAGATGGAAAGGAGTGATTTTATGAGTGCTGGATGCTGTCAACTGTCATGGATTTGCCTCGTATCAGAATTAACTATCTCCTTTTCTTCCCATGGCCACCTTTGTTTCTTGATGCTGATGCTTCCCAGTACCTTGATTTATTAGTTCCCTTTCAAGTGAAACATCTGGCAAACAAGCTCGAATTCTTCAATTATTCCATCCCCAACGCTACTGCTAGTGTAGCAGGCAAGAAACATGCAACAGTCTGAGTTAAAGTGTGCACTTAAGAGTTTTCAGAGACCTTGCTGACTGGGTCCGTACCTCAACAGAATGTGTACTGTCAATTTCTGAGTGGTTTGCTTAGAATTTCCCATTCGTTAATGTTTATAGAATAATGATTGCCGGGCACCCAGAGTTTCATCAAACATGTTTTTAAATGGGGCTCACCATCAGTCTGGTTGACTTAAAACTTCACACACAATATGCTGGAGGAACTCTGCAGGCCAGGCAGCATCTATGGAAAAGAGGAAATAGTTGATGTTTCAAGCTGAGACCCTTCATCAGGACTGGACAGGATGTGGAGAAGTCTGAGTAAGAAGATTGGGGGAGGAGAGGAAGATGTACAAGGCGACAGGTGATAGGTGAAACCAGCAGAAGGGTAGGGGGTTGACGTAAAACATAGTTTTTGGCTTTAAATCACGTGAGATTTCTATCAACCTGAATATGACTGAATTTGTCTCAGAACTTTGAGCTGCATTCAATGACTTCATGAATCAGAATGAATCTTTTGTCACATCGCTGGCCAATTCTCCACAGCAGGGGCATGTGGATGATTTTAAGACCTTGCATACTGTGAGCCAATCATTCTCAACCTACTGTATAAACATGTCAGGTATATAGAATATAGTACATAGAACAGAATAGCACAGGAACGGGCATGTAGGCAATAGCCTACGAAGTACCCAGGACAGCTTTAGGGAGCGGTGTCTCAGAAAGGCAGCGTCCATTATTAAGAACCTCCAGCACCCAGGGCATGCCCTTTTCTCACTGTTACCATCAGGTAGGAGGTACAGAAGCCTGAAGGCACACACTCAGCGATTCAGGAACAGCTTCAGGAACAGCTTCTTCCCCTCTGCCATCCCATTCCTGAATGGACATTGAAGCATTGGACACTACCTCACTTTTTTTAATATACAGTATTTCTGTTTTTACAGATTAAAAAAAATCTATTCAATATATGTAATTGATTTACTTGTTTATTTATTATGTTTTATTTTCTTTATTATTGTTATTTTTTTCTCTCTCTGCTAGATTATGTGTTGCATTGAACTGCTGCTGCTAAGTTAACAAATTATCATGCCGGTGATAATAAACCTGATTCTGATGTCCGCCAAACACAGGATCAGAAAAAACTGTAAAAAGTTGTAAACTCAGCCAGCTCCATCTTGGGCATTAACTTCCCCAGCATCGAGGACATCTTTAAAAGATGAAGCTTAGAAAGGCGACATGCCTCACCAAGGACTTCACCCCTTCTGGTTTAAGATGGCGCTCTTTTCCGTTTAGGATGGCACCACTGAACACGCAAGACAGCTTACTGGTGGTTCTCAAAGCAAGAAATTCAAGTATGTACTCTATTAATAATGGTTTTTAATTTGGAAAATTTTGGTAAACAATCACCACAAACAATGAAGAGTTGAGTGAAGGTGAGGCCGATCCAAAGATTGAAGCCTGCGGGTGCAAGACAGAGCCAGAGCGAGGTCGAGGCGTGTTCTAGGAGAAGGTGGAGTTGGAGTCGGAGTCAGAATCGGAGTCGGAGAGACAAGCGGTGATTGATAAGTTCGTGGCCTAAGGTAGAAGGAGGCAATTTTAGAAAACCAAGCACATTTATTTTTCAACATAGTCCCCTCCTACATTTACACACTTAGTCCAGCAGTCCTGGCGCATATGGATCTTAGACCTCCAGAAAGTGCCCACAGCAGGGGTGATTGATAAGTTTGTGGCCTATGGTAGAAGGAGAGGAGTTACACAGCTCTCGTTACATGCACATGCAGTTCAACTCTTTGCGTGAAAATGCAGAAAGCTTGAGGTTAATAACTCATCAATTAATAACTCATCAGGGTGATGGCTTAAGGTAGAAGGAGATGAGTTATTAACTTCAAACTTTCTGCATAATCACTCAAAGAGTTGAACTGCATGTGCATGTAACAAGAGTTGTATAACTCATCTCCTTCTACCACAGGCCACGAACTTATCAATCACCCTGGTATAGGTGGAGCAAGTGGAGCGGAGAAAAGCTGAAGCAGAGCTGTCCACCTAAACTGGGAGTGAGATTTGATTCTTCTAAGTGTTGCGTCAACTTGGAAAGTCGAGTGTGGACTGGAAACAGCCCAGAATGTAGTGATGCGGCGAGGCCTGGTCCCGCATTCAGGGGATGACCCCGTGCTTGGACAATTTAAACACTGGGCCAGATGGACTGAAAAGGCAAGGTGTTGGGACTGGAGGCAAGGGTTGAGCCGGTCTGCTACACGATGTTTCACTCCACTCTGCTCAGCGCTGAGTCTGAGGCTTTGTCATGCCCCGGTGGCTGCGGGCTTAGTATCTGCAAGCTTCGCAGCCATTTGCCTCTGCGTGACCGACTGAGGCTGAGACTATGGGCCTTGTCATGATTTCATAACATACCAGCAGCAAGAGATGACAAATTGAGTCAGGTTTTAATATTTAAACCACTATACTTATTTACATCTACTCAAAAATATAGAATATTAAATAAACTACTTTCTTAAACAGAAGTTAACAGTGTCACGCGTCTATAGCTCCCAAACAGTCAAACTTGGAACCCATTCTTAACAAGTCTTACTCAAGCACAGTCTTAAAGTGGCAGTTTGGAGAGTCCCAGTAATTCATGAAATCGGTGATAGGAAAGACTTGTGGATTCATAATGCAGCGACGAAGTGATCACGACAAATTCCAAAGATTCCACGGCTAGCGAACGAAGAAACGGTTACCGAAGCTCCCCGCAGAGGAATACTGTTCCAAAATTCACGAAGAGCGATTTCACAAAGTGACTGTCACGAAATCCACACCCATGGATCATACGAAGGACAGACACGTCTCCACAATGCACAGTCTGCCGCTGATTAACCCAATCCTTTGGGTATGGGTAAGCAGTAGACTTTACTCTTCTCAATCGTGAGCTGTTCCCAGATAGCTCGAAGTGCAGTCTTCACTCTCTCTCTCTTTCCTTCAACCCCCTTCTCAGCAAAATGTCCACATTTCTTTTATACCTTCAGCATACGTCATAAGGTAACACTCACAGAAACGAAACTGTAGACTCAAAGTAAAACTAAACTGGGGACACATGACGCCCACAGTAAACGAAACTATGGACTCCCGGGAAAACGAAACTGTGGACACGTAACAGCCTAATCTGATTGCTCACGGCTTTGGGTTTTTGACTCAATTTCATTCTGAATGCAAATACTTACTTTATTGTTTGCATGATCTCGTTTGCTTTGATTCGTTTTTTTCTCTCTCTTTGTTCATTGAGTGTTGGTCTTTCTTTTAAAATTGGATTCTTTCAGGTTTCTTGTTTTGTGTCTATCTGTTAAACAGAAGAATCTCAAGGTTGAACAATTTGTACATACTTTGATAATAAAGTGTACTTTGAATTTTTGAACTTTGAACCCAGAAAGGTGGCATCCATCATTAAGGACGCCCATCACACAGGACATGCCTTCTTCTCAATGCTACCATCAAAGGAGCCTGAAGATGCACACTCAACATTTCAGAAACATATTTTTCCTTCACCACCAGACTTGTGAACTGACAATGAACTCATCTCAGTACTTTTCCCTCTCTTTCTGCACTACTTATTTATTTAATTAAATATAAATATATATATAAACTATATATATTGTTGTTTCATTATGTGCCATGTCGTATGACATTGGTATGCATGGTCTTTCCTTGATCATGATTATTCTTGGCAAATTTTTCTACAGAAGTGGTTTGCCATTGCCTTCTTCTGGGAAGTGATGGCTTTACAAGATGGGTGATCCCAGCCATTATCAATACTCTTCAGAAATTGTCTGCCTGACGTCAGTGGTCGCATAACCAGGACTTGTGATATGCACCAGTTGCTCATATGACCATCTGCCTCCTGCTCCCATGGCTTCATGTGACGCTGATTGAGGGGCTAAGCTACACCTTGCCCACAAGTGACCTGCAGGCTAGTGGAGGGAAGGAGTGCCTTTCATATCCTTTGGTAGAAACATATTTCCACACAGCTAGCAAATACTGTATATATACTTATTGCAATTATAGTTTTTATTATTATGTATTGAAATGTACTGCTGCCACAAAAAAAAAACAAATTTCACAACATATGCCGTCATATTAAACCTGATTCTGATTCTGATTCTTCCTTGCTATAATATTCAAGCTTCACTTATTTTCAAGAGTCCCATTGAGGTAAATTTGGAAGCTCAGAACAATGATCCATTTAGAGGGTCCATAAAGAAACATCGTTGGTTGTAGAACACTCAATGATACTTTTGGGACCTCCCTGTCTATTTCATGGTTAAGCACACACCACATCTCCTTTTCTGCCCCCTGACTCACTGTGTTGTCCCCTACTTCATTTAAAAAGTGTTTGCATTAGACCTTTGCTTTTTTTTCTTTTTTCAATGCATATTTTAGTGTAATTAATCAATACTAGTTTCATATACTTCTTAATTTTTTTTCTGGTTTTAGTAACTTCTAAAATTTCAGTTGAGTGCTTCTAAATGAGTTTGGTTGTTTGAGACATACAGAAACAATCAATAATATGGCTTTGGGGTCCATGGATGGGTCTTGGTTACCAATGCCTATGACTGACTTGATGGTCATTGCTCACTCTTTCCTTGTGGTAGGGAAAGGGCAGCATGCCAAAAGGACCTTGGAAGCTGCGCTACTGCTGGCCACAGGATTAGTATAACCAGCATTTGCAAAATAAGACAAAGATCAATGCGGCCCAGTCCAATGTGCTGATGCTACTATATTGCAACGAATGTGCACATTACAAAGGAGGAATTTACACCACAATGAGACAAAAGCAATAAGTGTAAACCAAGGAAAATAATTTTATGTGATGCACCAAGACTGGGATATGCAGCTCAATTAAAAAGGTTATGAAAAGTAAAAGCAAATGGAATATGTATAAACTTGCATTTTGTTGTTGCTTTAAATTTTCATTTCTTGAGGAAAGGGTCTTCAAGTTTACAACATTCAATATTCTGGCCAACAGAGGCCATGCTAGAGATAATTACTGTAATTATTATTACAGAGTCCTGAAGGCACTCACCTCAAATCCTTCTGTGTTTTGCAATCTTGCGTTACCTGGTAAAATATTCAGCCTAAATAATCACTAATATCTTGGCCATTTCATTCTCCTTGCCTGTCATTATCATGTAGCTCGTGGAAACACAATTCAAATAAATTTTGTTTGTGAAGTAAATTGACCTTGTGTGCTGTTTAGAAAAGTCTGCTTACTATAAGCTCTGCCATAAGCATTTCTTTGCCTTGACTTATTTGACTGATGCAGTACAAATCAGTTGTTGACATAATGGTGCTAGTATTTATTTAGTTAGGCTGATCGCCTGATCCACTGTTAGGGAGTACTGCTTGGAGGCTTCTTGGTGTGTATTGTACCTGTAGATTCTGCAGTCGATCTTGTATATAAATAAATATCCTGGAATTGATTTTTATGGTAGCCCATTATGTTTACCTGAATAGGAATATTTTTAAACATCATGACATGTTAGTTAACGATTGAGCAGAATCTATTCTCTCAACTATAGAATAAAACTTCAATTAAACAAAACAACAATTATTAGATAGTAGTTTTGTAAGTGAGGTTTTTAACTTGGATTAAACCAGTTTTGCATTACTGGTTAAGTCTGAATGAAATTTTCATGTAGAGGGGTAATTTCTAATTCCACTTGGGGGAAGGGTTTGAGTCAGAACTGGATAATTCACAGTTTGCTATACCAATCTAATTTTCCTTTCACTTGGAAGAATTGAGTTGGATGTATTGGAGAGCTGATTTACACTGGGATTTCTACTGATACAAAGCTTCTCAGTTTTCAGTGCATGTAACTCCCAACTGAGAAATGCCAGTTCTGCTTGCCCGGGAATGACAGAAGTTTAACGATGGAGAGAATTTACAGCTCAAGAAGAAGGGAAGTTTCTCCTGAATGCAGTGCAGTTAAATTCACTGATTAATAGGGGCCTATTATAAATTGATTAGTGGCAGCTGAAACAAATGTCCAGATATTTGGCCATCACCCTCCAAGGAAGTTTTTTGGAAGTTTGGTGAACAGCCTGCCCTAAGACAGACTCACGACAATGTATAATTATGACCGACCAAAACAAAGTGAGCACTCCTTGGAAATCTCAGTATCAGCATCAGGGTTTAATTTCACTGATGTACATCGTGAGATATATTGCTTTGTGGCAGCAGTACATTACCATATATAAAGTTCAAGGTAAATTTATTATCAAAGTACATATATGTCACCATATGTAACCTTGAGATTCAATTTCTTGTGCATATACTCAATAAATCCAATAATAATTATAACAGAATTAACGAAAGACCACAGTGTGAAAAGACAACAACTGTGCAAACACAAAAATAAAGAAATAATAATAATAAATAAGCAGTAATTATTGAGAACATGAGATAAAGAGTCATTGAACATCAGTCCAGAGGTTGTGGTAATATTTCAATGATGGTGCAAATGAAGTTATCCCCTTTTGTTTAGCAGCCTGGTGGTTGAGAGGTAATAACTGTTCCTGAACCTGGTGGCACAAGTCCTGAGGCTCTTGTACCTTTTTCCTGGTGGCAGCAGTGAGAAGACAGCATGACCTGGGTGGTAGGGATCCCTAGATAGATGTTACTTTCTGGCGACTGTGTTTATATAAATTACAGTACAACATAAGAACTATAAATTACAGTAAGAAATATGCATATATATGTCCAGGTATCATTGAAGATCAGGAGAAGAACATCTAGAAATGATCAATGTATTTTCAGTAGCTGATACAACTGTTGGCAATTATTATTTGGAGCTTGAACAGTACTGGATAGCATAATTATGGATTAACTAACCAGTCTTCAGGAAGAATTCCTGCCATTGTCGGTAAGGAGTTTGTACATTCTCCCTGTGACCACGTGGGTTTCCTCTGGGTGGTACATTTTCCTCCCACAGTCCAAACTGGTTGGTGGGTTAATTGGTCATTGTAAATTGAGTAGGCTAGGATTAATTCTGGGGTTGCTGGGCGGTGTGTCTCAAAGGGCCGGAAGGGCCTATTGTGTGCTGTATCTCAATAAATAATAAATATATAACTAAATTAAATAAGTAGTGCAAAAAGAGAGCAAAAATAAAACATTGTTTAGGAGTGAAGATGAGTGATGATCACAGGAGGTAATTTATCTTCCCAATCAATTCTTCTAGACAACTGCAAAGGTCTTTCCTGAATTCTCCTTTTACATTAACACTTCACTGGAGAATATATTTTTGTGTAATGCTTGTTACTCTTATTTAGAACTGGACTGTGGTGTGTGTAATACCAGGGGTTTTCATCTATGCTTTGAAATGGAGAAAACTTGTTCTCCTTTAAGTTTGGTTTTAAATCGTGCTGTCATTTGAAATGAGACTATATGATGAGGAGATATCCAGAAATGCAATTAGCAAGGTGATTAGAAGAAAGTTGAAGAGACTATATTTCTACTTCAATTATCAATCTGCTTCAGTCGATATAGCTGCCAACTTAAAATTAGCTTTTTTAAAATTTATTGAGAAAGGTAAATCAGGCTCTTCCTGCCCTTCGAGTCACTCTGCCCAGCAAACCCCCAATTAAATTGTAGCCGAATCACAGGGCAATTTACAATGAACAATTAACCTACCAGTCCGTTTGCCTTTGGACTGTGGGAGGAAACTGGGGTACCCGGAGGAACCCACGTGCAAACTCCTTACAGATGGCAGCAGGAATTGAACCCACGTCGCCTGTACTGTAAAGCGTTGTGCTGACCACTACACCACCTTGCTGCTGCTTGTCAAATATAATCATGGTGAGACCGAACTCTCACAAATTAGATCAGAAGATTATTGGTACCTTCAGCATAAGAACTTTTGCTCTTCCCTCTTCAGCAAATACTTGCAGCTTCCATCAGTACAATAAGTTGATATTACAACAAACTATCCATTAATTGCCAGCAATTGAAGCTGAAAAATCAGTAAAACCATGCATTTGCAACCAACGTCTTCTCAAATTCACACCAGCTTCTCAGCACTCTTGGGAGGTCATTGATGACCTATGCTCCAATGGAGCTAAGGGCCCGAGTAAGTGAGTCTAAGCACCCTTATTGCTGATGATGTCTAGTTGTCTGAATGTCCTGCTATAAGGCACTTTATGTTAAATAGATGGTGCAAAGATACCCATTCTAACTATTCTTGATGTTACATTGCAACACACACAAAATGCTGGAGGAACTCAGCAGGTCAGGCAGCATCCATGGAAAAGAGCGAACAGTCAATGTTTCAGACCAAGGCAGGACTAGAAAAAAAAGATGAGAATTTAGAGTAAGAAGGTGGGGGGAGGGGAGGAAGAAGTACAAGGTGGAAGGTGATGGGTGAAACTGAGAGGGGGAGGGGGTGAAGTAAAGAGCTGGGAAGTTGATCGGTGAAAAAGATAAAGGGCTAGAGAAGGAGTTGTCTAATAGGATATTACATTAGTTGGTTTAAAATAAGCTTATTATCATGTATTTAATTTGGTAAGATACAGTTTTTTGCATGGCAGTTAATAGAATCAGAAGAAATGTTTTTATAATATATTATGGCACGTATCCATGAACATTTTTAGGAGAAATCGTCAGTGATTGTATGATACATCCTTGAGTCCTTTTTTAGCACTATAAATGTAACCACTGTTACTCAGTTAAAAAGTAGGCTGTCAATTGTAAATAATGACAATAATTTATGCTCAGCACATAATCTAATTTTCAGATCCTTTGCCAGAATTATTATTGTTTTGCATTACCTTGTAGTACTGAATAGAACATGTCATGGTTGCAAATAAGTTTGAATATGCTGTGAAAATTAAGCATGTCATGCAACTGTCAAAACATTTGGCACAAGTAAACTACCTAAGTTCTGCATTATGTGGCACAAACGATTCATTAACCAGATAATTTTGTGTTAAACAATAAAAATGGCAAAATCATATGAAATCAAAAACTGCAGATGCTGGTATTCTGAAAAAAAACATTCTGAGTAGGTCAGCAGCATCTGAGCAAAGAGAAACAGAAGTTTCAGTTTGAAGACCCCTCATTAGAGCTGTTCATTTTGCGCTGATTGTCAAAAACTTTTTTCTGGTTAACTGTCACTTCTCAATAGATTGACTTCGCAAAATTTTTAATTCATCACATAAAATTTCAATGGAGGAAAATGCTGAAGAGAAAGAGAATGCCCGTGCCTCCAACTAAATCAGCCACACTCTGCAGTTTTGGGAGACAGGAGCACACACAAAATGCTGGAGGAACTCTGCAAGTCAGGCAGCATCCAGGGAGAATTTACCGGGCCCCTAGTCCATGTATAGAAGCTAGATTTCTGTGCCTTATTGATGTCAACCACCACAATTACCTGTAGAGCTCTCAAAAGACAATCAATTATCCTCGTTGGGTTAGGGTCTCTTTTAAGACTCAAGCCAGAACAGAACTCCCTGGACATTACAGTAGTTGAATCAGAATCAGAATCAGGTTTAATATTACCCACATATGTCCTGAAATTTGTTAACTTCATGGCAGTAGTACAATACAATACATGAACATAGAAAAGGAAATAACTGTGAATTAAGTATATATGTATATTAAAAATGGTTTAATAAGTCATGCAAAAATAGAAATAAAAAAGTAGTGAGGTGGTGTTCATGGGTTCAATGTCCTTTCGGAAATTGGGGGGCAGGGGGGAAGAAGCTGTTCCTGAATCATTGAGTGTGTGCCTTCAGGCTTCTGTACCTCCTTCCTGATGGTAGCAATGAGAAGAGGGCTTGTCCTGGTTGATAGTGGTCCTCAATGATGGATGCTTTTTTGAGGCATCGCTCCTTGAAGATAAATGGGATTATATCCTGAAAAGTTTCTGAATTTTAATGCAGACAGTGGCACATGTATGTAGACAACAGACCACTAGTTAATTATCTGTCCATCGAAGTTCTGAGTTCTCTTCTTGAGAACATAAGTAAATATTTCGCTCATCACTTGCCGTACCAAATGTTCATATGATGATTTTTTTTTTGGACTCTGAGTGGCTATAAAGTTGACATGAAACCCAATGTGTTCTGTTCAGTAACATGTTCCTCCTCCCCGGAACAAAATTTTCCCCACCAATAAACTATCTCAAAATGGTACTGAGCACTGAAAAGAGCATACTTACCGAATGCATATGTTCTGTGGGCATTGAATTTACATGTGATCTATAAAAGTGCTTGTTACAGGTGAAGTGTACATATTGTGGTTTCAGAATAGAATAATGGTATCTCCAGAAATGCCGTACTGTGGACTTCACAATGTAATTAATGCTATATATAATCAGTTAATGTCCTTGGGTTAGGGTCTGTTGTGAAATTCAGAGCAACACACACTAAATGCTGAATGAACTCAGCATCTATGGAAAAGAGTAAACAGCCAATGTTTCATGCCAAGACACTTCTTCAGGACTGGGAAGGAAGGGGAAGATGCCAGAATAAAAAGTTGGGGGAAAAGGAAGGAGGTTAACTGGAAGGTGATAGGCAAAGCCAGGTGGCTGGGAAAGATCAAGGACTAGAGAAGAAAAAATCTGATAGGAGGGGAGAGTGGACAATAGGTAAGCAAGCGTTTTTGTGTAGCACTTTTCAAACACAAGGCAGCTCAAAGTGCTTTATACAGAGCAAGATATAAAAATCAAACATCAAATTCCATTCAACATATAAGAAAATAAAATCTCACAAACATAGAGATGATAAATAGAAGTTACAGTATATAGAAGGTTCTAATTAAAAGCTACAGCGAAAAGAAAAGTTTTAAACCCCAATTTAAAAGAGCTTAAATTTGGGGCAGACTTCACATCCTCTGGAAGGTTATTCCAGATACATGGAGCATAGTAGCTAAAAGCTGCTTCATCATGTTTAGTTTTGTACCTGGGGATGGTAAGCAGACCACCCCAGATGACCTGAGAGCTTGGGAAGGTTCACAATGCAGCAAGAGATCAGAGATATATTTTGACCCTAGACTGTTCAGTGCTTTATAAACCAGTAGTAATATTTTAAAGTCAATCCTCTGATGGACTGGAAGCCAGTATAGTGATCTGAGAACTGGAGTGATGTGTTCTATTTTCTTGGTCTTAGTGAAGATTCTAGCAGCAGAGTTCTGAATGAACTGCAGCTGTCTGAGGGACCTTTTACAGAGACCTGTGAAAATGCCATTGAAGTGGTCAAGCCTACTAAAAATAAATCCATGGATGAATTTCTCGAGATCTTGTTGAGACATAAGCCCTTTAACTCTCACTGTATTTTTATGATGGTAGTACACTGACCCTGTAATTGTCCTGAAGTGGCAATTTAAATTTAAATTGGAGTCCATCACAACACCAAGGTTTCTGGCTTGGTTTGTGGTCTGTAACAACAGGGATTCTAAGTGAGCACTGACTTTTAATCGTTCTCTTTTGGCACCAAAAACAATTATTTTGGTTTTCTCTTTGTTTAATTGGAGGAAATTTGGCTCATCCAATCAGTGATTTGTTCAATACTGTTTTTTTTTGATGATTGTATGGGACCATAGTCGCCTGATGACATTGTTATATAAATCTGAGTATCAGCTGCATAATTAAGGTAAGATGTTTTGTTGCTTACCATGATTTGAGCTAGAGGGAGCATGTATATTGCTAACAGAAAAGGCCCTAGTATAGACCCTTGATGCACTCCACCTGTCATTTCTGTTCAATCAGATATGCAGCTACCAATCGATACAAAATAGTGCCTGTCCTGTAAATATGACTTAAACCATTTTAGGACTGTACTGGAAATTTCCACCCAGTTTTCCAGTCTGTCTAGTAATATGCCATGGTCAACTGTGTCAAAAGCAGCACTAGGATCCAGTAACACCAAAAGGGAAATTTTATCATCATCATGGTTTAAGCCGGTGTCATTTAAAACTTTGATCAGAGCAGTCTCAGTGCTATAGTGTTGTCAAGATCTAGATGAGAAAACATCCTTACAGTTGTTGAGTGCCAAAAAGCTGTTAAGTTGCTGATGAACAACCTTTTCAATGATTTTACTTAAACATGGTAAGTTTGAAATAGGTCTGTAGTTAGTAATTACTAAGACATCTAGGTTGTTCTTTTTTAAAAGAGGCTCAATAACTGCAGTTTTCAGGGCTTTCGGGAAGCAGCCTGATAGAAGAGGAGTGTTGACTATTTGCAAAATGTCTGGTGCCATGCAATTAAAAGCATTTTTTAAAAAGGTTGTAGGTAAAATGTCAAGGGAACAGGAGGAGGCTTTCAGGTGTGGCTTAATTTCTAATAAAGTTTTATAGTCAACAGGTTTGAATTGTGTCATCTTAACTGTTAGTTCTTAGCGTATGAAAGGGTGACACTGACTTCTGACCTGACACAGAGACATTGACAGCATGTCTAATCTGAATTTCATCAGTAAAAAAGAACACAAGGTCATTACATGACTTTGTAGATAGAAGTTCAGGTGCTACTGATACAGGAGGATGTGTGAGCCTATCAACGGCAGCAAATAAGGCAGATGCATTGTTGCTGTTTTTGTTTGTAATATCAGACAAGAAGATCTGTCTTGCATGTCTCAACTCTAAATTATAGATGCCATAGTGGACCTGGAGTTTTGTTTTCCATCACCTACGTTCAACTTTTCGACACTCTCTTTTTTGGAGTTTAACCAGTGAGGTGTTTCTCCATGGTATGTTTTCCTTCCCAGAAACTTTTACTTCTTACTTTTGTGGGGGCGATTGCATCACTGACATCTGTAATTTTAGAGTTGAGATGGTCTAGAAGATCACTGACAGAGGCTGGAGAGAAGGCAGGTGCGGGAGAAAAGACCTGTGAGAATAATGGCTTGGTGTTTACAGTGATATACCGTTTTGTGATTACCTCAGTTTGAGTGCTAGTGAATAGCGACAATCATTTTAATGAAAACACAGAAGTGATCATTAAGAGCAACATCGGCTACCACAACCTCAGTAATATTAAGACTTTTGGAAATGTCTAGGTCAGGGGTGAACCCCTTTCTGTGTTTGGACCCTGTCACCTGCTGTGTCAGTCTATGATACAGAGGCTGTTTTGCCTGACTTTTATAGACTCTGTGTCTGTCTCCCAAGTAAATACAGGTGCAAAAAATCAGATTAAGATTTCCCCCATCTCTGATACAGAACAGCTCATTAGCACCACTGTCCTTGGGGTTATCAGCATGAATATTAAAATCACCAACAATGACAACCCAGTCAAAGTCAATGTAAGTAATAGACAGTAGTTCAGCAATTTCATCAAAAACGGTTGCACAATATTTTGGTGGCCAGTGTATGGTTAAAAATAAAGTCACGGCTGGAGGACTTTAACTGAAAAGCAAGATATTCAAAAGGAGAAAGGGAAGGAGGAGGGGACCCAGGGGAAGTAATAGGCAGTTGAGAAGTGGTGAAAGGTCAGAGTGGGGAATAGAGGAAGGGAGGGGTAATTTGTTCAGCAGAAGGAGAAATTGATATTCATGCCACAGGTTGGAGAGTAGCAAACAGAATACAAGGTGTTGCTCCTCTGCCCTGAGGCTTGCCTCATCCTGGCACAAGAGGAGGCCATGGATTGATACATTAGAATGGGAATGGGAATAGGAATTCAGTCCGGCGCAGAATTCCCTCAACACTACAAGGATGAGTGGGAACATGCCCTGAAAAAAGCAAATGAATTTTAATGCAGGCACTGGAACATGTACTGCATGTGGACAACTGACTAACATGTTACCATAGAGAGATCAGTGGCAGGAAGAACCTCATCCCAAATTTCTTCGTGTGATTTAGTATGGGTCAGTTTGGAAGGAGAGCTGGATTTGTTCAAATTCTGCTTCATTAATCTTTACTGAATGGTGTGTCCATCTGTGGGAGACAATTAACTTTAGCCAAATGCCTGCTACTGCCAGATTCTATAAAGCAGTAGGAGATTGGAACTTCTGTAAATCCTATTTTGTCCTCCCTCGTAAGAGAGGTGCTGATAGTGCTTTCAATTTGATTTGTCACCATAATGGGCATTTCCTTGCTGCGGAGGACAATGAACACCACTTGAGAACCCCAAGACGTTCGGGGATGACAAGGCATTTCAATCGTGGATGGGAGATAATCGAGTCACACTCTCCCTAACCCAGCTAGAGAGAGTGTGGTACTAGATCTCCAATTAGGGAATGAGCCAGGGCAGGGTGACAAAGGTTTGTGCAGGGGAACACCGCATCTATTCATCATAGTGCCATTATTTTCATGATAAATATGGAGAAGGGCAGGTCTGGTCCTTAGGTTCAGATTCTAAATTGGAGAAAGGTCAATTTTCATTGTATCAGAAAGGATCTGGCAAGTGTGGATGGAGACGGATTGTTTTCTGGCAAAGGTGTACTTGGTAAGTGGGAGGTCTTCGAAAGTGAAATTTCGAGAGGACAGAGTTTGTATGTTCCTATTAGACTAAAAGGCAAGGATAACAAATTTAGGGAACCTTCATTTTTGAGTGATATCAAGGAGAAGAAGGTGCATAGCAAGTATAGGCAGAAATGAAAGGCTTGAGTATAAGAATTGCAAATGAATACTTTAGAAGGAAATCATGAGGGTGAAAAGAAGGCATGAGGTTATTCCAGCAGACGAGGTCAAGGAGAATTGTAAGGGCTTCTACAGATATATTAAGAATAATAGGATAGCAAAGAAAAAAATTGGTCCTCTTGAAGTTCAGAATGGTCAGTTGTGCATGGGGCCAAAAGAGATGGGGTGATCTTAAATTGATTTTTTTGCATCAGTATTTACTTGGGAGACAGAGTCTATGAACGTGAGACGAAACAGTAGTAATGTCATGGACCATGTACAGATTACAGAGGAAGAGGTATCTACTCTTTAGAGGCAAATTAGGGCTGATAAATATCTAGGACCTGCCAAGGTATTCCCTCAGACAATGTGGGAGGCTAGTGCAGAAATTGAAGGGATCCTAGCAGCGATATTTAAAACATCTTTAGCACTGGGTCAGGTGCTGGAGGACTGGAGGATAGCTAATGTTGATCCATTGTTTAAGAAAGGCTCTAAGAATAAACTGCAAAATTATAGGCTACTGAACCTGACATCAGCAGTGAGAAAGTTATTGGAAGGTATTCTAAGGGACTGGATATATAAATATTTGGATAAACAGGGACTGATTAGGGATAGTCAACATGGCATTGTGCATGGTAGGTCATCTACAACCAATCTTATGGAGTTTTTCGAGGAAGTTACCAGGAAAGTTGATGAAAGCAAGGTGGTGGATGTTACCTACATGGACTTTAGCAAGGTCTTTGACAAGGTCCTGCATGCGAGGCTGTTCAAGACTGTTCAGTTGTAACGCATTGTGGATAAGGTAGTAAATTGGATTAGACATTGGCTTTGCAGAAGAAGCCAGAAGGTGGTAATAGATGGTTTCCTCTCTTACTGGAGGCCTGTGACTAGTGGTGTGCCACAGAGATCAGTGCTAGGTCTGTTGTTGTTTGTCATCTATATCAACAATCTGGATGATAATGTAGTAAACTGGATCAGCAAATTTGCAGATGACACCAAGTTTGTGGACGTAGTGGACAGCGAGGCAGGTTATCAATGTTTGCGGCTGGATCTGGACCTGCTGGAACAATGGGCTGAAATTTGGCAGATGCAATTTAATGCAGGAAAGTGTGAGGTATTACACTTTGGGAGGAAAAACCAGGGTAGGACTTACATGGTGAACAGTAGGGCACTGGGGAGTCCAGTAGAACCTAGGGATCTGGGAATACAGATCCATAATCCTTTGAAAATTGTATTGTAGATAGATAGGGCCATAAAGTGAACTTTTGATGCATTGGCTTTCATAAATCAAAGTAATAATGGATGCTGCCTTTCCTTAAAGATGCCTTGGATCCTACAGAGGCTAGTACTCATGATGGAGCTGACTAATTTTACAACATTCTGTAGCTTCTTACAATCCTATGCGGTAGCCTGCAATACCAGACAGTGACACAACCTGTCAGAATGCTCTCCACAGTATACCTGCAGAAGCTTTCAAATGTTTTAGGTGACAAATCAAATCTCCTCAGACTCCTAATGAAATATAGCTGCTGGTTTTGCCTTCTTTATAGTCGCATTGATAATTTGGGACCAGGTTAGATCCTCAGAGATATTGACATTCAGGAACTTGCTTCACTCTCTCCACTTTTGATCCCTCTATGAGGATTGGTCTTTCCCTTTCTGAAGCCTGCAATCTGCTCTTTGGCCTTACTGACATTGAGCTCAAGGTTGTTGCTGTGACACCACTCAGCTTGCTGGTATATCTCGCTCCTGTACACCCTCCTGTTTCCAGTGAGTTTATTGTATGAACAGATTAAGGAGCTGAACAATACAGTCATCCTAGTTTAGAAGAATGAAACCTAAAAATGTGTAAGCAACTAGCAGGTTACCTACAGAGCTGACCTTTTCCCCAGCTGTTGATTCTCAAAGTATGGAGTCAGCCATTCAGAAATTCAGGATAGAGTTGAGAAGATATTTCTTTACCAAGGGTAATGAATCTTTAGAATTCTCTGCGGATGGCTAATGTATATTCAAGAAGGAGACAAACAATTTTATAGTTATGCAGAGATTCAAAGGATACAGGGTTCAAAGTGCTGCTGAGGTACAAGATCAGATATTTCAGTGCATCCTGGAATTTGCTTTATCCTGAAGAAGAGAAGGTCTAACTGAAACAATAACTCCTAGATTTCCGCATCAAAATGGATTGATACTAGGACAATGCATTCAAAATGCACAGCCTTGCTCATTTAAGAAGCTGCTTGTTTTTACTCCTTCGCCTCTTCTGCACCATGCCTGCTGTTTTTAAATTGCTTCTTGTTGGTTAGATCATTAGAAGCACTTAATGTGCCGACAGTAAAATATTTGAAATATCAGGGAATTGAGTCTCAAGGGGGACGAGTATAGAGAGAAATTGCAGCCAGCTTCATTCAGCTACAAATCTATTGAAAATCAAGGTAGGCTTGAGGAACAAGGTAGCATCTTCATTTTCTTGTGATGTAAATTCCTCATCTTCATTGATACCATGTACCTCCAGACATGTCAGCTTGTAGAACTCCTTTGATTCCCAGTTCACCTTTCTCAGCATGAATTAGGAACTAGCATCAGGAAGCAAAGACCTCTGACTGACTATTGAAGTGGACATCAAATGAAGGGAAAAATGCTTAAATGGAGACAATTTTAAGTCCTCTTAAAAGCAAGATCAGGTGCAGTAATTGAAGAGAGGAGGCATTGCCACAGTCAGATAACCTCAGTTTGTGTTCAAGGGAAGAATTAAAAGGTAAAAAAATCACAGAATAAAGAATTAGCGTGATGAATGCTGAAAATGACAACGCATGATCATCACTATCATGTACTGTGCCATATGACGTAGGCGATCACCATCTTTGACCATGATTGTTCTTGCTAAATTTTTCTGCAGAAGTGGTTTGCCATTGTCTTTTTCTGGGCAGTGTCTTTACAAGACGGGTGACTGCAGCCATTATCAATACTCTTCAGAGGATGAGTGCCTGGTGTCAGTGGTCACATAACCAGGACTTGTGATGTGCACCAGCTGTTCGTATGACCATCTACCACCTGTTTCTATGGCTTCACATGACCTGGATCTGGGGAAGGGCTACAAGTGCTTAGCAAGTGCTACACTTTGCCCAAGGGTGACCTGCAGGCTAGCAGAAGGAAGGAGTGCCTTACAGCTCCTTTGGTAGAGATTTATCTCCACCCAGCCACACATGCAAGATAGTTTGGTTACACTCCACAGCCATCACATTAAATGGATCTGGTTCAAAGGGTGCATTTGTGAGTCATGGAATGGTGTCCCACATGCTGGGAACACACTGCAAATCACAGTAATTCTGTGATTTTCAAATGCTCCTTCACAGCATGTGAGCTACTATGCTGTGCATGAAGACTTCGCAAATTTATCCCTATTTTGGTGCAAATTTCCTCTTTTATTTAAATAATTCGAACAAGTTGTGTCTCAGAGCACCTCACAGTTATTCATAATGAAATACAGATAGATTCCAAACAAGCAACTGCTAAAAAAAATCTCCTTAGCACCATCTGTTGCAAGAATGTTTAGCTTTCCACTCCATTAGTCAATAACAAGCACATTCTACGTAGACACATCGATGACCTTCATTCTCTCCCCAGTAACCTACCAATGAATGAAAGAACTTAAGGGTGAAAAGTGAAGGTTAGCAGATTGTGTACACTGCAGGTTGCCAAAACATAATTGTACTATATGAGCTTGGAAAATTGTTAATATGTAAGCATCCTTAGCTTCCAGCTAGATATCCAAATAATATAATTACATGGCAAATTGCAGGTCAGTGCAATCTCAACCAATATTCCACCACAGCAGCAAAAAATGCATAAGGTAATTATCCTTTGCAAATTGAGTATTATTGATTGAAGAAATATTGCACTTATATTTATTGAGGGCAATCATTGTCAAATAGAATTGTTCATTGAAATTCCAGAACATATCTCTTACTGAATCCCTGTCCAGGTCAATTACTTTGATTACTTCTTTGTCCATTGTTAATCTATTTGTTGTAACTACTTAAAGCTCAATTCACAGGGCACCTCTTGAAAATGGATAACTATTCAGACCAAAAAACCTTCTTTGTCTGAATCACCTACTGTCTGATTGACCTTCATTCTGAATCAAATTTGATCAAGCAAAAGCCCAATAAATAAACAATTGAGCAAACTTGAGTATATACCTACATGGCCAAGTTCAATTGTCATCTACTGTTTTCCAATTTATTTCATTCATTTAGTCAAATTACCACAGGAAACTTTGTGTTGGATTATATATTTAGACCATAAGACATAGGAGTAGAATTAGGCCTTTTGGCCTATCAAGCCTGCTCTGCCATTCCATCATGGCTGATTTATTTTCCCCCTCATCCCCATTCTCCTGCCTTCTTCCGGTAACCTTTGACGCCCTTATTAATCAGGAACCTCTCAACCTCTGCTTTAAATATATCTAGTTACTTGGCCTCCACAGCCAACTGTGTCAATGAATTCCACAGATTAACCACACTCTGGCTAAAGAAATTCCTCCTCAATTCTGTTCTAAAGTAGGAGTTCCCAACTTCTTTTATGCCATGGACCAATACCATTAAGCAAGGGGTCTGTGGACTCCAGGTTGGGAACCTCTGTTCTAAAGGGCCATCCTTGTATTCTGAGGCTGTGCCCCTGAATCCCCGCTATCTACGCCTTTCAATTTTCCATAGGTTTCATTGAGATTCTGCACCCCCCCACCAATTCTTCTAAATTCCTGTGAATACAGGCTCTGAGCTATCAAACACTCCTTTTTTTTACTTTTGTTTATTTGTGATTTAATTACCATTTCCTTATTCATAACTAAAAATACCTTTTAAGGATGAACCCACCTTGTATGCATCCATCACCAATGAAAATAAGTTTAGGGTGGATAACTAGATCGATAGCTAGATAAATAGAAGTATTTGAATCTCTTTCGCATGTTCATAGGTTTTTGGAGGGGAACATATGCTTTCAATAGATCTGAGACTTCCTGTAACACAGCTTTTCTTGCACTCTCAAATTCCCAGCATGGAAGCAGACTTGAAATGAGTAGCAACACAAGTACATCGTGCTACACAATCTTCTTCAATTGTCCACCAAGAGTGCAATAGCATTAAATAACTTGGCTAGATTTTAGTAAAAAAATTCTTTCCATTCTTTTTACTGTAATAGACATGTAACCTTTCTTTCAGGATTACTGGTAGTGATCCTGAAGGGGTATATTCAAGGGGGCATGGTAGTGTAGTGGTTAGCACGGGCAACCCAGGCTCAATTCCCACTGCTGCCTGCAAGGAGTTTGCACATTCTGCCTGTGACCTCGTGGGTTTTCTCTCAGAGTCCAAAGATATGGCGGTTGCTAGGTTAATTGGTCATTATAAATTGTCCTGTGATTAGGCTCAGATTAAATCAGGGGATTGCTGGGCGGCACAGCTCAAAATGCCAGAAGGGCCTACTCTGTGCTGTATCTAAGTAAATAAATAAACAACGACTAGTAGTTCATGCACCTTGAGTTCCAAATCAAAACGTTGAGTGTTAAAAAGAATAGAGTTACCATTCAAAAATTTTGTTTAAATCTACACCTATAGCTATCAGTAAACAGATCTGGTGCAAAAAGGGTGCAATTCTGCGTTCATGGCATGATGTCTCACATGCTTTGAGCAGCCACTGAAATTAGTCATTTCAATTTTTCAAACACACACTCCCAAGCTGCTATGATGCACAAAAGGATTCCGTACATCTATTTTCAGATGTTTCTCAAATTCTTCTCTTTATAAGTAGAATAAATTGAGCTCTAGTACTCTTTCTTTAAAATTCAAACTTCTAAGCCTTAGAAACAATCTTTTTGTGTCCTTTCCATGGTGGGGAGCATCAGTTCTGATGTGGAACATTTGTTTAACTTTTGCTGCAATCAAGCCACATTGATTTCAAACTTGTTTGAAATCAATGACCAACCAATCTATGTCATACAGTAGATTTAATTAGCTTAATTAGTTTGGATTAATACACCAAAAATGGTGGAGGGTCTGGGCAGGTCAGGTGGCATTTATTTATTTATTGAGATATAGTGAGCCATATATTGGCCCTTCGAGCCACACCACTCAGCAAACCCTGATTTAATTCGAGCCTAATCACCGGACAATTTTCACAATGACCAATTAACCTATTAACTGGTCTGTCTTGGGACTGTGGGAGGAAACCAGAGTATCCGGAGGAAACCCACGCGGTCACAGAGAGAACGTACAAAATCCTTGCAGGCAACGATGAGGATTGAACCTGGGTGATGGGTACTATAAAGTGTTGTGCTGTTTTATGGAGAGGAATAAAGAGTTGTTGTTTCAGGTTGAATCCATATGAAGGGTCTTGGCTGAAAATGTTGACTCCTTAATGCTGTCTATAGATGCTGCCTGACCTGCTGAGGTCCGCCAGCATTTTTGTGTTTGTTACTTTGGATTTCTGGTATCTGCAGATTCTAATGTGCTTACTAATTTGTTTGGCACAAATTTGTCAACTGAAAGTTCTGTTGCAGTGCTTCTCTATTCTATGTTCTAACTGAAACATTAACTGTTATACAAAGCACAGCACAGAAATAAGCCTTACTGCTCACGGCGTCTGTACCAACCATGATAACCAGTTAAACTGATACCATCTGCCTGGACATGGAGAACATCGCTCCAACCTCTACCTGCTGCTGAGTCTTTCACAGATTCTACCTGACCTGTTGAGTATTTGTAACATCTTCTGTTTTATTTCAGATGTCCGGCACCTGCAGCTTTTTATTGGATTTCCACAGTCTGACCCCCAAAACATCTCGTCTGGTTATTGCGTGCAAAAATGATCAGGAGTTGGTGTTGATTATGCCACTACAGGTGTCCAGATGTCTTTGAAACCCAGGAGAGGAACATCTGGCAATGATCAAGGTCTTGTCACTACCTGGTACAACTGTTAGGGATTATTATTAGATTAGATTATTAGATGATGAGGACATCCAGTCCTCTTTTATTGTCATTTAGTAATGCATGCATTAAGAAATGATACAATGTTTTTCCAGAATGATATCACAGAAACACATGACAAATTGAGTTAAAAACTGACAAAAACCACATAATTATAACATATAGTTACAACAGTGCAAAGCAATACCGTAATTTGATAAGAACAGACCATGGGCACGGTAGAAGTCTCAAAGTCTCTCAAAAGTCCCATCATCTCACGCAGATGGTGAACCTCCAGTGCCACAAACTTGCCGATGCAGCATCCTGGAAGCATCCGACCACAGTCCGACTCCGAGTCCGTCTGAAAACTCTGAGCCTCCAACCAGCTCTCTGACACCAGAGGGAGGGAGGCAGATTGAAAAATTAGGAGTGAGATTTAAAACTTGGCTGAGTGGTATCATAACAACAACCTCTCACTCAATGTCAGCAAGACCTAGGAACTGATTATAGACTTTGGGAGAGGGAAACCAAAGGTCCATGAGCCAGTCCTCTTCAAAGGATCAGAGGTGGAGAGGATTAGCAACTTTAAATTCCTGGGTGTTACTATTTCAGAGGACCTGCCCTGAAACCACCATGTAAGTGTAATTATTAAGAAAGCATGACAGTGTTTCTACTTACTCAGGATTAAGTAGAAATTCAGCATGACATCCAAGCTTTTGACAAACATCTACAGATGTGTAGCGCAGAGCGTAATGACTGGCTGCATCATGGCGTGGTATGGAAACTCCAAAAACTTCGAATGGAAAATCCTACAAAACGTAATGAATTTGCGCAAGTACATCACGAGCAAAGCCCTTCCAATTATTGAGCACATCTACATGAAATGCTGTCATAGAAAAGCAGCATCCATCATCAGGGATTCCCACCACCCTGGTCCTATTCTCCTCTCACTGCTCCCATCAGGTGGAAGGTACAAGAGCCTCAGGACTGACACCACCAGGTTCAAGAACAGGTTCAACCCAACTATCGGGCTTTTGAGTAAAAAGGGATAACTGCACTTGCTTGCCCTATCATTAAAACGTTCCTCCAATATATCACTTCAATGACTCTATTTTCATTATCTCATGTTCTTGTTATTTATTGCTATTTATTTATATTTGCATTTGCACAGTGTGTTGTCTTCTGCATTCTGGCTGATCTTCTATTGATCCTGTTATAGTTACTATTCAATAAATTTGACAGTATGCCCTCAGGAAAATGAATCTCAAGGTTGCAAATGGAGACATATATGTACTTCAGTAATAAATTTACTTTGAACTTTTATTTAGAAGGTGAACAGAGCTGGATAGCATAATTATGGATTAAGTAAGATGAGCCTTCACTGACCAGTTTTCAGGAAATATTCCCATCGCTGTCTGTAAGGAGTTTGTACATTCTCCCCATGTCCATGTGGGTTTCCTCCAGTGGCTCCAGTTTCTTCTGACAGTCCAAAGACGTACCGGTTGGTAGGTTAATTGGTCATCGTAAATTATCCCGTGATTAGGCTAGGGTTAAATTAAGGGTTGCTTGGTGGCATGGCTCGAAGGGCTGGAAGGATCCATTCCATGGATCCATTTATTTCTCAATAAATTTAAAACAAACCTGTATGCAGTTAATGTCTGACTGATACTTTGTGGCTAGTAAAATCTATCATTGGGTGTGGGACATTTCTCATTCAGTCCCATTGAAACTACACAGGGGAGGACAATAGATGAATGTTCCTCCTATTAGTATATTGTGAAAGGGGTAACCTCCCACAGTTCAGGACAGAGCTGTTTGGTCTGTTACGTACCCCCGCAACTGGGTTGCCAAACCAGCAGAAATGAAACGCTCGTTGGAGTCTGGGTTACTAGGAACTAATAAAGTTTTATTAAAGAAATAAGTAATACAGTACACTAATCGTAAGGATATAAATGTAAACAACAGGAATTCTGCAGATGCTGGAAATTCAAGCAACATACATCAAAGTTGCTGGTGAACGCAGCAGGCCAAGCAGCATCTGTAGGAAGAGGTGCAGTCGATGTTTCAGGCCGAGACCCTTTGTCAGGACTAACTGAAGGAAGAGTGAGTAAGGGATTTGAAAGTTGGAGGGGGAGGGGGAGATCCAAAATGATAGGAGAAGACAGGAGGGGGAGGGATGGAGCCAAGAGCTGGACAGGTGATTGGCAAAAGGGGATACGAGAGGATCATGGGACAGGAGGTCCGGGAAGAAAGACAAGCGGGGGGGGGGTTGACCCAGAGGATGGGCAAGAGGTATATTCAGAGGGACAGAGGGAGAAAAAGGAGAGTGAGAGAAAGAATGATATAAATGTAACAGGTTAGCAAAGATAATACACACGTATACTCAGAACTAGGGTAATAGGAATCAACCAAGCTCTATCATAGTCTATGGGTAAAATGATCAGTCTTAAGTGAAGCCGAATTCAGTTCAGTTTAGTGCAGTTTGCAGTAATCACTGTTGTCATACCGTTGGAGAGAGAGAGAGAGATGCAATTTGGTTTTGGCAGACCCTTTTTATGTCTTCGCAGTTGGTTTCGGGCAGACCCTTTGATGTCTTCTATCCCGCTGAGGTCACCGACTGTGACCCCTCCGTTCCGGATACGATTGTTCTTCCACGGTGTACCCGGCACCCAGGCAAGGGCGGACACACACCCCAGGTTCCCACCGATCGTACCTTTACACCCTGTGAGCCTCTGGTCGGTTCCCGCGAACTGGACCTCCAAACTCCCACCAACTTGAGGGGGCACACTGCTCTTTCCAGGGTCTCATTGTGTCCGTGCCTGAGCAAACCTGCTCCTTTTATCCCCCTGCTGGGGTATCATCTGTCCATCAAACTTCAAACAGTTCAGGTTCAAAGCAACCGGTCTGTCAATAGCTGAATTGTGTTCCTTTCCCATTAATCCCTCTCTTCTCCCTTATTAGCATTTTGAATGTTTCTCCATTGTCTTTCTTATCTTTCTCATTGGCATCATCAGTCCGGTACCTCTGCAGGGCGTCACACATGACAGGTCACTTAACTTTCTGGTTAGCTATATATTCAAGGAGCTATCCTTCAACACTGTAACAATAGGGATTTACTTTGGGTGCTTGAGGTTTGCACTCAGTTGCTTGTGGAACAGGCACCTGTATTGAATATTCAAAGGGGTTCTGCTAATTGGGATGTGCTACCATTGACAGGGTGGAGATACATCTCTACCAGATTTGATGTAAAGCACTCCTTCCCTCTGCTCGCCTGCAGGTCACCCTCGGGCAAGGTGTAGCACCCACTTAGCCCCCAGATCAGGATCACCTGAAGCCATGGGAGCAGCTGGTGGATATCACAAGTCGTGGCTGTGCAACCATTGACACCAGGCAGACAATCTCTGAAGAGTAATGGCTGGGGTCACCTGTTTTGTAAAGACACTGCCTGGATGAAGGCAATGGCAAACCACTTCTGTGGAGAAATTTGCCAAGAACAATCATGGTTATAGAAAGACCATGATTGCCCATGTCATACGACTCTGCACATAATGAATGGACAAACCATTGTAAGTATGTAATTCTGTAAATTTACCTGACGATATTCAAAATGTTGAATTTAAATTGCCGACGATAGCAATGGAATCTTATATCGTTACCTTTGTGTTGAAGACGTATAAAATGTCATATCAGAGGTGAGATTCTCTTGGATCTTTCTGTGCTCTCTCTCCTTTGGAAGTTCGGTGAGTAAATAAAGATTCTACGTTTCCCAGTTACAGCTTCTGCTGGCTCAGTTATAGTCAGTCATAACACAAAAGAGATGCGATGTGAAGTGGGGAGGGGTGGGGGGTCCTACCATCTGCTGCAAGAGGATTTGTGTGTTCCATGCAGAATAAAACCAGCATGTCTGTAGGTAAATAATGGTCAGCACAGGGCTGACATTTGGCTACACCATCTGCAGAACTAAACATGCAGTGGAAAGGCAAGTACAGTGCCTTGTAAATTATTCAGCCCCCAACCCTTCGTTCACATAAATGAGTATTACAACCAAGGATTTTGATTAATTTAACCAAAGTTTTTCTTTTGGTGATCCACATGCTCCTTTTTTTGCAGCAGAGCCTAAAGCAAGAGAAACTAAAATTACAAACCTGAAATGTCAACATTTCGGAAGTATTCATTCCCATTTGCTCGGTACTTAGTTAAACCAATTCTCACAGCTAGTAAGCCACAAGTTTTTTTGGATAAGTCTCTATTAACTTTGCACAATGTATTGGAACAAGGTTTGCCCATTCCTCATTGCAAAATATTTCAAGCTGCGCTTGGTTACTTGGGGAGTGGCAGTGGACAGCAGTCTTGTGGTTTTGCCAGAGATGCTCAATCGGACTCTGACTGGGCCTCTCAAGGACATCAACTTTCTTCATTTGAAGCCACTCCATAGTTGCTCTTGTAGTGTGTTTTGGGTCATTGTCTTGCTGAAAGTCAAACTTACTCCCCAGTTTAAGTTTTCTGGTAGAGGCTAGCAGGTTTTTATACAGAAACTCTCTATATTTAACAGCATTCACCTTCCCATCAATCCTGACCAGATTTCCAGACCATGCTGCTGAAAAGCATCATGATGCTACCTTCACCATACTTTACTGTAGGGAAAGTGTTGCTGGCAGTATTAGATTTACACCTCTTAGTGTTGAGGCCATAAAGTTTCACTTTAGTCTCATCTGACCACAAGACCTTCTTACAGATCTTTACAGTATCTTCTATGTGACACTTTGCAAAGTCATCTTGGGCAAGGATGTGCTTTTTTATCCAGGGCTTGTCCCTTGCCACTCTTCCATTAATATGATTTCTGTGCAAGGACTCAGAGATTGTGGAGCCATGAACTCCATCTCTAGTTGAAGCCGCTGACGTCTGCAGCTCACTCAGGGTCACTGCTGGTATCACAGTAGACTTCCTTGTAAGTGCCATTTGTTTCTGGTGACAACATTTGGAGGGGCAGCCTAATCTAGGCAGTATGGTTGTGGTTTCATGAAGAACTGCATTGAGTTTTGAGATATGTTCAGTGCCTGCGAGATGGTATTTTACCCTTCCCCAGATTTGTGTTTCTCTACATCTCTGACATGGCTTGAATGCTCTTTTGTCTTAATTTTGGTTTGGTTTGTTGAAAATCTACCATACTGTTAGATCTTATAGAGCAATGGGACATTTATTCTTATGAATACATTGAAAACAGGAGACCCCCATATTTCTACATCAACAAATTGGGTGAGTTGGTAAAGTAATAAATTATATTGCAGCTGAGAAAAGTTAGCGTAGTAACTACAAAGGGGACAAATACTTTTTCAGCTTCACAATTCTGGTTTTTAACTTTTAGCAAATTGCTGACAGGTTTTTGAATTGTTCTTTTGCCTTAACATGATTGATGATGTTTTGTAGATAAGCTAAAAAAAAAATCTTACTTCAATATATTTTAAGTTTAGAAAATGAGTCAGTAAAATGTGAAATTAGTTGTGGGGGCTGAATACTTTTTCAAGGCACTGTAAATACCGAATATGTTGATCTTTGAATAAGAACTAGATACATCTGTGGAAAGTTTTAAGAACAGCTTTATTGGGGAGCAGGGAAGAAAGGTCCCAGAATTAGTTGGAGAGTGCTTTTAAAGAGTCCTTACAGATCTGGTGGGTAGTGCAACCCCGATTCCCTGTGAATCAAATCTTCTTGAGTAGCCGAATGAATGAATGAATTAGTTAGTTTATTTATCGCGTTATTAATTAATTAATTCATTCATCTGTTTATTTATCTATTGAGATACAGCGTGGAACAGGCCCTTCTGTCTCTTCGAGCTGCACTGTCCAGCAATCCCCTAATTTAACTCTGGTCTAATCACAGGACAATTTACAATGACCAATTAACCTGGCACCCAGTATGTCTTTGGACTGTGGGAGGAAACCGGAGCACCTGGAGGAAACCCACATGGTCACGGGGAGACCGTACAAACTCCTTACAGGCAAGAATTGAATCCGGTTTGCTGGTATTGTCAAGTGTTGTACTAACCACTACACTACCGTGCTGCCTATCAACCATGAATCAAACACTCTGGTCAGGATATTCAATTCCTGTCCCTCATTTAAATAACATAACAGCAAGTTACCTGCAAGTAGTTTTCTATGGCTAAATCTTAACTCAGAAATCAATAGAGTGAATAATTCTGACATCAAAATCTAGCAATTATCCTATAGGGTAGTAGCCTCAGACAACGTTATTTTTACAAATTATCTTCATCTCTCTTCCATAAATATGGTTTTGTATCCAAGTATTTTGATCGTCCTAATTACTAATTAAATTTTTATTTACTAAATTCAAAAGGAATGTGAAGATGTTAGCCATAATTAAACTTGTGACTGTGGAATTCTATTCTACGGTCTATTATTTGGAAACAAAGTTTGGTGCAAGACCTTTACTTGGCTGGCACATACATTACAATATAGTGAGTTACCATTACATTATACTCAATTTAGCAAAATAATGATTTTACATTAGAATTGCAGTCAAAGATATACATGTGAATAATGTCAGCCGTGTAAAGGTGAAGAAAGCAATTACTTCTAACAACAGTGACAGAGTGATTCATATGTTTGTTCCTGGATTGTTTGCTACAGAGTGGAGGAATCTAAGCTGCCCTCCTCATAAACTCTCTGTACTCCAATAAAGCAACCTGTTCCACATTTCTTGGTGGTCTTTATCTTTAAATTACCAGTTTAAATATGCCTCAGCTACTTTCAAGTCTTGTGTAATAATTTACAAAATCCGTTTGTGTCTGTGAACTGAATCACTGGAAAGTCACTGACATACTGTCTTTATGCATCACAATGAACAGGTATTCTCCTGGAGAGCCTCTCAGTAGAGTCTCCCAAACTCTAAGGGCGTCAAACGTTAACATTGGCTGGGTTGAGTTGTTCTCTGATCTTGGCAATTTACTTGTAATCTTTTTGTCACCATACAAGCAGACACCATCAGTGCGCTGTTAATTGTGATGTCCTCCCAATGCTTGGCTTTATATATCTGATTCGTTGTCAATACAGAAACTTAATTGGGATGTAGGGAGGAAATCTTGTCGCTATTGGTTGTGTGACAAACTTTGTGCGCTGCGGTCTGGGATTTTGCCCTCATTGGCTCCTAATTAGGATCAAAGTCTACATCTCTGTTTACAGAATAGTTCACAGAAATCCAGGTTTCTAGGAATTCTCTTGCATGCCATGTGTTTGCTTGCGCCATGACTTTTACTGATGCCCAGTCAAATTTGTGCCCCTCTTGATCTTCATTGGTAGAGACTAAGGAGAGTTGGATTTGGTCATGCCACTTTACAGCCAGTTGATGTTCATGGATCCTTGCACATAGTTTTCTCTCAGCTTGGCTGACGTAATGTTTGCTGCAGTCCCCGCATCCTATTTATGAGCCAATGCGGACAAAATCACAGACCACAATACCCGAAGTTTGCCGTGCAACCGATTAGCGATGAGATTTCCTCCCCACATCACAATTAGGTTTCCATAATGACAACCAATCCCTTGATTGATCAGTATATAAAGGCCAAGCATTCAGAGGACACACCACGATCAACAGAGCTCTGACGATGCCTCCTTGTATAGTGATGAAATGTTTGCAAGTAAATTGCCAAGATCAGAGAACAACCCAACCATCAAACACCCTAGCTACACATTTTCCAAATCATTTCCAAATTTTTATGCTCTTACGAACAAAGAAAAATGCAATTTCATTAGCTATAATTACATTGTTTACTTCAATATTTTGCATCTGAAAATGCTTCCATTGATTTACATATCCTCAGTGAGAGACACCTCTAAGCATTGAGACACCTTTGCCAGGACAGGTAATTCACAGGAACGTCTAAAAACTTACCAAATGAATAGTGATGGCTAGACCTCTGAGTACACAAATAACTGAACCATTGATAGAACAAATAAGTCTATGACCTTGTTTGATGCGCTCTCTGGTATTGAAAGTACCTCTGCAGGTTCTTTTGAATTCCAGCATAATTGTACAAAATATCAGCCGGTGTTGCCTGGTTTGATATTCGGTAGTTATATTCACATATTTGGCTGATGCATGAGAGAGCATCTCATGGTTTACAACTGGCATCTCTTGAGTAGACAGCCCCAATTGTGGGTCAGTCATCTGTGTTCTCTAAACAGTCCTGCATGTTTATAAATCTGCCCTTTTAATTTCAAAACTGATTACTGCGTGCAATTTACTTTAAGGACTGAAGAATGGTTCTTGTACGAATTATTACCAGCTATAGTCACATAACTTCATAACTCCAGAATCCCTAACTTACAAAAAGTTCAGGGTTTCCCAGTATTAAGTCCTTAGCAGTCAAAGACTGAAAAATAGATCAAAAGGTATTTAAATGCTTTACATCTGGATGAGGGCAGTAACAGCATAATTTCTCCTGGGCTTTTCCCCAGGCAGCCATCAAAGAACTAGGGGAAAATTCATGGAAGACCTCTATGTCATTTTGAACCTATTTTAGCTCCATACTTGGCAGAGCTTTGACTATGAAGTGGGGAAACCTGGTGACGTAGCAGATGAGACCTTTGGGTTCCCAACCTGGGGTTCACGGACCCCTCGGCTAATGGTAAGGGCCCATGGCATAAAAAAAAGTTGGGAATCCCTTGGAAGAGTTAATTAAGTTTTGTTGTTGACTTCTTGATGTTGCCACTTACAAAACTAACTAATAGAGGTGAGCTATCAATAGACAATTTTTTATTGACGGCATTAAAATCTCAGATAGTGACAAGAAAAGTATCTAAAGCCATACCACAAGCACAATTAGTTCCTAAAGACACACTTACACCTTTACATTAATGTTAAGAAGTAATATTATTTCTCTGAGGACAGATTATGTTTCAATAAAGTGGCATGTTATTGTTACTGCCTGATACAAACCACCCCTGGGCCCCACTAACCTCCTGAACCAAGATGTGCAACTAGACATCTGCTCAAGGGGCAATATCTGTCAGATGACCAGTGTGCTTTGATCATCGACTGGTCCACTGTTAAAGATTACTCCTCCATCTTTATGTTTTGTGCTGATCTGGCTCATAGGTTGCAGAAAAATAATGAGAATCAGAATCACGTTTAATATCACCAGTATATGTTGTGAAATTTGTCATTATGCAGCAGCAGTGCATTACAATACATAATAATAAAAAAACTGTAAATTACAGTAAGAACTATATATATGTGTGTGTGTGTGTGTGTGTGTGTGTGTGTGTGTTACATTAAGTAAGTAGTGCAAAAAGGGAAAAAACAAACATAGTAAGATAGTGTTCATGAGTTGTTTGTCCATTCAGAAATCTGCTGGCAGAGGGGATGAAACTGTTTCTGAATCATTGAGTGTGTGCCTTCAGGGCCCTGTACCTCCTCCATGATGGTAGCAATAACAAGAAGGCATGTCCCGGGTGATGGGGGTCATTGATGATGGATACCGACTTTTTGAATCATTGCTCCTTGAAGATGCGGGGGAGGCTACTGCTCATGATAAAGCTGACGTCATTCACAACTTTCTGCAGCTTATTTTGATCCTGTGCAGTGCCCCCTCCCCCATACCAGTTGGAAAGCTCTACACAGTAGAAATTCCGAGTGTCTTTGGTGACATTCCAAATCTCCTCAAACTCCTAATGAAATATAGCTACTGTTGTTCCTGCTTTGTAATTGCATCAATATGCTGGGCCCAGAATTGATCTTCAGAGATGTTGACATCCAAGAACTTGAAATTGCTCACCCTTTCCACTCCTGATCCCTTCATGAGGACTGGTGTGTGTTCCCTCATCTTAAACTTTCTGAAATCATCAGTCGGTTCTTCGATCTTACTGATGTCGAGTGCAAGAATATTGTTTCTGTTACACCACTCAGCAAAAATGAAAATGAAAATGTAGAATGAAAAAGTATAACAAATCATTAATATAGACACAAGTTACAAGTTCTTCACTTGTCAAATGGTGGTCCTCTTTGGGCATTATTTTCTGAATGCATGAATGAACACCTAGGTTTCTGTGGTTTCTTATTTGTATTCCCGTTTGACAAGGTTTGTTAACAACACAGTCAAAGGATATTTTCCCCCTCTTGGTGACTCTTAAAGCATAATATTTGAACAATGTTTTTGATATATTTACTGAATTCTTTATACTGTTTAAGCAGAAAATGAGATATTTTCTACCCAGAACAGGACAAACCAATAGTTTGATTGTGAGTCCCGATGAAGAGTCTTGGCCTGAAACATTGATCGTCTATTCCTCTCTATAGATGCTGCCTGACTTGGTGAGTTCCTCCAGCATTTTGTATGTGTAGAACAGAATATTTGCACTTCTTGGGTCAAGCAAAGTTTGCAGATATTGGAATCTAGAGCAAAGAACAAACAGCTGGAAGAACTTGGGGTCATGACCTGAAAAGTTGTCTGCCCCCTGCCTCCACAGATGCTGCTAGACCTGCTGAATTCTCAAAAGCTATTTGTATTTTGTTTATTATAAATGAAGTGAAAAGAGCTTTCAAAATGAACTACATAAAAATATGTTGTGCCCTTTACCTTGAAATAAAAGTGCAAAGATGTAAAATGTAAAAATGCCTGCTTATTTTGCAATTAGCTCAAAGCCCTAATATTGTGATTAAAATGCAAGAAGTATAAGTAGAGTTGACCTTTATTTCATAAGCAATTTAGTTAACATCATGTCTGATTTTCTATTTAAACTACCTCATGATGATTTTCTTGGTGTCTAAAAATTTATAAATTTCATCTTGTGTTGATTGACTATTCCTAGCTGATAAGGGAAGAGGTTTCAGAAGATTCACAAGTGCAGGTGAGAAGAAATGTCTATTTGTCTCAGTACTTGTTCTAAACTCTGATATATTGGTTTTGGGCACTAACCTATCAATGGGTGGTGGGGTGGAGATATGTCTCTACCAAAGGAGGTGTAAGGCACTACTTCCCCCCACTAGTTTGCAGGTCGCCCTTGGGCAAGGTGTACCATCTGCTTAGCCCCAACCCTCTTCCCTGCCCCCGATCAGGGTCATGTGAAGCTATGGGAGCAGGCGGTTGATAGTCGTATGCTGGTGGTGCATATCGCAAGTCCTGGTTATGCGACCACTGACGCCAGGCAGACAATCTCTGAAGAGTATTGATAATGGCTGTGTCCCTCCGTCTTGTAAAGACACTGCCCAGAAGAAGACAATGGAAAACCGCTTATGTAGAAAAATTTTTCGCGAGCAGTCATAGTCATGAAAAGACCATGACCGCATACATCATACAACATGGCACATAACAAACAAACCTATCAAACCCTTGAAGAAATTTATTGTAATGTATGGATCTATTTCTTTTAGAGCAATGACCTCACCCCCCCCCCCCCCGAATTACGCATTGATCTGCTGTCTGTGCATACATGTTGTTCTCTCTCTCTGGCTGTAATGTGAATGCACCAGTTACATATGCGTGTTTTTATTTAATATACATGTAGTTGAGCACAGACACACCAATCTGGCAATGAGTACGAACCTGAAAGTCAGAAAATATCATGAACTGTACCGACAGTTATGGCGCAATTATGGGATGAAACAGTGAGAATTAAACGGTATGGAGAAGGCCACCACAGATGCTAGCAAAGGGACATGTGAGTAAATGCCTACATTGTCACTCTAGTCAGGTCACTCGTCTGAGTGCTACTGGTACCATGTACCTGTCGCATGGTCGGGTGGTCGGCGACTAGACCGGCTCCCCCACCAGGCTTGCCTGGTGAGGAGGGTGGCTAGACACCCTGCAAGATGAAAAACAAGACCTGTCAAAGGGCGGATGAACCCTCTCATAGGGTCGACGGCCATCTAGCAAACACGTGCTGTGAAGTGTGGAAAGGGCATCCCTTGCATCGAAGCTTAGTCTGGCCATTCACTGCAACAGAACTTCCCCCCAGCCGTCTTGGACCCCACCATGCCACTGGATCCAGGAGGGGATGTTCAGAGGGTGGGTCTGGACCTGTGCAACCCCCTACTTACCTAAAATCCACTCACGCACACGCTTTTCCTTTCTGAGGAGTGGGGTACTCATCCCTATGGGATGGATAGCCAGAGAGGGAGAGAGAAAGAGACATTGTACACAGTGAAAGATTTGCTGAATTTATAGAGAAAATAATGTGGCAATGGCTTCAGTCGGGAAAGTTGACAAATTTGATAGCGCTAATAAAGGCTGGGAGTCGTATATCGAGAGGGTTGAACTACATTGTAATGTGAACAACATGGAGGAACAAAAGAAAGCCCCTATATTTCTTAGCTTAATGGGCCCAAGAACGTACGGTCTGTTACACAACTGAGTAACCCCTGAAAAACCAGCAAGCAAGGTGTTCGATGAAATTGTTATAATTTTACAAAAGCTTGAGGCCTAAACTGCTGGTAATAGCTGAGAGATTTACATTTTACAAAAGGAACCAGTCAAAAAATGAAAGCCTTTCTGAGTATATTGCAGAACTGTGCCAACTTTCCCAGTACT
This sequence comes from Mobula hypostoma, assembly GCF_963921235.1. Lineage (NCBI taxonomy): Eukaryota > Metazoa > Chordata > Chondrichthyes > Myliobatiformes > Myliobatidae > Mobula > Mobula hypostoma. The sequence continues at coordinate 26,437,712 of NC_086116.1, forward strand.
GTGACCTTAGAGATGGACTTTCTGATGCATTTAGGGACAGGCTTGTATGTGGCATGTATAGTCAAAGCACTCCAAAGATGCTACTATCAGAAAGAGACCTAACCTTAGGACGGGCATTGACCATTGCAATATCATTAGAGACTGCATCAAAGGATGCAGCAGAACTACAGGAAAGGAGGTTAGAGTGTGAAATGTAAAAAAGTGTCCCTGAATGGCGCAAAAAGTCAAAAATGTTATTGATCTGGCAAATCCTCCCATGATGCAAATGACTGTTGATTCAAAGAAAAATTGTGCAGAATGTGTCACAGACAAGGAGGCATAAAGAGAATGTGCAAGGCAGACAAAAAGCACAACCAAGTGAAAAGTCTCAAACACAAAACTAGGCAAGTACATAAAGTTATGGAGTGTAAAACGGAATCAGACAACATAAAGTCTGACAAAGGTGAATTGTCATGCCTAAAACTGCATAGTATAACTGAAGCAGATCACAAAATCTTCTGGATCACAATAGAAATGTCCAGTGTAAAACTGAAAATGGAGCTGAATACAGGGCCAGCTTTGTCTATAATTCCAGAGGCTGACTATAACAGACTGTTTTCTAAGATACCATTAGAGAAGACCTCAGTAATGCTAAAGACTTACACAGGCAAAGAAGTGTCTCCCAAAGGCAAACTGAAGGTAAATGTGTTGTATGGAGACCAAACACAGCAGTTAGAGCTTTATGTATTGAAAAGTGGAGGGCCAGCACTCTTCAGATGTGAATGGTTGCGAAAAATCCAACTAGACTGACACTCAATCAAAGCTGTCAGTGTAGCATCAACAGACAACTGCAGCCAAATGGTAGCACTAACCAGAGACTGTCACAGCTGCTTAATGCTAATGAGAAGGTGTTTGAGAAGGGAATAGGTAAACAGATCAAAGACTCAGCCAAGATCTGTTCAGGATGTCATAAAGTTCAAAATGCCCCCACAGGCACCATTACATCCATTAGAGAGGCCATCTTCATCATGACAAAGAGTACAGATTGAATTTGCTGGGCCATTCATGAACTCCATGTTCCTGATTGCTGTGGATGCTCATTTGAAGTGACCAGAGGTTACACCAATGAAGTTAACCACCTCAGCGAAGACTGTCTCCACTCTGAGGACCATCTTTGCCAGAAATCACTTACCTGAAGAAATAGTGAGTGACAATGGACCACAATACACGTCAGAAGTGTTCAGACTATGCATAAAGAGAAATGGCATCAAACATTTCAGGTCAGCTCCTCAACATCCAGCAATGAATGGGTTAGCTGAAAGGTTTATCCACACCTTCAAGAAGTCCATTAAGACAATGGACAAGGAGGACATTTCTGTACAGCACAAGCTGGACAACTTCCTTTTTGTGTATCAGAACTTGTTCATGTGACGACAGTTCACACATCTGCAATGCTGTCCATGAACAGGACTCTGAGATCTTGCATAGACCTCCTGAAATCGGATCTACGAAGGGAAGCACAGAATAAACAGCTCAGTCAGTTGCCACGTGAAGCAACAAGGAGTTTCAAGATTGGACAGGAAATCCTAGCAGATGATTACTGAGAAGATGTTAGAGTTCAGACATAGAGACGTCATGTGGACCAGATACTGGAAGCTCAACTGAAGAACACACCTCAGTTGGCTGCATCCAACAAGGCGGACACATTACAGCATTACAGTCTTCAGACTTACCTCTCAGTGATAATGTCACTAACAACAATGTGACACCAGAAACTGAGAACGTTGTCTTGGACAAGACATCTGCCAAACCTGATGCCACTCCACAGGTCCAGAGGCACTATCCTGAAAGAAACAGAGTGCCACCCAAAAGACTGAACCTTTAGTGATGGACTGTTACTGTGAAAGCATGTTTATTTGGAATATGGGTTTATGAAAGGGAAATTAAATGTTTTTTACATATACAGTTTTATGTTGCAATAATCCAAAGGAGGAGGAAGTGTAATGTATGGATTTATTTCTTTTAGAGAAATGACCCATCCCTTGTGCATGTGCTGCTCTCTACTCTCTCTCTCTCTCTCTCTCTCTCTCGCTCTCTCACTGCAATGTGAATACACCAGTTATGTGCATGTGCTTTTATTTAATATATGTATAGTTGTGCACAGACACAACATTTATGTTTCATTGAAATAACCTTTCCACTCTTCTGACCTTTGGCCCTATTTTCACTTATGTTCCCTGAGGTCAGAAAATCAGTGCATAAATAAATTTCGTGAATATTCATTCAATCCTTTCTAAGCCAAGTATGTTCTCCTGTAGTAAAGAGACCAAAACTGTTCACAATATTCCAGATATACCAATACCCTTTGTATTTGAAGGACTTGTAAATGTCTCAATCTTCTGCTTAAAATCCAAAACTTTTGCCAACTTCACTGGATGGTAAGTATGGATTCCTTAAAGTGCATCTTTCCCCTTAGTTACATTACAGCTGTCCCTGGAGAGTCATTTATCTTTTGACCAAAGACAGTGGTTTGTGTATTGCTCAAGGAAAACTTGAGTGGAACCAAAACGGAGTTGTCCCTTGTATGAATGTTTTCCCCTCATACAGCTATGGTTTATTTACTTCCTCACAGGAAATGGAAATGTTGATGATTGAACATGAATTGAGAAAGAGAATTTTAAAATTGAGCTCTTGTTGGACTTATGGAGGGAGGTGCATAATATAAGTAGGTGAGCACATCAGAATCACATTTAATATCACTGGCATGTGTTGTGAAATTGGTTAACTTCACGGCAGCATTACAATGCCGTACATATATAACTATATAACCATTACAGCACGGAAACAAGCTATCTCGGCCCTTCTAGTCCATGCTGAACTTTTACTCTCACCTAGTCTCACTGACCTGCACGCAGCCCATAACCCTCTATTCCTTTCTTGTCCATATAGCTGTCCAATTTAACTTTAAACGACAACATCAAACCTGCCTCAACCACTTCTGCTGGAAGCTCGTTCCACACAGCTACCACTCTCTGAGTAAAGAAGTTCCCCCTCATGTTACCCCTAAAATTCTGCCCTTTAACTCTCAACTCATGTCCTCTTGTTTGAATCTCCCCCACTCTCAATGGAAAAAGCCTATTTGCGTCAACTCTATCTATCCCCCTCACAATTTTAAATATCTCTATCAAGTCCCCCCTCAACCTTCTGCATTCCAAAGAATAAAGACCCAACTTGCTCAACCTTTCTCTGTAACTTAGGTGATGAAACCCAGGTAACATTCTAGTAAACCTTCTCTGTACTCTCTCTATTTTGTTGGCATCTTTCCTATAATTCGGTGACCAAAACTGTACACAATACTCCAAATTTGATAATACAGAGAAAAAGAAAACTGTGAATTACAGTAAATATTAAAAAATAGCTAAATTAAGTATGTAGTGCAAAAAATAGGAAATTAAAAAAGTAATGAGATGGTGTTCATGGATTCGATGTCTATTCAGAAATCAGATGGAAGAGTGGAAGAAGCTGTCCCTGAATTGTTGAGTGTGCTCCCTGATGGTAGCAATGAGAAGACCATAAAACAGTGAGATCATAAGCCATAGGAACAGAATTAGGCCATTTGACTCATTGAGTCTGCTCCACCATTCAATCATAGGTGATCCTTTTTTCTCCTCCTCAGCCCCACTCACTGGCCTTCTCCCCGTAACATTCAATGCCACGTCCAATCAAGAACCTCTCAAGCTCTGCTTAAATATACCAATGACCTGGCCTCCACAGCTCCCTGTGGTAATAAGAGGGCATGTCTCGTGTGGTGGAGTTCCTTAATGATGGACGCCACCTTTCTAAGCACTGCTCCTTGAAAATGACCTGGATACTATGGAGAGAATGGATACATGTTGTTTTTAGTTAAGCAAAATTGTGTAGAAGGACTACAAGTGGCCAACTAATTCTCAAAAGCACGTAGCATGTTCCACCTCTCCTCAAATTTAGGTTTCAAAGTAACACCATTCGTCACATCTCCAATACTTATCATTGGTTCCCCAGAAATTAGCTCTTCATGGTACATGAAATAATAGCAGCTTTATGAACTGTTTCAGGATCGTAGATGACAACTTACAGACATTAACCTTATTGCTTCAGAAAAACTAACTGCACATTGTGTATGTTTACCACTTGTGAGTGGAGCATATCAAAATTTTGATAGTTACAATTCCAATAAGAGATCAGTAGACAGTTTGCCCCCTTTATAATAGTGTGGTGGGAGTTTGGTATAAATAACTGCTATAACCATTGTTTTCTCTGTATCTAAGTCGCCTCACAGGCTGTGGTTATGTATAGTGAAGAACACTAGCATAAACAAATGACAGAATAGCTGGCCCTAGAACTCCCATTATCACTTGTTAATCTTTAAAATTGAAGAGTTGTGGTGGTCACAAGCAAAGATTGGACCACTGAAGAACCGTGGCCTACTCAAAAGCCAATAGATGACATTAGTTGCTAAAGCTAATCTTCAGAACCTTGATAATAAATGTCTTCAAAGATCAAAGTACATTTATTGTCCAAGTATGTATACTGTACACTGGTAAGATGGCGGCATGTTCAATCACAGTGGCTTCTACGGGATCAACCAAATTGTCCTTTTGAAGAATATTTTTTTCGATCACAATACCCTGCTGAAGATTAAGAACTTAAACTACTGCAGGTCTGCCCCATCAGTGAGTTGCCCGTTGGTGGAGAAACTGAAGAAGCTGGACTTGGTGTGCCTGCATCAGAGAGGTGTCGGAGGAGTTGGTGCACGAAGGCAGTGTGCAGTCTAACAGCAAGTGGCCGTCTTCGGCGCTTTTGTTGTGATTGCAAGACCCCGTTGGACATTGTTAACGTGGAATGCAGCAAGTCCGATTCAATGATTTATAGCTGACGGCAGGGAAGCTGCGTGGCCCAGGTCGTGGTGAGCACTAGGCCTCAAGCCGCAGTGTCGCCTGTTTACTGCCGCTCAGGAGAGAGGTGTCAGAGTCGGTGTGTTCCACTGGAGGCAGTCAGGTGTTGCTTCTGATCTGGAGTCTGTGCTGACCCCTAGCGTTTCCTTGGCAGAAGACAAGTTGTATTGTTTTCAACTGCAGATTGCTGCAACATTCACGGACTAGGTATATATATTTTTTGTGTGACTGAATTTTACTGATATCTTATATACGCTTGCTATCTTATATGTGCTATATGTGCTTTATGGTGTGTGTGACTGTTGGTACTGAAATGAACAGAAGGCGATTAGGGAGTTTAACGTAAAAGAACCCTTTGGAACCAGTGATCACAATACGATTGAGTTCAACTTGAAATTTGATACGGAGGAAGTAAAGTTGGACATAGCAGTATTTCAGTGGAGTAAGGAAAATCACGGTGATATGAGAGAGGAGTTGGGCAAAGTAGATTGGAAGGAGCTGCTGGCAGGGATGTCAGCAGAGCAGCAATGGCATTCATTTCTGGGATAAATGAGGAAGGTGCAGGACATGTGTATTCCAAAAATAGAGAAATACTCAAATGGCAAAATAGTACACTGTGGCTGACAAGGGAAGTCAAAGCTAATGTAAAAACAGAGAGGGCATACAACAAAGCAAAAATTCGTGGGAAGATAGAGGATTGGGAAGTTTTCAAAAACCTACAGAGAGCAACTAAAAGAATCATTAGAAGGGAAAAGATGAAATATGAAAGCAAGCTAGCAAATAATATCAAAATGGATAGTAAAAACCTTTTCAAGTATGTAAAAAATAAAAGAGATGAGAGTGGATATAGGACCACTAGAAAATGAGGCCAGAGAAATAATGACGGGGGCCAAGGAGATGGCTGATGAACTAAATGACTATTTTGTGACAATCTTCACTGTGGAAGACACTAGCAGTATGCCTGATGCTGTAGTGTGTGAAGGAAGAGAAGTGGGTGCAGTACCATAAGTCACCCAAACCAGATGACTGCACCCTAGCGTTCTGAAAGAGGTAGTGTTAGAGATTGTCGCAGAATTAGCAATGACCTTTCAAAAACCATTGGACTCTAGCATGGTGCCAGAGGACTGGAAAATTGCAAATGCACTCCACTCTTTAAGAAAAGAGGAAGGCAGCAAAAAGGAATTTATAAACCAGTTAGCCTGACCTCAGTGGTTGGGAAGATGTTAGAGTCAATTGTTAAGGATGAGGTGATGGAGTACTTGGTGACACAGAACAAGATAGGACTAAGTCAGCGTGGTTTCCTTCAGGGAAAATCCTGCTTCATGAGCCTGTTGGAATTCTTTGAGCAGGATAGATAAAGGGGATGCAGTGGCTGTTGTATATTTGGACTTTCAGAAGGCCTTTGACAAGGTGCCACACATGAGGCTGCTTACCAAGTTAGGAGCCCATGGTATTACAAGAAAGTTACTAACATGGTTAGAACATTGGCTGATTGGAAGAAGGTAGCAAGTGGGAATTAAAGAATCCCTGTCTGGTTGGCTGCCAGTGACTAGTGGTGATCCACAGGGGTCGGTGTTGGGACCACTTCTTTTTATGCCGTATATAAATGATTTAGATGATGAAACAGATGGCTTTGTTGCCAATTTTGCAGATGAATCAAAGATTGGTAGAGGGGCAAGTAGTTTTGTAGAAACAGGTAGAGATGCAGAAGGACTTAGACAGATTGGGAGATTGATCAAGAAAGTGGCAAATGAAATACAAAGTTGGAAAATGCATGGTCATGCATTTGGTAGTAGAAATAAATGTGCAGACTATTTTCTAAATGGGGAGAAAATCTGAAAATCTGAGATGCAAAGGGACTCGGGAGTCCTTGTGTAGAACACCCTGAAGGTCAGCTTGCAAGTTTGGTCAGTGGTGAGGAAGGCAAATGCCATGTTAGCATTTATTTCAAGAGGTTCAGAATACAAGAGCAGGGATTTGATGATGAGGATTTATAAGGCACTGATGAGGCCTCACCTTGAGTAGTTTATACAGTTTTGGGCTCCACATTGGAGAGGGTTCAGAGGGGGTTCATAAGGATGATTCCGGGAATGAAAGCGTTATCATACAAGGAATGTTTGATGGCTCTGGGTCTGTACTCGCTGAAATTTAAAAGGATTGGGGGAGGGACAAGATCTCATTGAAACCTTTTAAATGTTGAAAGGCCTAGACAGAGTAGATGTGGAAAGGATGTTTCCCATGGTGGGAGAGTCTAGGACAAGAGGGCACAGCCTCAGGATAGAGGGGCGGCCTTTCAAAACAGAGTTGCGGAGAAATTTCTTTAGCCAGAGGGTGGTGAATTTGTGGAATTTGTTGCCACATGTAGCTGTGGAGGCCAGGTCGTTGGGTGTATTTAAGGCAGAGATTGATAGGTATTTGATTGGACATGACATCAAAGGTTACGGGGAGAAGGCTGGACAATGTGGTTGAGGAGAAGAAAAAAAAAGGATCAGTCATGATTGAATGGTGGAGCAAACTCGATGGGCCAAATGCCTAATTTTTCTTCTATGTCTTATGGTCTTATGGTCTCGTGGCTTGTTCCTCGCTCTCAGACCCAGGCTCCAGGGCTCAATTCAGCCTGTACATGACAAGCAGCAACCATCCAGCACCTTGGAGATTTCAGTTCACTCCTTAAAAATGCCAGGTTGTACAGGCAGTTCAAAAGCTGATACGCTACAGGTCCAGCTGGGGCTGTGTTTGCTTTGCCAGTGCTTTATAAATACATGTTTGAGTACATCACTTCTCTGCATGTTTTCCCATTTTATATTAGCCCTCAGATCGTGAACCTGGGAATATCCCTTTGTTGCTCAGGATATTGATGGGAGTAAGCCATTAGGAACTCAGGCGGTGAACAATTATAGGGTCCATTGAACTCCAGGTCAGATGTGGTATCAACAAAAATAATGGGAAATATTGATGTATGATCACAGCTTTCAGAGGCTGGTGTTACTGACGCTCAATCAATAAAGTTGCACAGCACAGCAATTTATAAAAAGGTACAGCTTATGATAATGACTTTTCATCTGTATTAGCCCTCTGGCATCTGACCACACACTATAGTCCACTCACAGGGTCACAGGCAAGAGCCAGGACATCTTTTCATCTTTTCTCAGACAACATTGCATTTGTCTTCCTTACCACCGACTCAATCCGCAAGTTAACCTATAGGGAATCCTGCACAAAGACTACAAAGTCCCTTTGCACCTCTGATTTTTGAACTTTCACCCTATTTAGAAAACACCAGAGTTCTCACATGCAGAAGAGAATTTTTGACAATGAGTTTTCTTGATGGGTGGAGTGGGGGTGGGGAGCCAGCACGTCATACCGCATATTAGATTCAGAATACATAACCAATGAAAATAAATGCTGGTAACAATGGGGCAAATGGATTGGCTCAAAGTTTCTGTTAGATGTTGCTCACATGTTGTCCTAAATCACCAGACTAGTATGATACTGGAAAATAAATTTAGTACACGTTCAACACTGGGCACATTATCATAATCTTCTGCAATAGCTTAAAAAAATTCCTGATGGAAGTTTGTCCCATTCACAAGGCAGACTACTGCACATCAGTGGAATAGTTATGTAACAATTGTTTTCAGTTTTAATGAAATCAGACCAATAGAAGACAATTGTTTTGGAAGTGCACTCACATCCTGATTAAAAAAAAGACAATTATTTTTCTGTTCATTCACATAATAAGATCATAATACATAAGAGCAGAATTAGGCCACTCAGGCATTGAGTTTACTTTGTCATTCCATCATGGCTGATTTATTATCCCTCTCAGCCCCATTCTTCAGCAATCTCCCTGTCACCTTTGATGTCCTGACTAACGAAGAACCTATCAACCTCTGCTTGAAATGTACTCAATGACGTGGCCTCCACAGCCATCTGTGGCAATAAATTCCACAAATTCACCACCCTTTGGCAAAGGAAATACCTTCTTGCCTCTGTTCTAAATGGACATCCCTCTATTCTGAGGCTGTCACCTCTGGTCACTATAGGAAACATCCTCTCCACATTCATTCTATCCAGGCCCTTCAATATTCAATAGAGTTCAATGAGACCTTCTCATTCCTCTAAACAGTAGTATAGGCTGAAAGCCAACAAATGCTCCTCATATCTTAAATCTTTCATTCCTTGAATCATTCTCGTGAACCTTCTCTGGACCCTCTCCAATGCCAGCACAGCTTTTCGTAAAAACATTGCAATGGCCTTCCGACTCAATCTGCAAGTTAATGTTTAGGGAATCCTGCATAAGGACTCCGAAGTCCCTTTGCACCTCTGATTTTTGAATTTTCTCCCCGTTTAGAAAATAGTCTTTGCTTTTATTCCTTCTACCTACGTGCATGACCATATACTGTGCTTCTTTACATTATATTCCATCTGCCACTTCTTTGTCCATTCTCCCAATCTGTGCAAGTCATTCTGCAGATTCCCCGCTTCCTCAACACTACCTGCCCCTTCATTTACTTTGCATTGTCTGCAGACGTGGTCACAAAGCCATCAATTCTCCCTGCTGCCTATGAGGAGTTTGTGTGTTCTCCCTGTGACAGGGTGGAATTCCTCCGGGTGATCCTGTTTCCTCAAACAGTCCAAAGACATATTGATTGTTAGATCAATTCGTCATTGTAAATTGCCCTGTGAATAGACTAGCATTGAACCTGGGGATTGCTGGGTGGTGTACCTCGAAAGGCTTCAAGGGCCTATTCTGCACTGCATCTCAAGAAAAGTAATTCCATCATCCAAATCATTGACATATAATGTGAAAAGAAGCGGTCTCAACTCTGATTCCTGAGGAGCACCACTAAACACTAGCAGCCGAACAGAACAGGCTGTCTTTATTCTGACTCTTTCTCTCCTGCCAGTCAACCAATCTTCTATCCATGCTAGTATCTTTCCTATAATACCATGTGTCTTTCTTATCTTGTTAAGCAGCCTCATGTGTGGCACCTTGTAAAAAGCCTTCTGAAAATCGAAGTAAACAACATCCACTGACTCTTCTTTGTCTATCCTGCCTGTTACTTCCTCAAATAATTCCAACAAATTTGCCAGGTAAGGTTTCTCTTTAAGGAAACCCTGCTGACTTTGGCCTAACTTATCATGTGCGTTCACTGAAATGCCATCCTTAATAATGGACTCCAACATTTTGCCGACCACTGAAGTCAAGCTAACTGACCTATAATTCCTTTCTTCTGGCTTGCTGCCTTCTTAAAGACAGGAATGATGTTTGTAATTTTCCAATCTTTCAGAACCGTTCAAGAAGCTGGTGGGTCTTGAAAGGTCATTACTAATGCTACTACAATTTCTTCAGCTACCTCATTCAGAACTCTGGGGTGTAGTTCACTTGGATCAGCTGACTTATTTATCTTCAGACCTCTCAGCTTCTCAAGCAGCTTCCCCTTAGTAATAACAACATTCATTTCTGCTCCCTGGCACTCTCACATTTCTGGCATACTACTGACATCTACCACAGTGAAGTCTGACACAAAATACTTAACAAGTTTTCTGCTACTTCTTTGTCCCCCATTAGTACCTGTCTAGCATTGTTTTCTAGTGGTCCAATATCCACTCTCGCGCCCGCCCCCCCCCCCACCACCACCACCATCTAGGACATGCTCTCTTCTTGCTGCTGCCATCAGGAAGAAGGTAAAGGAGCCTCACCACTCACACCACCAGGTACAGGAGGTACAGGGACAGTTATTAATACTCAACCATTAGGCTCTTGAACCAAAGGGGGTACTGTAACTTCACTTAATTTCACTTGCCCCATCACTGAAATGCTCCCGCAACCTACGGACTCACTTTCAAGGACTTTTCATCTCATGTTCTCAATACTTATTACTTACGTATTTATGTTTGTCTCTCCTATATTTGCACACTTTGTTGTCTTTTGTACATTGGTACTTTGCCCAAGCTGGTGCGGTCTTTCGTTGATTCTCTTATGGTTAATATTCGATTACGTATTTATTGAGTATGCCCACAAGAAAATGGATCTCAGGGTTGTATATGGTGACATATAGGTACTTTGATAATAAATTTACTTTGACCTTTGAGTCGCCCTGCATTTTCTCACTGCGTGTTACAAAATCACTCTGAACCACAATGTCCCTGTGATAGAGGAGGTGAATGTTTTGGTTAATAGAATGGGTACCAATCAAGCAGGTTGCTTTATCCTATTGGTGTTGAACCTCTTATGTGTGTTTTAGAGCTATGTTCATCTGGACAAGTGGAAAATATCCCACCTCAAAGACTAAAAATTGTAGCTGAGAAATAAAAATTGAAAATGATGAAATTATCCAGCAGATCAGATAACAGCTGTGAGGAAGTTTGAAGTTCATGTAAATTTATTATCAAAGTGCATTGCATATATGTCACCGTATGCTACCACGAGATCTTCTTGCTTGCGGGCATACACAGTAAATCCAAGTAACACAATAGAATCAATGAATATTGAGAACATGAGATGAGAAGTCCTTGAAAGAGAGTCGATAATTTGTGGAAACAGTTCAGTAGTAGAGTGAGTGAAGCTGAGTGAAGTTATCACTTCTGGTTGAAGAGCCTGATGGTTGAGGGGTAATAACTGTTCCTTAACCTACTGGAGTGGGCCCTGGCGGCAGCAGCGAGAAGAGAGGATGACCTGGGTGGTGGAGGCCCTTGATCGTGGATGCTGCTTTCCGGCAACAGCAATCCATGTAGGTTGATGGTAGGAAGGGCTTTTCCCGTGATGGACAAGGCCGTGTACACCACTTTTTATAGGACTTCCCATTCAAGGGCATTGGTGTTTCCATACCAAGCCATGATATAATCAGTCAATATACTCCCTACCACACATCTATAGAAGTTTTTCAAAGTTTTAGATGTCATACCGAATCTCAGCAAACTTCTGAGGATGTAGAGACACTGCTGTGTTTTCTTCATAATTGCAATTATGTCCTAGGCCCAAGACAGGTCCTCTGAAATGATAACACCAAGGAATTTAAAGTTGCTGCCCCTCGGCACCTCTGATACCCGATGAAGACTGGCTCATAGATCTCCGGGTTCATCCTCCTGAGATCATAATCAGCTCGTTGTTCTTGCTGTTACTGAGTGAGAAGTTGTTGTTGCGGAGAAGAACAGAGTTATTATTTTATGATCTTTTATCAGAGACTACTTGAAATATTTACTGCATTTATTTTCCCCTTGATGGTGCCTAGCCTGTGTGTATTTCCAACACTTTCTGTTCGTAGGTCAAGCACTCAATCACACTCCTTCCTCTCCAACTGTCACGTGACCGGCAACAATGAATATAGAAATGAGTCAGGTTTTATAAAGAAATAAACATTTATTAAACTCTGCTCAAAATTAGTAAAAAAGATAAACAAACGAAAAATCTCAACCGGAAGTAAACTGCTATGCGGCCATTTAACAAACCGCCACTCAGTACTAGTTCTTAAAGCGGTAAATGCAAACACAGTATTAAAGTGGTACACAGTTCTTAGAAAAGTAAATTTGAAAGTCCAAGATATTTATACAGTCAATTAGGAGAGATTTTCCTGAAGTAAAGAATTCCTCGAAGACACAATGTTACTGTCGATTCCAGCCGGAACCTGCCTTGTCCGCAGGATTCACGATGACGGAAATAAAATGGTTTAAAGGCACTGACCTTTTCCTCTGTGGAATAGACTAGATACTGCACAACCTTTTCTGCTTCTTTTAGCAGAGGTTATCTGATGCAGATCCCTCTTACTTGAACGAATTCAATAATGGTCGATCCTTTCCAAAACCACCGAATGACTCCTTTGGGTTCCCGTCTTCACTCTCCAATACTACTGGAAAGGTACATCAACAAATCTGGCAGCCATTGATAAAACTGCCGGCCCAACACTTCTGTAGTTTACAATAAAAAGTAAAACTCCGTTTTAAAACTATACCGCGTCAAGAGACTAATATGCAGCATAGCAGAGTATCTAACTGATCTAACTGACGATCTAACTGAAAGCTAACTGCATCACCAGGGGTCTACACTTATATGCCTGGTGAGAACAGATCATCATGTGACCTCACATTGGCGGGAAAATTACATCATGTGACCTCCGCAAGACCATTACATCATCCCATAAGATATTATCCTCACAAGATATCCATGAAGTATGTAACACCACCCTTTACCTTTCCCACCCATCTGGCTTCATCTAGCACCCTCTGGCAACCTTCCTTCATCCCCCCACCCCCCGCCGTTTTACTCTGGAATCTTCTCCCTTACTTTTCAATCCTGAAGAAGGGTCTTGGCCCGAAACATTGAGCATTTATTCATCTCTGCAGATGCTGTCTGACCTGCTGAGTTCCTCCAGCATTTTGTATGAGTTGCTCTGGATTTCCAGCATCTGCTGAGTTTCTGATGTTTATGATTTGACACTCTTGATATGCTTTGCTGAGAATGGAAGGGTTTTGGTGAGTCTGAAGGTGACTGTCTTTGCAGATACAGAGTTTCTGAAATAAAATTGTATCCACTGGACCAATTAAATTCCCATTTATTAGTAACAGCAAGTTGAGTGTGGGCAACTCGTGAATGAAATGCCACTGAATATCCAGGATATCATGGAGTATTTTGCATCAGTCTTCACTGTGGAAGACACTAGCAGTGTGCCAGCTGTTGTAGTGTGTGAAGGAAGAGAAGTGAGTGTAGTTACTATTGTAAGGGAGAAGGTGCTCAAAATCTGAAAGACCTAAATGTACATAAGTCACCCGGACCTGATGAATTGCACCCTAGGGTTCTGAAAAAAATAGTGTTAGAGATTGTGGAGGCACTTGCAATGATCTTTCAAAAATCATTGGGCTCTGGCGTGGTACTAAAGACTGGAAAATTGCAAATATTACTCCACTCTTTAAGAAAGGAGGAAGGCAGCAGAAAGGAAATTATAGACCAGTTAGCCTGACCTCAGTGGTAGGGAAGATGTTGTTGGTGTCAATTTTTAAGGATGAGGTTATGGAGTATTTGGAAACACAGGACAACATAGGACAAGCAACACACATCAAAGTTGCTGGTGAACGCAGCAGGCCAGGCAGCATCTCTAGGAAGAGGTACAGTCGACGTTTCGGGCTGAGACCCTTCGTCAGGACTAACTGAAGGAAGAGCTAGTAAGAGATTTGAAAGTGGGAGGGGTAGGGGGAGATGCAAAATGATAGGAGAAGACAGGAGGGGGAGGGATGGAGCCAAGAGTTGGACAGGTGATTGGCAAAAGGGATATGAGAGGATCATGGGACAGAAGGCCCAGGGAGAACCTGTCCAGCTCTTGTATATTTGGACTTTCAGAAGGCCTTTGGCAAGGTGCCACACATGAGGCTGCTTACCAATTTAAGAGACCATGGTATTGCAGGAAAGTTACTGGCACGGTTAGAGCATTCGCTGATTTCGTACGAGGCACTGAGTGAGATAAAAGGATCTTTATCTGGTTGGCTGCTAGTGACTAGTGGTGTTTCGCAGGGGTCAGTGTTGGGACCTCTTCCTTATATGCTGTATATAAATGATTTAGCTGATGGAATAGATGGCTTTGTTGCCAAGTTTGTAGATAATACAAAGATTGGTGGCGGGGCAGGTAGTGTTGAGGAAACAGGCTGCAGAAGGACCTATACAGATTAGGAGAATGGGCAAGAAAGTGGCAAATTAAATACAATGTTGGAAAATGCATAGTCATACACTTTGGTAGTAGAAATAAATGAGCAGACTCTTTTCTAAATGGGCAGAAAATCCAAAAATCTGAGATGCAAAGGGACTTGGGAGTCCTTGTGGAGAACACCCTAAAGGTTAACTTGCAGGTTGAGTCGGTGGTGAGGAAGGCAAACGCCATGTTAGCATTCACTTCAAGAGGTCTTGAATACAAGAGCAGGGATATGATGCTGAGTCTTTATAAGGCACTGATGAGGGTTATCATAAGAGGAACATTTGATGGCTCTGGGTCTGTACTCGCTGGAATTTAGAAGGATGACGGGGGATCTCATTGAAACTATTTGAATGTTGAAAGGTCTAGACAGAGTATATATAGAAAGGATGTTTCCCATGGTCGGGGAGTCTAGGACAAAAGGGCACAGCCTCAGGTTAGAGTGACGTCCATTTAAAACAGAGATGCAGAGAAATTTCTTTAGCCAGAGGGTGGTGAATTTGTGGAATTGTTGCCACATGCAGCTCTGGAGGCCAGGTTGTAGGGTCTATTTAAGGCAGAGATTGATAGGTTCTTGATTGGACATGGCATCAAAGGTTACAGGGAGAAGGCCAGGGAATGGGATTGAGGAGGGAAAAAAGGGATCAGCCGTGATTGAATGAAGGAGTAGACTCGATCGTCCAAATGGCTTAATTCTGCTCCTGTGTCTCATGGTCTTATATTTGTTTGTATGATCATTAATTGAAAGGTTTCTGGAGTGTTGCCACTATCACTTACAACTTTTCAGTCCAGTCCTGTATCCTGTCCATGTCTTGCTCCTGTGAACCGGGACTGCTTCATTGCAGCAAATGGAATACAACATTATGAACTCAACAGGGTATTCCCAAATTTACCCTCCCGATGTAGTTAAACAGGAGTTCCCAACCATTGTATGCCATGGACCCTTAACATTAACTGAGGGGCCTGTGGCTCCCTGGCTGGGAACCATTGCAGTAAAAGGTCATTGATGAAGTAGCTAAGGAGTTCTGGGCCTAGAGCAATGTTATAAGGATATCCTGCATCAATATCTGGAACACACATCAAAGTTGCTGGTGAACACAGCAGGCCAGGCAGCATCTCTAGGAAGAGGTACAGTCGACGTTTCAGGCCGAGATCCTTCGTCAGGACCGTCCTGACGAGGGGTCTCGGCCTGAAACGTCGACTGTACCTCTTCCTAGAGATGCTGCCTGGCCTGCTGTGTTCACCAGCAACTTTAATGTGTGTTGCTTGAATTTCCAGCATCTGCAGAATTCCTGTTGTTTTCAATATCTGGAAGCTGGGATGATTGACCTCCAATAAACACAACTAATTTCATTACAGCATCATGGCTCTGGCCAATGGAATATTTTCCATCTGATTTTCATGAATTTTATTTTTGCTTTCAAAGTATTTGCAATTACATTCAAAGAGTTACACCAGGTGGCATGGCATCGTAATGGTTAGCACAACGCTTTGCAGTACAGACTGCTCAGGTTCAATTCCTGCAGCTGCCTGTAAGGAGTCTGTACTTTCTCCCCGTGACTGCGTGGGTTTCCTCTGGGCACTCTTGTTTCCTCCCGCAGTCCAAAGGTGAACTGGTTGCTAGTTTAATTGGTCTTTGTAAATTGTTCCATGATTCCGCCAGGATGAAATTGGGGGTGTTACGTACCCCGTAAATGGGTTGCCAAACCAGCAGAAATGAATCACTCAGTTGGAGTCTGGATTACTAGAACTAAGAAAGTTTTATTAAAGAAACAAGCAACACAGTACTCTACTCTAAAGGATAATGAATGCAACAGTTCAGCAATGATAAACATACATGTACACAGAATTAAGATAACAGGATCAATCAAGCTCTATTGTTGTCTAGGAGTAAATGACCAGTTTCAAAGTGACGCAAAGTTCAGTTCAATTTAGTTCAGTTCAGTTCGCAGACAGTGGAGGGAAGGAGAGAGAGAGCAAAACGAATGAATATTCAAAACGGCTTCCACACACAGACCTTCGCAGTCAGCTTTCGAGCGAGCCCTTTGTGATGTCATCTGAGGTCACCGACCGTGACCCCTCCGTTTCCAGATGCGATCGTTTCTCTGCGGTGAATCTGTCACCCAGGCAAGGGTGGACACACACCAGGTTCCCGCCGATCATGCCTTTCCACCCTGTGCGTCTATGGCCTGGTCCCGCAACCGGCCTTCCAAAACTTCCCACCGACTTGAGAGAGACGCACCGCTTCCAGGGTCTCGTTACCTTGGGTGTCGTGTGTGTCTTGCCTTAGCGAACCTGTCCCTTTTTATCCCCCTGCTGGGGTATCGCCTGTCCATCGCTTCAAACAGTTCAGGGTTCAAAGGGGGAGCTGATCTTGACAGCTCTCTCCTTCTGTTACTCTCTCTCCCGTCCCTTCATTACACATCTCCAAATGCTGCTCCATTGTTTTCCTTATCTCTCTCTCTCCTGAAGACAGGTGGCAGACCAACTGCTGATCCCACTAGTGCCAGCACAGGGCAGCTACGTCTTAATCTATGTGTATTCTAGTCACAGGGGTTGCTGGGCAGTGCGGCTCAAAGGGGCCAAGAGGGCCAATTCCACACTGTATCTCAATAAATAAATAAATAAGTAAACAAACAAACAAACAAACAAACAAACATACTATTGATGTGATTTTTAAGCAAAATTGCATTCTAATATGCAGCTGGTTTTTTTATTGGTTCATGGAAGATGTTACTGTTCAAGGCAACGCACTTGAGTGAAACTTGAACAAAAATAATCATTTTGGGTGGCTGGAAACACTTGACTGGCAACACTTGACTGGCATTTCCAATTTCCCTTTGTGCTGTTCCCAAAAAAGCAGGTTTCTATTTCATTGTTGCTTTGTAATTATCTTCATGCAATTCCCTTAATGTCTTCAGTGACCAATTGTTTTTCTCATTTCTTTCTCCCTTTCTTTAAATTTATTCACTTCTACTTAGGTGCTCACCATATGAGACAGACTTTTTTACAGGTTTTGTTCCAAGTGCAAAATAGAAAAGTAGAACTGATCTGGTTTTTGCCTTTGGTTGGATTCTGTCCATTAATTTCTAGCAATTTCCATCGATCTACATGGATATTTTACAGTGGTTCACATTTAGTTCATGTTTTAGTTGCTCAGAAACCTTGGCTTGATAGAAGTCAGTCCATTGAGCCAAGAACAACTTTTTGCTCCAACATCACACAGCACCACTGAAGTGTGATACCACTGAGAAATATGATACTGCTCACATCTGCTGGATATATTTCAACAGATTGTTAAAGACGTATTTTTTTTCTGTATTATCTCTGTTCCAACCAATTACCACCCAACCATTATGAAATTGTTTCCCAAATCTTATGCCCCCAATAACTTGTATCTCTGTCGTTTTGTCTACCTTGGAAATACCTAATACTCCCACAGTGCAGAAATAACTGCAGGCAAAATCCTAAAATAAATTATAACTGGGGTGCATTTCATAACATATTCACAAGCTTGGTCTAAAAACCTACACCACACTCTTTGAATATCCCTTTTGTTTTTCCAGCTTTTTGTTACTTGACTGATGTTGCCATAGTCTTTGCGCTCCACGCCACCCTGTCACACTTGGAAAATGGTGCCTTATATGACAGGATGCTGTTTATCTGTGTTTTTTTTATAATTTTAAATTTTTTTTTTTGCTCAGCATAACAAAACTTTCAATTTCGAGATACACTAACATTTACATTTCTTCCCCTCACGGATAACAAGCATCAGAACCCTTCCATCAAAATATAGACATCACCACCACATCCTATACAAAAGCCCTTATTAGTACAGCAACATACATCAAAGTTGCTGGTGAATGCAGCAGGCCAAGCAGCATCTATTGGAAGAGGCGCAGTCGACGTATCAGGCCGAGACCCTTCGTCAGGACTAACTAAAGGAAGAGTGAGTAAGGGATTTGAAAGCTGGAGGGGGAGGGGGAGATGCAAAATTTTGCATTAGTCCTGACGAAGGGCCTCGGCCTGATACGTCGACTGCGCCTCTTCCTATAGATGCTGCTTGGCCTGCTGCGTTCACCAGCAACTTTGATGTATGTTGCTTGAATTTCCAGCATCTGCAGAATTCCTGTTGTTTGCGTATTAGTACAGCAGACAGGTTTACATCTATATACTGCAGAAAAGGTTGCCATGTTTTTAAAAACTATTTGTTTTTGAGTGTACTATACATGTCAAAAAGTCCAAAGGAATGTATTCCATGATTAATTTACGCCAACCAAAAAGTCCAGGGGTTTTATCGGATCTCTAACAAAGTAAAATGTTCTTCCCCACACAAAAAGTCAGGATGTTAAAAAGCTTTTTCTGATGTGCATTAATAATACCACTGCTGGGTAAGCCTAAGAGAAAAGACACTGGGTCCATTTCAAGCTCCATCTTCAGAATCTTTTCCATTTCACCCAAAATATCATTCCAATATGCCTGAAGTTTGGGACAAGTCCAAAAACAGTGGATGAAAGTTCCAGTATTTACTTTACATTTAGAACACATTGGAGAAACCCCTGTCTTAAATTTCGAGAGACGATCTGGAGTCAGATGGGCTCTATGCAGAATTTTGAGTTGCAATGTATTAGTTCTATTACATCCTTAAATCCTTTAAATCATTCCCCATCTTTCATTCTTCAGTCCTGAAGAAGGGTTCCGGCCCAAAACGTCGACTCATCGTTTCTGACTGATGCTGCCCGACCTGCTGAGTTCGTCCAGCGTACTGAAAGTGTTGCTCTGATCTTTTACAGCATCTGCAGATTATTTTGTGTTTAGTTCTATTACAAACTGAAATCGTCTTTGCATTATCACAGATGTCTTCCCATGTTTCAGCTGTAATTTCTACTCCCAGCTCTTCCTCCCAGACCCTTCCCAGCTGCTCAGCCTCTCCAGAAGAACATTCCCTCAGGATGCTGTAAAAAGTACTAATAGAGACTTCACCCTTTGAATGAAACACCCTCTTTTCTATGTCAGAACTATAGAAATCAGTTAACAATGTTTTTTTCTGTATATAATCTCTTATCTGAAAAAAATGAAAAAGATCCTTGCTGTGTATGTTAAATTTCTGTACTATTTGACTAAAAGACATCATCGTTCCTTCATCAAACAAATCTAGATGGAAAATACCCTTAGAAATCCAAAGTTTAAATCCAGAATCCATTATGCCAGACTGAAAATCTGGCCTGCCGGTTATTGGAGTGAAGGGTGATATTTTTGCTGCGTTGCCCTCAATTTGTCGCACCGCCCTCCAAGCCCCGACTGTATTAATTGTTATTAGATTGCGACAATATTCCTTAACTAGTTTCAACTTATTGAGGAAAAGTAAATTAATAAGAGGGCATTTTGCTTGTGAAGCTTCCATGTCTAGCCAAATTGAGGAGGGGTCCCTGCAAACCCAGTCAACCCCATAAGATAAAAAGGAACTTAATTGATATTTTTTGAAGTTTGGAAATTCCAGACCCCCTAGACTACTGGGAAGCTGTAACTTAGACATTTTAATATAGTGTCTTTTTTTTTGTTCCAGATGAAAGAAACAAACCAACCATTTATTTCGTAAACACGAGGAATTCTGCAGATGCTGGAAATTCAAGCAACACACATCAAAGTTGCTGGTGAACGCAGCAGGCCAGGCAGCATCTCTAGGAAGAGGTACAGTTGACGTTTCGGGCCGAGACCCGAAACGTCAACCATACCTCTTCCTAGAGATGCTGCCTGGCCTGCTGCGTTCACCAGCAACTTTGATGTGTGTAGCCATTTATTTTTTTAAGTATTTGTTGGGTAAAAATGAATGGAATCATTCGTATTGGGTAGAGCAGATGAGGAAGAATGTTCATTTTGAGCAAGGATATTCGGCCAAGTCAAGAAATGGGAAGAGTGCTCCATCACTCAAGATCCTGTTTGATTTTGTCAAATAACTGTGTAAAGTTAACTTTGAACAATTGATCAAACGTAGGTATGATAAATATGCCTAAGTAAACAAAACCTGTCTGCGACCATTTAGAGGGGAAAACACCCTGAGTGTCAGGTACCTGCTGCAGATTTCCCAGAGGCATAGCATCCGGTTTAGTAAAGTTGATTTTATAACCTGAAAAGGCGCTAAATGGATTGATGCATTGTATAAGGTGGTGCACTGATACAGCAGGGTTTGATAAGAAAATTAGAATATCATCCGCATACAATGAAGTTTTATGTGACTTTAGTCCTATGTCTGGAGCAGATATTTTGGGGTCTCGCCAAATAGCCTCAGTCAATGGCTCGATCACTAGTGTGAAAAGTAGTGATGATAAAGGACAGCCCTAATGACTACCCCTCAAAATACTAAAATTATCCTACCTAAGACCATTAGTGAGAATCGCAACCAAAGGGTCATTATAAAGAACCTTCACCCACTTAATAAAATTATTGCCCAAACCAAATTGTTCCAAAGTGAAAAAAAGATACTGCCATTTGACACGATCAAAGGCCTTTTCTGCATCTAAGGAAAACACCAAGCCATCCACTGCCTGTTGCTGACATGCCTGAATCACATTAAGTAATCTTCTGATATTGTTAGATGATCTACGGCCTTTTACAAAACCCCTTTGATCTTCTTTCATGATAAAAGGTAACGCAGTTTCTAATCGCAATGTTAAGGTTTGAGATAAGATTTTAAAGTCAACATTTAACAATGAAATAGGCCTGTAGGAGGCACAATCTTCAGGGCTCTTTCCTTTCTTAAGAATTAGGGAGATATTAGCCTCTCTCAATGATGGTGGGAGGAGACCACAATTAAATGCATGATTGAAAATGTTTAACATAGGTTCTGATAATAACCTTGTGAACTCTTTATAGAATTCACTAGTGAGTCGATCAGGACCAGGGGCTTTCCCACTTTGGAGCTGTCTCACAGCTTCCTGTATCTCATGTATAGATAATGGAGCATTGCGGAGGGACTCTTGTTCAGAAGAAATGCCTAGGAGATCTAAATTCCTGAAAAAGGACTCTATCTTAGATTGTCCATCACTACATTACTCAGATTGATGCAGTTTAGAATAAAAATTCTTAAGCACAACATTAATCATTTTAGAATTACTAGTGAGGACTCCTGTCCCATCCCTAATTGAAGCAATAGTCTGAGAGGTATTTTTCTTTCTAGCTAAATAAGCCAAATACCTACCTGGTTTCTCACCATGTTCAAATAATCATTGTTTAGCAAATGTCAATTTTCTTTTGGCTGCTTGTGTAAATAAAGAGATTAGTGTACAGCATAGGGCTGTGATATTCTGTAACTTGGCTGCAGAATGCTTATTAATATAATTGTTTCCAGCTGCTGCAAGCCTTGCTTCCACTAGGCGCTGCTGTTCTGCAGCTTGTCACTTCTTACTAGCAGAGTAGGAGATAATTAATTCCCTTGCATAGGCCTTATCGGTTTCCCAGAGCATCGATGGACTACTAGCTGATTTGGAATTAATAGCTCGGAAAGTTTTGAATTCGGAAGTAAAGTAGTCTATAAATTTATTATCTTTTAGAATAAAAAGATTCAGCCTCCAATGTCTAGATTGTGCTGAATTATCTTTGGGCTTAATATTTAAATATACTGCTGCATGGTCAGAAATAGCAATATTTCCAATTGTGCAGGATAGAACTAAAGCTAGGAACATTTTGAGGGTTAGAAAAGAGTCTATTCTGGTGTAACACGTGTGGATTAGAAAAAAATGTGAAGTCTTTGTCTGAGGGATGTAACAACCTCCAAACACCACAAGTCCTAGTTCTCCGCATAAGGCCATGATTTGTTTGGACTGTGAGGAGAGCAATAGGGGACCAATAGGCACTCTGTCCATCAATGGGTCCATGAGACAATTAAAATCCCCACCTACAATAATGCTTTGTATTGAAAAACTTGTAAGTTTGGAAAAAGCATCTGTTAGGAATTTGAGAGGATGAGCTGGAGTGCAGTAATCGTTGAGAATACCTGTCTGTCTGTATCTTGTTTTACGGCGGTTGGCATCCAGCTTAATGGTGCATTACCGCCACCCTCTGCTCCAGAATGTGCACTAGACATACATTCTAAATCCCTTCACCCAATCACACACACACACACACACACTCACACACACACACACACACAAACCTACACTTCACCCTCCCATCTTTGACCATCCTAGTATCCTATTCCTGTTTATTCGTCATATTCTATAAAAAAACCCCTGTAACGTTGAGAATACCATATTCCTCTCCATATATTGAAGCCTTATCAATCACAAATCTCCCATACTTATCCTTAATGCAGTCTAATAACTTAAAAGGTAATTTCTTCCTAATTAAAATGGCCACCCCCTTACTCCTGATATTAAAAGATGAAAAACAGACTTGATCAAATCCATTCTGTTGCAGTTTTAGATGTTCAAATTCAAATTCAAAAAACGTTATTGTCATTCTAACCATACATCAGCTCTGCAGGGCAGAATGAGACAGCGTTTCTCAGGGGCAGTGTAATCATAACATAACAAACGCAACACTAAATAATAAACATAACAATAAATAGTAAAACACAACAGCCACATGTCAGTTAAAATCAGTTATAAGTGTCCAGTGCAAGTTAAAAGTGTCCACAGCAGAGTCAGGTAGAGCAGCTATTTAGTAGTCTGACTGCCTGTGGGAGGAAACTGTTTAGTAGCCTTGTGGTTTTAGTTTTGATGCTCCTGTAACGTTTGCCTGATGGCAGAAGAAAAAACAGTTCATGGAGAGGGCGTGAGGGGTCTTTAATGATGTACCGTGTCTTCTGGAGGCATCGACTCTGAAAGAGGTCTTGGACAGAAGGTAGGGAGACCCCAATAACATTCTCTGCTCCCCTAACCACCTTCTGCAAGGCTTTTTTGTCAACAGCACTGCAGCTGGAGTACCAGGTTGTGATGCAAAAGGTCAGCACACTCTCAACCACGCCTCTGTAGAATGTAGTTAAGATATTAGTGGGGAGTGATGCTTGTTTAAGCTTCCACAGAAAGTGCAATCTCTGCTGGGCCCGTTTCACAATCCCAGTGGTGTTCCTGGACCAGGTGAGATTGAACGAGATCTGCACCCCAAGGAACTTGATGTTTTCTACTCTCTCCACTGTGGAGCCGCTGATGTTGAGGGGTGTGTGCTCAGGCTGAGACTGTCTGAAATGGATGATCATCTCCTTGGTTTTGGTGACATTAAGCATCAAGTTGTTATCCCTGCACCAGCTCTCTAGTTGTTTGACCTCCTCCCTGTACATAGTTTCATCATTTTTGCTGATGAGCCCCACCACTGTGGTATCATCTGCAAATTTAATGATCAGGTTCTCCTTGAATCTGGCTGCCCAATCATGTGTTAGCAGTGTAAACAGCAATGGGCTAAGCACACAGCCTTGTGGGGATCCAGTGCTCAGTGTGATGGAGTCAGAGATGTTCCTGCCAACACGGACTGACTGTGGTGTCTCTGTCAAGAAATCCAGAATCCAGCGACACATGGCAGTGCTAAGGCCAAGCAGCGACAGTTTCTCCACTAGTCTCTGCGGGATGATGGTATTGAACGCTGAACTGAATCAATGTACAGGATTCTGGCATAAGTGTCTTTGTTGTCCAAGTGAGAGAGAACTGTGTGCAGTGTGGTGGAAATTGATTCTTTATCATTTAAATGTGTCTCCTGCAATAAGGCTACATCCACACTTCCCTTTTTCAGGTTTAGTAGGATTTTCTTTCTCTTGATTGGAGAATGACTCCCCTTAATGTTCCAAGTGCACAATTTTAATATGTTACTAGTCCATAACCCTTTATAACAATCATGTGACTCCGGAGGAGAAGAAACCCGACTTGAGATCAGCTGAACAGCAATAAGTAAATTAAAAAAAAACACAAAAAAAGTAAAGCGCCAACAGCGCTGAACAAGAGGATTTACCCCACACTTAAAGGGGATATCTGAACCTTCTAGCACCCCATATTCTGCCCCACTGCCAATATGGCATTTAACATAGTCAGAAATGAAAACAGGGCACAATTTATCAATCCTCCGATTTGTTACGATGATGTTTAAGCTCCTTCAGGCTGGAGCAGCACCGCTAATTTAAACAAATAATGAAACTGTATTAATCAAAACAAACACGTTACCCATCCTATAAGACATCGTGCCGTCGAGTAATGAAAAGGTAAAATAAAGCGACCATTGAGCATGTTATTGTCCATAACCAGGGCCACATAATATACTGTATACATTTTTTAGCCCAACATGTCCACAAAAGTTTTAGCTTTGCCAGGAGAATCAAATATCTTGGTAGTCCCGTTGTAGGTGATTTTCAGCGCTGCTGGGTATAGCATAAAGTACTGGATTCCCAATTCTCTCAGCCGTTTCTTCACCTGGTCGAATTCCTTGAGCTTCCGAATAATTCCGTCTGCTGAAAAGTCTTGGAAAAAACATAAGCCTGGATCCCTCATATATTAAAGCCTGGGCATCAGTCCTGTGGCGCCTCAAAGCCTCCATCACTCTTTGCTTATCACTGAAATTATGGAACAGCACAAGGACGGGTCAAGGGCGTTGGCCTGGGCCCAGTTTTGGCGCCAGCTTACGGTGAGCTCTTTCCACTTTAATGCGTCCAGCCTTGGTTTCCAAATCAAGGAAATTAGGCAGCCAGCCCTCAAAAGCTTCATCGGTTGGCTGCCTTCTGCACCTTCAGATAGACCGATGATTTGTATATTTTTTCTCCTACCTCTGTTCTCAAGATCATCGATATAGTCAGACAGGCTTTGAACTTGCCTTTCTAGCGTCTGGATGCGGCTTTGGACCTGATCAGTTGGAGTTTCTACCGCGGAGACTTGGCCCTCGGCTTCAGTCGTTCTTGTATCAAGGTTTTTAAGCTCCAAAGGTGGTTTTGGAGTGTTAGAGAGAGTAGAGCCAGCTTCTCATTCATCATTTTGGGTATGTACTCCATAACTTCCTGAATTACTTGCCGAAAAGCAGGGTCCAATGTGTTAGCATATCTAGCAGTAGCTAGCTCCTCGGCCCCGGGCGAGCGCTCTGTGCAGCCCATCTTGTCCACCTTTTTAGTACCTTTTGATGGCATGGTGTTGAAGGAGCTCAAAGAAAAATACTCATCAATGTTCATGTCATTAAATCCGACACTTGAGCATTTAAAAAAAAGTTGAAACGGATAGGTTTATCTGCGAAATTATCAGTGTTGCGGTGCTGAGCTCAACAAAGCAGACTTTTCACTGCGCCGCCATCTTAAAACCTCAAAGACAGCTTGTTAATGAGAGAGATCAGAAGAGAATGGGCAGACTGGTTCAAGCCGACAGGAGGGCAATAACCACTGTTTATCTGTTTAATATGATCATCCCTCAGAAGTCGGTGGGTAAATTGTCCTCAATGGATCTCAACACCTCTCTCTGTAACCAGATCTTTGACTTTGTGACAGAAAGACCACGGTCAGCCCTAATTGGCAGATACATCTCTTGTTCCATCATGCTGAACACCGGCACTTCCCAGGGCTATGTGTTCTTCTGCTGCTATCAGATGACTGCACTGCTAGATCCAGTTCAAACTGACTCATCAAGCTGACCGATGACACAACAGCAGCTGGCCTCATCAACAGTGACAACAAGACGACATACAGGGAGGAAGTAGAGTGACTGGTAGAATGATGTGAGCACAACAATTTGAGTCTCAATGTGTACAAGACCAAAGAGATGATTGTGGAATGTGTAGGCTGACCACTCCTCACTACACATAAACATCTCCTCTGTGGAGAGAGTTAGGAGCACCAGATTTCTGGGAGATGATCTCACCAGGTTCCTCAACACCACCTCTTTCCATTGGAGGAGGGTGAGGCAAATGAGGCTCCACCCTCCCATTTCTAACCAATTTTTACAGAAGCACCATCAAGTATGCCCTAAGCAGCTGCATCGTTGTCTGGTTTGGGAATTGCTAGATATCTGATCACAAGTCCCCACAAAGGATTGTGAGGACTGCTGAGAGGTCCATTAGGGTCTGTCTTCCATCTGTCAGAGATATTTTTCTGGAGTGCTGTGTACACAGGTCCCTTAGCATTGTCAATGGTTCCTCCCATCCATCCAGCAATCTCTTTAAACCCCCTACCATCAGGCAGGAGGTACCGTAGCATTAGGCCAAAAAAAGTTAAGATGGGAAACAGCTTCCTCTACCAGGCTACATCACTCCCTGCCATGACTCAGGCCTAATGCCACAAGCTTGGCTGGTGCAGCTGCCCAGGAAAGGAAGCACCAGAGGTGCTGTGGCATGGCGTCCATGCTGGATTGGTGGTTAGACTCTCCCATTAGTGCTGCCATTCCATGGCCACTCCTTCCATATGTTCATAGTAGTTCCTCTTATAGAGGAAGTATGTCTATATAAGGGTATGTTCAAAAAGCAAAATGTTACCCTTACCAAACTCTGACCACAGGAGGACCAAGATGTCATTACTGGGAGCTCTTGAACAGGGACACTGCATCAAGACTGACAATTATGTCCTCTGGGTTCAGTTGGACGCTGGTTACTGCTGAAACAAAGTTGGTCAAATTTGTGATGTGATGCTCTCAGCCCCCAACAAAGGGAGAGAGCATGGTCGTTAAATGCACAGCGAGGTAGTAAGTTGGAGAATCTACCTGACCGATGATAGGCCTCGGGGGAACCATACTTGTGTATCTTAGGGAGCTTGTAAAGTCTTGGTGGTGCTGGCGCCTGAGGCAGAAGTGTCTTGTATATGTCTGCCGGCAGTCCGGATTTCTTCAGTAAACTGGAGGTCATCCGCACAATCGAATTTGTGGGATCCCGCTGTAGAACTCTGTAGGTGGGATGGTCCAGAATGCGTTGAACTTTCCTCTTGTATACCACAGAGTACATCAGGACCGTTGCATTTCCTTTGTCCGCTGGTAAAATCATGACGGCTGGGTTTCACCATAGTAGCTGGAGGGCCATTTCCTCTCCTTTTGTAACGTTTAGTTAGCCCTTTTGAGAGCATGCAGACTGCCATCCTTACCTCCTCCGTGTGGGAGCTTTCCGATTTCTTGCTCTACTCCGCCAACGTAGTCCCGATAAGGGGACCGGAGCAAAGTTTATCCCCTTGGCGAGGTTCGATCTACTTACCCAGTTTGATTGATTACAAGCCTTTCTGAGTCCAGTGGGGTGTTGGCTGCACTTTGTATGGATACTTTGTTGTATTTCCTGACCTGCCTCGCAGTGTTCCTTTGTGAAACTGGTTCACCTTGGACAGTGGTGGAACTGCCAATGTACTCCCAATCTCTAGGAGAGAAGGCTGACAGTCCCAGGTGAAGAGACAGTTATCTGTCTGTGTTGACATCCAGAGTGGATCTAATGTAACAGATACCCTCCCTAATCAACACGTGGCGAGCTTGTTGTAGAAACCATTTAGCTACCGGAGAAACAACCATGGAATGCAACCTCACAAACTTAGGGATAATATCCTTGTCCCAGCATCTCAGAAGGAAAACTAAAGAACAAAGAAACCTTGCATTCTCTTTATTCATTGATTTGAAGCGATGAATATGGTGATGAACTTCCTCCCTGTAAAAATAAGTGAAAGAAGATCTAGTGCTTTCCCAGCAAATGTGATGAATAAACTTTTCTCAAGCTTCCAGAAGAATGGCTGCCTCTTGTTCCTGGGCATACTAATACAATGGTAACTGAACGGTAGCCTTGGACATCGTATCTATTGGAAGCTCACTCACATGGACTTTTACCTTAACAATAACAGCCACCATCATGCCAAAAACTATTTCAGACCCAGAAGAGTCTCCCTGAGAAAATAAGATGATTTTGCACAATGTTCCTACAGAATGGCTAAAAGGTGAAGGAAATGAATCAGGCCCTTAAAGGGCCGATGGAAAAACCAGGAAACCTAACAACGAAGAGGAACCCTTCGCTACCACCTGTCTTTCCTGTATTTCCACAGTTTCTGGAAATATCACCAGGATTCTGAAGAAATACCAGATTAATACCCGTAAGGAAGCTTAAATCACAGCTTACGTGGGTCAAAGATGACCTGGGACTCAGGTTGGCTGGTGTTTACAGGATTCCCTGTGAATGCGGAGAAGCGTATATCAGCCAAGTGGGATGCAAGGTGGAAACCTGTATTAAGGATCACAGGAGGTGTATCCATTTGAGTTACCTGGAAAAATTAGTGGTAGCGGAATACTGTGTTCACCACAGCCATAAGATTCTAGAAGCCCAAGAAGAGATTATTCGTCATATACACTGGGAAAGTACTAGATCCTTTTGGCAGTTGATTGCTCAC
The DNA here is from genome assembly GCF_963921235.1 of Mobula hypostoma. Lineage (NCBI taxonomy): Eukaryota > Metazoa > Chordata > Chondrichthyes > Myliobatiformes > Myliobatidae > Mobula > Mobula hypostoma. Next base: position 26,466,610 of record NC_086116.1, read on the forward strand.
ATTTTCCCTATCAATCATAACTAAAGAATCTCCTGCTTCTTTTTCTCTTCTCACTCCAAGACTCTCACCATGGCAACCCATCAACATTGAAATGACACATGTGATACAAAAAAAGAGAAAAAAACAACTATTGCAAGACTTAAGGGGACTTAAGTGGGAGGATTGTGTAAATTTTTGACCTATATCCAGTAAATGGAATGAATTTCATTTACATGTTTTTTTTTTCTGGACATTTTTAAAGTTTTGAAAGGTCTTACCAGAAATATAAGCAAGATCTTATTTGTAACACAAAATATGATTTGCAAAATTGTTATATAAGGCAATAAGACTGCCTGTTTTTTGTGGCTAATGTTGTTAACAGAGGATGCATAGATTGTGGGTGACCTTGCCACTGGGAACTTTATGCTTAACGTTAAGTGAGCATGGCTGGGGGAATGCTACATTCAAAGTAATGAAACTGATTTCCATCTGTAACAGAGAGGGGGATAAGCCCATAAATAACTGATGAACCTTTCTTAATATTTTCTATAGAAACAGCCCAGGTTAATGGATTTCTTCTGTTACTGCTGAATCTTCCTATATTTTACCATGGTTATTTCAGCAGTAAATCATGCTATCAAACTATATGAAACTGATATTTTTTCTCTCCCCCATCCTCTTCCTCTATTCCCCACTCTGGCCTTTTACCTCTTCTCACCTGCCTATCACTCCCCCTGGATAACCTCCTCCTTCCCTTTCTCCTATGGTCCACTGCCCCCTCCTATTAGATTCCTTCTTCTCTTGTCACCCGGTGCGGATATGGCCCAAGTGCGGAGTGAGAGACACTGAAGCAGGTCGATAGTTCACAGACTCTAATGCGAACAGTGTTAAAGGGAAAAGAAAACTATAAATGCTAGGTCAAACAGGGCCATTACCTAAAACTCTCAAATGGAAAATGAAGCCTACACTACGGCTGAAAAGAACAACCAAGAATAAAATGAATACTGTATCGCTAGTCTTCAGAGTCAATAGACTCGACAGTGCAATTTCTCAGGCAAGGCGGAATGCAAACAGGCAGCGAAGTGTTGCCGTGTCTAAGTCTTGACAAGGACCATAACAACAAGTATGGAGTTAAATACTATCACAATGAAATGATAATTAGCTGACACATGCATATTTACAAGCACAATTGCCATATCTACTGCATTACCGAGTCTGTGGATGTGACATCTCTAGCCTTTTACCTTTCCCACCCACCTGGTTTCACCTATCACCTTCCAGCTAGCCTCCTCCTCCCCCTACACCCATCATTTATTCTGGTGTCTTCCCCTTTCCTTTCAGTTCTGATGAAGGTTCTCGGCCCCAAACATCGACTGTTTATTCATTGTCATAGATGCTGCCTGGTCTGCTGAGCTCCTCTGGCATTTTGTGAGTGTTGCTCTGGATTTCCAGCATCTGCAGACTTTCTTGTGTTTATTAAACTTATATCATTGCATCAATATCAAAAATGATGATGACAAAAATTGCTTAGAGAACAGTATGATAGATTCCCTGGAGCAGAGTATTCACCAGTCTCTGCAGAGTCAATGCAAGGAAGACTGAAGATTCTGTCACGCACCCCATGACGGGTTAAAGAACCAGCAGAAATAGAAAACACTTTGGAGTCTCGTATTGCTATTAATTAATGGTATTTATTAGTAACTACGCAATACAGTAATATAAATTCAGATATATCAAACAGGTTAGCAAAGATTATATGTACATAAGTGTGGAAATATAGAAACCAAGCTTCTTCAAGCCTAGGGGTAAATGGATACAGTCTTACGGTGATGAGTAAAGTTCAGTTCAGTTCGTGGTATTGAGTTGAGTAGTGTTGGAGAGAGAGAGGTGTTGTTGTTGTTCGAGCCGATGCCGTTGACCTTCCTGTTGTCCTCCAAAACTTCTAAGTTAGCCAAATGTGACCAACTTAAGAGCACCGTCTTCGAGTGATAGTCTACCAACCCAGGCGAGGGTTAGACACACTAGCAGACTTCACAAGGTCGCTCTTTCATGCACTAACGATCACAGATCGATCCCTCAAAATCGATCCTCAGTCCCACACTCGTGGGCACCTGGACGGGATAATGGTAACTTCACCACACCCTTGTGCACCTGTGTGTCCCATGTCCTGTGAAACAAGCAATTACGCTGGTTTAAATACTGTAGTGCTGAACACCAGCTGTCCATCAAATAGCTCCTCCCTTCTCTCTCTGTTGGAACACAGAAGCTGGCAGTGTCCTTGCAAAAGTGTAAACATGCTGCAGAGAAACCATAGCACCATCTCAAAGCAGTCTTTGCCTCTCTCTCTCTTAATAACAAGGTGCTTGTGTTGAACAACTCTCTCTCTCTCTTTAGAAGCACAGTTCATAGGGGTAATCAGGATCCTGTCACAGTTCATACTAACTTACTGCCTGTTTAGGGCAGAAATGAAGCTCCTCCATCTCTGTCTGTGTGAAGGATCTTCTTTGCTGTTTCTATAACAAGTTTTTTTGACCAGTCAGGGTTGTTGGCCCTGAGCTGAACCCATGAACCTGGAGGACTAATGGACCACTCTTAGTCTGGTCTCTACCTTTAGAGTTTTTGGCATGGGTGACCCTACTAAGAGCCAAACCACAAGGACCAGACACCAGCCAACATAGCTCTCTGGTCATTGAGGCACACAAGCCTCCAAACCCGATGACAAGATTGTGGTCTTCTTGGAGGACTGAAGGTTTATGAATCTATATCAGAAGTTTTATAAATGACCTGGATGAGGAAGTGGAGGAATGGGTTAGTAAATTTACTGATGACACAAAGGTCGGAGGTGTTCTGGGTAGTGTGGAGGGCTGTCAGAGGTTACAGCGGGACATTGATAGCATGCAAAGCTGGACTGAGAAGTGGCAGATGGAGTTCAACCCAGATAAGTGGTTCATTTTGGTAGGTCAAATATGATGGCAGTATATAGTATTAATGGTAAGACTCTTGGCAGTGTGGAGGATCAGAGGGATCTTGGAGTCCGAGTCCATAGGACACTCAAAGCTGCTACACAGGTCGACTCTGTGGTTAAGATGGCATACGGTGCATTGGGCTTCATCAATCATGGGACTGAGTTTAGGAGCCGAGAGGTAATGTTGCAGCTGTAGAGGACCCTGGTCAGACCCCACATGGAGTACTGTGCTCAGTTCTGGTTGCCACACTACAGGAAGAATGTGGAAACAATAGAAAGGGTGCAGAGGAGACTTACAAGGATGTTGCCTGGTTTAGGGAACATGCCTTATGAAAATAGGCTGAGTGAACTCGACCTTTTCTCCTTGGAGCGATGGAGGATGGAATGTGACCTGATACAGGTGTATAAGATGATGAGAGGCATTGATCATGTGGATAGTCAGAGGCTTTTTCCCAGGACTGAAATGGCTAGCATCTGAGGGCACGGTTTTAAGGTGCTTGGAAGTAGGTACAGAGGAGATGTCAGGGGTAAGTTTTTTATGCAGAGAGTGGTGAGTGCATGGAATGGTCTGCCGGTGACGGTGGTGGAAGCGGATATGACAGGGTCTTTTAAGAGACTCCTGGATAGGTATATGGAGCCCAGAAAAATAGAGGGCTACGGGTAACCCTAGGTAATTTCTAAAGTAAGGACTTATCCAGCACAGCATAGTGGGCCGAAGGGCCAGTATTGTGCTCTTGGTTTTCTATGTTTCTAGGTGGAATCTGAATCATAGTCAGGCTTATTACCACTGGCATGTGTTGTGAAATTTAATAACTTAGCAGCAGCAGTTCAATGCAATACATAATATAGAAGAAGAAAAAAATAAAATAATAATAATAATAAATAGGTAAATTAATTACAGTATTATATGGAATAGATTAAATATCATGCAAAAACCAGAAATAATATATATTTTAAAAGTGAGATAGTGTTCATGGGTTCAATGTCCATTCAGGGATCGGATGGCAGAGGGGAAGAAGCTGTTCCTGAATCGCTGAGTGTGTGCCTTCAGGCTTCTGTGCCTCCTACCTAATGGTAACAGTGAGAAAAGGACGTGCCCTGGGTGCTGGAGGTCCTTAATAATGGACGCTGCCTTTCTGAGACACCGCTCCTTGAAGATGTCCTGGGTACTTTGTAGGCTAGTACCCAAGACAGAGCCGACTAAATTTACAACCCTCTGCAGCTTTTTTTCAGTCCTGTGCAGTAGCCCCCCTCCCCGATACCAGACAGTGATGCAGCCTGTCAGAAAGCTCTCCACGGTACAACTATAGAAGTTTTTGAGTTTATTTGTTGACATACCAAATCTCTTCAAACTCCTAATGATGTATAGCTGCTGTCTTGCCTTCTCTATAACTGCATCAATATGTTGGGACCAGGTTAGGTTCTCAGAGATCTTAAAACTGTTCACTCTCTCCACTTCTGATCCCTCAATGAGGATTGGTATGTGCTGTTACCCTTCCTGTAGTCCACAATCAACTCCTTTGTCTTACTGACATCAAATGCAAGGTTGTTGCTGTGACTCCACTCCACTAGTTAGCATCTCTCCTGTATGCCCTGTCATCTCCATCTCAATGCAACAATGGTTGTATTATCAGCAAATTTATACCTGGCATTTGAGCTATGCCTAGCCACACAGTCATGGGTATAGAGAGAGCAGAGCAGTGGGCTAAGTTCACACCCCTGAGATGCACCAGTGTTGATCGTCAGCGAGGAGGAGATGTTGTCACCAATCTGCACATCTTGTGCTCTTCCGGTTAGGAAGTCAAGGATCTAATTGCGGAGCCCCAGGTTCTGTAACTTCTCAATCAGGATTGTGGGAATGATGGCATTAAATGCTGAGCTATAGTTGATGAACAGCATCCTGACATATCTGGTCTAAGGCCATGTGAAGAGCCATTGAGATTGCATCTGCTGTAGACCTATTGTGGCAATAGGCAAATTGCAATGGGTCCAGGTCCTTGCTGAGGCAGGAATTCAGTCTAGTCATGACCAGCCTTTCCAAGCATTTCATCACTGTAGATGTGAGTGCTACCGGGCGATGGTCATTAAGGCAGCTGATGTTATTCTTCTTAGGCACTGGTATAATTGTTGCTTTATTGAAGCAAGTGGGAACTTCCACCTGTAGCAGTGAGCGATTGAAAATATCCTTGAATACTCCCACCAGTTGGTTGGCACAGGTATTTAAATCCTTACCAGGTACTCCATGGGGACCTTCCGCCTTGCAAAGGTACACCCTCTTTAAAGACCATCTAACATCAGCCTCTGAGACAGAGGTCACAGGGCCACCGGGTGCAGCAGGGATCTTCACAGCTGTAGTTATATTCTCCCTTTCAAAGTGGGCATAGAAGGCATTGAGTTCATCTGGTAGTGAAGCATTGCTGCCTTTCATGTAATTGAGTTTCGCTTTGTAGGAAGTGATGTCTTGCAAACCCTACCAGAGTTGTCATACATCCAATGTCACTTCCAACCATTTTTGAAATTGTCTCTTTGCCCTTGAAATAGCCCTCCACAAATCATACTTGGTTTTCGGGAACAGGCCTGGGTCGCCAGACTTAAATGCCACAGATCTAGCCTTCAGCAGACGACGTAACACCTGGTTCATCCACGGCTTTTGGTTTGGGAATGTACAGCAAGTCTTTGTAGGCACACAATGAACACCTGAATACAGTCCAGTCCACTGATTCAAAGTAGTCCTGTAAGCCCTCCTGTGCTTCCCTCGACCGTACCTTCTTGGTCCTCACTACTGGTGCTGCACTTTTCAATATCTGCCTATACTCAGGGAGTGGAAGTACAGCCAGGTGATCAGACTTCCTGAAGTGAGGGCGTGGAATAGTATGGTAGACAGTCTCGATGGTGGTGTAACAATGGTCCAGTGTGTTGTTTCCTCTGGTACTGCAAGTGATCTGTTAATGATAATTGAAGCAACACACATCAAAGTTGCTGGTGAACGCAGCAGGCCAGGCAGCATCTCTAGGAAGAGGTACAGTCAACGTTTTGGGCCGAGACCCTTCGTCAGGACTAACAACTGCCTGGCCTGCTGCGTTCACCAGCAACTTTGATGTGTGTTGCTTGAATTTCCAGCATCTGCAGAATTCCTCGTGTTCACGTTGATGATAATTGCTTAGTGATTTTTTTCACTAAGACGGGCCTGGTTAAAATCCCCCAAAATGATGGTGAAGGCTTTAGGGTATGCTGTTTCGTGCATGTTGATCCCATTGCTTGGATCATCTAATGCCTGATTGACATTGGCCTGAGGTGGAATGTAAACTGCTACCAAAATGATCCCGAAAATCTCAACAATGGAGAGAGAATTCATTGAAGTGTGCCCTGGTTGCTCTGGTGGAGATGGAGATTAACAGTATAAATGAAGATTTGTACTCAATGGCCAGTGCTGCCCTGTTAATCAGGAAGCATTGGCCACATGTTCGAAAATTATGTGAACTAATTCAAGGAGGTTGTAAAACAACGGCCCACCAATCTGATTGCTCACATCAATACACTCAAAATGCTGGAGGAACTCGGCAGGTCAGGCAGGATCTGTGGAAAAGAGTAAACAGTCAATGTTTTGGGCTGACACACTTCCTCAGGACTGAGAGAGAAAGGGGAAGAGGCCAGAACAAAAAGGTGGGAGGAGTGGAAAGAGGCTAGCTGGGAGGTGATAGGTGAAGCCAGGTGGGTGGGAAAGGTCAAAAGCTGGAGAAGTAAGAATCTGATAGGAGAAGGGAGTGGACAATTGGAGAAGGGGAAGGAGGAGGACACCCAGGGGGAGTGATAGGCAGGTTGAGAAGAGGTGAAAGGTCAGAGTGGGGAGTAGCTGAAGGTGGGGTGGGAAATTTGTTCACCAGGAGGAGAAATCGATACTCATGCCATCAGGTTGGAGGATACCCAGGTGAAACATAAAGTGTTTCTCCTCCATCCTGAGGGTGGCCTCATCTTGGCACAAGAGGAGGTCATGGGATGGCACATCAGAATGAGAATGGGAATTGGAATTAAAATGTTTGGCCAGCGGAATGTCTTACTTGTGGAGGATGGTGCGGAGGTGCTTGACGAAGTGGTCCTCCAATTTATGATGGGTCTCACCAATGTAGAGGACTGCACACACGGTCTTATTGTACTATGGGTCCTGTTCTGAACAGAATCAATTGCAATTGATGATCAATAGTTTATGATATGCCTTACATAATAAAAGACGAACTTGTGTGATTCTGTGAACAGAATTGTGCAATACACGTTTGACTCCCATCCTGACAAGTTGATCAGTTGGTATAGGGTTAACACACAGTGTAGGTTATGTGCAGGATATAGGTCTGAATAGCAAGAACCGGCCATGCTGTTTAAAGAGCTCATCAATTACAGATTGATTGGTTGGGAAATGAATTGGGGGAAAGCTTATTGGGGTCACCGAGCTACATGTTGTAACTGCATTGATGGAGGAGATATTTTTCCCCTTTGCTGAAGTGAAGCCATCTTTTACTTTGGCCAAATGAACCTATTAATATTGGTCCCCTTCAGGACTCGAGCACAGCCAGAGGAATGAACAAAGAGGATGAGAAAGAGACTCTTATTGAAAGAGTTTATGCCCACGGCAGTAATTCTTGGAGCAATGCAAAGAATGTAAAAGGCAGAGGTTATAAATAATCAGCTTTGCAGTCAGAACCCCAACCATGCATCTGTGTCTAGAACCTTCCACCAATGAAGATGAAGCCAGTGTTACTGTGAACTGCTAGCCTCTGGATCCTTTTGGGTATACATCCATTGCAATTTGTGACTATTGATTTTGTTCCGTGAATTCATTTTAGCAGCCACTTTGAAAGCATTTTATTTAATATTGTCAAGACTGTTCAACATATGGTTCAGTGACTTTGGGACATCATACAGTTTAGACACTAATACGTTTCACTCTGATCACAACTGCAGTCCCACATTCTGTGTGCCTGGCTGCCAAAACAGCTGAGTCATAAAGCAAAAAGGAAGGTAAAGTGGTTGAGGGAAAATGTGGATAGTTTGGAGGCAGAAATTAGGATTGGTATTTGTCCCCTTGTGAAATTAATTTTTCAGTTGTCAGAGTGCTCAATGAAGAATGCTGCTGTCACATTCTGCTATCAAACATTTGATTACGTTTTATCTGCTTTTTTATGGTACAGAAACTTTTCATACAAACATTTCAATCTCTCTTTGAAATACCTCCTGTCTGACCAGCTCTTTTCCTCCCCATAGATTTTTTTTCTTCTTTAGTTCTGTACCTTTACATTTCCAATGTAAAGCCTTCAATCTGAGCTGTTAACTTCTGTTTCTCTCTCTACCGATGCTGAACATTCCCATAACATTAGCTTTTACACTGGGTTTCTGTCACTTACCTTATGTTTCCTCATCTTGTGGAAAAGGCATTTCGTAAAGAGCAAGTGGACAGATTTTACATTGGTTACTTAGAGCACCAGGTTCTAAAGTCTCAATGCACAAAGCTGAAGGTAGATGAGGGAATTCTAAGATTTGGCATCTTACCTGATGAAAAGCATCACCTACAGTTTGTGCATGTGAGCCTCATGTATACAAAAAATTGGTGCTGGATTGTGCACCAGTCTTTTGGGAAAGTAGAGTTTTAGGAAAGGCCCTTTTAAAAGGAGGAATATTTCAGGATTTGTTTTTAATTTAATTGGTTCCCACGTATCCTTAGAGACTTGACCTCTTCCTGAATGAACCTCACTATATGCTGTTTTTGGGTTGGCTCAGCTGTAGGTTGTTGATAAAATATAGACTGTAGGTTTAGATAAGGACCGGCTGGTCTCTCAGTCCAGTTCAATGCTTTAACCGGGTAAGGATGATTTGCTTAATATTACCACATATGTTCCACAGAAATAATTGGGAATTTTGTCCTCAAACAAATTAATAGCCTGCTGAGATTGTTACGATGATGACTTGGCCATGATGGGTCAGGTTGGAGTTGGAAAAAAAATAGTAGTACTTGAACTAGATTTAGGATGAATTTTAGTTTCATAACTAATACTTTTCTGGAGTAGACCATTCAGTTCAAAGTAAATTTATTATCAAATTACATACATTTCACCATATACAGCCAAGAGATTCATTTTCTTGCGGGCATACTCAATATATCCAATAAACGTAATAGAATCAATGAAAGTCTTCACCGACAAGGTGGGCAACCAAACAACAGACTATGCAAATACTTAAAAAAAAGAAAAAAAAAGAATAATAACAATAATAAATAAACAATAAATATTGAGAACATGAGATGAAAAGTCCTTGGAAGTGAGTCTATAGGTTGTGAGAACGGTTTAGTGATGGGGTGAGTGAAGTTGAGTGAAGTTATTCCCTCTGGTACAAGAGCCTGATGGTTGAGGGATATTAACTGTTCCTGAACCTGGTGGTGTGAGTCCTGAGGCTCCTGTATGTTCCTCCTGATGACAGCATCGAGAACAGAGTATGAGCTAGGTGCTGGGGGTCTACGATGGATGCTGCTTTTCTGTGACAATACCCGTAATAGATGTGCTCAATGGCAGGGAGGGCTTTAGCCATGATAGACTGGGCTGTATCCACTATGTTTTGTCAGGTATTGGTGTTTCCATACCAGACTGTGATGCAGCCAGTCAATATACTCCCTATTTCACATCTATAGAAGTTTGTCTAAGTTTTGGATGTCTCACCAAATGTTTGCAAGCTTCTAATGAAATTTCTAATGATATGTGAGAAAGCAACAGCAGTGAAGATTCAAAGAAAATGGAGATTTATAATAATGATTCAATGCAGACATACAGGAGTTGTTTGAAAAATGTCCACTAAGTTACAGCTTCACTTCTTTCCCATTTAAAAGCTGTGCATTCCTTTGTCAGCCAAATATGCAAAAACATGTACTGAGACTCAAAATTTTTCCCGTTGAATACTTCACTTTGATGTTGATAACACAGGCAGCTGCAGCAGACTTTGGCATGTTGTTTTTTTTATTGTTAGTGGTGTCCAAGACAAAAAATCTGTTTAAATATGCACAAGAGAGGTACTCATTGAAGATGATACCATTGCTTAAAATTGCCTCAGATATCTTCAGGCCTGAGCAGACTGTTTAGTTTATTCTGGGAATGATAACATTGTGGCCGTGTTCCTGGACTGGTGATCAGATGTCTTGACCAAAATCCAGAGATGTATTAAAATCTCACTTTGCCAGCTGGAGAAGTTTAAATCAGTTTGGAATACAAAGCCAGTAAACAGTGATTCATACGTGACAAGGGCATGCCCAGCTCAGTTCCCCTGCCGTGTAGCTCTCAATAACATTTCAGAACTTCTGCCAAGATTAGGAAAGTGCTCCACCAAGTAGTGAACAACATGCCATGCTTTCAGAGTTGTATCTTTCAGTCAACATCCCAGGTTTCTCCATTGCTGTTCCTGTCCCACTGACAGGATATATCCTTTAGTGACAGCAGTTCAGTCTGAACATTTGGGGCGTGGCCCTGGGAATGCTGAACATGAATACTGAAACCAGTGGCTTCAACTTCTTTATGGGGAAGGAAGCCTCTTACTGATAACTACTGAACTCTCTCTTTCAGCTGATGAATTAGAACTCCTTAGTGGTCAATACCATTTGGATAAAACACTGCAGGCAACGACAGCGTAGACCACAGTCTGTGGAATCTTCACTGTCTATCACCTACAGTGGCTCAGCGGTTCCACCACTGGCCAAGCCAGCAGAGCAATGAAGAACTTGGCTGACAGCATAAGCTGAGGTAGGTGTTGAATGAACTGGTATCGAGATAAGAGGAGATGGACTTTTTCTTCTCCATTTGACTCATTGCAGATGGATCTGTGACGGTATTGGGAATGGTGATCACTGCTTGGGCCTTAACAAGGCAACTCTTAGTCTTCAAGCAGAGTCCATTCTCTGTGGCATTGTTGCCATGTTCAATGCATTTTTCAGAGTGCTCCCGGCCTCTAATTTATTGACAAAGTAGTCAAGGCTTTTCTATCTTCTTGAACATTTAAAATCAATTAAGATTTTTTTTTTAATCATAAGATTTATTAACCATGTTTTAAAGTGAGTAATATCAATTTTAATCACAACCCTTGAAAATGATTATTGCAAATTTAAATTTTAAAAATATTTTTTCTCTTAGCTCTAAAATCAAAATCCAAATGAGCAGACTTGCAGATCCTCTGATGGTGCAGGATCCAAGAATAGAATCCCAGCGTAAGTGCTATGGAATTTTAGGAAATTCCCATCCTCCTGTTGGATTCCAGTGCCAGAGTGCAGACTGAAGTTCAGAGTTTTGGAATGCTCTAGGAGTCCAGAATTTGAAGCACTGATGAGGATGAACACAACCACAGAGGATTCAATGGTTATGGAGAACGAACAACTCAGAAAATGGATTTGATTGCACTTTAGCCCGATCTTAATGATTGGTAGCGGAGGCTCAAAGGGATGTACAGTACCTCGGGTCATGTTCCTACTAATTGTGTCCTTCAGCTCTGTAAAACTAGCAAATCCACCATTCAAGCCATAATGTTACTGACTGAATAGATCCCTAGATATTCCTTTATGAATGAGTGTTCCTTTCCACACCTTGTGGCACACTGGGTGTCAACCTTGCAGTTCTTTTAGCATTTTTGTCTGTTTTTTTATGAAGCCGAGTTGCTAGCTTGATGCTCAGCCCAGCAGGGATGAAAAGCATGCAAGGAGCTGGCTGGATTTGAACCCGGACCACTCTGGTGCAGGTGCCACAACACCACCGGCCAGAGGAGATTTTGTCTTAGCAGAAGCATTAATCCATTTGAACAGAAAAGTTCAAAAGGGAGGGACATGTTAAAGCTGTGAAGCACAGGTTGGAACAGTCACACAGCACAAGGCACATATAGCACGTATAAGATAGCAAGCACATATAAGATACCAATAAAATCGTCCAAGACCTTGTTGCAGAAATGTGTTGTCGATCTCAATATAACCTGTCTTCTGCTGAGTGAACACTAGGGAGCAGCACAGACACCATCATGGACGCCACGCCACACTGCCTCCACTGAAGTACACCAACTCCAACGCCTCTTTCCTGGGTGGCTGTAAACAGACGGCTCTGCGGCTTACGACCTTGTCCACACTATGACCAAGCCCGTGCAGCCCCTGGCTGTTCTCCCCTGCCAGCCGTCAATACGTCAATGAATTGAACTTGCCACATTCCACATTAACAAAGTCTAACAGGGTCCTGTGATCACAAGAAAAGTGACTAAGATGGTCACTTGCTGTTAGACTGCATACCGCCTTTGCACACTGACTCCTCTGATGAAGGCAGTAGCACAATTGCACCAAGTTCAGCACCTTTGATCTTTCCACCAACGAGCAACTCACCGATTGGGTAGACCTGCAGTACTTTAAGTTCTTAATATCCAGCAAGGTCTTGCATTCATAAAAAAAAATACATTTAAAAAGGACAAAAAGACATAGGTGCAGAATTAGGCCATTTGGCCCAGTGAATCTGCTCCTCCATTCCATGTGGGTGATTTATTGTCCCCCTCAACCCCACTCCCTTGCCTTCTTCCCGTAACCTTTATTGTCCCGACTGATCAAGAACGTACCAACCTCCATTTTAAATGCACCCATCGTCTTGGCCTCCTCAGTCACATGTGCAATGAATTCCACAGATTCGCTTCCCTGCTGACCAAGCCATCAGAGCAACTTCAGACTGTTTTCTTGCAGACTGAAAAGCCAAAATTAATATCACACATGAAAACCATTCAGCATGACTTGTCAGTTCTGAAGCAAAAAGTGAAAGGGATTCATCTGAAATTTTTGGACTTGGTATTGAGACACAAAGGTTGCATTGTTCCCAGATGGGTGATCAAGTACTGCTCCTCCAGTCAGGCAGGATGGTCATAATGAGAGCGGGATGAAAAATGGAAGTAACAGGCAACTAAAAATCAGAGAAGTACCTTCCAATAGACTGAGTGATCACCCAATCTGCATTTCATTTCTGCAATGTAGTGGAGATAAAGTGGGAATCGTTGGAATTGGGAGAAATGCAACTCAAAGCTGCTTCACCTACAAGGATTGCTTGCATTACAGCTATTTAGAAGGGACAGAGTATAAGAGGAGGTGCTGAATTGCCTCCAATTGCTTGAAGAAGTGTTGTGACAAATTCCAGGAAACAGGCTGGTGATAATAAACCTGATTCTGATTCTGGAGTAGTTAGAAACATAGAAATGTAGAAAACCTACAGCACAATACAGGCTCTTCAGCCCATAGTTGTTGGAAAAGAAAGAACTGTCTGCAGTAGGATTAGTTTAATGTTTTGAAGTTACAAAACATAATATCAACCTTTGAGACCAACCTTCCATGCAGAACCTTGTCAAAGGTCTTGCTAAAGTCCAAAATACACAGCATCCACAGCCCTCCGCTCATCTAAATGTTTTGTTATAAAAACTCTAAAAGTTCTGTCAAGCATGACTTCCCATACACAAAGCCATGATAATTCTCATCATACTCTGCCTGTCCAAATGCTGATAGATCTTGTCCCTCGGAATTCCCATCAATAACTTCCTCACAACTCATGACAGGCTGACCAACCATAATTACCTGGCTTGTCCTTTGCCTCTCTTTTTTAAACAATGGAGCATCATTAGTCGCTTTCCAATGGGGAATTTCTCCAGTGGATCTCTCTGCACGGGCCTCTGCAATTTTCTCTCTAGCCTCCCACAAAATCCGAGGATGCTCCTATTCAGGCCCTGGCAATCCGTCCACCGTAATGCACTGCAAGGCTGCAAATATCTCCTTTTTAGTAATATGAATGTCCTCCTAAACATCTCCACTTATTTCCCCTAATTCTTGAGCAACCGTGATTTTCACCTCATTAAGCACAGAGGAGAATTATTCATTATAAAACCCACCCACATCCTACGGTTGATGTCTGGGTCCTGCTTTCTCCCTAGCCACCCTTTTACTCTTAATATAGCAATAGAATGTCCTGAGATTTTCCTTAATCTTACTTGCTGGATCCATCTCATACTCTCTCTTTGCCCTCCTGATACGTATCCCTGTAAAGTTCTCCCTGACTGCCACTTCAGTTACTTGCCCTGATCTATTCTGCATCATACTCTTCCAAGTAGAGCTGTCTCTATATATGATTCAGGAAACATTCCTGGATATATTTCACACATTTAACCCCGTCCAGGTTCTTAAACACCCTGGGCAATCAGATCAATACTGGAGAAATTAATATCTCCTAATAATACAACCCTGTACACTTAGAACTATGTACAACTTCTCTACACATTTGCTCCTCCAGTTCCCACTGCCTATTGTGGGGTTTATAATGCAGTCCCACTAGAACAGGGATTCCCAACCATTTTTTATGCCATTGTTCCCTACCATTAACCGAGGGGTCCGTGGATCCCAGGTTGGGAACCCCTGCTCTAGAGTGAACCTCCTTCTTACTCCTAAGTTCTGCCCATATGGCCCCACTGGATGATCCCCCAAGAATGCCATTTCTAAACACTGCTGTTATATCTACCCTATCAAAATGGCTCCTTGTCATAGGGCTTGGAGGCTTGCGAACTATGTTGGCTGGAGTCAGGGCCTTCTGCTTTGACTCTTGGTTGGGTCACCCATACCAAACAGGTCAAAGGTTGGAGGCCAGAGTAAGAGTGGTCCACCGGTCCTCCTGGTTCGGGGGTTCAGCTCAGGGCTAACAACTCTGACTGGTCAAAAGAAGTTGTTACAGGAACAGCAGTGAGGAATCCTTTAACTGTGTGCGACAATATTCCTGAGTCTTCATCCAGGTCTTGCATGACTGACATTAGTCAACACTGAGAGGAAGTACTGGCATGATGAGGGAAGCCCTGAACACCACCAAGACAAAGACCAAAATTGGTTTTGACAGAGGTAGACCTTCATTCTTGTCCAAAATGGCACCAGTGTAACAGGCAGCATCTAACAAAAAGGATACACCCGCCTCCTAGAACACAGATCAAGAGTTGGAAAATTTCTAAATCCAGTCTGACAAGTAATCCACGAGTAAGAGAAATAGGTTTTCAATTCTAAAAAGAAAACACTTTTTTTTTATTAACGTGATGGTATTACAGCTCAGGGCATCGATGTTTAGAGTTCAATCCTGGCTTCCTCTGATAGTAGTTTGTTTATTCTCCCAGTGACACGTGTGGGTTCCCTCCAGGTGCTGTAGTTTCCTCCTACAGCCCAAAGGTGTAACATTTAGTAGGTTAATTGTTCATTGTAAATTGTCCTGTGATTAGGCTGGGGTTGAATGGGTGGCTTGCTGGGAATTCAGTCGGAAGAGCCTATTCTGCATAGTATCGTTAAACAAATAAATAAAATTTGGATTGCAAAGGTAAGAATAAAAGCTAGAATGGATTAAAATGGACTTTTTAACATTGTGATGTAAGACAAGACGACATCAACAAAAAATAATGAAATAGATAAAGCCATTAATTACAGATGTGTTTACAGCAGTGACTGTGGGAATTGATTTTAATGTTTAATTTCTCTCTTATTTACCAGGCATTGTGGTTGATAATGCAATGTTTGCTGTTTGCTGTACAAATTACTGTAGCAGTTAGACGGAAGGGAAACAGCTGTTTGGGTTTAAGCATAATGAATATGTTCAGTCATACTTCTGTAAGAAAGAGAAACAATTGAACAAAAAAATACTAATTGTTATTATTTTGCGTGTTGAATAAAGTAGCCTGTGGAGAGATGTTTGTGTTTTTGAGGAGCTAACATACATTGCTTTTTTTAATTGGCGAATTTAAAAATACGTTTTTACTCCAGTGTTTTCATTGTTGCTTGCTCCTCCGAGTGCTCTGCTCGTTTCCTTCACAAATTCCAATGTGAATTCTTCACATCTTTGCAGCCAGTGGTTTCAACAACCAGCAACCCGCCCCCTCCCCAATCCTCTCCTTATTTTTTCTTCGCTATCCTCTTTAGCCTCTCTCCTTCCATAAACCCCATCCCTGGCACTGCAGTCTGGTGTCTAGCAAGGGCCTAATGACTCTGACAGTTACGTTCCACATCTCCCCTAACACCCAAAGCTCCTCAACATCGCCCAACTTCATTAGCTTCACCCATCTGTCCCTGTAAAGAGCTGCACTCCAGGATACCCAAAAGCACCATCTTGGAACCTTCCCTTCATCTGCCGCTTGTCATCACATCAACATCTTTGGCAAGTTGCTAAATGGTTGCTTTGCCTCTACTGTTGACGGTTTTTCACAACTTCCTCATGAGTGAGCCTGAGCAGCGGCCACCTTGGCAGCTTCAAATATCTAGACTGCATGCTTGAGTGCATTTGGCATAAGACCAGTCTTCTCTCCAACATCAGATGTTTCTGCATTCGGCTGTCTTCTTAATAGGGTCAGCCACAGATCAGTTAGTTAAACCCTTGCTCCTGGATAAAAATTACTGTGGGATCAATTCCCACTGCAGAGATTTGTACCTTGAAGGTTAATAGGTCAGTACGATAGTGAGGGGTGTATACACTCAGATAAGTTTGACTGCACTTATAGGGGCACTTCAAACATGTTATACACATACTGTATATATGTATTGGCCAAAGTCAGTATCGTCAATAATTATTGCCCCTCCCCCATTCCTCCTCCATTGGAATGCTGTGCTGAGTTCAAACGTGGCAAATTGCTCCCAGCCAGATGACTTTGCAAAGTCCCCCTCACAAACAAATACCTCAATTGAAGAGTTGTGCCATAGGCTAGCCACACTCCCAGAGACATACCAACGGCCCGAATCAAAGAACTGTCCCTCGGAGTACAACTCCACAGATCCCTGAAAGGTGGCAAAACAGACAGGTGGGATGGTGGAAAAAAATGTATAGGACGCATGCTTTCACCAGCCATTATGTAGAAGATAAATTCAGGGACGTAAGGTTACAACATCAGTAGGGCCACACCTGGAGTAACGTGTAGTTTTGGTCGCTATACCATAGTAAGGATATGATTGAACTGTTGTGGGTGCAGAGGAGATTAGGCCATAACACCATAAGATATAGGAGGAGAATTAGGCCATTCGGCCTACTGAGTGCCCCTGCTATTCAATCATGGCTGATTATTTTCCTTCTCAACCCCATTCTCCTGCCTTCACCTTGTAACCTATAAAGTCCTCACTAATCAACCTCCACTTTAAAATATACCAAATGACTTGACCTTTGCAGCCATCTGTCCACAGATTCACCACTATCTGGCTAAAGAAGTTCTCCTTCATCTTTGTTCTAAAGGAACACTCTAATGCTGTGCCCTCTGGTCCTAAACTCTCCCACTATTAGAAAAATCCACTCCACCTCCACTCTATCTAGGCCTTCCAATATTCTGTATGTTTCAAGGAGGAACCCCCCCCCCCATTCCTCTAACCTCCAGCAAGTAAACTCAAATGCACCTCCTACATTAACCTTTGCATTGTTGGGATCATTCTTGTAAACTTCATCTGGACCCTCTCCAATACTAGCACATACTTCCTTAGACATGCTACCAAAAATTGTTCAAGATACTCCAAATGTGGTCTGGCCTATGACTTATAAAGCCTTAGCATTACATTTTTGTTTTTATATTCTAGTCTTACTGAAATGAATGCTAACATTGCATTTGTCTTCCTTATCACCAACTCAACCTAGAAGAGGAACTTTATGGAATTATGCACTAGGACACCCAAGTCCCTTTGTATCTCCAATTTCAGAACTTTCTCCCCATTTAGAAAATAACCTAAGGCTTTATTCCTTCTCATAAAGAGCATGACCCTACATTTCCCTACACTATATTCCATCTGACACTTCCTTGTCCTTTCTCCTAATCTGACCAAGTCCTTCTGCAGCCTTCCTGCTTCTTCAATGAAACCTGCTCCTTCACCTATCTGCAAGTTTGGCCACAAAGCCATGGACCCTGTCATCCAGACAATTTACCAGGATGGTGCCTGGATTAGAGAACTTCATTTACTAGAAGAGATGGCATAGGATGTTTGATTTCCCTGGAGCAGAGGAGGAGGATGGATGGCCTGTTAGAGGCATGTAACAATGTGAGGGAGAGAAATGTAGTTAAAAAGTCCCATGGCATGCCTGCCTAAAACAAGAATACACTGGTATATGGTGAGAGATTAGAGGTTTAGAGGAGATCTGAAGTGATTTATTTTCACAAAGATGGTGACTGGAGTTTGGAATACCCTGAATAAAGAGAAAGCAGAGGCAGATACTCACACATATGCACCTAGATATGCACTTGAATTGGAAAGGCTGCGGATCTAATGTGGGTAAATGGGACTGGAACAATGGGGTGGAGATACGTCTCTATCAAAGGAGGTGTAAGGTGCTCCTTCCCTCAGCTAGCCTGCAGGTCACCCATGGGCAAGGTGCAGCACCTCCTTAGCCCCCCGATCAGAGACACGAGATGCCATGGGAGCAGGTGGTGGATGGTCACATGAGCACTTTGTATGTATCTCAAGTCCTGGTTAAGTGATCACTGATGCCAGGTCAAAAATCTCTGAAGAGTATTGATAATGGTTGGGATCACCTGTCTTGTAAAGACACGGCCCAGAAGAAGGCAATGGCAAACCACTTCTGAAGAAAAATCTGCCAAGAGCAATCATGGTTATGAGACCATGATCACCTACATCGTGATATGGCACATAATGATGATGATAACAGACAACATAGACATGATGAGTTTTGAAGATCTTGTTTCAGCGCTGTCTGACTGTATGATTTTATTGAACACTGGCTGGGAAACTACAATGCCCTGTGCCAAGAGTTGTCTGTTAACCACATCGTGGTCTGAGCTTTCCCAGTTCTGAAGGAATGAGCTACCAGATCTGGTCTGTGGTGGGTAGTGAAGAACCAAAATTTAAGGGATAAACATACCTGACTTTATACTTGCTAATCTGTTTGTGGCTGATGAAAAAAGAAATTGAAATAATAATTGGGGGACTGCTTTGTCGAGCACCTCCGCATCATCTGCCGCAAGTGGGACTTCCTGGTGGGCAAACATTTTAATTCCAATTCCCACTCCCGTTCCAACATGTCTGTCCATGGCCTCCTCTTGTGCCAAGATGAGGCCACTCTCAGGGTGGAGGAGCAACTGGAATTACAAAGGCTACCAGAATAGATAGTGGAGTGGTTGTGGAGAAAGATGTTGTGAAGCCTACATACAAGCTCAACAATCGAAAGGATGAGCACGGTGGGACTATTGCTCTGAGATGTGTATACTTACATGCAAGGAGTATTGTCAGAACAGTCTTTGAGCTTTAGGCATGGATCAGCACATGATTGTAGGCATTAGTGAGACTTGGTTGCAGGAGGGTCAGGGCTGGTAGCTTAATGTTCTAGGGTTTTGTTGTTTTAGATGTGATAGGGCAGGAGGGATTAAAGTGAGAGAGATGGCGTTACTAGTCAGGGAATATGTCAAAGCAGTGTTCAGTCAGGACAGACTGAAGAGCTCATCTAGTGAGACTTTATGGGTAGAACAGATGAAAGGTATGACCACGTTAATGTGATTATATTTAGACCACCTAACAGTCTGTGGGACTTAGAGGAAAAAAATTTGTTGAGAGATCACAGACTGTTGCAAGAAATACAAAGTTGTGATAGTAGGTGTTTTTAACTTTACACATATTAACTGGGACTCTCATACTGTAAAAGGCTGGATGGGAAACAATTTGTCAAACATGTTCAGGAAGGTTTCCTTAATCAGTACAAAGAAGTCCCAGCTAGAGAGAGTGCAATACCAGATCTCCTATTAGGGAATGAGGCAGAGCAGATGATAGAAGTTTTTGTAAGGGAACACTTTGCATCTTGTGATCATAATGCCATTAGTTTCAAAGGAATTATGGAAAAGGATAGTTATAGTCCCTGGGTTGAGATTTAAATTGGAGAAAGACCAATTTTCATGGTATCAGAAAGGATCTAGCAAGTATGGAGTGGGACAAGTTTTTTGGCAAAGATGTACTTTGTAAGACCTTCAAAAGTGAATTTTTGAGAGCACAGTGTTTGTATGTTACTGTCAGAATAAAAGGCAAGGATAACAAGTTTATAGAACTTTGGTTTTCAAGAAACATTGAGACCCTGGATAAGAAGAAGAAGGAGGTGCATGGCAGGTATAGGCAGAAATTAAGCACTTGAGGAGTGTAAGAAAAGCTAAAGAACACCTAAAAAGGGAATCAGGAGGGTGAAAAGAGGGCATAAAGTTGTTCTAGAAGACAAGGTGAAGGAGAATCCCAAGAGCTTCTACAGCTAAGTTAAGAGCAAAAGGATAGCAAGGGTCAAAATTGTTCCTTTGGAAGATTAGAGTGGTAATATATGCATGGAGCCAAAAGAGATGAGGAACATCTTAAATGAATATTTTGCATCTGTATTTATTTGGGAGATTGGCACAGATTCTACGGATGTGAGGCAAAGCAGCAGTGAGGCCATGGACCCTATACAGATTACAAAGGAGGAGGTGTTTGCAGTCTTGAGGCAAATTAGGGTGAATAAATCCCTAGGTTCCCTTGAAGCCTGTGGGAGGCTGGTGCAAAAACCACAGGAGCTCCAGCAGAGATATTTCAAACATCTTTACCATGGGTGAAGTGGATGATAGGAGGATAGCTAATGTTGTTTCATTGGTTCAGAAATGAGCCAAGAAATTATAGGCTGGTTATCCTGACATCAGTTGTGGGAAAATTATCGTAAAATATTCTAAGAAACTGGATATATAAGCATTTGGATAGACAGGGACTGATTAGGGATAATCAACATGGGTTAGTGTGTTCTAAGTCATGTCTATCCAACCTCATGGAGATTTTCGAGGAAGTTACTTGGAAGATTGATGAAGACAATACAGTCAACATTGTCTACATGGGCTCCAGTCAGGCATTTGACAAGGTCACACAGGGGAGGTTGGTCAAGAATGTTCAGTCACTTGGCATTCAGGATAAGACTGTTAATTAGAATACACATTGGCTTTCCAGGAGAGGCCAGAGAGTGGGTGTAGATGATTGTGTCTCTGACTGGAGGCCTATCATTAGTGGTGCACTGCAGGGATCGGTGCCCCTCTATTGTTGTTTATTATCTATACAAATGATCTGAATGATAATGTGGTAAACTGGTTCAGCAAATTTGTAGATGCCACAAAAATTGGGGTGTAGTGGATAGCAAGGAAGGCTATAAACGTTTGCAGTTGGATCTGGACCAACTGAAAAAAATGGGCTGAAAATGGCAGATGGAATTTAATGCAGACACATGTGAGGTGTTGCACTTTGGGAGGACAAACAGGTAGGTCTTACACAGTGAGCGGTAGGGCACTGAGGATTGTCGTAGGACAGAGGGATCTGGGAATACAGAAACCTAACTCCTTGAAAGAGGCATCACAGGCAAATACGGTCGTAAAGAAAACTTCTGGCACGTTGGCCTCAAAAATCAATGTATTGGGTACAGGAGCTGGGATGTTATGCTGAAGTTATGTAAGATGTTGATGAGGCCTAATTTGGAGTATTGTGTCCAGTTTCGGTCACCTTCCTACAGGAAAAATGCAAAAAGATTGAACGAGTACAGAGAAGTACAAGGATGTTGCCAGGACTAAAGAGCTGAGTTATAAGGAAAGATTGAATAGGTAATAACTTAATTCCCTAGAACATAGAAGATTGATGGGAGACTTGATATAGGTATATGAAATTATGAGACTTATAGATAGGGTAAATGCAAGCAGGCTTTTTCCACTGAGGTTGGGTGAGACTACAAATGGAGGTCATGGCTAAAGGGTGAAAAGTCAAATATTTAAGGGGAACATGAGGGGGAATTTCATCTCTTAGAGAATGGTGAGAATCTAGAATGATCTGCCAGCACAAGTGGTGGATGTAGGGTCGATTTCAACATTTAAGAGAAATTTAGATAGGAACAGGATGAGAGGGGTATGGAGGGCTGTGGTCCCAGTGCAGGTCGATGGCACAGATTAGGTTGGCTGTATTTCTGTTCCACAGTGCTCTGTGACTTTATGAGAAATTATGAGACCATATTTTGTATGGCTTATAAATGACTTGTATCAGGGAATACTGGGAGGTGTTCACAAGATTTGTAAATGTTTTGTGTAGTGAACTCAGAATAGAGTATTTCCTTCATGCTAAATCATTGTTACTGATCAATAAAGTTATTGGCACTGTGCATTTTCTGTTTAGCAAAGCCTGGTAGAAACTATACTTCAAATTCTAGTCAGTTTTATTAAACAACTCCCTCCTTCAGCAACACACCATTGTTACACACAGTACATGAAATAGACCAACTGGTGGTCTAAAAGCAGATGGCAAGTTTGATGAAAGGAGTAAACCTTGAGCAATTATATAGGAAATCATGGTGTTATGATTCCTTATTGCATTTCCTTTGTCAAAATTTGTCAATTCTTTGTTGTCTGTAGCGGTGTAAATTATTTCATCTTCTGAAAATGGATCTTAAAATATTCTCCTTCCACCAAACATGGATAAATCAGGTTCGTATTTCTTACTGATGGCTTCATTCATTTTTAACTGCTTGCCTTACTTGGTTTGACACTTCTCTGACTTTAACGTCTTGGAAACAAAGAAGTTCCATGCAGTGGGAGCCATTCCTTCCAAACACTATGTGCAGCGCACATTGTGAACTATATGTAGGAGGGTTTATTTTGCTTCATTTCTCGTGAAAATGTAAATGCATTCACAAGTCTGCTGTTTTTTCACCCGCTTGCCAAATCTCTTTGTGTACAATCTGCCTTTCTTGTTGTATTTACCACCAGCCAATGTATATGAAGTCATCAGCAAATTCAATACTTCAAATTCAATTTAATTGTCATTCAACCATCCACACGTATACAGCTAAAAGAAGCAGTGTTCCTCTGAAGCCAAGGTGCAAAACACTGTCTAGTACTGTGCAAAAACCTTAGGCACGTATATATATAGCTAGGATTGCTGTTGTTGTTCCTTTTCACGTCTTGGGAGGCATTTTTGTCATTTGCATAGCATTTAACTGTTTTTTACGAGACTGAATTGCAAGCTCGATGCTCAACCCAGCACAGATGAAAAGCGTGCAAGGAATCAGCTAGATTCGAATTCGGGAGCATTGGCCTCAAAGTCCAGTGCTGATGTCACTACATGACCAGCTGGCAATGTAGCTAGGGTGCCTAAGACTTTTGTACAGTGCTGTAGTAATTTTATGTATTGCACTGTACTGCCGCAAAAAAATAAACAAATTTCATGATAAATGTGAGTGATGGTAAACCTGATTCTGATATGGGTCTCTATTGTGGACTGAGAGTGGGAAGGGGCAGGAAGAGGGGAATCATGGTTGGGAAAAGGGGAAGAGAGACAGGAGGGAGTGGGAAGCACCAGAAAGACATTCTGTGAAGATGAATAATTTAATTGCTTGGAATTAAATGACTTTGCCTGGTGTCTCAGGTCAGAATGTGTCTGCACCTGCAGCACCACCACCCACCCCAGCACTCATTCTCTGCCACCTGTCCCACAGTCCTCCCGCAATGCTCCTCCCTCATTATTCCCAACATCCTTCTCTCCTGCCAGATTTACAAACCTGCTCTCCGCTCCATGTTGACAAATACAGTACTCTGCATACAATCACAGACAGCAGATAACATGAATAATTACAGTAACACATACAGTCACAAAAAATATCAGTACAAGTCCCTGAGTGGCTTGATCATTGATAGTGCATGGGATGTTGTCCTGGGGCCACGTTTCTGTAAGGACAAGTATGCAGCCTCTCGAGCTGATTCAGCAGATGAAGGCAGATCATCATATCTCACACAGGGTCAGCACAGGAAATCCAGCTCGTCTTCCAGGGAGCATTCACTGGAAATCAGCACCAAACGCAAAGGCTAGCCCCTAACTGGCATGGATTCCAGCATGACTGCTACACCTTTGTTCTCTCCCGCACGGCCTCCAGAGCCTCCTTCTCTGGGTGGCTGTACAGGCGACACTGCAACCAAGTCTGGTCTGCGCAACAAGTCAGCCAAACAGTTCTCCTGCCATCAATCTTGCCAAAGAGCCAGTGAACCAGACTTGCAGTATCTTATATAACCAATATCCAAAAGGGTCTTGCAACTATACAGTTATATAGATTTTTAAATAGTAAAGGAATTAAAGGTTATGGGGAAAAGGCAGGTAGATGGAGCTGAGTTTACGGACAGATCTTATTGAATAGCGGGGCAGGCTTGATGGGCTGGATGGCCTACTCCTGCTCCTATTTCTTATGTTCTTATGATCTTATAAGCAATCACAAGACAAACATCTAAGACACACACTTGCACCTGAATTTGGGACCTGGAGAGGTCACTGAGGCCAAATGCTCCACCAACTTTCTTGAAGCAGAGAATTACACCACAGTTATAATTTCACTCGAATATATCTTTTTCCAGACCTTTACAGTTCTAGGAGAGAAACACGGTGCCTTTTACATCAATTGATTCTAGTGTGAACAAATGCTTTTCCTTGTAAGTACTTGGTACTTTCTATTGGATTGCTGTGGTCTCCATGAGCTTCTGGTGGCTCGTCATTAAAATTCTGCTCCAAAGTCCCACAACTAGCTTGTCTGTCCTCAGTCTTCTCCACTTCCAGGGAGAAGCTAATGTAAATTAGAGGAACAGCACGTTATCTTCTGCCTGGGTAGTCTACACCCAGTGGCATGAACATTGGATTCTACAATTTTGCATAACTGCTGCCCTCTCTTCCTGATCTGCTTAATTCCTTCTACACCCATGCGATCGTCCTATTTCTTTGTCCTTCTTTCCCCTCCTCCATCCACTTAATTTACAAATTGACAATAAGTAGTGGTTACAGCCCAGTCCATCACAGGTAAAACCCTCCCAGCCACTGAGTACATCTACATGAAATGTTGCAGCAGGAAATCGGCATCCAACATTAGGGACTCCCACCACCCAGGACACACTCTTTTACAACTGCTGCCATCAGGAAAAAGGTACAAGAGCCTTGGGACTCACACCATCAGGTTTAGGAACAGTTTCTACCCCTCAACCATCAGGGGATAAAGGGCCTGAGAGTTGAGGGGTGACAACCGTTCCTGTACCTGGTGGTGTAGGTTTCTGATGGCAGCAGTGAGAAGACAGCATGGCCTGGAAGGTGGAGATCCTTGATAATGGATGCTGCTTTCCTGCAATAGTGCTCCGTGTAAAGATGGGTACTTGATGGGTCCATTTGGTATGGCTAGTAATTGAAGTGATTATCTAGATACTTCTCAAATGCTTTGAGAGTTGCTGCCTGCGCACCCTTTTGGAGTTGTGCAGTGCATTGCAGATCTTAGTTGCTCTTTGAGTGAAGGAGTTCTTCGGATCTCCTCCAAACATTTTATCCCTTAACCTAAACCAAGAAACCTTCCTCTCTTCTGGTCTTGTAGTCACACTATTTATTTGGTGTTTGAGAGCTCCGCGACATTTGCTCCGCTATGTGCTGAGGCTGAGTCTGTGGACATGCTCCAGCTGCTCTCGGCTTCCTGTCTGTGGATTAACTTTCATTCTGAATGCTGCTTGCTTGCTTTTATTGTTTGCACGATTTATGTTTTCCCTCCCTGCACACTGGGGGCTTGTTGGATGTTTTTAATGGGTTCTTTTGGGTTTCTTGCTTTATGGCTGCCTGTCGGGTGATGAATCTCAAAACTGTTAATGCATAGATAATTTGATAATAAATGTACTTTGCACTTTCAATTTCACTCGCCCTATTAACAACCAATGGACTCACTTTCAAGGACTCTTTTTCTCATGTTCTTGATATTTATTGTTTCTTTATTTAAAATTATTATTTCTTCTTTTTGCATGTGCAGAGTTTGTTGTCTTCTGCACTCCAGCTGGGTGACCCAGTTGGGCAGTCTTCCATTGATTCTGTTATGGTTACTATTCGACAGATTTATTGAGTATGCCCACAAGAAAACAAAACACAGAGTTGTATATGGTGACATATATATACTTTGATAATGAAAATTACTTTGAACTATTGTGTTTCTGACCAGTTTTTGATGATAATGTTGTTGAAGTTCATATATTGCTGGATTGACTCTCACTTGTTATTGCCTAGAACTACTGTGGTGCAGTTGTCCTGACTAGATTTTGCATCCTGCAAGATTACAGTGTAAACACCCTCATCTTCAAATGAAATTTCAAAGGATGAAGAGGAATTTTTTTCCCTAAATATTAAAAATAAAATCCTTTTTATGAATAAAAATGCTTGGCAGAGTACATTTGGAGGGTCAGTAGAAATAACATTCAATGGAACAATTTCTATTGAGGTACAGTGATTGGTACACCAGTTTCAAAGGAGTGTTTTCTCTTCCATTTGTGGAAGGTCACTGTTTTAAAGCCCCTTCCTTGTGACTAATGCAATATATTGAATTGAATTGAATTGACTTTTTCACTTACGAGGGTGATTCATAAGTTTGTGGCCTAAGGTAGAAGGAGTCAGTTTTAGAAAACCTAGCACATTTATTTTTCAACATAGTTCCCTTATACATTTACACACTTAGTCCAGTGGTCATGGAGCATACGGAACTTGGACCTCCAGAAAGTGTCCACAGCAGGGGTGATTGATAAATTTATGGCCTAAGTTAGAAGGAAATGAGTTATACAGCTCTCGTTACATGTACATGCAGTTCAACTCTTTCAGTGATTATGCAGAACTTTTGAAGTTAATAACTCATCTCCTTCTACCTTAGGCCACCATCTTATAAATCACCCCTGATGGAGTTATTAACCTTTCATGGCATGACTTATTAAGAATTTATCAACCTGCACCTTAAATACACTCAATGATCTAGCCTCCACAGGTGCCTCTGGCAACAAATTTCTCAGACTCACCACACTCTGACTAAAGAAATTCCTCCATTCTAAATGGATGTCCCCCTATTCCGAGGTTTTACCCTCTGGTCCTAGATTCCTCTCCACATTCTGTTGATCAAGGCCTTTCAACATTTGATAGGTTTCAATGAGATTCCCCCCCCCCCCATTCTTCTAAATTCCAGTGAGTACAGGCTCAGAGACATCAAACTCTCCTCATATGACAAGCCTATCAATCCTGGAATCATTTTCATAAATCTCCTTTGAAACCTCTCCAACATTAGCGCATTCTTTCTTCAATTAGGAGGGCAAAACTCCTCACAATACTCCAAGTGAGGCTTCACCAGTGCCTCTTGTTTTGATATTCTAGTCCTCTTGAAATAAATGCTAACATTGTAATGGCCTTCTCATCGCCGACTCAACCAGCAAGTTAACTTTTAGAGAATCCTGCACGAGGACTCCTTTACACATGCATCTTTGAATTTTTTCCTACTTAGAATATAGTCTATGATTTTATTCCTTCTATCAAAATGCACGACTATACACTTCCTGAAACCATTATGTATAAATAAATTTATACAAACTAGCAGGAGTGTTAAAATAAATTGCTACAAAAATTGCTGTATTTCTTGAACTGCAAATGCAGCAGTTTTATGCTTATTTAAAGGATTTTATTATTGGATCTCAGCTATGGCTCTGTTGGTTACATGTTCACCCATAATTTAAATGCTGTACATTTAAATGCTCTTTTCAGAGAGTTGATCACAAAAATCTAGACTGACACATCAATGTATTATTGAAAAAATGCTGCTTAGTCAGAGTTGATATCGTTCTGATGAGATATTCGACCAAGGTCGTGCTTGCTCTATCATGTGAATTCACTGCTTTAAAGACAATTGCAATTGCACTGTAGGTGTCTAAGCCATCAGTTACATTATAACCAATATCATTAAAACTAAATGTAATGCCCTGGTTCACATCTTTACTGTTACAGTGTAATTCAGTTAGCAGCTCTGTAAGAGCAGCCTGTTTTGCTTTCAGCCTATCTGGGTTATGGCTGAAGATGAGGGATGATGAGTAATGTGTGCCATCTAATTAGGACGGTGGGACTGGGGGGAAGTTTTTTGGGTGCGGAACACTAAGGTTGGTCTTGGGGCTTTTGTTCAGCGGGAGATGAAGAGAGAAGACGCTAGGGAGAACCGGTCGTAGGTTACGACCCGGTGGGAGACCCGTTTGTTCGAGATGGATTGCGAGAGACGTTCGGAAGGTGGTGCATGCTTTCGCGCGTGAGTGACAGAGAAGTTCAAGCTGAGCTCCAACTTGTGCACATTTGACTGTTTAATTATTATGGTTTTTTATTTCTTTTAATAACCCTTTAGTTAAGTAAGTTTTAAAAATATAATTCCTTTAGTTGTATGCGTGTGCTGACTGTTATTTCTTGGCACTGAGTTGCAACAGGGTCACAAATTACACATATTACGCAGCATCCACACAGACCGGGGATTGGGGTGGGAGAGCCGTCTCAATCTCATGGGTTTGGTGGGACCAGAGTGAGTCTTCCCTAGATTTGTGTAGCCAAGGAAACCAGTGGGGTTTCATAAATATACAGAGTCATAATCATACAGATGAACAGCACAGAGCAGACTTTTCATCCCATCTAGTCCTTGATAAAGCATTTAAACTGCCTGCTCCCATCGACCTGTACCAGGACCATAACCCTCCCATCCCATGTACCTACCCAAGCTTTGCTTAAGCATTGAAATGGAGCTCGCATGCATCATTTGTGCTGGCAGCTCAGTCCGCACTCTCATGACCATCTCGAGTGAAGGAGTTTCCCCTCATGTTCTCCTTAAACATTTCACCTTTCCCCCTTAAGGAAGGAGGATGAGAGGAGACATGATAGAGGTATATAAGATATTAAGAGGGATAGATAGAGTGGACAGCCAGCGCCTCTCCCCAGGGCACCACTGCTCAATACAAGGGGACATGGCTTTAAGGTAAGGGGTGGGAAGTTCAAGGAGGATATTAGAGGAAGTTTTTTTACTCAGAGAGTGGTTGGTGTGTGGAATGCACCGCCTGAGTCAGTGGTGGAGGCAGATACACTAGTGAAATTTAAGAGACTACTAGACAGGTATATAGAGGAATTTAAGGTGGGGGGTTATATGGGAGGCAGGGTTTAAGGGTAGGCCAAAGGGCCTGTAATGTGCTGTACTGTTCTATGTTATATGTTAACCCGTGATTTCTGGTTGTATTCCCACCCAACCTCAGTGGAAAAAGCCAGCTTTTATTTACCCTATCTATACCCCTCATCATTTTGTATATCTCTATCAAATCTCCTCTCAACCTTCTATGTTATAAGGAATAAAGTCCTAACCTATTCGATCTTTCCTCCAGACCCAGCAACATCCTTGTAAATTTTCTTTGTACTCTTTCAATCTTATTTACATTTTTGCTGTAGGTAGGTGACCAAAACAACACACAATACTCCAAATGAAACTTCACCAACATCATACACAACTTCAACATAAAATCCCTTCTCCTGTTCTCAATACTTTGATTTATGACTTTATTAATTTTCTTTTCTGAATACAAATGAATACAAATGAGAAGAGCTTTATTTCACTTGATGAGTCAACTGAAAAAAGTACTTATTGGCTATAAAATTGCTTTCATGTGCTTTAAGATCGTGAAAGGCACTGCATAATTGAAAGCTTATCTTAAGTGGGAAATGAAAGAAGAGGGAACTCCAAATGCTATTATGCTAAATATCCTCAAATAGAACCTTGGCTCCAGAGCAAAAGTAAAAATAAAAGGCTCATTATTGAAAAATGAAATCTCTTGTTTCTTGACTTTTGCAATTATTTTCACTTTCACTAAGAAATGACATTGTCATGTTCAAGTTTTCTGGAAGATTATTTGCTTTTGTTTACTTCATGAGCGTTCTTTCATTTTTTTGGGTAATTGCAATTTATCTTCAAGGATTCAGATTCAAAATGCATTTATTATCAAAGTACATATGCAGTATACAACCCTAAGATTTATCCTCCCACAGCCAGCTACCAAACAACGAAACACCATGGGACCTGTTCAAAGAAAACATCAAGCTCCCAAGGGGCAAAAAAAAAGAACAAATCACACAAGCAGCAAAATCAAACTAAGAAAACTCATAGAATATAAGCAACACACACGAAATACTGGAAGCCAGGCAGCAACTATGGAAGAGTAAACAGTCGACTTTTTGAGCCAGCACCCTTCATTGGATTTCCAGCATCTGCAGAATTCCTTGTGATGCTGAGATACAATATAAACCAGCAAACCACAGAGTACTTGGAACAGTCTAGGAATTTTCAGTTTAGTTCAGTTAATTTCAATTTAGTGTCGTGTCATTTGTTGATTGCAGGCCACAGAGCCAGCCCATCTCAATCAAAATCACACAAAATATCAATAAAAGAGGAGAAACCAGAAACCAGAAACACCTATAACATGAACTATAGAGTCCAATCCACAATCAACATCGATTAGACCCAAAACTCCAGTACCATCCTCTGGCAGCAGCGCTTACAAATTTAGTTAAGTGTGCTGTAATGTTCAAATGCTGATGTGGAAGTGTATCAGCTCCTGTCTGAATGGCGACCTGGAACCACTCCAATTCACCTACTGAAACAACAGGTCTAGAGCAGAAGCCATCTCATTAGCTCTTCATACAACTCTGGAACATTTGGACAACAAAGACACATACATCAGGACGCTCTTTATCAATTACAGCTCGGCATTTAACACAATCATCCCCTCAAAACAAATCAGTAAACTCCAAGACCTGTGTCTCAATACTTCCTTGTGCAATTGGATTCTGGATATTCTCACTTGTAGACCCCAGTCAGTTCAGATTAGCAAAAACATCTCCACAATCTTCATCAGCACAGGAACACCACAGGGATGCGTACTTAGCCCCTTATGCTATTTGCTTTACACCAATAACTGTGTGATTAAGTACCACTCCAACACCATATCCAAGTTTGCTGATGACACCACTGTTGGGAGAGGGAGATTGAAAATCCGGCTCAGTGGTGAAATAACAATGTTATGTCATCAGCAACAATGAATATAGAATTGAGTCAGGTTTTATAAACAAACATAAGCATTTATTAAACTCTGCTTAACAATAGCGAAAAGTATTCAAATGACTAACTTAATCAGATGTTAACAGCTATACAGCAACTCTGGAACAGTTCTTAAAGTGGTAAATTCAAACACAGTCTTAAAGTGGTAAATTCGAAAGTCCAAGTGATTTATACAGTCAGTAAGGACAGACTTCTCTCAAAATGGATCTCTTCAAAGATGTGATGTTACTGCTGATCCCGTTCAAAGGATTCATGATGAAGGAAATAAAACGGCTCAAAGGAACTGACCTTTTTCCTGGATGGTGAACACTGCATAAACCTTCCTGATCTTGCAGGGGCTATCTCAGATGCAGGCCACTATTCCTGAATGAAGATTCAATAAGGTCGATCCTTTATGAAACCACCGAACGACACCAACTTTATGCAATCCTTCGGGTTCCCATACTTTGGTAATGTCTTCACCCTCCAATACTAGACTGTAAAGGTAAATCAAAGGTACCCCAAAGAAAACTGGCAGCGATTGGCGAATCTACCGGCACAACAATTTTACCTTACAATAGAAAGTAAAACTCCACTTTAAAATGAAACTGCGTCATGAGACGAATAGGCAGCATAACTGAGCAACTGATGAATTAAACACCGAACTAAACTGCGTGACAACAGGGGTTTCCCCTCTTATATGCCCCTAGGGAACTTGTCATCAAGTGACCTCACACTGGCGGGAAAATTACATCACTCCACCAACACAAGACCATTACATCATGCTCACAAGATACTCAATAGCATCATGGTCATAAGACAGTCACAAGATACCCACGACGTATGTAACAACAACAACTTTTCACTCAATGTCAATAAGACCAAGGAACAGATTGTGAGCTTCAAGAGAGGGAAACTAGGGGTCCATGAGCCAGTAATCATCAGAGGATCAGAAGTGGAAAGGGTCAGTAACTTTAAATTCCTGGGTCTCACTATCTCAGTGGACCTGTCCTGGACTCATCATATAAATATTATTGCAAGAAAGCACGACAGCACCTCTTCTTCCTTGGGAGTGTGCAGAGGTTCGGTATGTCATTGAAAACCTTGGCAAACTTCTATAGATGTGTGGTGGAAAGTTTACTGACTGGCTGCATTACAGCCTAGTATGGGAACACCAATGCCTTTGAGTGGAAAATCCTAGAAAAGTGGCATTCATCATCAAAGATCCTTACCACCCAGGGAATGCTCTTTTTCACTGCTGCCATCAGGTAGAAGTACAGGTCCCTCAGGTACAGGTCCACCAGGTTCAAGAACAGTTACTATCCCCAAGTACTCAGACTCATGAGCAAAAGGGGATAACTACACTTATTACCATATAACAACCACAGCACGGAAACAGGCCATCTCGGCCCTTCTAGTCCTTGCTGAACTCTTACTCTCACCTAGTCCTACCAACATGCACTCAGCCCATAACCCTCCATTCTTTTCCTGTCCATATATCTATCCAATTTAACTTTAATTGAGAACATTGAATCTGCCTCAGCCACTTCTGCTGGAAGCTCATTCCACACAGCTACCAATTTCTGAGTAAAGAAATTCCCCCTCATGTTACCCCTAAACTTTTGCCCTTTAACTCTCAACTCATGTCCTCTTGTTTGAATCTCCCCCACTCTCAATGGAAAAAACCTATCCACTTCAACTCTATCTATTCCCCTCATAATTTTAAATACCTCTATCAAATCCCCCCTCAACCTTCTACACTCCAAAGAATAAAGACCCAACTTGTTCAACTTTTCTCTGTAACTTAGGAGATGAAACCCAGGCAACATTCTAGTAAATCTCCTCTGTACTCTCTCAATTTTATTGACATCTTTCCTATAATTTGGTGACCAGAACTGTACACAGTACTCCAAATTTGGCCTTACCAATGCCTTATACAATTTCAACATTACATTCCAACTCCTATACTCAATGCTCTGATTAATAAAGACCAGCATACCAAAAGCTTTTTTTACCACTCTCTCCACATGAGATTCCACCTTCAGTGAACTATGCACCATTATTCCTAGATCCCTCTGTTCTACTGCATTCTTCAATGCCCTACCACTTACCATGTATGTCCTATTTTGATTAGTCCTACCAAAATGTAGCACCTCACATTTATCAGCATTAAACTCCATCTGCCATCTTTCAGCCCACTCTTCTAACTGGCCTAAATCTCTCTGCAAGCTTTGAAAACCTACTTCATTATCCACAACGCCACCTACCTTAGTATCATCTGCATACTTACTAATCCAATTTACCACCCCATCATCCAGATCATTAATATATATGACAAACAACATTGGACCCAGTACAGATCCCTGAGGCACACCGCTATACATCGTCCTCCAATGTGACACACAGTTATCTACCACTACTCTCTGGCATCTCCCATCCAGCCACTGCTGAATCCATTTCACTACTTCGATATTAATATCTAGCGATTGAACCTTCCTAACTAACCTTCCATGTGGAACCTTGTCAAAGGCCTTACTGAAGTCCATATAGACAATATCCACCACTTTTCCCTCATCAACTTTCCTAGTAAACTCATAAAAAAATTTAATAAGATTTGTCAAACATGACCTTCCACGCACAAATCCATGTTGACTGTTCCTAATCAGACCCTGTCTATGCCATCTCTAAGAATACTTCCCATCAATTTACCCACCACTGACGTCAAACTCACAGGCCAATAATTGCTAGTTTTACTCTTAGAACCCTTTTCAAACAATGGAACAACATGAGCAATACGCCAATCCTCCGGCACCATCCTGTTTCTAATGACATTTGAAATATTTCTGTCAGAGCCCCTGCTATTTCCACATTAACTTCCCTCAAGGTCCTGGGGAATATCCTGTCTGGACTCGGAGACTTATCCACTTTTATATTCCTTAAAAGTGCCAGTACTTCCTCTTCTTTAATCATCATAGTTTCCATAACTTCTCTACCTGTTTCCCTTATCTTACACAATTCAATATCCTTCTCCTTAGTGAATACCGAAGAAAAGAAATTGTTCAAAATCTCCCCATTTCTTTTGGCTCCACACATAACCATCCACTCTGATTCTCTAAGAGACCAATTTTATCCCTCATTATCGCACCTGAAGCAACAAAATCCAGGAATATTTAGTTGCCAATCACGCCCTTCCTGCAACCATGTTTCACTAATAGCTACAACATCATATTTCCAGGTATCAATCCATGCTCTAAGCTCATCCGCGTCTTATAATGCTCCTAGCATTAAAATAGATGCATCTAAGAAATTCTCTACATCTCACCCTCTATTTATTCCTAATGGAGCAAACAACTTTGATATCTTTTTCTTCCTTCTCCCCTATATCTTCGGTCTGTGTTCTCCCATTCTCTGTCCCTTGCCTATCCTCCCTCACACACTGTCTACTAGCTCTCTCTATTTATGAACTAATCTCCTCTCTCCTAGTCTCCTCAATTTGATTCCAAACCCCAACCATTCTAGTTTAATGTCTTCTCAGTAGCCTTTGCAAATCTCTTCTCCAAAATTTTGGTCCCCCCTAGGATTCAAGTGCAACCCGTCCTTGTTGTACAGGTCACACCTGCGCCAAAAACTTGAATCCATGCCCCCTGCTCCAATCCCTCAGCCACGCATTTATCTTCCACCTCATTCCATTCCTACTCTCACTGTCGTGTGGCACAGGCAGTAGTCCTGAGATTACTACCTTTTCAGTCCTTCTTCTCAACTCCCTTCCTAACTCCCTATATTCTCCTTTCAGGACCTCTACCCTTTTCCTACCTATGTCATTGGTAGCTATATATACCATGACCTCTGGCTCCTCACCCTCCCACTTCAGGATATCTTGGACGCGATCAGAAACATCCCGGCCCTGGCACCAGGGAGGCAAACTACCATTCGGGTCTCCTGACCACGTCCACAGAATAGCCTATCTGACCCCCTAACTACAGAGTCCCCTATTACTACTGCCCTCCTCTTCCTTTCCCTACCCTTCTGAACTACAGGGCCGGACTCTGTGCTGGAGGCACGGCCGCTGTTGTTTCCTGCAGGTAAGCTGTCCCCCCCAGCAGTACTCAAACAGGAGTACTTATTGTCAAGGGGCACAGCCACTGGGGTACTCTCTAGTACCTGACCCTTCCCCTTACCCTTTCTAACCGTGACCCACTTGTCTTCCTCCCGTGGCCCCGGTGTGATCACTTGCCTGTAACTCCTCTCTATCAACTCCTCACTCTCCCTGACCAGACGAAGGTCATCGAGCTGCAGCTCCAGCTCCCTAACGCGGTCCCTTAGTAGCTGCAGCTCGGCGCACCTGGCACAGATGTGGACGTCCAGAAGGCTAGGAGACTCCAGGACCTCCCACATCCGACACCGAGAACAACAAGCTGCCCTCACACTCATACTTCCTCTCCTTTCCTCAAATAACAGAAAAAATTGAAAACCAAACCTTCTTCACCTCACCCGTTGAGTCAAAGCCCTTATTTAAGGACTCTGTTATATAGTTACGTCATGCTCGTTATTTATTACTATCTCTTTATATCTGCATTTGCAATTTGTTCACAGTTTATTGCTCCCGATGTTTACCATTTACAGTTACTGTTCTATAGATTTGCTAAGAATGCCCACAGAAAACAATCTCAGGGTTGTACGTGGTGACATGTATGTACTTCAATAATAAAATTTACTTGGAACTTTGAACGTTGAACTCTGTAGCACTAAGTTAAGCAGGGTTACTCCAGAATATGGTCGCACCTAAGCTGTATAAATAATTGATTAGTTTTGAAAATTATAAAGCATTTTATTTTTCAGTAAATTTCCAACTTAATTTCCAAATACGGTACATAATTCTCGACAATGCATGATGGACAGCAAATTGTTTTAAAAATCCATTAACTTTTCATTTGCCATAAGCAGAAAAGAGACAGACCTCAAGGAATATGCCTCATCTGTCACCAGCTACATCTATACGTGTGTAGATGACTTTGGTACCTCAAGAATGGTCAGTCACAGCCCAAACAGAAGGCCTGGCAGAACACAAGTGTGCTCCCTACTAACATTCTGGGATGCTCCGTTCAAGTCTGGAAACATAATGGCTGTCAGAGCAAACAGGAAAAAATTCATTTTAGACATCAAGAGGGCAAAGACCACGAATGCACAAAATACTCAGGAACACCTGTCTGATAATAATCCCTGGTATAAGTGATTGGGCATCAAGGGTATTACCGACTACCTAAGGAAAAACAGTGTTAGTTGAGTCAGTGACACCTCCCTCCCTGACACTCTAAACAACTTTTATGCATGCTTCGAGGTACGCAACACCGGCCACAAAAGCTACCCCCTTCCCAGGTGAGCAGCCACTGTCTGTAACAGCAACAGACGTGAGAAGCACTCTACAGAGAGCCAACCTGTAACTCAGACAGGCCAGACAACATCCCAGGCCAAGTACACAAGAACCGTGCACACCAGCTCGCTGGCATCTTTACAGACATCTTCAGTGCTTCACTCATCCAGGCTGCTGTCTGCATATGTGTCAAATCAGCCATAATCATCCCTGTACCAAACAGTGCTACACCTTCAGAATTAAATGACTACTGTCCAGTGGCACTGATGTCAATTATCATAAAGTGATTTGAAAGTTTGGTAATAGCACATATCAAAAACTCCATTCCTGCCACATTGGACACTAACTAATGTGCTTACAGACAGAGCCGCTATATGATAGATGTCATAGCGTCTGTCATGCACCTGGCCCTGACATACCTAGAAAATAAGGGCACTTATGTCAGAATGCTCTTTCTGTACTTCAGTTCAGCATTCAACACAATTATCCCACAGACCTTGGTGAACAAACTTCTACTCCTCGATTTAAATGCACTATTGTGCAAC
Organism: Mobula hypostoma; assembly: GCF_963921235.1. NCBI lineage: Eukaryota > Metazoa > Chordata > Chondrichthyes > Myliobatiformes > Myliobatidae > Mobula > Mobula hypostoma. The sequence goes on from NC_086116.1 coordinate 26,503,402, forward strand.
TAGGTGTTGGACTTCCTAACGAACAGACTTCAGATAGTTAGGATTCACATTTGGTCCTCTCTTTCCATCATCCTCAACATGGGTGCCCGTCAGGGCTGTGTGCTGAGCCCAACGCAGTGTACTCTACTCACACATGACTGCATGGCCAAGCACCCGAGTAACCACATGGTCAAGTTTGCCGAAGGCACAACACAATAATTATCACCCAGAATGATGAGATGGCCTACAGAGAGGAGGTGGAAGAGCTGGTGCCAGGTAAATAGCCAGTTCCTCAATGTCAACAAGACAAAGGAGTTGGTCGTTGACTTCAGGAGAACTCGCACCACTCTTCAAACTGGCAGCACAGCAGTGGAAGCTGCAAGCATTCTCAAACTCCTGGGAGTAAACATCTTGAACAACCTCTCACAGTCCTAGCACATTTTCTCTACAATCAAGAAAGCTCACCGACACCTCTAGTTTTTGAGGAGCCTGAAGAGAGCTGGACTTTGCGCATCCATACTCACGTCATTCTACAGATGCGCAGTGGAGACCATCCTGACATGCAGCATCACTGCATGGTGCGGAAACTGCACTTCAGAAGTCAGAAAAGCTCTTCCATGATTAGTCAAAACTGGCCAATGCATCACTGGAACCAGCCTACCCTTCAGCAAGGACATATGTACAGTAAGGCGCCGGATAAGGGCCACTACCATCATGAAGGATCCCATTTCCCTTTTTATGTGCTCTTTATCCCACTCCCATCAGGAAGGAGGCAATATAGCATCCACACCAGATTCAAAAGCAATTACTTTCCCCAAGCAGTAAAGCTAATCAACAATAAAGTCTGTATGAAATATATTGCAAGTATCCTAAATTGTTGCTCATTGGTTACATGCTATATTTTTACTGATGTTACAGGAATGATGTGACATTTTCAACCATTTTTCACACTGTTTTACTTGCAAATTCATAACTTGTAGAACTGCAGATACGTGATAGCATAATCTTCGGTGATATACAGAGCAAACCGAGGCTGCACGTCACATACATCAGGGAGGTCTTGACATCCTTGCTGCTGCTGCTTGTTTTGTGTGTACCTATAATCGTTACATCATGTGGAAGCTGTTGGCAGCACAACGACTGCCAACACATTTTAATGTCAAGCCTTAATCACCAACCACAGGACAGAGGAATCAGACTGTTATAGGGGATTAAAATAGACTGCAGAATGTGCCATGGTTGTATATTGGAATTATTTAATAAATGCAAATATAAAATTCCATAACAGAATATATTGTGCTTTGATGGTTTAAAGTCTAATTCAAGCATATCTAAATATTTAAGTTATATTCAATAGCAAAGCAGGTATTTATCTAGTTAAACTTTCCGGATTATTGAGAACCTTATTAATGCAACTCATTGCCAATGATTAGACATTACCTTGAAACTTCTGGCAATATTTTTCTTCTCTGTGACTCTTGTTAAAAATTAGCAAAATTTCTTCCATTGTTGTCTTATTCCCCATGATGTGTTATTGTTCCAACATAGGGCGAATTGCAGGCTTTCTGTGCGCCTTTGCAACTTATTGGATTGGAAGTGCTCAATACTTCAAATGATTAATTTTGATGAAAAATAATAATTTCAATTCGCCAAGTCTCAGTAATATATTTTGCATCCTCAGCCAATCATTCACATCAGAGCAGTTCAAAGTTAAACGTCCAAAATGCAAAGCAAATTTATTAGCAATATATATTACCCTGAGATTCATTTCTTGCAGGCATCTCCAAGAAAAAAAAGGAAATACAATAGAGTTGATGAAAAACTATACATAAGCAAAGACTGAGAAACAAACAATGTGCAAAATAAGACAAACTCTGCGAATAAAAACAAATACCGGAACAGGAGCTGCAAAGAGTCCCTGAAACTGAGTCTGTAGCTTGTGGTATCAGTCCAGATTAGTGGTGATTGAAATTTCTTGGCCAGTTTAGGAACGTGGTGGTTGAAAGGTAATAACTATTCTTGAACCGAGTGGTGAGGGACCTAAGGCTGGAGAAACTACTACCATTGGGCAGTAACTCCTGCCTGATGGTAGCAGTGAGAATAGTGCATGGTCTTGATGATATTCTGCTCCTTTTCTGACAGCACTCTGAGTAAATGTACTCAATCGTGCGGAGAGCTTAGCCTGTGATGGACTGGATTCTGTCCACCACTTTCTGTATCCATTCCTGGGCTTTGGTAATTCCCCACATTTGTGATGTAACCAGTTAGAATTCTCTTCACTGTGCATCTATAGCAGTTTTTAAAAGATTTTGGATGACATGCCAAATCTACGCAAACTTCTACAGTAAGTGTGCCTTCTTTGTGCCAGCACTTAAGCGCTGGTCCCAAATTAGTCACAAGTGTTTGTCAAAGCAGCTGTTTAAATGAGAATGTTCTGAAGTAAAATACTATGTTCGTAGTAAAATGTCCCATTACAGCCCTGAAGCGATGGACAGCAAGGAAGACTATCAGAGCTTGCAGCAGGATCTGGATCAGGCTTAGGCTTAAAAATGGGCTGAAAATGGCAACCGGAATTTAATGTAGACAAGTGTGAGGTGCTGCACTTTGCTAGGACTAAACAGGGTAGGGCTTACACAGTAAATGGTAGGGCACAGAGGGGTGTTGTAGTACAGCGGTCCCCAACCACCGGGCCGTGAACCGGTACTGGGCCGTAAAGCATGTACTACTAGGCCGCGAGGAAATGATATGCGTCAGCTGCACCTTTCCTCATTTCCTGTCACGCACTGTTGAATTTGAACATAGGGTTGCCAACTGTCCCATATTTGCTGGGACATCCCGTATATTGGGCTAAACTGGTTTGCCTCATACAGGACCACCCTTGTCCCGTATTTCCCCTGCTAAGGCAGAGTGTTCCTATGAAATCTTTCGTGCCGAAATGGTGTAAAGCGAAGAAGCAATTACCATTAATCTATATGGGAAAAATTTCTGAGCGTTCCCAGACCCAAAAAATAACCCACCATATCATACTCAGAGAGTGGTTGGTGCGTGGAATGCACTGCCTGAGTCAGTGGTGGAGGCAGATACACTAGTGAAGTTTAAGAGACTACTAGACAGGTATATGGAGGAATTTAAGGTGGGGGTTATATAGGAGGCAGGGTTTGAGGGTTGGCACAACATTGTGGGCCTAAGGGCCTGTACTGTGCTGTACTATTCTATGTTCTATACCAACTAACACATAACTAACATATATTAAAAGCAGGAATGATATGATAAATACACAGCCTATATAAAGTAGAGATAATGTATGTACAGTATAGTCGGGAAGATGAAGACAAAACCGATTTGTGGAGAAAAAAATCAGCATGTACACACATGCGCACACAGGTGCCCGCGCAAGGCTTCATGGTCATGGTAGTCTTTCTGGGGTAAAGTGTCCCGGGATTTGACTGCTACTTTTATCCCTTATTTGGGAGTGAGAAAGTTGGCAACCCTAACTGTAAAAGACATGTTGAGGTGAGTTTAACCCTACTTGAACACCCCCCCCCACCCCCCGGTCGGCCAGTCCGCAAGAATATTGTCAATATTAAACCGGTCTGTGGTGCAAAAAAGGTTGGGGACCCCTCCTGTAGAACAAAAGGATCTGGGAATGCAGGTCCTTAATTAATTGAAAAAGGTGTCACAGGTAGGTAGGGTCGTAAAGAAAGCTTTTGGTACATTGGCCTTCATAAATCATAGTACGGATTGCAGGAGATAGAGTGTTATATTGAAGTTGTATAAGATGTGGGTGAGGCCTGATTTGGTGTATTGTGTGCAAGTTTGGTCACTCACCTACCAAAAGGTTGTGAATAAGTTCGAAAGAGGACAAAGAAAATTTACAAGGATGATGCCTGGACTGGAGAACCTGAGTTATAAGGAAAGATTGAATAGGTTAGGACTATATTCCTTGGAATGTAGACAATTGAGTGGAGATTTGATAGAGGTGTACAAAAATTATGAGGGGTATAGACAGGGTGGCAGAGAAGGAAAAATTTGCCAGAATTTTCAAGGTAATGACTTTTCATTAGTTTTCTTACTTTTTTCTTCTTACGTTTTTAACTTACGTCATTTGTTGTATTTTTTTTCACGGTAACATGTTGAAGCCGCACCCACTCTAATATGCTGGCGGAGAGAGTTTTATTTGGGTGTTTAGTGCTGAAAATAGTTACATTCGGACACGTCTCATTAGCGGGGCAGCAGTATGGTCACATTGTTTATTCCAGGGACCAGCTGATTGAGCTTATGCTGGTCGGTTTAGCGAACAGAGCGGCGGACACCCGTGCTGAAATCTGGAGGAAAACACACAGAGGATGCAGAGGGGGATCACAAAGGCGAGGAAAGAGGACCGGGTCGAGACAACAGAGACTTATGGAGAAGAGGTGTTCGGTGGATAATAAAATGGACGAGTTGACGGCGCTAGCCAGGAGTCAGAGAACATTTTGGGAGAGCAGTGTTATGTGTTTTACTGAAACATGGCTGCACGAGGACATACCTGACCAAAACTTTTCCATGGACGGCTTCCAGACCGTTCGGGCTGACCGGAAGTGCACTGAGAGCGGTAAGCGTAAAGGAGGGGGACTTGCTGTTCTGGTTAACAACGGATGGTGCAATCCTGGTCATATTATGATTGAGGAACATGTTTGTAGACCGGATATTGAACTTTTTGCTGTTGGACTCCGGCCATATTCCACCGAGATACAACACTGGGCGCCACGCGAGGTTGTTCCTGCCTGTGGCCATCGAACTGTGCAGCTTCTCCTGTGGAGGGTCAGACATTCTGAGCCAATAGGCTGGTCCTGGACTTATTTCCATCTGGCATAGTTTGCATACTGTTGTTTGATTGTTTGTGGTTTTTGTATTGCTATATTTATGCTCTATTCTTGGTTGATGCAGCTGTTATGAAACCCAATTTCCCTCGGGATCAATAAAGTATATCTATCTATCTATCTATCTAAGTACAAGCAGACTTTTTCCACTGAGTTTGGGTGGGACTACAACCAGAGGTCATGGGTTAAGGGTGAAAGGAAGAAATTTTAAAGGGAATATGAGGGGAAATTTCTTCATTCAGAGGGTCATGAGAGTGTTGAACAAGCTGTCAGTGCAAGTGGTGCATGCGAGCTTGATTTCAATATTTAACAGAAGTTTGGATAGGTAAGTGGATGGTAGGGGTATGGAGGGCTATGGTCCTGGTATAGATCGATGGGAGTAGGCAGTTTAAATGGTTCAGCACAGACTAGGTGGGCTGAAGTGCCTGTTTCTGTGCTGTACTTTTCTATGACCCTGTGACTCTAAATACGTTTCAATTGATGGTGTCAAATAAGGATAAATATGAATTAGTTTTGCAACTAGTTTTATATTTCTGAGTTAGCTTTTAAATAAAGACATGAGTCAAAAAGGTATAAATGATGTGGTGAATAATACCATTTTATAAAGTGTATCAAAAAAGGTAATGTGTTTGTATCTTTTAACTATATTATAACAGCTTGGGTGGCTGGGTGAAGATACGTTTCTACAAAAGGAGGTGTAAGGCACTCCTTTTCCTCTGCTAGCTTGCAGGTATTTATCTAGTTAAACTTTTTGGATTATTGAGAACCTTATTAATGCAATTAATTGCTAATGATGAGACATTACCTTGAAACATCTGGCAAATTTTTCCTTCTCTGCTACCCCTGTTAAAAATTAGCAAACTTTCTTCCATTGTTCTCTTATTCCCCATGATGTTTTATTGCTCCAACACAGGAAGAATCGCTATAGCGTATGTGTTCATCTTTGCAACCGGTTGGATTGGAAGTGCTTAACAATTCAACTCATTAGTTTGGATGAAAAATAATTATAATAATGATTTCAGTTCAGTAAATCTCAGTAATATATTTTGCATCCTCAGCCAATCATTTACATCAGCCTAGTTCAAAGTTAAAGGTCCGAAATTCAAAGTAAATTTATGACTGAAGTACATACTGTATATGTTACCATATACTACCTTGAGATTCATTTCTTGCAGGCATTTACAAGAGAAAAAGAAGTGCAATAGAACTAATGAAAAACTATACATAAACAAAGTCCAAGAAACAAGCAATGTGCAAAATAAAACCAACTGTAAATAAAAAGGAATACTGGAACATGAGTTGCAAAGATTCCTTGAAACTGATTCTGCAAGTTGTAAAATCAGTCCAGAGTAGCAATAATTGAAGTTATCCAGGCCAGTTGGTTGTAGGGTAATCACTTGGGCAAGGTGTAGCACCTCTTCAGCCCCGTCCTCCCAGTCAGGGTCACGTGAAGCCACGGGAGCAGGTGGTGGATGGTCGTATGAGCAGCTGGTTCATATCACAAGAATTGGTTATGCGACCACTGATACTAAGCAGACTATCTCTGAAGACACCTTGTAATGACGCTGCCCAGAAGAAGGAAATGGTAAGCCATTCTATTTGCCAAGAACAATCATGGTCATGGGACCATGATTGCCTACATGATATGACATGGCACATAGTGATGATGATAATAGTTTACAACTGCATTCTGAAACATACTGCTATGCCTCTAGTTGTATTCCTGGGAATTGATTTGATTTCTCCAGAACTTTTTTTGTCCCCCATACCGACATCCATCTTTGTTTTGATTTGGGAAGTAGATTTGTTCCTCCAATCTTTATGTCTATGGTACTATAGTGACTACATATTGAGACAGCTGCTTCCGAGGCAATCTAGCTGTTCATCTGTCTGTGACATCTGTTTTCCTGTAAGCTTTGGTGGACATCTGCCAAGGACAGCTGTTCCTGGCATGCCAAAAATGCCTCCCTCTATAACCTTGTGTGTTTGTAAATACTTTTCAGGTCTGTAAAATGTCAGCAAATTTGCATTCTATCTTCGGAAGACAAGCTGTAAATTTTTGTGCCTTTGTGTGTATTGAGTTATCCTAATCCAATACATAATTATAACGGAAATAATCTTAAATTAATTGGGAATCATAATGTTTAACAATCTGTTATGTTGGTGTAGTTAGCATTGAGGTAGCTCTCCTCTATTGTGATTAATTTTTTGTATTCTTTGCAAATGTAGTTTAACTTTTCCAATTAACACTTACTTCTGCTATGAAAATCAGAGACCTACATCAATAAATCTCCTCCAAGCTTTGCCCAGCATTAATAGCCATAATTTTATCTGATAATTTGGATCTTTATGCTGGAACTCCCTTGTCACACCACATTTTCTATTTCAATTTTCTTTGAAACTCATGATTTTAACTATTTGTTTGAGGAACACGTAAAATGCGGGAGAAACTCAGCATCTATGGAGAGGAATGAACAGTCAATGTTTTGGACTAAGATAGTCTTGATGAGGAGTCTCAGCCTGACTATTCATTTTTCTCCATAGATGCTGCTTGACCTACTGAGTTTCTGCAGCATTTTCTGTTTTTTTTCCCTCTGGTTTTCCAGCATCTGCAGAATCCCATGTGCTTATGAATAACTATTTCTCTGAGTCTCATTTGCCTTGACACCTATGTTTGTCTGATGGTTGGTTGTTTATCATATCTGACAATGCCAGGAAACCTGTGAGGGAGAGTTTTTAGTGTTGCACTAGGGCAGTTCCACTCTCAACCACAGAAATCCAAGTCCAGTGGTATGGACAAGCATCACAACTGGGGTCTTCCTTGGTTTCAGCGGATGACCATGACATCTCCTGTGCCTCAATGTGCCCTTCATTCTCCATGGAGTGTTGAAGTACCACCTTCCTGGCTGATAGATGTCACTGTAGATTTCATCTACCCAGTCTACCGGCGGTGCCTTCAGATGCCAGGACAGGCATGTCACCGGGGTGTGAGGCCACTAGCTACCCTCACCTGGTTTAGCCTATCGGAGTGGTGTACCGAGTTTTGGCCACTACTTGGAGCCACAGCTGACAGCTGAGTGTCTAGTGGGGACCAAGGGTTAGTGAGTTATTCTGGAATGAATACAACAAGTCCCTTTACCAGAGGTGCTATCCCTTCCTGGATACCTCATACACCCCTTTGTTTGATTGTGCCTTATGAAACAACTTGGCTTGTTTGTTGCATTAAAAATGCTATTTATTAAAATGAAATTTTCTGAAACACTTATGTCCACAATTATGGACATTATCTATATGTAGAAATATAACTATGGAAAATAGCAGACTGTAATAGTATCCAACCTGTATTTTTTCTGATGACCATCAAGGGGGATTCAGTGGCAACTTTCTGTACAGGGTTGTATAAAATAGATACTTTGCAGAAAGATAGTTCTCAGTCAAATGGGGCAGCATGGTGGCCTGATGGTTAGTACAATGCTTTACAGCACTAGCGACCTAGGTTCAATTCCCGCTGCTGCCCGTAAGTCGCTTGTAGGTTCTCCCCAAGACTGTATGGGTTTCTTCTCACAGTCCAAAGATGTACTGAGAGATAGGTCATTGTAAATTGTCCTGTGACTAAATCAAGGGATTGCCGTGCAGTGAGGCTAGAAGGGCAGGAAGGGCCTATTCCATGCTGTAGCTTAATAAACAAACAAACAAACAAACAAATAAATAAATAATCATGTCGGCGTCAGCATACGATTTCAACACCTTTCCTTCAAAGTAAGATAGACCTTTGATGCACCTGTATCACACGTATCCAAGATATGAATTCATTAAACTGGATCCTACTCGAAAAATGGAATGGTTTAGAAGTAAGTGCATAGTCAAAAAAGCGTTTCAACAAGAGTGTTTTCAATTCTATGATACTTAAAAACTGACAGAAATATAGTAGAGCTTCAATACTTGATTGACAGATGACAGATTGACAGCAAAGCAAAGATTTAAGTGACTGGAGAATGCATGAGGCAAAACAATGCTTCTCAAAATGTCAGTACAGTTGAAATTACTCTCAATCTATTTCACTGGTATTCATTGCCAGTGTTTACAGTTTTCTTTGATATGTACCTAAAATAATTTGCATCTAGCAATCTCTATCTGTAGCTTACAGTATAGTTTGTTTTACAGGGCATCTATTTTTCTGTGAGGAATTTGTACTTGATCAATATTTTTGAGATTTCCATCCATTGATTTTTTTTTCCCATCCGTCCCACTCAATAATGATTTCCAAAGACTGAGCTAGTCATTGTATTTCGGAATAAAGGCAATTCTAAGTCGAGTCACACAATAAATTTGGAAGAACATATACAGATAACGACATTAATAAGATGCGATACACTGTCAAACATCATGCAGTGCCATTAGTTGCTCCTTAAATTTCAAATAACAGACCTTAACAGTTCACTGAACAAAATACAATTCATCATTCATTCCTGCCTTCTTGTCAATTATTCTAAATCTCTATTCCCTGATTTACTGACTCCCCTGTTGATAGAAATAGTTTCCTGTTTACTCTTCAAAAACTCTTTATAATTTTAGACATCTATGAATACCTACTCTGCTACAAAAACAAGCGTAAGTATTGCGTCCCTATCATTCTAGTAAATCTCTCCTGACCACTCTCCTGATACCCAGAATTGGACATAGTATTCCAGATGCATGGTAGGGTGGAGATATGTCTCTGACAAAGGAAATGTAAGGAGCTCCTTCCTTCTGCTGACCTGCAGGTCAGCCTTGGGCAAGCTGTATCACCTGCTTAGTCCCCCCAGCCCAGATCACGTGAAGCCATGGGAGCAGGAGATGGACAGTCGTGTGAGCAGATGGTGAATATTACGTTCTGGTTAACACCAGGCAGATAATCTCTGAAGAGTATTGATAATGGCTGAGGTCACCCATCTTGTAAGACACTGCCAAGAAGAAGGCAATGGCAAACCAGTTCCGTAGAAAAATTTGCCAAGAATAATCGTGATTGCCCACGTCATACGTTAAGGCACATAATGATGAAGATGACTCCAAATGAGGCTTAAATTTACGTAACTTGCATTTGCACTCTCTTCCTTTTATTAATAAAAATAAAGATGCATCATACATCTAGTGGCTACTTCCTTAGATGCCACCTGTATCTAATAAAGTGGTCACTGAGAGTATGTCTGTGGTCTTCTGCTACTGGAGTCAAGTCACTTCAAGGTTCAACTTGTTGTGTATTCAGAGATGCTCTTCTCACACCACTGTTGTAACATATTGTTCTTTGAGGTACTGACACCTTCCTGTCAGCTTGAAGCAGTCCAGTCATTTTCCTGTGACCTCTCATTAACGAGGCATTTTTTCCCCACAGAACTGCTGCTCACTGGATAGTTGTTTTTTGTTTTTTTTTGCAACAGTCTCTGAAAACTCTAGAGACCATAGTGTGTGAAAATCCCAGGAGATCAGCAGTTTCTGAGATACTCAAACCTTCCCATCTGGCACCAAAAATTGATCAAAGTCACTTAGATCACATTTCTTCCCCATTCTAATATTTGGTCTGAACAACAACTGAATGTCTTGACCATGTTTGCGTGCTTTTACGCATTCAGTTGCTGCCACGTGATTGACTGATTAGAGATTTGCATTAACGATCAGGAACACAGGTACTGTATATCTAATAAAGAGGCTACTAGGTGTATTTCCCCTGTCCTCTGGTAACCAGCAGTTATTTACTAGAGGCATTTACAGCAGTAAAAAAAAATCTTAAATCTTAGCAAATGAAAATATTAGGAAGCTGAAAATATTTATTCTTCTGAGGGGGAAGAACTAAATAATACAATCTAATCACTGGTATTTCAAATAGAATCTGTTCTTCAGTATCAAAGATATAACAGATTCAACACCTTTCTACCAAGCAAGTTCATTTGGGATTAAGATAGTGCAACTTGATCTTATTTTGTTTTAAAGTGAGCATAGCTTTCAGTTGTACAATGTTGGCTGTTTTATGCTGAGTTTTAACCCTGTGAAGGATTACCATACATACCACAGTGTGGAGAATGCTCTTTACTGCTTCTGCACTGTGAGGGAGATCGATTGTTATGGTGTGCCAATTGTGTTGTGTGACTTGTTTGTGGTACTTGACAGTACAGAAAGCGCAGCAGCTACTACAAGGTGCGCGTTGTTATGGTTACAATTGGAGGTTACAGCTACTGTATGTAGGAATCCAATTGCGCAGCAGTTGAAATTCTTCTTTGAACTGCCATTTACACTTGAGGATGTGGTTTTGGTCTTGTCTCTGATTATCAGCGGATGATGCCATTTCTATATTTTCCCAAAATATTAATGGCCATCAACATACTTCATTTTTTGTTGGTGTTTCAACAATGTCTCTGTAATCTCACAGATAGGAAATTTAGTAGATAACCTCTTTAACACGCCAATAATCAGCATATGTCCTGAATGCTTATTCTCCTGAGGTATCCGGAAAAAACAAATCTGCTAAATTATCCAAATACTGTGGATCCTTTGCATACTGTATGCAAAGGAGAGAGCCTCATTCAGATGCGTGCTCTGAGGCTCAGGGTACCACGACTGATACTAATGCCAGTGCTGTGCTACTCAATCCTATTTTAAAATTACAGTGTCCACCATATCAGGTACGCTTGGGAAAAGGTGCAGCATATTAAACAGCTGCAAAATAGGGCTTGAAACTTTAGTGAGCAGAGCCCTGTCTAGATGCTATTGGACGGATCATTTTCATTTGAACTTGGGAACTCAGAGGCATATAACATACAATTCATAGAGTCAAATTAATTTTATTTACTTATTGAGATACAGCATGGAATAGGTCCTTCTGGTCCTTGGAGCCACGTCACCCAGCAATCTCTCAGTTCAATCCTAGCCTAATCATGGGACAATGTACAATGACCTACTTACCTACAATTAAGCAATTAAATTCTGAAGATGGGTTGTATAAAGTTGACTCAGTTAAGAGGTATTGAGGTGGTTCAACAGAGTCAATAGAGAGAAATTATTTGCTCTGCTGGAGAAATCCAGAACAAATTTCAAACTTAAGGACAGGTCAATACAGAAACCCGACAGGGAGAACATTGCTGCACCAAAGTTTAAAGGAATGTGTAATTTATTTCTCCAAAGCTTTTTCAAACTAAAAATGATGGGTCGTTATTTGGGAAGGAAAACAAGAGAAATGAAGTAAAAGTACAGAATTAACGTACAAATCTGATATAATCTGTGTGAAAGTCAGCACGGACTTGAAGAGGCAGAGTGATCTACTGAAGTCTCTTGCATGATGATTTGATGACTATCAATTAAAAAGATTCGGCTTATGATGTTATGTACAGTGTGTTCTGGTTACAGGTTGTGAGTGGTTTGTGATGTTAATGTTTTGGTCACACTGGAGGTAGTCCCTCTCTTGATAAATAGATTGGATGTCTTTCAGCATTCACTTACTCTGCCACATCTGCCTTTCTAAGAAGTAGGTTTAATGTAGGTTGTTGCATCTCTACCAAAGGAGATGCAAGGAGGCGCTCCATTCCTCTGCCGGCCTGCAGGACTTGACATTGTCTTCTTCTGGGCAGTGTCTTTACAGGACGGGTGACCCCAGGCATTGTCAATACTCTTCAGAGATTCTGTGCTTGATGTCAGCAGTTTCATAACCAGGACTTGTGATGTGCACCAGCTGCTTATATGACCATCCACCACCTGCTCCCATGGATTCAAGTAACCCTGAGCAGGTGCTTCTTCACCTTGCCCAAGCGTGATCTGCAGGCCAGCAGAGGGAAGGAGAGCCTTACACCTCCTTTGGTAGAGATATTTCTCCAGCCCACCATCCTAAGATAATCTATTGACATGTTTTTGTTCATTTCGCTGATGCTGTGGTTGTATGTTTTATTAGCTCTTTATGCAAGTTTTACTTAAAACTGTTAACATATAATGTTATAGCTATATAGGACCCTGGTCAGACCCCACTTGGAGTACTGTGCTCAGTTCTGGTCACCTCATTACAAGAAGGACGTGGAAACCATAGAAAGGGTGCAGAGGAGATTTACGAGGATGTTGCCTGGACTGGGGAGCATGCCTTTATGAGAATAGGTTGAGTGAACTCGGTCTTTTCTCCTTGGAGTGATGGAGGATGAGAGGTGACCTGATAGGTACGAGATAATCGTGCGGATAGTCAGAGGCTTTACCCCAGGGCTGAAATGGCTAGCATGAGAGGGCATAGTTTTAAGGAGCTTGGAAGTAGGTACAGAGGAGATGTCAGGGCTAAGTTTTTTACACGAGTGGTGAGTGTGTGAAATGGGCTGCCAGCGGCGGTGGTGGAGGCAAAAACGATAGGGTCTTTTAAGAAACTCTTGGATGGCTACACGGAGCTTAGAAAAATAGAGGGTCTTCAATTTGTGCTAGCCGTTCACTGATTCAATTTAAAATTGTATATCATTATCATTTGACGAAGGAGAGACTTTCTAAAATATTTTCTAATGTTGATAGTTATTGTGATAGATGTAAAACTGAGATAGCTACACTGATACATATGTTTCGGTCTTGTTCTATATTGGAACAGTTCTGGAAGTCAGTTTTTTCAACAATTTCTAAAGCACTTAGAATTAATCTATCTAATAAATTAACTGTGCTTTTTGGGATAAGTTCTCAAAATATTCATGGTATTTTTGTGTCTGACCAACATGTATTGCATTTGTTACATTGATAGCTAGGAGGGCCATTCTGTTGAAGTGGAAGGATACATCAGCTCCCACTTTGTCACAATGGTTCTCTCAAGTGATGCTATGTCTTAGTTTGGAGAAAATTAGAAGTCGAACCTTTGAACCTTTATTTGATTTTGAGAAAAGATGGGGCTCATTTGCTCGTTATTATCATTTGAGCTAATTGATAGATTTTTTCCACGATCTAATTGTAAATTTTTTGGTATATTTTCTTTTCTTGCTGGCGGTTTGATGTTTATTTTTAGAAGCTTTTTGTATGACGCATGGCTCTGGGGTTGTACACCTAATGGGGGTTCTTTCCCCCATTTTTTCTGCTTAGTAGGTTTTTTTGTTATCACAAATTTTTCTTCAATCTTTAAGATAAGGTCTTTTTTGAGACATTGTAAGTGTTGTTACTTCAATGTACTCGTGTTATTTCTTTTGTATAATATAACAATAAAAAGATTTGAAAAGAAAAATAGAGGGCTATGGGTAAAGCCTAGGTAGTTCTAAGGTAGGGAAAGTGTTCAGCACAGCGTTGTGAGACGAAGGGCCTGTATTGTGCTGTAGGTTTTCTATGTTTCTGTGTTAGGAAAGGTGTAAAGTTATTCTTCTTACAGCTTGAAGAGAGTGTGAACTAGGGCATTTGTAGGTTGGGAAGTGGGAGCTGGGAGGTGGAAACACAGAAGCACAGGCACAATCCCTCCATCCTTGTTCCCATTAGTTATTACGCATACAAAGGGTGGCTGCAAATTTATTTACGTTTATAAAGCACTTCCTTTTTTAAGTTCTCTTCAATAAATGGTTAAGTTTGAATGCCTGCGCATAATCCTGGAGCAAAAAATGTAATTTCAGAACGGTAGCATTCTGGGATGGAATTGGAAATAGCTGTGTGTTATATTTCTGTCTTTTTGACAACATGCAATCAATCCATCCTTCTTCTGGCAATCCATCATTGATAGTTCAATGCAATTCTAATCTGTGTATCTTCTGAGCACCAACACTGCACACATCCCTTTAGGAACAAAGGGATATAGAACTGATTTGCAGCTGATTTGTAATCGATTTCTTAATGTGTTTAGCAATATTGAACCTCCTAGCATTATTGCATTGATAGAAGGAACAAAGGCAGCTTCCCTTTCCTTCCCATAGTCCATAGCTATAATTGTCACGAGGGCAGACAAAGTGGAATTACTGATCGTTTATGATTCTAATCTTCCCTTGGTGTGCCACAAACACGTTTTTTATATCTTTAATCTTTAATTTATTCATCAATGTTAGTGTGATGAGAGACCAAGGCATCGATGGTTAGGGCCCAACTGCTGGAGTATCCAAGACCAGAATCGAGACACGATACTGAAATGAGAACAGGGCACTAAACTGGACTGGTAAATGAGAATCCAAGTAGAGCTGACGATTGAGCCCCGAACCTCAGTTCAGGTGCTCTTTAAATATTAAAGTCCTGCCATCAAAACATGGCTGTCAATTAGCTGGGCAGACCTGAACCTTTAAAGGGGCCACAGCAGCTACCCATATTCTGGAGCGTTAGAGCACCTAAGCCCCAAAAGCTGGTTAGGTGTGTGCCGTAACAGTTAGTGCCTGAATCTTGTTTCATGAGTTATAAAATAAATTTAAATAGTAATTAATTTCAAGCCAATGATTTATCTCTGGTCTGATTTGACTATTACAAGAGAACTCCATTAGTCTTTAGGCACATCCCAAGGTTTTGAATTGCATAGAACAGTACAGCACAGGAAGATGAAGCCTGTGCTGAACATGATGACAAATTAAACTAAATTATTCTGCCTGTACATGATTCATATCCCACTCTTTCCTGTCTATTCACATGTCTCCCTATAAGCCTCTTAAACACCAGACATAGCTACTAGCACTATTATCCTGGCAGCCTGTTCTGAGCGCCTACCCTCTCTATATAAATAAAAGCTTGCTCTGTACATCTCATTTTAACTTTCCCACTTTCACTTTAAATGTATATCCTTTATTTTCAAAGCTCAAGTAAATTTGTTACCAAAGTGGAAATAATTCGGAAAATGTGTAGCTCGGGTTGTCGGTGGCTCTCCGATCTTGGCAATCCATTTGCAAATTTTCATCACCATACGAGCACGCTGATGATGTCTCCTCATATGGTGACAGATTTTTTATTAACGAAGCACATACAGTATATGTCACCAAATACAACACTGAGATTCTTGTGGGCATTTTCAATAAATCCAATAACCATAATAGAATCAATGAAAGACTGTACCAACTGAATGGACATCCAGTGTGCGAAAGACAGCAAACTGTGCAAATACAAAAGGAAAGAAAAAAAGAAATAGTAATAATTACAATAATAATAACAATAATGAAATCATACCTTACTATAAATACAAGCCTGACCAGTTTTAGAGTCAGAGTACCACAAATTAAATTATGACCAATCAGTTATTACAGAAAGGATGATCCATGATACCCATCCAGATATAATAATACAGGGCAAACAAGCAAGAACATCTTATTTAATAGATATAACCATTCCAAACACACACAACTTACAGAAATAAATGTGAAAAACACCAGAAACATGCTGAATTCAAAGAGGAAACGGAAAGACTTTGGAACATGTTCAGGGTATATATATTGTCCTAATAGTAACATCTACAATTGTTTTCATCCTGACGTCATTAAACAATTAGGGCTACACAGCAATACTTGTGTAAATCTTTAGAAAGCCACAATACAAAACACCACTAGAATAGTCCGAAAGTTCCCAGCAATTCAGAAATGAGTGTGCTTGGCTATGCCCATACCTCAGGTTTCACCAGCCTGAGCTGAGAAAAAAATAATAACAGTAATAATTGAGTATTGAAATGAGGAAACTGAGTAATGAAATGAAAACACTAAAATAGCAGAAAAGATTAAGACACAAAATAGAAACCTTCAGAGCAGAAATAGCCCACCTAATGGAGTATAAAATTGATAACCTGAGCAAGAAATTTAAGAGAAAAGGTAAGGAAATATAAGGTCTGTACAAGATACAATCAGCCTAACAAAAGCATTGTAGAGTTTACATATGCACTAAAATAAAAACTTGGAGCATACAGAGCCAGACTAAACAGATACATGAAATGCACTAGATGAAGAAACCAGAATTATCAGTTCAGGAACAATGAAAAAGTTTTATGCAGGACATTGAAACTAAATTCGACACATCAAGCTGTCACCACCCCTAGCACAGAATTACCAATAAACATAGAAATAATGAACTAATGGTCTAGTATCTAACCAAACAGGGTGACACACAATCAAGAAGCAAGCTGGATTAGGGAGGAAAAAGAACACGCGCGCACGCACACACACACACACGCACACACACACACACACGCACACACACACACACGCGCACGCACACACACACACGCGCCACACACACAGACACACGCACACACACACACACACACGCACACACACACACACGCACGCACACACACGCGCACACACACACACGCACACACACACACACACGCACACACATGCACACGCACACACACACACGCACACACACGCGCACACACACACACGCGCACACACACACACACGCACACGCACGCACACACACACACACACACGCACACACACACACGCACACACACGCACACACACACACACACACACGCACACACACACACACGCACACACACGCACACACACACGCACACACACACACGCACACACACACGCAATTGAAGTCATGCAAGCATCTGGAGTTACAATGGATATGCTAAAAATGGTTATAAAAAAGCTACCCACAACTGGAAAAGTACTGGCAGTGATAATATTCATAAATATTGGCATAAAAAATACCTGCCTTGATCCATGTCTATTAATACTTATCAACAATTTTCTTAAAAATCCTGAAACAGTGCCTGAATGTTTGACAGAAGGTAAAACGTATCTCTTACCTAAAGGAGAAATCACAAATGACTCATCAAAATACCATCCTATTACTTGTTTACAAACTATATGTAAAATTGTAACATCATGTATCTCACAACTAATCACCAATCATTTAAATAGCGACAATATACTTACAGAAGAGCAGAAAGGATGCTGTAAGAGTATGAAAGGATGTAAAGAACAACTGATAATAGATTCTATAATTCAAAGCCAAGCCCGGTGGAAAAGCAGAAATCTTTCATGTTGTTGTATTGACTATCAAAAAGTACTTGATTCTATCCTACACTCATGGTTAATAGAAGTTCTTATCAAATATAAACTATACCGAATACTTGTGAAATTGCTACAACATCTGATGAAGCACTGCATAATATAATCACCCTACCTATTAAAAACCAAAAAAGACAAAAAACACTGTTATCAAAATAAACCAAGGCTTCTTCCAGGGTAACTCTCTAAACCAACTATGATTCTGTCTGGCTTTAAACCGGCTGTCTAATTTACTGAAATGGATGAAAATAGGGTATCAAATCAGAAACAATGAAATGAATTTTACTTTGATACATCTTCTATATACGGGCGATTTGAAATTAAACACTCCTTCATCAGTCAGCAATTAATTCAAATAGCAGAACTATATTCTAAAGATATAAACATGAATTTTAACAAGATAAGTGCAGAACATTAAACATAAAGAAAGATGCAATAGTACTAGCAGAATACAAAACAAAGCAGCAGGATACATTACAATTGATGGATGAATATGAAACATGTAAGTACTTGGGATATCAAAAAGCAAAGACAATAGAACATGCTGTGATAAAGGAAAAACTTTCATCAGAATTTATTTCAAGGCCAAAAAAATCTGCCACATAGAGCTCAATAGTGAAAATATAACAAAGGCAATAACAACTTTTGATGTACCCATATTAACATATTCCTTCAGCCTAATATCTTGATCTGAAACTGATCTGAAAAATTTACAAAGTAAAATAAGAACTGAACTGACAAATTTTACAAAATACTATGTACACTCAAATAGATTAACACTACCTAGGACAGAAGGAGAAAGACGAATAATGGAGATAAAAATTTACACAGCAGTCAGATAAAATTTCTAAGGATATATTTCACAGTAAGGTGTCATTGCGGAAAAGTCTGCAAAAACACCAGAGGGCTCAAGATGTGGATCAATGGTGACCCAAGTGCAGCGCACGGACTTAGTGTCCGGTGAGACGAAGGAGAATTCCAGCCAGGAAGCACCCCACAGAGCTGAAGATCCCTCCGCATTTGAGTCCCCTCAGCACCGAACAGCAGACCTAGTGAGTTCCACTTCGGCTACCCCAATCCATTCGTCAAGGAAAGACAGGGTCAAATGGCCTGGATCATCAGATAACGTCGCCTGGGTGCAGTTCGATGATGATCTAGACGGCATCCTGGAAGTTGCCTTAGCAGGTCCAGTACACAGAAAGATCGACTCACTCACAGCCATAGCGTGCAATCTAGCTAAGGAACGAATTGGCCCAATGGAGTGGAGAAGCCAGCCAGAGTTACCGCGGCAACCAAATAGGAGGGAAACGGAGATTCGTCGCTTGAGAGGCGAATTAAAGGTGCTCAACAAGAGGTTTAAAACCAGCTCACCGGCCGATAAAGAAGGTATCAAGGACTTAACCAGTATGCTGCAGGAAAAGCTGTGCAAACTCCGGAGGGCGGAACATCTGCGACAGCAAAGAAGGAAGAAAGAGAAAAGACGAGCGCAATTTGTGAGAGATCCATTCAGCTTCACCAGGACTCTTCTCGGCCAACAAAAATCTGGTATACTATCCAGCTCGAAGCCAGAGGTAGAGGAGTTCCTGCGGGAGGCACACAGTGACCCACGGAGGAGTCAGGGACTAGGAACCAATCGGGCTGTGCGTAGACTGGAAACTCCATCAATTGAGCTGAATGTGAAGGGGCCTACGTGGCAGGAAATCCAGGACATCTTCCCGAAAGCTAAAGCATCAGCTGCCCCAGACCCAAGCAGCATACATTACAAGATGTATAAGAAATGCCCAAAACTTCTTCCAAGGTTGTGGAAGGTCATGAGAAAGATCTGGGCCAAAGGTACTATTCCATCTGGTTGGAAATTGGCAGAGGGATGCTTTATTCCAAAGGAAGAGGTTTCTTCCACAATTGCCCAGTTTAGGACAATTTCTCTCCTGGATGTGGAATGTAAGATTTTCTTTTCTGTGCTCGCAAGAAGGCTGACTTCTAACATGACGCAGAACCGCTATATCAACACGTCCATCCAGAAAGGTGATATTCCCGGCTTTTCAGAGTGTCTGGAACACACCTCAATGATTAGCCATTTGATCCATGAGGCCAAGCAGAAAAAAGGCGACCTAACAGTTGTCTGGTTAGACCTCGCGAATGCCTATGGGTCTATTCCACATGACCTTATCCTAGAAGGACTCGACCACTACTACATCCCAGTGGCTATTCGAGACATGATCACCAGCTACCTAGGAGGATTCAAACTCAGATTTACATCAGCCCATTTCACAACTAGTTGGCAGGACCTCCAGAAGGGGATTCCAACATGGTGCACCATCTCCCCCATCCTATTTATTATGGGATTGAACCTCCTATTATCAGCAGCAGAAGATGTAACCCGCGGCCCGATGCTGGAGTCAGGCATTGTTCAGCCCGCTATATGAGGATTCATGGACGACATCACTATAACAACTGTGTCACATGTCCAAGCAAGATGGGTATTGGAAACCCTGGGTAATGTAGCCACTTGGGCGAGGATGTCCTTCAAGGCCAAGAAGTCCAGGTGCATGGTGATCAGAAAGGGCAAAGTTAATAGCAAGTTTAGCCTCCAAGTTCAGGGTGAGGTCATCCCTTCCATTGAAGATAACCCAATAAAATGCTTGGGGAAGTGGTTTAATGTATCACTGATAGATGGGGCCAATGTCACCAATGCTGTGAAGCAGACAGACGAATGGCTGAAGAAGATCGACAAATCTGGACTTCCGGGTAAATTCAAGGCCTGGCTGTACCAATACAGCATTCTGCCCAGGCTTCTCTGGCTCTTCACACTTTATGAGTTCCCCATGATTGCCGTAGAGGGCATCGAGAGGAAAACCAACAAGCACCTGCGGAGATGGTTGGGAGTTCCCCCAAGCTTCTCTTCAGTGGGCCTCTACATTCATTCTGGGCAACTGCAGCTTCCCCTGTCATCTGTTGTGGAGGAATTCAAGGTGGCAAAATGCAGAGCCTTATTAAGCTTGAGAGATTCCAATGATGTCTTGGTAAAGCAAGCAGGCGTTACAACCAGATCTGAGCGCAAATGGGCAGCCAATGCAGCTGTGGAGCAGGCAGTGTGTTCTCTGAAGCCGCGAGATATCATCGGCAACCCCTGCATCGGGCAGCAAGGCCTCGGCTCAGTTCACTTCCAGAAGTGGGGAAACACAAGCATAAGGAACAGGCGAGACATGATACAGGCAGAAGTATGGATCCGTGAGGAAGAGAAGCGAATTTCAAAGGCAGTGGAACAAGCGTCCCAGGGTGCCTGGACAAAATGGGATCTGCCTAAGCGCAAGATCTCATGGGCAGAGTTATGGAGACTAGAGCCCTTCCATATTTCATTCTTCTTGCGATCCGTGTATGACACCCTTCCTTCACCATTACACCTGTACACATGGGGAATGAGAGAGGACCCGAACTGTAAGCTCTGTGGTCAAAAGGGGTCACTGGCTCAGATACTGTCTGGGTGTAAAACAGCTCTAACTCAAGGACGGTATAGGTGGCGCCATGATAAGGTGCTTCTGGCTCTTGCTGACACACTAGAGTGGGAGAGATGCAAGAAGAGGACGGCTGGCACAGATTTGAGGAAGGCCATCACTTTCATCAAAGAGGGAGCTAGGCCTTTCATAACCAAACAACCAAAGCTCAATCTGCTGCTAACGGCCAGGTCCTGGGAGATGAGGGTCGATGTGGGAAGGAGGTTGCAGTTCCCGGATGTGGTGCACACAACCCTATGCCCGGACATTGTACTGCGGTCAACCAAAAACAAGAAAATAATTCTGGTTGAGCTGTCTGTGCCGTGGGAAGAGGGATGGGAAGAGGCCCATGAGAGAAAGGCCTTGAAGTACCAGCCCTTAGTGCAGGTGTGTAAAGACAAGGGGTGGCAGGCATGGTTGTTCCCTGTGGAGATCGGCTGCAGAGGTTTCCCAGCCAAATCTGCATGGTGGTTGTTGTCAGATCTAGGCCTGGACGAAAGGAGCAAAAAACAAGCAGCTCATAGGATGGGGGAAGAGGCAGAACGAGTCTCTTGTTGGATTTGGAGTAGGCGAGAGGAGGGAAGCTGGAAGCCAGGAGCAGATGGGCAGTGATTTGGCCACCACTGCCAGCCCACCAACTGGAGAGTGTCGTGGTTAAGGGTCGAAACACTCGGCGAAGATTGGGACCCACCTGATGACATCTGCTCCTGGCTGAAGGCTACAGTTACCTTATAAGGTAACTGGAGAATGCACCCTAACAGGTGTATGTAACAAGACAAGTCATTAACAAAAACAGAATTCAGCACTCCAGGTGGGCGTATGCAATTTTGATAAGTACACACCACTAAACTTAAATGAAAATACAGCCCAGAAAAATGAAGAAATTATCACAACAGAAGAAAAGGTTAACCAACGTAAGAGCATGACCCTCCATGGAAGACATCGCCATGATCTGAGCAGACTAGATGTCGATAAGGAAGTGTTGAAAGCCTGGCCCAGAGTTGGAAACTTCTTCCCAGAAACAGAAGGGTTCCTTGTGGCAATACAAGACCAGATGGTTAATTAAAAAAAAACAAAAATACATAATAAAAGACCATCAAATTCTAGACAATAAATTCAGAAAATGAGAAGTGAAACCAGAAATAATCCAATACATTAGAGGATCCTGTAGCAGTTTAACTTAATCTGATTACTTAAGCAGGTACAATCAAGTGGCAAACACCATTCACCAAAATTTTGCTTTAAATCTCATAAAAGACACTATCCCTAACTATAAATACAAGTCTAATACAGTTTTAGAGTTAGAATCCTACAAATTATATTATGACCAATCCACTATTATAGAGAGGACAATCCATAATAACCACAAGGATATAATAATACAGGATAAACAAGCAAGAACAACTTATTCAATAGATATAACCATCCCAAACACACATAAGATGTAGAAATCAGTAAGTGAAAAACACCAGAAATATGCTGAAGTAAAAGAGGAAATTGATAGAATATGGAACATGAACATTGTCCCAATAGTAATATCTACAATTCTTTTCATCCTGAAGTCACTACACAATAGCATTAAACAATTAGGCACAGCAATACTTAACAAAAATCTTCAGAAAGCTACAATATTAAACACCATTAGAAAAGTCTGAAAATTCCTAGTAATTGAGAAATGAGTGTGCGTGACTCTGCCTGTACCTCAGGTTTTACCAGTTTGAGCTGAAAAAGAAATAAAAATAATGATAATGATAAATAATGATAAATTAGCTAGCAATAAGTATTGGGAACATTAGATGAAGAGTCCTGGAAAGTGAGTCCATAGATTGTGGGAACAGTTCAGTGATGGGCCAGTTAAGTTGAGTGAAGTTATCCCCTCTGGTTCAAAAGTTTGATGGTTGAGGGGTAATAACTGTTCCTGAACCTGGTGGTGTGAGTCTTGAGGCTCCTAAATTTTACTTACCATCTAATACATGAATGTGCTACATATTCTTTCTACAGCATTGTTTAGAATGGTAAGGTTGTCCCATATGTCAGTTAACTAATGGTTCAAGATGAGGACTGTGTCTAATTCTATATCTGGAAGACCTGTAACTACACAAGGAAGGATAGTGGGACAAAACTGACAGGTAGTGGCAGATGTACCGAGTGAGAAATATTTCAACTCTGTCTTAGTTACGAAGAGTGAAGATCATAGATTAGAGTGGCTGGTCCTATCTCTGTATAAAAGGGAGATAGTACAGTCCTGACCTAGTTTAGCAATCTTATCACTGAGCTCTGCTGCATGTGAAAACATACAGTTGATATTTGGTACTTTGGGATGTCCCAGTCAGGATGAACAGTGATATAAAAGAGACTGAATACAAAGTATTCTTTTGTACAGCTGAACTGAAAGAGGTTGATGTTTAGTAACTAAAACAATACATTAAATATTTGCAACACACATCAAAGTTGCTGGTGAACGCAGCAGGCCAGGCAGCATCTCCATGAAGAGGTACAGTCAACGTTTCAGGCCAAGACCCTTCGTCAGGACTAACTGAAAGAAGAGCTAGTAAGAGATTTGAAAGTGGGAGGGAGAGGTGGAGATCCAAAATGATAGGAGAAGACAGGAGAGGGAGGGATGGAGCCAAGAGCTGGACAGGTGATTGGCAAAAGGGATATGAGAGGATCACGGGACAGGAGGCCCAGGGAGAAAGAAAAGGGGGAGTTGCGGAAAACCCAGAGGATGGGCAAGGGGTACAGTGAGAGGGACAGAGGGAGAAAAAGGAGAGAGAGAGAAAAAAATGTATGTATATACATAAATAACGGATGGGGTACGAGGGGAAGGTGGGGCATTAGCGGAAGATTGAGAAGTCAATGTTCATGCCATCAGGTTGGAGGTAATCCAGACGGAATATAAGGTGTTGTTCCTCCAACCTGAGTGTGGCCTCAGCTTCCAGCATCTGCAGAATTCCTCATGTTTCCGACATTAAATATTTGTCTCAACTTGCTGCAACATTTATAATAATGGTAATGAGGCGAGTAAAGCATTTACATTAGTTGCATTGTTCCAGTTGTGTTAACTTCATTGGAGAAACAGATTAGTAGTTAAGGATGACCTTGTTTCATACAATTCAATATTGTAATTATTTCTGTCATTTTAGTTTCCCAAGTTTCTGCAAAGGTGTTAGGTTCCACTATTTGATTTTGTCCACACTTCGATTTGTTAGATATTCTTTAACATTAATGCTGGTTACTTACATGCCCATTGCACTGCTGGCATTTAGGGCAACAGTGAAGGTCCTTCATCTCTGTCTATCCATGCCATTGCACTCAGATAAAGAAGGATTCTTCGTTGCTGTTTCTGTAACAATGCTTTTTGACCAGTCAGGGTTGTTAGCCCTGAGCTGAACCCCCGAACCTGGAGGACCGGTGAACCACTCAGTCTGACCTCTACCCTTTGGAACTGTTTGACATAGGTAACCCTGCCAATATCTAAATCATAAACCCCAACAAAGCTCTCCTCAAGCCTTCAACCCAATGACAAGATTGTGGTCCTCTAGGAAGATTAGTTCTGGCTGTTATGTATTTAATATTTCAATGATATTTGAATAATCTTGTAATTATTTTGTTGATTAACTATTCTTGTTCATTTAAAATAATTCATTATGAATTATATGTAAAATACATTAATCCGCATTTTCGGACTCCTGTGTCTTCCTTTGAATTAATTTAATGTCATGAAAAACAAAGCATAACGTAGGTTCCTCTTTGGTGCTTTTAGATTCCGATGGTAATTTGACTCTTTTTTCCTTCAGCTTGTTTGCATTTTATTGTAGATAAAGTTTTGTTGTGTCTGTAGTTTATGGTGATGCAAATGCTGAGTGTTTTCTGTTTCCGATCAGTGTTGATACCTAACAGGAAGTGGCAGTTCCTCAGGAATCACATGCCTCCTGTGGGAATACGGACTGTAAAAGCTTTTATAGATATGTAAAAAGGAAAAGACTGGTAAAGACAAATGTAGGTCCCCTGCAGATAGAAACAGGTGAATTGATTATGGGGAGCAAGGACATGGCAGACCAATTGAATAATTACTTTGGTTCTGTCTTCACTAAGGAGGACGTAAATAATCTTCCAGAAATAGTAAGGGACAGAGGGTCCAGTGAGATGGAGGAACTGAGCGAAATACATGTTAGTAGGGAAGTGGTGTTAGGTAAATTGAAGGGATTGAAGGCAGGTAAATCCCCCGGGCCAGATGGTCTGCATCCTAGAGTGCTTAAGGAAGTAGCCCAAGAAATAGTGGATGCATTAGTGATAATTTTTCAAAACTCGTTAGATTCTGGACTAGTTCCTGAGGATTGGAGGGTGGCTAATGTAACTCCACTTTTTAAAAAAGGAGGGAGAGAGAAACCGGGGAATTATAGACCGGTTAGCCTAACGTCGGTGGTGGGGAAACTGCTGGAGTCAGTTATCAAGGATGTGATAACAGCACATTTGGAAAGCGGTGAAATGATCGGACAAAGTCAGCATGGATTTGTGAAAGGAAAATCATGTCTGACGAATCTCATAGAATTTTTTGAGGATGTAACTAGTAGAGTGGATAGGGGAGAACCAGTGGATGTGGTATATTTGGATTTTCAAAAGGCTTTTGACAAGGTCCCACACAGGAGATTAGTGTGCAAACTTAAAGCACACGGTATTGGGGGTAAGGTATTGGTGTGGGTGGAGAATTGGTTAGCAGACAGGAAGCAAAGAGTGGGAATAAACGGGACCTTTTCGGAATGGCAGGCGGTGACTAGTGGGGTACCGCAAGGCTCAGTGCTGGGACCCCAGTTGTTTACAATAGATATTAATGACTTGGATGAGGGAATTAAATGCAGCATCTCCAAGTTTGCGGATGACACGAAGCTGGGTGGCAGTGTTAGCTGTGAGGAGGATGCTAAGAGGATGCAGGGTGACTTGGATAGGTTGGGTGAGTGGGCAAATTCATGGCAGATGCAATTTAATGTGGATAAATGTGAAGTTATCCACTTTGGTGGCAAAAATAGGAAAACAGATTATTATCTGAATGGTGGCCGATTAGGAAAAGGGGAGGTGCAACGAGACCTGGGTGTCATTATACACCAGTCATTGAAAGTGGGCATGCAGGTACAGCAGGCGGTGAAAAAGGCGAATGGTATGCTGGCATTTATAGCGAGAGGATTCGAGTACAGGAGCAGGGAGGTACTACTGCAGTTGTACAAGGCCTTGGTGAGACCACACCTGGAGTATTGTGTGCAGTTTTGGTCCCCTAATCTGAGGAAAGACATCCTTGCCATAGAAGGAGTACAAAGAAGGTTCACCAGATTGATTCCTGGGATGGCAGGACATTCATATGAAGAAAGACTGGATGAACTGGGCTTGTACTCATTGGAATTTAGAAGATTGAGGGGGGATCTGATTGGAACGTATAAAATCCTAAAGGGATTGGACAGGCTAGATGCAGGAAGATTGTTCCCGATGTTGGGGAAGTCCAGAACAAGGGGTCACAGTTTGAGGATAGAGGGGAAGCCTTTTAGGACCAAGATTAGGAAAAACTTCTTCACATAGAGAGTGGTGAATCTGTGGAATTCTCTGCCACAGGAAACAGTTGAGGCCAGTTCATTGGCTATATTTAAGAGGGAGTTAGATATGGCCCTTGTGGCTACGGGGGTCAGGGGGTATGGAGGGAAGGCTGGTGGTGCAGGGTTCTGAGTTGGATGATCAGCCATGATCATAATAAATGGCGGTGCAGGCTCGAAGGGCCGAATGGCCTACTCCTGCACCTATTTTCTATGTTTCTATGTTTTTATGAAAGTCTGCCATGTCGCCAATGATACACATTCGCAGGCCCAAGCACAAGATCATATTGATTGAGTGAATCGAGTTTGATATTCTGATCTTAACCGAATACTGAATGTGGAAAGGGACGTTTAAATCTGAAAGGAAGTCTGAATACATGTGAACATTCTTGTTTTGAAAATCATTGGTTTTGTTTATTGAAGCATTTTTAATGTGTGCTAATAGTAAAATCAGCAATAGAAATTATTCACCCAGCAGTAAAGGTAATATTATTAAAATGATGCCACCTGGTGGGCTTACTTTGGCAATACCATCAGTAAGAGAAATCCATTGAATACAATTTGTAAACAGCAATATTATGCAAACATAAATTATGTTAATTATTTAAGCAAATCATTGCAGAGGTTATCTGATTATCATCATTGTTATGGTATTTTAATGGCAAATGCTAAAACCACAGACAAATTGTGTTGTACACTAAGGATGCATGGCAAACTGTGCAGATTGAACCTACCATAATCAAGACATGCTTAAAGAAGATGCGGCCTTACTTAATATTAAGCTTGTACCTTTTTTTGAAGTTCTTTATCTGAAGTTGAGCACAGTACTCCAGACATGTTCCAGTCAAGACTTTCAAATTGAAATGGAACTTTCTCCCTTTTTGTGCATACAAGATGACCAAGAGGGAGACTGGTATGGGTTGTTCAATACAAGACCGGAGAGGTTATGACTGAATTGTACAAAGCATAGCTTAGACCACAGGTTGTGTGCTGCACATAGTTACAAGAACAATGTAATTGAACTGAGGATGGTACAGAAGAAACGTAAGATGACAAAACTCTAGTAATGAGGACAGATTAGATGATCTGCTCCATCCCTCCCCTCCGCGCCCCCCCCCGTCTTCTCCTATCATTTTGGATCTCCCCCTTCCCCTCCCACTTTCAAATCTCTTACTCGCTCTTCCTTCAGTTAGTCCTGGCGAAGGATCTCGGCCTGAAACGTCGACTGTACCTCCTCCTAGCGATGCTGCCTGGCCTGCTGCGTTCACCAGCAACTTTGATATGTGTTGCTTGAATTTCCAGCATCTGCAGAATTCCTCGTGATCTGCATTTATTTTCTTTGGGACAGATGAAGCTGAAGGAGAATTCATTTTCTATAAAATTATGAGGAGTCTGGAAAAAGTGAAAAAAGGGACATAATAGCAGGTGGATCAAAAACTAATGCTCATATATTGAAAGTAACTAGCAAAATGGTTAATAGGATAGTGAGGAAAAATATTTTTATCCAGGGGTGGTGGCAGGCTCAAACTTAATGCTAGAAAGGATGCAAACGTGAGTGTATTATATTCACAGAGGACTAGACTGAGAGCAGAAACCTATGCAGCACACTCCAAGATATTGTGTTCTGTGCTAAAATTTGTTATCCAAAGTGTTCAAGTTCTCCAGTTCCTTATTATTCATTACTGGCTCATCTGCATCCAGAATTAAAAGGACTTCTTTCCCTCAATACATCTTGCAAGGTGTTTACTTTGAGGACCAATTTTGAATCCCAGGAGTAATGCCACTGGGTTAAGCATGTTTCAGAAAAAAAATCTTTTCCGAGCCTTCCCATGGTGGAGTTAGAGATAAAGATGGATTTTCAGTTCCAGCACTTAGCTCGTGGTATTACAGCAATCCAGCTTTAATCAAGAGTTGTTGATCAAGGAAAGGAAAATAAGCTCTTTTATACTGCAGTTAACCAGTCACTAAGATAAATTATACTTTGAAAACACACCATAGGATATTAATGTATCATTTCTTAATAGGCTCATTTGAAATTCTTCCCTATTTAAGAGATGAGTAGACTTATTAGAAATAAACAGATAAAAAGTAGGATTAAGGCAAAAAATATGCTTAACAAAATCCAATTTAGAACATAGAATAGTCATCATTATGTGCTGTGTCGTACGACGTAGGCGATCATGATCTTATCGATAAACATATTTGTTCTTGGCAAATTTTGCTACAGAAGTGGTTTGCCATTGTTTTCTTCTGGCCCGTGTCTTTACAAGTAGGGTGGCCCCATGCATTATCAATACTCTTCAGAGACTGTCTGCCTGGTGTCAGTGGTTGTATAGCCAGGATTGTAAATTTACCAGCTGCTTATACGACCATTCACCAACTGCTCCGATGGCTTCATGTGATCCTGATCGGGAGACTAAGCAGGTGCTACACCTTGCCCAAGGGCGTCCTGCAGGCAAGTGGAGGGAAAGAGCATCTTACACTTCCATTAGTAGAGACGTATCTCCATCCAGCCACCCCATGGAACAGCACTATATAGCAACAGGCCCTTCAGCCCACAAGCAGGCTTTTTCCATTGACAAGAGAAATCTGCAGATGCTGGAAATCTAAGCAACACACACAAAATGCTGGAGGAACTCAGAAGGCCAGGAAAAAGAGTCGATGTTTCGAGCTAAGACCCTTCATCAGGACTGAGGTTGGATGGGACCAGGACAAAAGGTTATGGGTTCAATTCCCGCTGCTGTTTGTACGTTCTCCCTGTGACTGTGTCAGTTTCCTCCGGGTGCTCTGGACTCCCCAAAACAGTCCAAAGACCTACTGGTTGGTAGCTTAATTGGTCGTTGTAAATTGTCTAGTGATTAGGCTAGGATTAAATTGGGGGATTGTTGGGCAGCATGGCTTGAAGGGCTGGAAAGATCTATTCTGCGCTGTATCTCAATAAATAACTAAGCGTGCTGAGCATTGCTTTAACTCAGCAGTGTTACTTGTTATTTGTAACTTGAAAGGCATAATATACAGCATAGTGCAAAATTCTTAGGCACCCTAGCTATATAACTGGGGCCCAAGACTTTTGCACAGTACTGTAAAGCCCAATGTGGTTTGTTGGTTGATGTATTTCACTGTTACGAATGTCATTCCCACAAGAGTTATCTTTCCTCCGTTATAAGTTCTTAGCTGAATATCTACAGTCGTCAGTTCAGTATCTTTGAAATACTGTTCAAACTCTTTTTGTGGAATGACTGAAATTGTTAAGCCAGTGTCCAATTCCATTTTAATTAATTTGCAGTTGGTGTAAGCCTTATTGCTTGTCTCTTGCTAGTTTTCAGCTTATTTATTTTGTCAGCAGAGGAACAGTGCAATACATAAAATTACTACGCAATTACTGTGCAAAAATCTTAGGCACCTAGCTACCGTATGTGTACTATATATATACACACACATACACACACGCATACATATATAATGATTTGTAGCTTAAGATTACTTACAGTATATGTTGTGAATCGATCTTGCTGTGTAGAACAAAAAGCGACTGAGTTTCTGAATGATTTTCAGGTCTATCTGCTGATATTTCACCTGAAGCTGCAGAAATATTGTACAAGCCTTCATTGTTTTACACAATATTGATGATTGCTCATTTTGGCTGGAAAATAAAACAACCTAAGGCACCAACTTGCCAGGATTCCTACTGCAACACACACAAATGCTGGAGGAACTCAGCAGGTCAGGCAGCATCTATAGAAAAGAGTAAACAGTCAACGTTTTGGCCAAGACCTTTCATCATGACCTATCAGTCCTGATAAAGGTTTTCAGCTTCTCCATAGATGCTGCCTGACCTGCTGAGTTTCTCCAGCATTTTGTGTGTGTTGCATTGGATTTCCAGCACCTGCAGAATCTCTTGTGTATGCAAGTGAATAAACAGATGACATTTCAGGCCGAGACCCTACTTCAGGATTCCTACTGTTACATCCTGCTGGTTGGGTTCTGGCTTATAGGTGCAAAGCTGAGCTATTTCATAAGTGTGTTGTTATGGATGACAAGGTAGTCTCAGTCAGCTTGCTTACCCCCTCTTAAATACAGCATTTTAATGCATTCCTGGATGCACTTAATTTTATACGTTAAGAAGAACAGGTAAGAATTACAATAGTTCACAAATGGAAAGGATTACATTTCTTGCATCCACAGTATGCGGAGTTTCATTTATTAATTGAATATCCCAAGAAAAAGAAGAAAATATACTGTTGACTCTATATTGTGAATATGAAAATAACATTCCAATCATCTTTGCAGGAGAGTAATTGGCCAGAGAATGATCTCTTAGAACAAATCAATAAAAGCCCATTAAGCTCATTTTCTTAAAACAAAACACACAGCCTAGCCATATCACCTTCAAAAATGTGTCTGTATCAGCCTCTACGTCTCTATGTTGCTGCACCCCTTTCAAAATGAGGTAGGCTATCTTACATAAGCTCTTCTTGTTCTTCCTTCGAAACCACATCATGTTACATTTCTCCTCATCCGTTCTCATTCACTAGCAAAGAGCAAATGGATGTTTGGATTATATTCAGGGCTTTTGTTTATGGTTACATGAAACTTACACTCACGCTTCAGAAATATTAGAAGAAAATCTCCTTCAGAGATGTTAGAGCCAATAATTGTGAATTAATTCAACATAATGTGCATGAATTTATTTCAAACTTAATATTTCTTTGTAGTATTAAATACAGTCTCATTAAGTCATACTCATATACAAAGTTAGTTTAAATCACTAAACACAAATCATTTCTTGTGTTAGTTAGATATTTCTCAGACTAGTGCAATCCAATCAATTACATTTCATAACTTCTACAAATTCTTTAAATTGTGGTCATAATATTGCTACTCCACCCAACTAACATTGACAATGATTTAAATCATGACAACAGTTGGCAAATGGAAGAATTACTTTTAGTATAGCTGTATTATTAATTAAGCTTCATTTCCAGTTCAATATTATTGATTATCTTTTCTGTCCTCTGAGCATTTTATCATCTGTTGCAGGTTAATTTTAATTTACACCTCTCTTGGTGTGACTTATAGTATTGGCACGGATAATAATGTTGCTGCTCACTCAATTCGGATTTGGTTGCTGAGAGAACCTGTGAGACTGGCTGCTAATGCAAGAAGGCTCTGGTCTTTTCTGGAGGCTCCAGAGAAGCAAAGGTGTGTAGGGTACAACTGTCAAAAAAGGGAATAACAAAACCATATCTGCTCAAAGGGGGACTGTTCCATTCTACTGCAGCACAAAACCAGCTCCTGCAGGTTCTTTTCTGAAGAGGTGTGAATCGAAACTATTTGGGCCAGGAAAATGAGGTCAGCTTGCTCTGTTGGTGTGGCAATAGTAACTTGCTCAAAAACTCTCAGCAGCAATGAACTTTAACTCTACCTGGACTGTCAACAAAGCAGTACAAGATTGAGAATTCATTAATCCTTCTCATCCCCCAATTATTTGTGTGTGTATGTGTCGGTGGATGCATTGCACTGGAATTGGTAAATTGGTGAATTTGGTAAAAATGTACAGAAATCTTCACATGAGTGGTAGATTTTGATAATCCAATCATTTTAATGGAGTGCAAATATCATTTCTCAGAATTCATTGAGACTCACAAAAGTTTCCAAAGTCTTGTGCCATCATGTTTAAAAGTATTTATTTATTCATATATTGAGATGCAATGCAGAGTAGGCCTTTTTGGCCCTTCGAGCCACATGGCCCAACAACCTCTGATTTAACCCTAGTCTAATCACAGGACAATTTACAACAACCAATTAACCCACTAACTAGTACATCTTTGGACTGTGGAAGGAAACCGGAGCACGTGGAGGAAACACATGTGGTCACAGGGAGAATGTAGAAACCTGGCGGCGGGTATTGAACCAGGCCCCTGGTACTGTAAGGTGTTGTGCTAACCACTACACCACAACAGCAGACAATCGTATCAATCACTGGGGTTGATGTATTGCCTCGAATGCAATAAAATGCCTCAAGGTTAATTGGTTTGGCACAATATTGTGGGCCACAGAGCCCATTTCTGTGTTGAACTCTATTAACGTACATCACTTACGTAATCAGATAAATTTCAACAGCAATCAATGAAAGAAGACAGTAATGTCTGACCAAACTGTAACAAGAGAGCTATGGATAGTAGTAAACACAAGTGCAGAGTAATGTCTAGAATTAACTCAGACTCAGACTAAAAATAAACAAGATGACACAAACAAAATCCAAAGGCAAAATCACAAACAGTAGTATTAGAAATGGAACTCTTATGATTGAGCACTGAGTGTCTGTCTGTATCTTGTTTTACGGCGGTTGGCATCCAGCTTAATGGTGCATTACCGCCACTGAGCACTGAGTGCTTATCACAAGGCCTTTAAGTACTTTCCATGAAGGAATGTGGCAGGCAATAATTGGCAGTCTGAGTCTTAAAGGGGTAGCAGCAGCTAACCGTACTCTGCGGAAATGGCGTGCCAAAACTTGGATACCTGCCACTGTTCCGTCAGTACCATGACACAACTATTTGTTCAGATAGGTACATTTCTAATCAATGCCTCAAATGACGAGTGAGAACAAATTGGAGTTGAGGATGCAGATAAATGAAAGTGATTGCCATTTGTGCTGGGCTGAAGGAAGTCTACTATCCAAAAGAGGCCTGCCCTGGAGGAGCACAGGGATCTCAAAGTGTCCTAAGGCAGTACAATGGGGTAGTGAGACAAGCAGGGACAGGAAGTGCCTTGAGTATGAATTATAATTGAGGTACTGAGTTGATTGACAAAAATGGGAGGTGTAGTGATGGGGAGGAAATAATCGGACAGAATGTTCTGTGACTCTGGATACAGATATTAGAACTTTGGATTTCATGTTTATGGTTTTTCTTGGGTAGGAGGCCACATCCCCCAAAACAATCAAATTGGAACATGGCCGAAGAACATCATCTATTTCGTCATTTTAACTTGCAAGATTTCCAATTTTGTGCTCTGGTTTTGTGTTTTTTATATGTCTGTTTGATGTATGATTGTAAAATGCTGGCTGGTGATCTGCTGGTAGGTTTACTTGAATCTCTTTGAGTTTGAAATTCATTAGCAGATGGTTTGAGGCAGGAGTGAAAATGAATGGTGTTATACAGGTGGGATGGTGATGGCCATTATATTGGAGAGGATGATGGTGTTCAACTCAATCAAACAAGACAATAAAAGTATGAGCTGGAATCAGTTCACATTCTTTGGGGCTATTATCCAAAAGCAATCCCGAAATTTTCTTGTCTTAAAACTGTTCTGCCAAGGGGTCTTTAGCCTGAAGCATAGCTCTGTTTCTCTTCCCACAGATGCTGCCTGACCTGCTGAGTATTATAATCATGTTCCAAAGATTCAAAGTACACTTATTATCAATTTATAGATACAGAATACAGCTCAGAATTTTGTCCTCCCTTGGGTAACCGGGAATCAAAGGAACACCGTGAAAACGTCAAACACTCAACCCATGAAAAAGGACAAAACATGCAAATGGCAAAAAAAAAAGCAAACAATGCAGAATATAAAAGGTCAAACCAGTAGTATTCAGATTAGTAGAGGTCAGCACCTTGCTGCTAGCCACTGCAGGCTGCAAGGTCATTCTTCACCGAAGCACCCCAGTCTGCATCAATCACCCCAATCAGACTGCTCAAAAATAGCAAAAATAATTTTGTATCCTAGGGAAAAATACACGCACAGGACAAGAAGTACTTTTCGGGTCATTAATTCCTTTATCTGTTTTAGATGTTTTAATATAGAAAGAGGGTATCAAAATAAAAACCACAAAATTAATTAAAAAAGACACAGTTCCTGCTGTTAAAATCTCAGTTTCTTTTTGGTCCACACCCTTATTACATACGCAGTATGAAAATAAATAAAACAAAATATACAAAACCAATATGAGTAGGGGCAATTCTAAAAAAACCCATGCAAACATTAGAATCCCACCAACCCTGTACCTTATACACATAAAAAATATGAATAAATACATCTCATCTTAACTAAGAGGTATTCTCACTTTGGCTCACATGTGCTTAACTTCCAAACACGTATAGGCTAGACCCTGAAACGAGTTCTCCTCACTCATGCTACATAAACAGAAATTAACACATTCACATTACTCCATTACATTCACATTCGGTCATGAAACAATAAAGAAAGAAAAAAATAAACTTTTACAATATATCGCCTTGGAGTTTAAATTACTAAAAAGACTAACCTACTAGGCCAATAAGGAAATTCCCACAACCGCACTATCCAGCGCCAACAACTTACTTGCAAAAATCTAAAGCATCCACATGTAAAACATGTCAAATTACTGATATTCTAGATTTACAAACAAGTGTAAATGAATTTACATGGATATTATCAAACATTATTCACCTTTCCTCACCATACAACTAGCATTCAACATCAATTCTAGAACATTGCAACTTTTATTTCCACTTCACATGTGCATAATGATACCACCATTTTCTCTTAAAGACGCAGGCAGCTAGTTTAGCATTACCAGGGTGAATACATAAGTGCACTTTAACAATAAAATCTGATATTCAACGGTCACCTGGTTACAATACAGAGTAACCAGAATCCAGGACTACATGCAACATGAACTCAAAGTCCTCCAAAATGAATCCACAGCTTTGTTGGTCAGTCCTGGAAACATGGATCCCAAGGCTCCTGTACTTTCCTCCAAAAGCAGCAAGCAAGAGGGAAAAGAAGTCCAGTCAAGTGCAGGAGGACGCCACTGGACACCCGCCTGTCGTCCGCTCTTTTCCTTGTCAACTCCAACCTTTCTTGACATCTCAGCTGGAGAGAAGCAATAGAGTCAGTCATGGGCTGGCACCCCATCTCCAGGCTACTAGGTCTCCAAGCCGTATATCCACCCCAAACTTCATCAAAGTCCTTCAGAGACAAGAAAGCGCCAGGTTGCTTAATCTGTGTTTATTTTAGATTTCCAGAATCTGCTGTTTTTACCTTTGATTTTCAAGTCTCTTGCATTAATACCAGAGCAGTCTCTGTTTCTTCCAGACTGATGCACGTTTACAAACACAGGAGATCAAAATCAGATGAACACTTGATCACTCTTTACCAGCTGATTTTTGGGGGCTGAATTAATCTGTTCCAAGTTCAGACTCAATGGACAGGCAGATTAAACTGTCAGAATATCTCCACTGTTAGATTCTTCATTGAATAGACCAGTACTTGTTGGTAGCAGCAAAGTACAGGTCTGGCCTGCTGTTAAGAAAAGCACAGAAAATATACAATATCATTGAAGGCATCAAGTTCATGTCAAGTGTAAATGAAACTATCCAGCTGAAGGCCAACTTCCAGCTCCCCAGGTTATTAAAGTTCAAATTTCAAAGTAAACTTATTATCATAGTACATATACAGTATGTCACCATTTACAACCTTGGGATTCCTTTTCTTGCGGGCATTTACCGTGAATACAAGAAACACAATAGAATCAGTGAGAGACCACATCCAACAAGATGGACACCAACAAATGTGCAAAAGGAAAAAAAACCCAACAAACTGCAAATACAAAAAGGAAGAAGGAAAACAAAATAATGTGGCTAAGCATCGCTCCAACACCATATACAGGTTTGCTGATGACACCACTGTTGTGGGCAGCATCAAAGATGGCGTTGACTCAGCATGGAGACTGGAAATTTGGCTGAGTGGTGTCAACAACCTCTCAATGTCAACAAGAGCAAGGAATTAATTGTAGACTTCGAGAGAGGGAAACCAGAGGTCTATGAGCCAGTTCACATCAGAGAATCAGAGGTGGAGAGGGTTAGCAACTTTAAATTCCTGGTTGTTACTATTTCCGAGAAACTGTCCTGCGAGAAACCTAAATGCAATTGCAGAGAAAGCACAGCAGTGTCTTTACCTCCTTAGGAGCCTGTGGAGACTCGGTATGACACCAAAAACTTTGACAGACTTCTATAGATGAGTGGTGGAGAGTGTATTGGCTGGCTGTATCACAGCCTGGTATGGACACACCAATGCCTTTGAATGGGAAATCCTACAAAAGGTAGTGGATTCAACCAAGTACATCACAGGTAAAGCCCTCCCAACCATTGAGCACATCTGCATGAAAGTTTGTGTTAAGAAAGCAGCATCCATCATCAGAGATCCTCACCACCCAGGCCATGCTCTTTTCTCACTGCTGCCATCAGATAGAAGGTACAAGAACCTTAGGATTCGCACCATCACATTCAAGAACAGTTACTACCGCACAACCATCAGGCTCTTGAACAATGAAGATAATTACATTCACTTGCCCATCCATTGAGATGCTCTCACTTTAAGGACTCATTATCTTGTTATTTCATGTTCTCGTTATTTATTGCTATTTAGATTTGCATTTGCACAGTTCTTTGTCTTCTGCACTCTGGTTGATCTTTCATAGATACTGCTATAGTTGCATTTTTATAGATTTGCTGAGTATGCCTTCAGGAAAATGAATCTTAGGGCTGTATATGGTGACATATATGTATTCTGATAATAAAATTTACTTTGAACTTTGAATTTAAATAAATAAACAAGCAATAAATATCAAGAACATGAGGTGAAGAGTCCTTGAACATGATACCAGTTCAGTAGGAATAGTTCAATAATGGGGCAAGTGAAATTTTCCCCTTTGGTTCAAGAGCCTGATGGTTGATAAAGTGCACATTTTAATACTATTTACATATATGAAGGGTATTTTCCTCCATTACCTTTGCAGGGAGCACTGAGTTCTAAATCTCTTCCATCTAGATTAGACTAGATTAGATTAGATTCAACTTTATTGTCATTGTCCCAAGTACAGATACAAAGCTAATGAAATGCAGTTAGCATCTAACCAGAAATGCAAAGAATAGTGTTATTTACAAAATAACTGCAAATAAAAAGTAAGTGCTACAGCACACAAATATAAAAGTACTGAGACAGTACAATATGGGTGGAATACTGCTTAGCGCTGTGATGTGAGGTTCAGCAGGGTCACAGCATCAGAGAAGAAGCTCTTCCTGTGCCTTCATCTACAGGATGAAGATGATATCCTTCTAATGTCTTTAATCTTTCTAATAATTTCAATGAAACATTTGAAGACACTTAACTGATCCATTAATTAAAATAACTTTCCTAATGTATTCTCTTGCGTCTCAAGTCTTTCACTCGATTAATATGAATGGAATTTACTTTTCCTGCCAGAGGTTTAGCAGCAGGTTCCTGCTGCGAGCGCTGGTGAATTTCCAATAGTTTATGTTCCGCCACTGCACATGTTACAATAGATTTAGGGAACTACAAACAAGGACAAATGCAGAACAGAACACTTACATGAGAATTCTGTGCTTTGTGACAATTAAAATGAGAAACAAAAGAGGTTCTATACAGATTGCTTGCATTATCCTGCAAGATCTACAGTAATCCATTGCATGACCATGAGATTAGCTTCAGACTATATTTGGATCATAAGACACAGAGCAGAATTTGGCCATTCAGACCATTGAGACTGCTCCACCATTTATTCATAACTGATTTATTCCCCCCCCCCAACCCCATTCTCCTGCCTTCTCCCCATAACCTTTGATGTCCTTACTAATCAGCTTCCACTTTAATTATACCCAATGACTTGGCCTCCATAGCCATCGGTGGAAATAAATTCCAGAGATTTGCCATCCTCATCTCTGTTCTAAAGGGACATCTTTCTATTCTGAGGCTATGCCCTCTGGACCTAGACTCTCCCACTATTGGAAACGGCCTTTCAGTGTCCACTCTACCCAAGTCTTTAAATATTCAAGAGGCTTCGGTGAGATTCCCCACTTCATTCTAAACTCCAGTGAATACAGGCCCAGAGCACACCTCGTATATTAACCCTTTCATTCCTGGGGTCATTCTCGTAAACCTCCTCTGGATCCTCTCCAAAGGCAGCACATCCTTTCTTAGCTATGGAACCCAAAACTGCTCAAAATACTCCAAATACAATCTGACCAAAGACCTATAAAGCATTAGCATTGCATTCTTGCTTGTACATTCTAGTCCTCTTGAAATTAATGTTAACATAGCATTTGGCTTCTTTACTACCCACTCAATCTGCAAGTTAACCTTAAGGCAATCCTGCATTAGGACTCTCACATCCCTTTGCACCTCCAATTTCTGAATTTGCTCCCCATTTATAAAAATAGTCCATGCCTTTACTCCTTCCACCAAAGTACATGACCATACACCTCCTTACCTGAATTCCATCTGCCACTTCTTTACCCATTTTCCTAATCTGTCCAAGTCGTCCTGCAGACTCCCTGCTTCTTCAACAATACCTGTCCCTCTACCTATCTATATATCACCAGCAAACTTTGCCACAAAGCCATCAATTCCTTCATCCAGATCATTAACTTATAATGTGCAAAATAGCAGACCCGACACTGACCCCTGGGAAACGTTAATAGTCACTGGCAGCCAACCAGAAAAGTTCTCCCTCATTCCCACTTTTTGACTTCAGCCATTCTGCCAGTATTTTATATCCATGCAAGAATCTTTTCTGTAACAGCATGGGTTCTGATCTTCTCTAGTAGTCTCACATGCGACACCTTGTCAAAGGACTGAAAATCCAGGTTAGCAATATCCACCAACTCTCCTTTGTCTATCCTGCTTGCTACTTCCTAGTAACAAGGATGTCTATTATCTACCAGCAACTTCAGCTTGTATCCTTACTTTTATTTCTATTACCATAGATTACACAAGGAAAACTGCATGACTTCGAGTCATAGAAAAGTACAGCTCAGAAACAGGCCCTTCAGGCCATCTAGTCCATGCTGAACTATTCAACCTGCCTACTCCTATTGACTTGCACTAGGAATAGAGTCATCGGAAAGTATAGCACAGAAGCAGGCCTTTTGGCCCATCTAGTCCATGCCGAACTGTTAAACCTGTAGGGTTTCAAACTGTACCCATTATATTCACAATAATTTTCCCATCAATTCCTTGTATTTCTGCAACATTCTCACCATTTCATCACTGTTAATATATCTGTGGTTCAATACTCCTGTCCTTTGACTTCTACTTGAAACTGAAGTTTTGCTTGTGCCCGATTTTCCCGATTTCTAATTTCTCTTTTACATCTTCTCCTCCATCATGACCCATGGCATTTCTACCTTTGGATTATCAAATTGTAAACTCCTATGATTATTAAATATTCCTTTTTCTAACTATGGTAGAAGTGCAGCCTGTCCTGCTCAAAATAGGGAAATTACTGTTTTATTTTTAAATAAATAGACCAATGTGATTTTATAAACTGGGTTTGGTTGTTGTATTATTCAGAGAAGTTTTGTTTGTATTTGTAGGGGATATGAAGTCCAGATTTAGCTTTTAATATTGCATGGGAGCAAATTATTCCTGTGGAAATTCGGATAGTGCATCATCCTAAAGATTGAATTCTCCAATCCATGTACTTCTTTGTCTGTTAGTATTTTCCAATGTAGGCCACTACAGTTGTGGTTAGCTTATGCCAGTAACCATCATAGCAAATGTGGAAAATGGACTCTGTGCCTACGTACGATCTGTGGCTGAGAGAACTGGCAAATACTTTACATTTGGAGAGACTGAGACTATGTAATGAGGACAGAGGGGACATGTTTGAAAGGATATGGGGCCCTGTACTGGACTTTCTTACGGGGTGAGGACTGAGGTTTTTTGGTGCAGTGCACCTCTGCTGTGTATGCTTACCTTTGCCTTTATATTTTTCTCCCTTTTGCTCCTCAATATTTACTTAGATTTTGTTAAGGTCGTAGTTTTTGTAGATGTGCTTTTTTTTGTTTTTTTGTTTGTAATAAAAAAATAAAAAGAATATAAAAAAAAGAATTAGTTAAAAGATAAAAACTTTGAGAAAATCAAAACAACATCATAGCATCCCATCCATTTCATATCTAATGACATTTTCAAACCATGAATAAGTCTTCAGTTCAGAGTTCCCAACTTGGGGTGCACAGACTCCTTGCTTAATGATATTGGTCCAAGGCATAAAAAAGGTTGGGAACCCCTGTTTTAGATTAACCATATTCTTCACTAAAGGTAAATGCCTGAAATGCTGAACACGCATGTCTGTTCCCATCAACGAATATCCTGCAGTGATGTTCATCTGTCTCTCTCATGGTCTACATCAATCAGAATTATAACATTAAACTCACACTATTATTGCTTGTGTACAGATACTATACTCTGTAATCTGCAATATGTTAATCTCTGTGTCACCTGCAATGGTTGTAATATTGTGCAGATTTCCTTTCTCTGATTACTTAAGAGAAGTTTGTCCTCTTTGTAGGGTGGCAGGGTGGAGATACATCTCTACCAAAGGAGGTGTAAGGCGCTCCTTCCCTCCACTAGCCTACAGATCACCTTTGGGCAAGGTGTAGCACCTGCTTAGCACCCCGACCAGGGTCATGTGAAACCGTGACAGTAGGTGGTGGATGGTCACATTAGCAGCTGGTGCATATCACAAGTCCTAGTCATATGACCACTAACACCAGGCTTAAATTTCTGAAGAGCATTGATAATGGCTGGGGTCACCCATCTTGTAAAGACACTGCCCAGAAAAAGGCAATGGCAAACCACGTCTGTCGAGAAATTTGCCAAGAACAATCATGGTAATGGAAAGACCATGATCACCCATGCCATATGACATGGCCCATAACAAACAAATTCTCTTTGTGCTACTATGCTGTTCAGGATTGCATTATTCTATGGTATTAGTAAATCTTATGTAATGCAAGTTTGTGTCCTTCTTTCTGATGAACTTCCTTCTGTAGCTTGTTTAAAAGCATAGTTCTGTATAGAATAACACAGAAATAGGTGCCACAATAGGGTACGGTTAGAGCAATGCTATCACAGTTTGGGGCATTGAGGAGTTCGTAGCACAATTCCAGCACAGTTCTGTAAGGAATCTCTGTTTATTCTTCCTTTGGAATTGTGCGTTTTCCCGGGATGCTCTGATTTCCTCCCACAGTCCAAAGGCATACCGGGCTAGGTTAATTGGTCACTGTAAGTTCTCCCGTGATTAGCTTAGGGTTAATCGGGGTTGTGCGGTTACTGGGGTGGCATAGCTCAAAGGGCCAATTCTGTGCTCTATTGATAAATAAATACATAAATAACAGCTGGAACTAATTCACAACATTTGCTGTCTTTTGATGTCGTGCTTGCTTCTGGGCCAAAGCGGTGACTCCATACTATTGTTATGATTATGGCTGGCAATGGACAGAATTGCTGGACATCCTCAGCCTTTACCCTGTCCATCGCAGTTGCATTCGTAGACACACAAAAAGGGAGCTTCTGCTGAATAGATTCCATTGGATACTACATTTTTGGATTATACATGAATTTGCCTCCCCATGACTAGCCCCAAATTTCTTCAGGTATGATCAATCTTTGTAATTGTGAAACCACTCCCAGTTCAGGTTGGCTGTGCTAAAACTATAATTCTTAATTATCTTTAGTGGCTATAAATTGAGGTATTCATCCATCTTCTGAACTACCTCTACAAACAAGATCCAGTGGCCTTGTGAGAATCTACAAAGTTGCTGAGTGTGTGATAAAGTCTTGAGCCAATTTCCAAAAATAATACCTTTTTCTTCCTTTCCCTTATTGCAACAATTAATGCCTGCATGCTTTTGTGCAGTTTTACTGCTCATGAATATTATTGACCTTGAGGAACAATTCCATTTCTTCATTTAGAATGATTCATATCTCTTGTCAACATCCCCTCTAATTCTTTTTACAGCTGTTGTGGACCAACCATTGTTCTGAGCAGAATATTTTCACACAGCCTGAAAGCTATGTTTTTTTTTTGTAATATGCACATCAAACGAACACAAACTACAACTCAAAACACAGGCTAAACAATGCCATTCAATCAAAACAACTGTCAGACACAATGGCAAAAATAGAATGTTTTGACTAGATGGTGTCAGCATTCAGTGGGCCAGTGGTTTATTAACAAGCTGCTACTGACTTCCATTCTGTGTTTATTGTTACAATTTGTAACAGTGCTGTAACTTGAAACACTGATAATGTAAGTACATTGATGCTCTAAAATGTTTCAAAGTAAAGGCTGTGGTATGTTTATTCATTAGAAAATTTATGGGTTATATTCATTAACACATTATGAATTACCATGTATTTCACAATTATATTAACAGATCATGAAATTATATAAGCATATTTCAAAATTATATCAATGTTATACGAAAAGAAATTCCAGCTGCGCAGCAGCAAAAGCTATATAGGCGGCAGCATTTCAGTCACTGTGCAGCCATACACCCACACAGCTTAGCGGGAATTATGCTTGTTCAGTTTGCCTATGAAGTTTACTTATGCTAAAGGTGTCATTATTACTAACTCTGTGTAAAAGTACTCAACCCCCACTTGTATTTGCACCTTTACTCTCACCTTGTTCCACTATTGGCAGATTCAATTAGTCTTGTTACTTTTAACCTTGCCTCAAAACTCACTTTGTCCAGTCTGATAACAACTACTACAGCTTCACAATGAAACATAGCTGCCTGGAGCAGCAGAAGAAGGTTCTCGACCTGAATGTCAACTGTCCATTTCCACCCACAGATACTACCTGACCTGTTGGGTTCTCTGGCATCTTGCTTGCTGCCTGGAGCTTCTTCTGTTTTTCTTTGATCTGACCCACATTTGTGCAGTATGCACTTACCAAACTTACAAACAGCAAGGTCAATATTCAGCCCATTTACTGTGGATTTTTGCTGTTTTCATGCTTGCAGTTTCCGAACTTCCACAAAATCCACTGGGGTGGGGAAATTTCTTTGAAGGCATCAAACTAGTTTTTCCTCCCAACTTCATTTTTCATGCCACTGCCAAATCAGTAAAGCCTATTGTATCTCCTGAAGGAATACAATATAGTTTTCGAGACACCACATTGAGTTCAACAACTTTCAATATTCAGTATTCCTGGTTTTATACTTCAAACTGCAATATTCACAATATTGTTAATTTATGTTAATAATTTTGTTTTTATTTGTAACTCCTCCAAAACTGACCATTTTTTCTTTATTTTTCTCCATTGCACCCTGTCTAATTTTGCACTATTATTCCAGTGAGAGGAAACACAACCCATTATTGAACTAGTGCAGTATGAGTGTGATAAAGTTCAAGGTTCAAAGGTAAATTGATTATCAAAGTACATATATGTCACAATATACAACCCTCAGATTCATGTTCTTGGAGGGATACTCAGTAAATCCAAGAACCATAATAGAACCAATGAAAGACCATACCCAACAGGATGGACAAACAATCAATGTGCAAAA
Source organism: Mobula hypostoma (assembly GCF_963921235.1). Classification (NCBI taxonomy): domain Eukaryota; kingdom Metazoa; phylum Chordata; class Chondrichthyes; order Myliobatiformes; family Myliobatidae; genus Mobula; species Mobula hypostoma. Next base: position 26,547,623 of record NC_086116.1, read on the forward strand.
GACAACAAACTATGCAAATACAAAAGAAAAAAAAAGAAACAATAATAACAATAAATAAGCAATAGATCAAGAAGGTCAGATGAAGAGTCCTTGAAAGTGAGTCCATAGGTTGTGGGAATAGTTCAGTGATGGGGCAAGTGAAGTTGACTGAAGTTATTCCCACTGGTTCAAGAGTCTGATGGTTGACTGTTAATAACTGTTTCTGAAGCTGATGGTGTGCATCCTGAGGCTTCTTCCTGATGGCAACAATGTAAAGAAAGTATGACCAGAGTGGTGGGACTCCTTGACGATGAGTGATGTTTTCCTGTAACGGTGCTCTGTGTAGATGTGCTCATTGGTGGGAAAGATGAACTCAAACTACTGCCCTGGTGCTCTTAAGCAAGGGGCAGCAGGATTCTGATCTTCACAATAAGGGAGGTGAGCAGCTATATTTGCTAATCAGTGTCATTGCTAATTAGTTTCCATCGCTTTGCTGATGACTGAAAGTAAATTGATTAGATGGTAGCTAGCTGGATTTAATTTGCCCTGCTTTTTGTCAGCAGGACAGGCCTGGGCAACCTTCTACATTGTTGTATAGATTTCAGTATTGTAATTATCTGGATTTCACTGTGAGAAGATTCAAGCCTTGTTGGTTAAAGTTAGAAGCCAGACAGAGAAGGGAGCCGTTGTCTTCCAAGGCAAGTTCAATAAACGGTGGTAGGAATAAAATGAATTTTGCTGACCATGAGCACCTCTGTTGCTGTCTGCTAAGGAGAATGAAGAGAATTTCCAGCTGCTCCTGGAGAACCTTCATTTTCTCTATTGTCTTCAGTGAGCTGAATGTTGGAATGTTAAGCTGATATCAGCTGCTTCTCCGCATGAAGGCATCAGATGCAAATTTATTATGGGGAAGCTATGGCTGAACAAGGTCCTGCAATGTGCTGTTAAAATCATATGGAATTCAGATGACATCATACATCCTCCAATAGGACCAGTAGTTGTGCAATGGATAGATAGATAGATAGATAGATATACTTTATTGATCCTGAGGGAAATTGGGTTTCATTACAGCCACACCAATGAAGAATAGAGAATAAATATAGCAATACAAAAACCACAAACAATCAAACAACAAAATGCAAACTATGCCAGATGGAAATAAGTCCCCAGGACCAGCCTATTGGCTCAGGGTGTCTGACCCTCCACGGGAGGAGCTGCAAGGTTCGATGGCCACAAGCAGAAACAACCTCCCATGACGCCCAGTGTTGTATCTCGGTGGAATATGGCCGGAGCCCAACAGCAAAAAGTTCAATATCCAGTCTACAAACACATTCCTCGATCGTAATATGACCCAGATTGCACCATCCGTTGTTAACCAGAACAGCAAGCCCCCAACTCCTTTATGCTTACTGCTCTCAGTGCACTTCCGATCAGCCTGAACGGTCTGGAAGCCCTCCATGGAAAAGTTTTGATTGGGTATGTCCTCGTGCAGCCCCATTCCAGTAAAACACATAACACTGCACTCCCAAAATGTTCTCTGATGCCTGGTTAGCGCCATGAACTCATCCATTTTATTACCCACTGAAATCCTCTTCTCCAGAAGTCTCTGTTGTCTCGACCTGGTCCTCTTTCCTTGCCTTTGTGATTCCCCCTCTGCATCCTCTGTGTGTTTTCCTCCAGATTTCAGCCGGGGTGTCCGCTGCTCTGCTTGCTAAACCGGCCGGCATAAGCTCAATCAGCTGGTCCCTGGAATAAACAATGCGACCACGCTTCTGCCCCGCTAATGAGATGTGTCCGAATGCATATGGAGCAGCGAGAGGTGGTAGAAGGGAGGACTCCTTGGCTTTGCTTGCTATCTGTTCATTTATACAGATAGAAGATGAAATATTTAGGGGAACCTGACGGGGAGCTTGTTCACTCAAATGGGCTTTTGAAGATCAACACTTCAGAATTAGCATAAAATTCATGGTGAGACAGTCTCAGAGCACTACAGCACTGAAACAGGCCCTTCAGCATACCCACACTGTGCCTACCTGGTCTTCTCCCTAATCCCATCCATCCTGACTGGGATCATAGCCCTCCATTTCCCTCATGTCAATGTACCTATCCAAACCCCTCTTAAATGATGCAATTGCATCCACCACTTACACTTTCACCCCCTCAAATTCTCCTTAAAAATTTCACTTTTAACCCTAAACCTACAATCACTAGTTCTAATCTCGTCCAACCTGAAGAGAAAAAGATGCTTTCTTAACAGCAGTGTCCTCAACCTTATTACATGCTCTAAAACCCATATTACCAACAGCAAGCATCTCAGGGAATTGGAAGGATACCAGCATTGCTGTCTCTACAGAGTCCGTTATATTCCTTGGTCCATCTGTTCTTGAACCTGGTAGTGTGAGTGCTGAAACTGTTGTACCTTCTTCTTGATGACAGTTGCAAGAAGAGAGCCACCTTGCGCAGTGATGGACCTTGATGATGGATGCTGCTTTCCTGTGATAATGCTTCATGTAGATATGCTCAGTGGTGGGAAGAATTTACTGGTGATGGACTGGGTCGTATACACTGTAGGCTATTCCGTTCACGGGCATTGGATTTTCCAGACTAGGCTCTGATGCAACAGATAAGTATGCTTAACAAACCATATTGTTGACTGACACTGAATTCCCAAAAGTGCCAATTTCTTCCCCCTGGCTCTGTTAGTACCAGGCAGATAAAAGAAAGGATTCCTGGATGAACTGAACCACAACATTTATATCAGCTCCATAGAAGCCCTGACTTATGATTGCTGAAAGTGAAAATTGAACATTGAGGATGATATGGAAAACCGTGAAATCATGCATTTAAGCACATGGAAGCCCCGAGGAAGTGTTAAGATAGACCATCTCACACGATACCTAGCGGCCCAGCCATTCAGCTGTCTCCTGTCCCATCTATGTAAGTCACAGAGTCAAGGAAATGCACAGCACAGAAACAGGCCCTTTGGCCAGTCTAGTTCATGCTAAACCAATTAAGCTGCTTACTCCCTTCGAACTGCACCGGGAGCATAGCCCTCCATATGACTACCATCTGTGTACCTATCCAAACTTCTCTTCAACAGTGAAATCGAGCTCACATGTACCACTTACACTGGCAGTTCGTTCCACACTCTCACAACCTTCCACAAATCAGATGGAATTCAGATGACATCGTACATCTCCTGGTCTTCTGCCTAGTCCAGTCTACCCTGAAGGGAATTTCCTTCATTTCCCTTTAAACTCTTTACCCACGCCCTCCAGTTGTAGTCCCACCCAAGCTCAGTGGAAAAAGCCTGCTCGCATTTACCCTATCTATACCCCTCGTAATCTATACCTCTATCAAAACTCCCCATAATCTTCTATTTTCCAAGGAATAAAGTCCTATTCTATTCAATCCTTCCCTATAATTAAGTTCTCCAGACCCAGCAACATCCTTGCAAATTTTCTCTGTACTCCGTCGACCTTATTTACATCTTTCCTGTAAGTAAATGACCAACTGAACACAACACTCCAAATTAGACCTCACCAAAATTCACTGGTTAAGACCTACCCCGGTTGGTCCTACCAAAGTGCCACACATTGCACTTGTCTACATTAAAATCCTTCTGCCATTTTTCAGTCCATTTTGTCAGCTGGTCCAGATATGGCTGCAAGCCATGATAGTCTTTCTCTCTGTCTACTGTCTGGTGTCCTGAAGTGTTTGAAGTTCCTACACTGGTCTCTTTATCCATCTCTGAATCCAAAAAAACTGGAGAGAAAGCAAGTCACCGTCCGCATCAAGGGACTATATAAGACCCAGAAGATTCCTATAATGCAACCAAGATTAACATTCCCATAAGGTAACAAGGTGTCAGGTGAAAGACAGATACCTCTGCATAAGTGGACTCTGGCAGGTCAGATTAAGCTATTAAAATTCCAGTGCAATTGGTAACTTGGATTCAAATTATTTTCAAAATTATGCATGTGATTAATTTGCTTATCTCGTCATAAGCTCATTGACACAATACTGAAGTAAGTTCTGGTGAGGAGAATCCAATTAGGCAGGATTTTAGCATCCTTTTGGTTTGCATTTTTCAAGATTTTCCTTCCTATATTTATTGAAGTAGCTTGATTAGAAAAGTTAGAAATGCATTGCTCTCATAAATGAAACATTTTAGTCAATGTTTTTTCATTACCTCTGAGTAACTCAATCTGAAATAATGGAAAACATATTTGAAAGATCTATGCACAGCTATTTTCTAATTTCATTGAATGCTCTTGCCAAACATTAGCAATTTCTAGTTGTTTTTTTAAATACCATCTTTAGTGACCTTACCTTCAACAGAGCTTAATTTTAAGCTAGGAAACACCCAAATGGGAAGCTTTGGAAGCCGTGACTGACTTTGCAGATGGATTCAGTGTCTGGCTCAGTGCTTTTTAAAATGATGCAAAAACTCTCAGAAATTCAGTTTATGCTGAACTTAATACAGATTTGAAATTATTCAAAATGCACAGCGTTTTGGCTGAATTTGGGTACTAAAAATATCTCCACCTGAAGATAGCACAGTTAAATCCAAACCAAATCTCTATGATTTATTTCCCATTTTTATTTTGAAATAAGATATATAATTCCATTTGGTTTTCCGGTTAACATAGAAAACTAAAGTATACGGGCCGTACCACATTGTTATAGAATAGTCCCTGATTTGGTTATAAAGAAGCTAATATTTGGAAGTGGGTATCTATCTATGTTTTTTTTCTGAGCGAATATGCTTCTTTACTTGCTATTTTGAATTATTTTACTCACTATTTGGAATGTTACTCGCTATTTTGAGGTTTGCTTGCTATTTTTGAATGTTTCACATCTTGGCCCTAGAGGATTGCTGTCTCATTCAGCTGTATCTATGCTGAATGATAATTAAACTTGATTTGACTTGAGTTGATTTGGATACACAGTTGGAAAGAATCAGAGAGTGTTTGCGGAAGGTTGTTTGTCAGGCTGGAGGCCCCCGTCTATAGATATGCCTCAGAGGCAGGTACAGTACTAGTCCTGCTGTTATTTCATAATTATATCAATGCTTTGAGTAAAAGCGTACAAGGCATGGTTAGTAAGTTGGGAGATCACACTAAAATAGGTGGTGTTGAAGATGATAATTATAGTTATCAAGAATTATAGCGGGAATTATCAGAATTGTAATGATCAGCTCAGTAAGTTACCCAAGAAATGGCATATGGAGTTGAATTCCGGTAATAAAATCATACACAATAGGAGCAGGAGTAGACTACCTGGCCCATCGGGCCTGCTCTGCCATTCGATGAAGTCATGGCTGCTCTGGCTGTTGACTCAGATCCACCTACCTTCCTTTTCCCCATAATCTTTAATTCCCTTGCTGCCAAAAATGTGTTTTAGATATATTTAACATGGGAGCCTCTACTGCTTCCTGGGCAGTGAGTTCCACAGATTCATTACTTTACTTTATACTTTATTGTCGCCAAACAATTGATACTAGAGCGTACAATTCATCACAGCAATGTTTGATTCTGCGCTTCCTGCTCCCTGGATTACAAATCGATAGTAAATATTAAAAATTTAAATTATAACTCATAAATAGAAAATAGAGAAATGGAAAGTAAGGTAGTGCAAAAAAACCGAGAGGCAGGTCCGGATATTTGGAGGGTACGGCCCAGATCCAGGTCAGGATCCGTTCAGCAGTCTTATCACAGTTGGAAAGAAACTGTTCCCAAATCTGGCCGTACGAGTCTTCAAGCTCCTGAGCCTTCTCCCGGAGGGAAGAGGGACGAGGGACGAAAAGTGTGTTGGCTGGGTGGGCCGTGTCCTTGATTATCCTGGCAGCACTGCTCCGACAGCGTGCGGTGTAAAGTGAGTCCAAGGACGGAAGATTGGTTTGTGTGATGTGCTGCGCCGTGTTCACGATCTTCTGCAGCTTCTTCAGGTCTTGGACAGGACAACTTCCATACCAGGTCATGATGCATCCTAGAAGAATGTTTTCTACGGTGTATCTATAAAAATTAGTGAGGGTTTTAGGGGGCAGGCCAAATTTCTTTAGTTTTCTCAGGAAGTAAAGGCGCTGGTGGGCCTTCTTGGCAGTGGACTCTGCTTGGTTGGACCAAGTCAGGTCATTTGTGATATTGACCCCGAGGAACTTAAAGCTTTTGACCTGTTCCACTTGCGCACCACCGATGTAAATTGGGTCGTGTGGTCCGCTACTCCTTCTGAAGTCAACAACCAATTCTTTCGTCTTGCTGACGTTGAGGGATAGGTTATTGTCTTTGCACCATGCCACCAGGTTCTTAATTTCCTCTCTGTACTCAAACTCATCATTACCCGAGATACGGCCTACAATTGTGTCATCAGCAAACTTATATATTGAGTTCGATGGAAACTTGGCTACACAATCATGGGTGTACAGTGAGTACAGCAGGGGGCTGAGTACACAGCCTTGTGGGGCACCGGTGCTCAGAGTGATTGTAGAGGAGGGCTTGTCCCCTATTTTTACAGCCTGGGTCCTGTCTGTGAGGAAGTTGAAGATTCAGCTGCAGATCTGAGTGCCAAGGTCCAGGTTCCAGAGCTTAGCAATCAGTTTATTTGGAATGATGGTATTAAAGGCAGAGCTGTAGTCAATGAAAAGGAGCCTTACGTATGCGTCTTTATTCTCTAAGTGTTCTAAGGATGAATGTAGGGCCAGAGAGATGGCATACTCTCCAAGAAAAGCTGTTTCGCCTCATCTACATCTAAGTTTATTCCCCTCAATCTTGAGATTATGTCCCCTCATTCTTGTTTTACCAGTAGACGCGATTTTTCTCACTCTACTTTATCATAAGTGTATATGTTTCTATAAGAAACCCTCCTGTTCTTCTGAATTCCAGCAAGTATAGTCCCAAACAACTCCATCGCTCCTCATTGGCTAACGACCCCTCATCTGTGGAATCAACCTGGTGAAGCCCCTCTGCACCACTTCAAAAGCCAGTACATCTTTCCTTAAGCATGGAGATTACAACTGCATGTGATACTCAGGCGCAGACTCACCAGTACCCTATACAATTATAGCATAACCTCCCCGCCCTTAAATTCAATCTCTCTTGCAATGAAGGCAAAAGTTCCCTTTGCCCTCTTTATAAGAAGTAGTACCTGCAAACCAACCTTTTTTTGATTTATGCACAGGCACTTTCAAGACCCTCTGACCAGCTACAGGTTGTAATCTTTCAGTATATAGAAAGTAATAAGATTCCTTCTTCTCTGGCCCTTTATTTTTCCACCTCGCCTATCTTTACCTATCACTTATTAGCCATACTACTTCCCCTCCCCCAGCCTTTTTATTCTGGCATCTTCCCCCTCCTTTTCCAGTCCTGAAGATGGATCTCAGCTTGAAATATTGACTGTTTATTAATTTCTATAGATGCTGCCTGACCTATTGAGCTCCTCCTACATCTTGTGTGTGCTGATATTGTAAATAATAAACTCATCTTTTCTGTTTTATCTTTTGTTACATACCTTATGGATATCTTGTGATTGCCTTGTGAGGATGATGTAATGGTCTTTTGGAGGTCACCTGATGTAATTTTCCCGCTGATGTGAGGTCACGTGATGACACGTTCACCTCGGGTATAAAAGGAGACCCCCGGGGTGACACAGTTAGCTTTCTAGTTAGAACGTCAGCCAGAGACTCTGCTCCACTGTGTATTTGCCTTATGACGCAGTTTTGATTTAAAACGAAGATTTACGTTCTACTATAAGGTACAAAAGTGTCGGGCCGGCAGTTTAACCAATCACTGCCAGGTTTGTTGGTGTATTTTTTTCAGTAGTATTGGACTGTGAAGATGGGAACCTGAAGGAGTCCTTCGGCGGTTTTGGATAGAATTGACCATTATTGAATTTGTTCAAGAAAGAGTGACCTGCATGAGATAGTCTCTGCTAAAAGCAGCAGAAAAGGCTGAGCAGTATCTAGTATCCAGAGGGAAAGGTCAGTGCCTTTAAACCGTTTTACTTCCGTCATCGTGAATCCTGCGGACAAGGCAGGATCTGGCTGGGATTGGCAGTGATCTCGTCTCTTCGAGGAATTCTTTACTTCAGAAAAGTCTCTCCTCTATAAATCTCTTGGACTTTCAAACTTATCATTCTAAGAACTGTGTTTGAATTTACCACTTTAAGAACTGTTTTCGCATTTATCGCTTTAAGAACTAGTACTGAGTGGCGGTTTGTTAAATGGCCACATAGCAGTTTACTTCCGGTTAAGATTTTCGTTTGTTTATTTTTTATATATATTGAGCCAAGTTTAACAAACGTTTGATTATTTTTATAAAGCCTGACTCAATTTGATTGATATTCATTGTTGCTGATCACGTGACACTTCCAAAGTGACAATTTCACATTTACCAACATTGTACCCCATCAGCCAGATCCTTGCACACTCATTTCAATGTGTTACACTCTGGGGAGAGAAATCAGGGTAGGACATTCACAGTGAGCTGTAGAACAGAGAGTCTGAGTATTGGTCTTTGGTTTCCTGAAAGTGGCATCACAGATGGGGTGGTGAAGAAAGATTTTGTCATATTGACCTTCTCCAGTCAGATGTTGAGCACAGAAGTTGGGATGTTATGTTGCAGTTGCTGAGATTATATTTGGAATACTGTGATGAGAAAATCTGCAGATGCTGTAAATCCAAGCATCATGCACAAAATGCTGGAGGAACTCAGCAGACCAGGCAGCATCTATGGAAAAGAGTAAACAGTTATGTTTCGGGCTGAGACCCTTCATCAGGACTGGAAAAAAAGATGAGGTTTGGTCAACAAGTTCGGATAGGGGAGGAAGAAGTACAAGGTGGCAGGTGATAGGTGAAACCAACAGAGGAGAAAAGGTGAAGTAAAGGGCTGGGAAGTTGATTGGTTAAAGAGATACAGCGCAGGAGAAGGAGGAACCTGATAGGAGAGGACAGAGGACAATGGAAGAAAGGGAAGGGCGAGCAGCACCAGAGGGATGTAATGGGCAGATAAGGATATAAGGTGAGAGAGGGAAATGGAAATGGAAATGGTGAAGTGTGGGGGGCAATTACCAAAAGTCTGAGAAATCAATGTCGGAGTTGCTCCTCCAGCCTGAGTGTGGCCTCATCGCAGCAGTAGAGGAGGTCATAGACTGACATGTTGGAATGAGAATACAAAGTAGAATTGAAATCGGTGGCCACCAGGAGATCTCACTTTTCCTGGCAGATGGCGCTTGGCGAAGTGGTTTCCTAATCTACGTTAGGTCTTAGCGATATACAGGAGCACCGGATACAGTAGATGATCCTCAACAGACTCACAGGTGAAGTGTTGCCTCAGCTGGAGGGACTGTTTGGGACCCTGAATGGTAGTGATGGAGGAGGTGTAGGGGTAGGTATGGCACTTGTTCCGCTTGCAAGGATAAGTACCAGGAGGGAGATTAGTGGGGAAGGATGAATGGATAAGGGAGTCGGTTGGGAGCAATCCCTCTGGAAAGTGGAAAGTGGGGTTGAGGGAAAGAAGTGCTTGGTGGTGAAATCCTATTGGAGATGGTAGGAAGTTACAGAGAATTATATGCTGGATGTGGAGGCTACTGGAGTGGTCAGTGAAGACAAGAGGAACCCTACCCCTGGTGAGTTTGCAGGAGGATGGGGTTAGGGCTGACGTGTGCAAAACAGAAGAGACACAGTTGAGGATAGTGTTGATGGTGGGGGAAGGAAAGCCCCTTTCTTTGAAGAAGGAGGACCTCTCATTATTTATGGAATAAAAAGCCTCATCCTGGGAGCAGATGCAATGAAGATGGGGGGACTGAGAGAAGGAGATGGCACCTTCACAAGTGACAGGGTGGGAAGAGGTAGCTGACCAGGTAGCTGTGAGAATCAGTGGGTTTGGAATACTGCAGGCCAAGCAGCATCTATAGGAAGAGGCGCAGTCGACGTTTCAGGCCGAGACCCTTCGTCAGGACTAACGAAGGGTCTCGGCCTGAAACGTCGACTGCGCCTCTTCCTATAGATGCTGCTTGGCCTGCTGCGTTCACCAGCAACTTTGATGTATGTTGCTTGAATTTCCAGCATCTGCAGAATTCCTGTTGTTTGGTTTGGAATACTGTACTGCATTCGGTTTTTGGTCTTTTTGCTATAAGCAGCCTGTCATTGAACTGGAAAGAGTGCATTAAAGCTTTGTGGGGATTTTGTCAGGACTTGAAGGACTGACTTATAGAGAGGTTGATTCAACAGAGTGTCAGTGAATTAGGAAGTTAAATGTTTATCATCATCATCATTGTGTGCCATGTCATATGACATAGGTGATCATAGTCCACGACCACGACTGTTCTTGGCAAATTTCTCTACAGAACGTGCTTGGCATTGCCTTCTTCTGGGCAGTGTCTTTCCAAGATAGGTGACATCAGCCATTATCAATACTCTTCGGAGATTGTCTGCCTGGTTTCAGTGGTCGCATAACCAGGACTTGTGATATGCACCAGCTTCTCATAAGACCATGCACCACTTGCTCCCATGGCTTCACGTGACCCTAACTGGGGGAGCTACGCAGGTGCTACACCTTGCGCGAGGGTGATCTGCGGACTACCAGAGGGAAGGATCGGCTTACACCTCCTTTGGTGGAGACATGCCTCCACCCCACTTCCCGTCAAGGTGTATAGTGGCATATAAAATCAAGAGAGGCATGATAGGGGAAATGTCCACAGTCTTTTTCTCAGTGTTGGGAAATCAGGAACTAGAGGTCATAAATTTAAGATGAGAGGGAAGAGATTTGATTGGAACTGGAGGGGCAACTTTTTCACCCGAAGGGTTGTATATATATTGAATGAGCTCCCAGAGGAAGCTCAGGTACATGAACAATATTTAAGGAGCACTAGGACGGAAAGGTTTAGAAGGACATGGGCCTAACGCAGGCGGATGGGACTAACTAAAATGGCTATCTAGTCAGCATGGACAGAAGAGCCTTTTTTCATGTTTTATGACTATGGTTCTAAGTTGAGAATCTAGGCCAGGAGTTCTCAACCTTTTTTATACCATGGCCCCTACCATTAACCAAGGGGTCCATGGACCTCAGTAGAGAATCTCTACTCAGGTGCATAACTGAATATAATTCAGTCTCACCAAGAAAGGTTGATGTAAAAAACACAAGACCTATGATTAAGCTCACTATTTTTCAAGAGTTTAATAATTTAATTTGCCAATTTGACTGTGTGTTCCAAGCTTTCTTTTTGAATAACTTAACAGTAAATATCACATCTGAAAATAAGTCACTGGCTTCAAGAGGGGGAGCAATATCTTATGTAAGTTATATGAAACCTATAGGGAGCATCATTGTTTTTTATACACATCAGTACCGAAGTCATAGAAGTTGTTAATGCTGCTTGGGATGGAGGAACATGTTGAGGAAGAAGACAGCAACATTAACTGAGGCATCAAGTTCTGAGGGAAGAAGAGACATCATTGACAGCAGATCTGGAGGACTGCTCACTGGATGCCGAGCCAACCACACAAGGCATGCAAACAAAAACTACAGAAGAACTGCAGGAACAAGAAGCACTTCCCCAGGCTGCCTGATTTAAATCTCTGCAGATTTTGCAACAGGACATGCTGTCTGGGGAGCCTAGATTTGTATGTAGTGAAACTGAGTGGGGCATTACGGGTTGAAGATAGAATTAGAGCATGAATAAAATGGTCTAGTCAGAGCAGGGAGAGGAATTTGCTCTGAGCAAACTGTGCTGATACTGTAGATTTCTTTTAGTGGTTGTTACACCATGTGCATACACAATGTCTTCCTGCTGATTCAGGCAGGATGTACCATTTCTGTGAAGGGATGAAGTGATGAAGGTGAACAAAGTCAAAGTCACAAGTCAAGTTTATTGTCCTCTGCTCAAGTACAGGTGTAATGAGAAACTTACAGCAGCATTCACAAGGAAAATATAAATTATATATAAATTACAGTGTTGTGCAAAAATCTTAGGTGCAAATATATAGCTAAGGGGCTTAAGACTTTTGCACAGTACTGTACTAATTTTATGTATTGCATTGTACTGCTGCCACAGAAAAAAAGCAAATTTCATGACATATATGAGTGATGATAAACCTGGTTCTGATACAGGTTTCTATAATGGACTGAGCGGGGAATCATGGTTGGCAAAAGGGGTTGGAGCAGGATGCACCAGAGAGTTATTCTCCAATCATCATTAAACCAATTGTTTGGAATATACAGACCTTTCTGGGTGTATCAGGGCTGCATGTGACTGCACCGTGCCCTCCCCCCACCCCTGGCCGTCCTCTGCCACCTGTCCCACACCCCTCCCATGGCGCTGCACCCTTGCCATTCGCAACATCCTTTGCTCATGCCAGTATTACAAACTTGTTCTCTACTCCACATTTACAAATGCAATACTGTTATATATATGCCTTAGATTTTTGCGTAGTACTATATACACAATTACACAAATTTTACAAGGAAGAACATAATTAGAACAAAAATAAATCCATTTTGGCGCAAAGTTATCAAAATGGTCATAGTGTTGCTAAACAGTAATAATTAGGGTTCTGCCAGTTGGCTGAAGAATTGAACGGTGAATGAAAGTAGCTGTTAATGAACCTGGTGGTGATTTCAGGTTTCTCTACCTTCTGCCCAATGGTAGCTACAAAAATATAGCATGATCCAGAAAATGGATGTTATCTCCTTGAGACAGTGCCTCCTCCTGTACATACCACCAAGAGAGGGAAGAGTATGCCCTTGATACATTGGGCAGAGTCCACTGCACCTAGGCAGATTGTCAACCCCTTCAGGTATTGCCTTGTGAAAGAGTCGAGAAGAACTGAAAGCATAGAGGAACAAGGGCAGCAAATGCCAGCTGGAATGTAGCCATTTTCAGGTGACAATGTTGAAAACAGAGAATAATTTGTGAGGTGGATTTATTGTGGTAATATGCAATGTTCAGGCTGAGTGCTGGATTTATCTACCAAATTTACTTTCCCTCATGTTGATCACACAGAAGTCACTATTGATTGCCAAGGCCTCCTGCCATGCACGACTGAGAGTGATGATGCTGGGAAGTCCACACTCAGTCTTGTTTGGACTTAAGCAAAATATAAGGACGCAAATTAAAGAATGGGAACGAACACAGAATCTTTACGTTAATTACTTACTGCCCATTATACGGCTAGCATTTGGGGCAGTGATGAAGGTCCTCCATCTTTAGTGGTGTTCAGGACTGATTTCATCATGTCAGTAGCTGCCTCTCAGTTTTCACTAATGTCAGTCATGCAAGTCTTGGGTGGAGACCCAGGAATACCGGTGCACTCGGATATAAAAGATGTTTTGTATGACCAGTCAGGATCGTGAGCCCTGAGATGAACTCCCAAACCTAGCGGACCAGTGGACCACTCTTAGTCTGACCTCTACACTTTGACCTGTTTGTCTTTGGTGACCCTACCACAAGCCAATGCATAAAATTCTGACTCCTGCCAGCATATTTCTCCGGGTCATAGAGGCAAGCAAGCCCACAAGCCCACAGGTTGTGGTCGTCTTGGAAGATAAAATCGTTAGCTTGTGAAAATGGTCTGCAATTTGAATAGCAGATGATGAAATTTCAATGAAAGCATGTACTATATATGTGAGGAAGGAGTGGTAGGAAGATTGCTTCTTTGTCTCCATTTGAATGTGACAAGTGAATAACATTGTTGTGTAATGTATAGAAGGCAAAGGAAGAATTGAGTGTATATGGATTTAGAAAGACATTGTCTTGTAAATGCCATTTGGAGAATGAGACTGGGGGTAGGTAGATGAGAATTGGTAGTTAAGAAAATGGGAACTGTAAAGATGTTAGGGCAAATATGCAGGCAGTCTAGTGAGAGGAGGTCCATACTGGACCTGGGTAATGAGCCTGGCCAGGTGGCTGATCTTTCAGTGGGTGAACACTGAAACTAATTTCTGCTTTGAACCCATTCCAGACATGATGCATATGGAATTGCCCAGTACAACCACAGAGTTTGTTTCAGTGTGACCCTCAGGATACTCTTGAAGTCTCTGGGGACCAGTTTTTTCCATACTTGATCTCACTTCCTCCTCCAAGCAGGCATTAGCGAAATGAGGTGAGGCAGCAGGTCTCTGCTATCTAAGCTGCTGCCACAATCAATTATAGTGTTCTTCCAGTAATACTCAACCCAGCAAATGGAGGTGCTTTCCAAGAGAAGAAGCAGCCTCAGTCACTGAGACACATTGATGCTTAAGTAGGATCCAGCAATTGCGTTGGCATAGGAGGAAGGCTTGCCAATTCCAAAATAATAAAGATATCAGATGGTGAAAAGATCCATGGTTACAAATCCCTCCCCTCCTTCCACTGTCCCACCCAGCCTCAAGACAGTTTGTACTTCAACTTAATCCAGTCTTTTAAAAGCATACAAGGGGCTTACGTTAGAGCAAGGTGAGGTGGAATTAATCTTGAAACTTATTCAAAATGCAGCTTATCTACCTTTATTGTTTCCTTTCTCAATAATAGTTTGTGTTGTTTTTATTTTAAAATTTGGAAATTATGCCTTTTATTTTGGGCAATTTGGATTACTCCTGTGGATGATCTAATTTAGACATTTTCATCATGTGGTTTGCCGAATTGCTACTTTTTTTTCTAGTGCGGTGGTTTGATGTTTGCAATACCCTAATGGGAAAAAAGACATCTCATTATTTTCCTGTTCCACCTGAAACTTAGGTCAGCAGAAGGACAAAATGGTGAAAACTTTATTGTCTGCTTCAATGAAGCTTGTGATCAAAGAGGTAAAAATTTGAACCTTTCAACAAGTGCATGAGTTATGTGACAGCTTTTGAGATATGATGCATTGAATGGGGTGCACTCAGCTCAGTATTTATTGCAGTATAGCTTATCACTGGAATGATTAGCTGCTACCAATTAACTGTCAGGCCGTATGAACAGTTTAAACACTGCTGTGAAATATTGGGAAGAAGTGTTGTTTCAACTCAGTGCTGAAGAATGCAGGAAAATATTCTGGTCACATTACTTGTGACAACAAGCAACCAAAGTCATGTTAACTTGGGTCATCACTGTCTGGTATGGGGGTGCTGGGTGGAAGTGGTGGCTACTGCACAGGACTGAAGTAAGCTGCAGAGAATTGTAAAAGTAGTCAGCTCCATCATGGACACCAGCGTCCATAGCATCTAGGACATCTTCAAGGAGCGATGCTTCAGAAAGGCGGCATCCATCATTAAGGACCCCCATCACCCAGTACAAGCCCTTTTCTCACTGTTACCATCAGGAAGGAGGTACAGAAGCCTGAAAGCACACAGTCGGTGATTCAAGAACAGGTTCTTTCCCTCTACCATCCATCTTCTGAATGGGTATTGCACCCGTGAACACTACCTCACTACTTTTTATTAAATTTTTTTGCCAACTTAATTAACTACTTAAAATACTTACTGTAATTCAGTTTTTTTCTCTATTATTATATATTGCATTGTACTGCTGCTGCAAAGTTAATAAATTTCACAACATATGCCAGTGATATTAAACCCGATTCTGATTCTGATTCTGAAATGCAAAACTACATAATTACTGTCCTGAAAATCAAAAATCTGGATATATGGAAATCTGGAATAAAAACAAAAAATACTGAAAACACCCAGCAGGTCAGGTGGTATCTGTGGAAGGAGAAACAACTCAAGGGGTTAGTTTATTATAAAAGTACATATATCTCACCATATGCAGTACTGTGCAAAAGTCTTAGGCACACATATATATACTGTAGATAGTTCGGGTGCCTAAGACTTTTGCACAGTACTCTATTTGTCATTGTGGAGCGGAGAGCGAGTTTGTAGACCTGGCAGGTGCAAACGATGTTGGGAACGGCATGGGTGGAGTGCTGCAGGAGGGGTGTGAGATGGGTGGCACTTCTTCTCTGCCACCAAAGCCCAAGACACCAGGCAAGGCCATTTTACTCAAAGTACAAGTTGTTGTTCTGTTTCAATGCAGATGTCCCTTTTGCCTGCAGTTTTTCGGGGTCAGCCCCAGAATCCAGCTCAATGTTTTTCCATCAGTACATGTAAGAAAATGAAATACATCTATTAAATGAACACCCCATTATGTCGAAAAGCTGGTTGTTAGGTTGAAAGTTGATATGGTAATGTTGCAGCTAGCACATCACTTTAGAGTTCCACTTGTAAGATGTGGTTCGATTCCTGGCGCTGTCTGTCGGGAGTTTGTACTTTCTCCCTGTGACCGTGGGTTTCCACCCACATTCCAAAGACCTACAGTTAGAGTTAATGAGTTGTGAGCATGCTAAGTTGGCATTGGAAGCATAGCAGCATTTACAGGCTGCCCAGCACAATCTTGCAGATTTGATTTGATGTGAATGATGCATTTCACTGTACATTTTGATGTACATGTGACAAATAATTGGGCAAATCATAGCAGATTGATCCTTCATGCAATGTGCTGATTTTTGTTGACAGGTTATGAAATATCCTTTCTTCTTATTTCCACGTTCAAGGGCTCAAACTACCATTTGAAGAAATCGTCAGGTATAAATGAGGATCAATGAAGTAATTTGCCGTTAATGTTCTGCATTCTTGCACTTATCTGAGCAAGACACAGTGCATTTGGTACCATTCTTTATTTTTCTATTAATTGTCGAAGCACCTATATGCCACCATATACAGTACTGTGCAGAAGTCGTAGATACATATATATAGCGAAGAAGACTTTTACACAGTACTGTATTTGTCAATGTGGAGCAGAGGGCGTGTTTGTAATCTGGCAGGAGCGAAGGATGTTGGGAATGGTGACGATGCAGTGCCATGGGAAGGGTGTAGGACAGGTGGCAGAGAAGGAGTGCCAGAGCAGCGGGGGGGGGGGGTGACACACCCAGTCCTGGGACACCAAGCCAAGTCATTTGATTCCAAGCAATTGGTTTATTGATCATTACAGAATGTCTCTCTGGTGCTTCCCAGTCCCTCCCCTCTCCCTTCCCCTTTTCCCAACCATGATACCCCTCTCCCTGCCCCTTCCCACTCTCAGTCCACATCAGAGACACATATCAAAATCAGTTTTATCGTCACTCACATATCCATGAAATTTGGGGGTTTTTTGCAGCAGCAGTACAGTGCAATACATAAAATTAGCACAGGGCTGTGCAAAAGTCTTAATTTCCCAAGCTATATATATATGTGCCTAAGACTTTTAAACAGTAATGTACTACCCAGAGATTCATTTTCTTGCACGCTTTCAGAATAGATACAAAGATATACAATAGAACCAATGAAAGCTGTACACAAGAAGAGATGGACAGACAACCGATGTTTGAAAGAAGACAAATTGTGCAAATACAAAAAAAATACAAATAATAATAAATAAAAAGGAAGAAGAGAAGATGGTGGCGAGACGCAACGCGTGTGGTCTCTCGGTGATGAATATCTGTAATCTGTCAAGTAGGAGGCCGTGCACAATTCTGATTTGATGGAGGCAGACATGAGAGCATGGAGGAACATCTGGTGAAACTTCTGAAACGCTTGCTTCGCTGCTGCTGCTACTGTGTGATCCAAATTCTCTGGAGGGGAAGGCCACGAATCCTCGGCTTTGCCTGTTGCTTGGTAGCCAGGGCCGGAGTCGAAGCACTCGACGGAGATGGTGCTTGATGCTCGGTGTCGGAGGGCTGGTCGGAGGCTCAAAGTTTTTGGACGGACTCAGAGTTGGTCGGGTGCTTCCAGGATGCTGCATCGGCAAGTTTGCGGCGCTGGAAGCTCATGGCAGGGAGAGTTTCTTCCTTCTACCGTCTGCGTGAGATGTTGGGGCTATCGGGACTTTGAGACTTTTTTTTACCGTGCCTATGGTCTGCTCTTATCAAATTACGGTATTGCTTTGCACTGTTGTAACTATATGTTATAATTATGTGGTTTTTGTCCGTTTTGGTCTTGGTCTGTCTTGTGTTTCTGTGATATCATACTGGAGGAACATTGTATCATTTTTTAATGCATGCATTTCTAAATGACAATAAATGAGGACTGAGTGTCCTCATAATCTAAGTCTAAATAATGTTGAGAACTTAAATTGTAGATTCCTTGAAAGTGAGTGTATAGGCTCTGGAATCAGTTCAGTATTGAAGTGAGAGAAGTCATGCATGCTGGTTCAGAAGGGTAGTAATGTACCTGGACATGATGGTGTGGGACCTAAGACTCCTGTACCCCATTCTCGATAGCTGTAGTGAGAAAGGAGTACAGCCTGGATGTTGTGGCTCCTTGAGGATGGATGATGCAGCGCTCCTTGTTGTAGATGTGATCAATGGTGGGGAGGGCTTCTCCTGTGATGGACTGGCCTGTATCCCCAGCTTTTGGTAGAATTCTCCATTCATGGGAGTTGTTTTTTTCCATATCAGGCTGTGATGCAACCAGTCATGATACTCTCCAATTTGCATGTATAGAAGTTTGTTGAGATTTTAGATGACATACCAGATCCATGCAAACTTCTAAGAAAGTAGCGATGCTGCCGTGCCTTCTTAGTAATGGCACTAACATGCTGGTCCCAGGACAGATTGTCTGAAATGATAACACCAATGAATTTAAAGTTGCTGACCCACTCCTGATGAGGAATGACTCATGAATCCCCAATTACCTCCTCCTGTAATCAATAATCAATTCTTTGGTTTTGCTGATGTTAAGTGAGAGTCAATTTTATACAGAATTAAATTTAAATACACACTGTTATCAATGCAAGACATAAATTACTTCATTCTTAGTTTAAGTAGAAAACTGTTTACGTTTTACTTCGTACTATGATATTATTCGAAAGGAAAAGAGAGATTTGTAATTACTCCAAGCACATTTCTTAAGTGCAAGTTGCAATTATTTGTTGGAGATCAGCCAAAGTTAAGCATAATATTATTGCACTTAGAATGGCTATAAGTAAATATTACTGCTATAAAGGCAAAAAGGACAAATCTGATGATTTGCAGTTGCAACCAGAGTGAAAATATCCTTGTAGTTATATGGCTGCATTGAAATCAAGCCAAAGCATTGCCCTGATATGTTCTGTGCCTCATAGACTGGTTGAAATAAAGGCAGGGTGACTGCCATCAGAAAATTGGCCACAGTACTGTAAGATGCATTCCATGTAGTTGTATACATGCTGAATATTTGAAAAGCGGAATTGCATTTTTAAGAAAAATGGCAGAGTAACGATGGAAAGCTGGGTGCCCTGGTCTCGTGGGGAAGGCAGAATTAGGGGAGATTCAGACACAGTGCTCTGCTTTGATTGTGGAGCGGCTGTTTCTGCCGATGAATATGCTTTCCTAAGACAGCAGACTGGGAGATGTTACTACTGTAACCTGGTGTACCAGTTGTGTAAATGTTGAGGACTGAGTGATCCTGCAAGTCATGAACTATAGTGTGTAGACCGGGAGTTCCATGGACTCCTCAGTTAATTGGATAGCTGAGGCATAAAAAGGTTGAAAACTCAGGTTTGAACCCTGATTTGAAGTCTCTGTTCTGACTACCGCAATAGGTAACACATGGCAAGTAGAAAGACTAAAGAAAACGAGAATAGCACACCTTCTAACAGAATGGACGTTTGCACAGACATTATGGAATGAGATATCCGACAGCTTGATGTCACAGGATCCCATGATCCGAAGGCTGTTCCCAAGGATACAGTACTCTGCAGAAGACTTAGGCATATATGTATAGCTAGGGTGCCTAAGATTTTTGCATAGTGCTGTGGTGATTTTATGCATTGCACGATACTTCAGCCATAAAAAAACGAATGTGAGTAATAATAAACCTGATTCTGATATGGGTCTCTATTATGCACTGACAATGGGAAAGGGGCAGGGAAAGAGGAATTATGGTTAGGAAAAGGAGAAGGGATGGAAACATCAGAGAGACATTCTGTAATAATCAATAAATCAATTATTTGGAATCAAATTGCTTTGCCTGCTGTCTTAGGGGTGGGTGTGTCTGCATCCGTGCCACTCCCCACCATTGGCAATCCTTCTCTGCCACCTGTCCCACACCCCTCCCGTGGTGCTCTATCCTCACTACTCCCAACATCTTATGCTCCTGCCAGATTTACCAACTCACTCTCCGCTCCACGTTGACAAATACTGTACTGTGCAAACGTCTTGGGCACTCTAGCTATATATGTGTGCCAGGAAGACCATCAGTTCAGCAAATTCTTCTTCTCCAGCTGAAGGAATAATCCAAAATAGGGTGATGTCATTTAGTGCACTCCATGGTCCAGGAATATGTACTGTGGGATGTTTTTAACTGAAGTATGTATTCAAAATTGGACCCATGGGAAAGGCTGCCAGATAAAAACATTATTCCTCTTCTAACATACTAATGGCTGTAGTCTGTGCTTTTGTGTTACTTTAAAAATTTGTTGGTACTCTTTATGGCCTGTTAACCAGAAAAAAAGATATTAATTGGAGAGAAATTTGGTGTAATATGCACCTTTGCATGTTATTTGAATATACATGCATTTTTGTGCACATAATTTTGTTGAGGAAAGATTAAAAATGGTGCATTGCTGTCCTTTATGTAATGAAGGTAAAGGGTTGACAAAATAGAGATTGGCTCTATCTGCATCTTCATCTGGTTCCTACAAATGACCTCTCTATCTCACTTCTATTTACTGGCTACCTTCCCACTGCTTCCTTCATCCTGTGCAGGGTCTTGAAATGAAACATCGACCATCCCTTTGCCTCCACAGAAGCTGCTTGATCTGCTGAGATCTTCCACTAGTTTGCTTCATTTTTCCCCCCACATTCTATGGTCTCTTGTGTCTCTGTCTATAGAGATGTTGGAAACTCTAACTGCACATTCACCTCAGTGCAGATAATTTTTGCCCCCTTGCTTATGAAGGAAACTATCAATTTCTTCCTTGAAGTTTGCATTTTTCCTTAGCCTGTGTCATGTTGTGTCCCTTCAAATTCAATCCTCATTTGAATAGTCACATATGATACTGATCAATAGGATGCAAAATGACCATCATCTTGCCTATCTTGTTAGGTGAAATTGCATAATTAATCTTTCAAATTATTGACCAAGTATCAAGAAATTACTTCTTGGGAAACAGAGCAACTTTTAAATAATAGTTCTGTTAAGGGCAGATAGAGAAGACTAACTTAGTCTGAATCAGAATCAGAATCAGATTTCGGTTTAATATCACTGGCATATGTTGTGAAATTTGCTGTTATATGGTGACAGTATATTGCAATATATAATAAAAAACTGTGAATTAAAGTATATCTATAAAGTTAAATTCAGTAAGTAGTACGAAATGCGAAAAAAATAGAAAGGTAGTGTTCATGGGCTCATGGTCCATTCAGAAATCAGAAGGCAGAGCAGAAGAAGCTATTCCTGCATGGTTGAGTGTATTCCTTCAGGTTCCTGTACTGCCCCCTTGATGGTAGCATTGAGAACAGGACATATCCTGGGTGATGGGGGTCTTTAATGCTGGACGCCACCTTTTTGACGCATCGCTCCTTGAAGATGTCCTGGGTGCTGGGGAATCTAGGGCCCACAATGGAGTTGACTAAGCAGCCAGCAAAAAACTGAATGAAATTGTTCAGCTTAGACATTAACTGAATGTCTAGAATTTTTACTAGAATGTTACCTGGGTTTCATCACCTAAGTTACATAGAAAGGTTGAACAAGTTGTGTCTTTATTCTTTGGAGCGTAGAAGTTTGAGGGGGGACTTGATAGAGGTATTTAAAATTATGAGGAGGATAGATAGAGTTGACGTGGATAGGCTTTTTCCATTGAGAGTGGGGGAGATTCAAACAAGAGGACATGAGTTGAGAGTTAAAGGGCAAAAGTTTAGGGGTATCATGAGGTGGAATTTCTTTACTCAGAGAGTGGTGGCTGCATGGAACGAGCTTCCAGCAGAAGTGGTTGAGGCAGGTTCGATGTTGTCATTTCAAGTTAAATTGGATAGGTATATGGACAGGAAAGCAATGGAGGGTTATAGGCTGAGTGCAGGTCGGTGGGACTAGGTGAGAGTAAGAGTTCGGCATGGACTAGAAGGGCTGAGATGGCCTGTTTCCATGCTGCAATGGTTATATGGTTATATGGTTAACTGCAAGGTTGTTTGTTCTTTCAATGTATAATGGACCAAATAGCGATGACCAAGTTCATGAAATTAGACACACTGCTTGTAGTGATTACAAAATCTGATGAGTCCTCCTTACTAACCTGACAACTCTCTTGGACCACCCTGACTGCAATAATATGCTGCTTCTTGTGCATGGTAGACACACAAAGTAATTGGGAGATCTAGCAGTCTGTTATTGTTCATTGAAAGGGGAAATGAAGTTAATCAGTACTTTAATAAACAGCACCGATAACAACCTGCCTGGAGCGAATGAGTCATATAATTAGTGCTTCCATTGCCTTTTTGCTACCTGTTGGCACATTTATTTTCTGAGCAATTGTAAAACATGGTAAGAAAAAAAAACTCTCCCCCCTCCTCTTCTTCTATTTCCCACTCTGGCCTCTTACCTCACCTCACCTACTTATCACCTCCCCCTGGTGCCCTTTCTCCTTCCCTTTCTCCCAGGGTCCACTCTCTTCTCCTATCAGATTCCTTCTTCTCCAGCCCTTTACCTTCCCTACCCAACTGACTTCACCTATCATCTTCTAGCTACTCCACCTCCCCCCACCCCCCACCTTTTTTACTCTGGTGTCTTCTCCCTTTCTTTCCAGTCCTGAAGAAGGTTCTTGGCCTGAAACATCATTTCCATGGATGCTGCCTGACCTGCTGAGCTCCTCCAGTGTTTTGTGTGTGTTGCTTTTGGATTTCTAGCATCTGCAGGTTTTCTCTGTTTATAGAAAGACCGGTGCTAGAGCAAACAGATGCCGCAAAGGTACTGCAAATTCCTTGTGTAAAAATTATAACTATACTTTAGGGTCTGCTGTCTTAAATCTGGAATTTTCTGGAGTTCAATCCAAGAGGCCGGGTGAAACATTTTAGCAAGGAATGTGTATGTGAGGTTAACTTCAAACCAGACTTGGGTGTCCTTGCAACACAATGCAATTTATAGACCTTAGTCTTCACTATAGATCAGGCGTTGACCTTCTGATTCCCTACCTAATGATTTTATCGTGATATTTTAAAGGTGTTTGGAAGTATTTCTGCTTATATTTCTTTGCAGTTTGGCATTTGGAAAGAGCCACCTTGACCTTGATCAGAAGTAGTTGGCAATATTTTCTTAAGGCTGTGCATATTGTGAGCAGCACTTGATATATTCTGCAGCAGTCTGATTTCACACATCCTTCACCGGAAAAGTCCTATAAATTATCTTGGAAAAATATTTACACCATCAGCTCAATGAGGAGGGTCAGCTGTGATGGCCAAATGGGAAGTTTGGAGATGACAACCAATGACTGATCATAGAATTAGATTCTGTGTGGTCTAATCCATCATCAAAAATCTTTCCTTTGACAATAGTTCACAAAAGAGCTTGGCATTAAATCTCCAGAGAGCTAAGAAGAGAGTGAATGAATGTGTAACCCTGTCCTGAGCTACTGTTAGAAATAACTCCCTTGAAAGAGTTTTTTAATCCTATTATTGAGAGAATTGTTCAATCTGTGACTCCCTGTGCTTGATCTTCCCCGTACCTAGTCTTCTCTGTAGTCTCTGATTTCTGCAGACTGAAGCACAGTCAAGTAAAGCCTTCAGGTTATAACAAAAACTCAGAGTATGAATGTGTTAACTAGTTGACTATCTGGGAGAGACTTCGGTTAATCTGGATAGCTTCAGTTGCTAAGAAATCTTTCTTAAAGACCACCTAGGTTTAATAATAAATATACAATTCACATTCAAAAATATTATTCTGCAGATATGAATTCAAAATAAAGTTTCAGTTGGACAAGCAACATTTTCAGAGCTTCAAATGAGTATCCCCTCATCAGAACAGAAAAAAAATACTAACAATGTCACCTTTATCGGAATAAAATTGGATGGATTCAAAATAAAATTGATAACAAAGAGGTTTAATTTGCCACAACAAAACCTTTCCAACAGACAGTTAGCCCTATTAATTAAATCATTATTTCCAAGTAATATTTTGCATTCCTTCTATCTTTTTATCTCTTCAGAGGAAGCAATAAATAAGTTATTGATACCTTGAGCTGGAGCTGTGGCAGGCAGGTGCAGCTTTACAATTTTATTAATTTTCTGGTGATACAACTAAAGTTGGCAGAATTTTAGATGGTGACTTGAGGGCTTACAGGAAGAAACAAGATATATCAGCTAGTTGAGTGGTGTCACAGCAACAACCTTGCACGCAATGTCAGCTAGACCAAAGAACCGATTGTGGACTTCAGAAAGAGCAAGGCAAGGGAACATATACCAGTCCTCTGAGAGGGATCAGAAGTGGAAAGAGTGAGCAATTTCAAGTTCCTGGGTGTCAATATCTCTGAGGATCTATCCTGGATCCTACATATCATTAGGCTACAAAGAAAACTCAATGATTCAAGAACAGCTTCTTCCACTCTGCCATCTGATTTCCGGATAGATATTGAACCCATGAACATTACCTCACTACTTCTTTATTTCTATTTTTGCACTATTTATTTCATTTAACTATTTAATACATATATACTTAACTGTAATTCATGTTTTGTTCTCTATTATTATGTATTGCATTGTAGCACTGCTGCAAAGATAACAAATTTCACAACATATATTAAACCTGATTCTGATATTTTGGAATACGATCCTCTGATAGTCAATGTTAACTTGGGTTGGCTCTGCCATTCCCTGTTATCTTCTGGGTGGGAAGTGAGACAATTTTCACTCTTTATTTCTGTTATGTTAGGTGCTTCCAAAATTCTTCCCCATTTTAGTAGCTGGTCAGTTTGGTATCCAAACACTTGTGAGTGGAGAATTGATGTGCAGCAGCTCCAGAAGGCAACACACCTCTGCTTGGTTGGTTTCAGGCAACACCATCAGCACAAGAAAAAAGCAAGTCCTCAGGACACTCTCCACCACCACCTATGTTGCCCAACTTGCTGGTGATTTCCTGATCTTAAGGAACACCTATGCAGAAAGGATCAGCACCAAACAGTATTTGTACCAAACAGTATTTGTGTCATAGTCATAGTCATACTTTATTGATCCCGGGGGAAATTGGTTTTCATTACAGTTGCACCATAAATAATAAATAGTAATAAAACCATAAATAGTTAAATAGTAATATGTAAATTGTACCAGTAAATTATGAAATAAGTCCAGGGCCAGCCTATTGGCTCAGGGTGTCTGACCCTCCAAGGGAGGAGTTGTAAAGTTTGATGGCCACAAGCAGGAATGACTTCCTGTGATGCTCTGTGTTGCATCTCGGTGGAATGAGTCTCTGGCTGAATGTACTCCTGTGTCCACCCAGTACATTATGTAGTGGATGGGAGACACTGACCAAGATGGCATGCAACTTAGACAGCATCCTCTTTTCAGACACCACCATGAGAGAGTCCAGTTCCATCCCCACAACATCACTGGCCTTACGAATGAGTTTGTTGATTCTGTTGGTGTCTACTACCCTCAGCCTTCTGCCCCAGCACACAACAGCAAACATGATAGCACTGGCCACCACAAACTCATAGAACATCCTCAGCATCGTCCGGCAGATGTTAAAGAACCTCAGTCTCCTCAGGAAATAAAGACCGCTCTGACCCTTCTTGTAGACAGCCTCAGTGTTCTTTGACCAGTCCAGTTTATTGTCAATTTGTATCCCTAGGTATTTGTAATCCTCCACCATGTTCACACTGACCCCCTGGATGAAATAGGGGTCACCGGTACCTTAGCTCTCCTCACATCTATCACCAGCTCCTTAGTCTTTTTCACATTAAGCTGCAGATAATTCTGTTCACACCATGTGACAAAGTTTCCTACCATAGCCCTGTACTCAGCCTCATCTCCCTTGCTGATGCATCCAACTATGGCGGGGTCATCAGAAAACTTCTGAAGATGACAAGACTCTGTGCAGTAGTTGAAGTCCGAGATGTAAATGGTGAAGAGAAAGGGAGACAAGACAGTCCCCTGTGGAGCCCCAGTGCTGCTGATCACTCTGTCGGACACACAGTGTTGCAAGCACACGCACTGTGGTCTGCCAGTCAGGTAATCAAGAATCCATGACACCAGGGAAGCATCCACCTGCATCGCTGTCAGCTTCTCCCCCAGCAGAGCAGGGCGGATGGTGTTGAACGCACTGAAGAAGTCAAAAAACATGACCCTCACAGTGCTCGCTGGCTTGTCCAGGTGGACGTAGACACGTTTCAGCAGGTAAACGATGGCATCCTCAACTCCTAGTCGGGGCTGGTAGCGAACTGGAGGTGATCTAAGTGTGGCCTGACCATAGGCCGGTTGCACCACAATTAATGTTAGAAGACAATGTGAGCTTTAATCCCAGAAGTGTTTTATTGTACTAAATTAAAAGGATACAGAAGAGGTTTACGAGAATGCTGCCTGGTTTAGAGGACACATGCTATCATGACAGGCTGGACAAACTTCAGTTGTTTTCTCTAGAGCAGTGGAGGCTGAGGAGAGATCTGATAGAGGTTTATATGATTATGAGAGGCATAGACAGAGTAGACTGGAAGTGTCTGTTTCTCAGGGTGGAAATGTCTAACACCAGAGGGCATGTATTGAAGGTGAGAGGGGGTAGGTTCAAAGGAGATGGGAGGGGTAAGTTTTTTACTCAGGGAGTGGTGGATGCCTGGAACACACTGCCTGGTATGGTGGCAGAGGCAGATGCATCAGAGGTTTTTAAGAGATGTATAGATAGGCACACGAATGTGAGCAAGAAGCAGGGATATGGACACTGTGTAGTTGGGAGAGATTAGTGTTTGGGTAATTATTTTATTTCCTTTTTAGCAGGTATGGCACAATGTTATGGGCTGAAGGGCTCCTGCATAGGATCAAAGTAAGTTGTAAAGAGTTGTAAGCTTAGTCTGCTCCATCGTGGGCACTAGCCTCCATATTATCCAGGACATCTTCAAGGGACGATGCTTCAAAAAGTCGGTATCTGTCATTAAGGACCCCCATAGTCCAGGTCATGCCTTGTTCTCACTGTTACCATCAGGAAGGAGGTACAGAAGCCTGAAGAACATACTCAATGACTTTGGAACAGTTTCTTCCCCTCTGCCATCCGATTTCTGAATAGACACTGAACCCATGAACACTACCCCACTACTTTTTATTTCCATTTTTGTACTATTTAATTAATTTAACTATTTATCAAATATTTACTTACTGTAATTCATGGTTTCTTTTCTCTATTATTATGTACTGCATTACACTGCTTCCACAAAGTCAACAAATTTCACGATATATGCCAATGGTACTAAACCCGATTCTGATTCTGATATATTGTCACTGAAGAAAAATAGTTCTTTGTTTTTCATTTTCTCTTTTTTTTATTCTATTGCTCTTAAAAGCAGTAATTTACTCATTGGGAGCTGGTTCAACAGTCAATGATTGGCTTCAATGAACTCACCAATTAAGTCATTATTTGTATGAGAATCTTGGCATTCAGTGACTGGAACTGTTGCTGCCAAGCTCAATTCTATCCATGCCCATAATCCACTCTTCTAATTGCAATCATAATATCACAATAAAATTAGATCCCTGTCTAATCTTCCCCTCCTTAATCAAAAGGTTATTGTCTAATTGAATTGCCCCAATGGTGCAGGAGTTTATAAGGTCACACTCTGAGATTATCCCACCACATATGTCTCATAGATACAGAATTTCAATGTGAGGTATAAAAGTGATTCTGAAAATGTTTCTTGCTCAACTTTGTTTGCCAGTGATTACATGTGTACTTGATATTTTCTTTCCTTATTCATAAGTACATTCATACAAATTATTATACATTCATCTAGTGAAATAAATAAAGATCTGAGTCATAAATATTTATGAGTTAATGCTATGATACCTTGAATATAGATTTTGAAGTGTGAAGTTATAATTGGCCTCAAGTATTCTGCTACCCGCCACAACAGAACTCAAATCAGCAGTCCATGTGAATTCTAATTTCTTGCTGCTGAATATCTAGCATTAAATTGGTTTAGAATTTTGTGCTAATGATATGCCTGCCACGCACCCAGAGTATGTAAGGCCTCTTCGCTTCCTCTGCATGCAAAGGAAATTATCACTAAGGAGGAAGTGAGTCAAAACTGTCTAATGCTTCACCAGCACCAGCCTACCCAACATCAAGGACATATATACAGAAAGGTGCCAGAAGAAGACCAGCAATATGATAAAGAATACCACCCATCCTGCTCATCAGGAAGGAGATTGCATAGCATCCATGCCAGGACCAGCAGACTGATACAGTGCTATAAAAAATATCCACCCCCTCCCCCCGGGAGTTTTCATTTTTTATTGTTTACGACATTGAATCACAGTGGATTTAATTTGGCTTTTTTTGATACTGATCAATAGAAAAAGATTCTTTCATGTCAAAGTGAAAACAAATCTCTACAAAGTGATCTAAATTATTTACAAACATAAAACACAAAATAATTGATTGCATAAGTATTCACCCCTTTATGCAACCAATTGGTTTTAGAAGTCACATAGTTAGAGATCTGTTTTTGGAGACGTGTGTGTAGTCAAGGTGTTTCAATCGATTGTAGTGAAAATACACATGTATCTGGGAGGTTCAACTGCTGGTGCAACAGTATCCTGGCAAAAACTACATCATGAAGACAAAAGAACACTCCAAGCAACTCCACAAAGAGGTGATTGAAAAGCACACGTCAGGAGATGGTTACAAGAACATTTCCATGTCACTGAATATCCCTTGGGATACAGTTAAGTCAATCATTATGTAATGGAAATAATATGGCACTGCTGTAATCTGCCTAGAGCAGGCTGTCCTCAAAAACTGAGTGACCATGCAAGAAGGGGATGAGTGAGGTGGGTCTCCAAGAGATCTATGATAACTCTGGAGGACTTACAAGCTTCAGTACCTAAGATAGGAGAGATGGCACATACAACAACCTTTGGTCGGGGGCTTCACCATTCCCAGCTTTATAGGAGAGTGGCAATAAGAAAACCACTGTTGGACAAAATTCACATGAAATCTCAGCTAGAGATTGCCAGGAGGCACATGGGTAACTCTGACGTCAGCTGGAAGAAGCTTCAATGGTCTGATGAAACCACAACTGAGCTTTTTAGTCATCGACTAAACACTATGTTTGGCGTAAACCAAACACTGCGCATCATCAAAAACACACCATCCCTACTGTGAAGCATGGTGGTGGCTGTATCTTGTTGTGGGGATACTTCACTGCAGTAGACCCTGGAAGACTTGTGAAGGTAAAGGGTAAAACGAATGCAGCAAAATACGGGGAAATCCTGGAGGAAAACCTAATGCAGTCTGCAAAAGAACTGTGCCTTGGGAGAGGATTTTTTTTCCCAGCAAGACAATGACCCCAAGTATAAAGTCAAAGCTATACAGGAATGGCTTAAAAACAACAAATGTCCCGGAGCAGCCAATTGAGAATTTGTGGCTGGACTTGAAAAGGACTATTTGCTCATGATTCCCATGTAATCTGACAGAGCTTGCGCAGTTTTGTCAAGAATAGGGAAAAATTGCAGTGTCCAGATGTGTAAAGCTATTAGAGACCTATCCTCACAGACACAAGGCTGCAATTGCAGCCAAAGTTGCATGTACTAAATACTGACTTGAAGGTGATTATGCAATCCATTATTTTGTTTTTAATAATTGTCATTAATTTTGATCACTTTGTAGAGATCTGTTTTCATTTGACATGAAATAATCTTTTTCTGTTGATCAGTGTCAAAAAAGCCAAATTAAATCCATTGTGATTCAATGTTGTAAAACAATAAAACATGAAAACTTCCAAGGGAGGAAGTATGAATATTTTATAGGCACTCTGAATGTTTTCATGTTTGCCCTTATATTTTTAATATCATTAAGATTTCAAAGAACCGTTATATGTTTTATTCATATTATTTTAAAAAATATAATACATTTTTAACAATGTTATTTGACTTAATTATAATAGATTGTGGTTTGGTCTATCAGGAGCATTCAGAAGGATTGAAAAAGCTTGACAGCTTTGATAGGCACGAAAGCTGAGAGGGAGTAGTTTTACTGTTTCCTACAACTATCAGGCTCCTGAACCTGTGTGGAAAACTTCATTTCCACTCTTCTGAATATTTCTACAACCTACAGACTCGCTTTCAAGATCTCTTCACAACTTATGTTCTTAGTATTATTTTGTATGCAGAGTTTGTCTTCTTTTGCACATTGTGTTTGTCAGTCTTTGTTTTTGTATAGTTTTTCATAAAATTATATTGTACTTATTTTCATATAAATATCTGCAAGAAAATGAAATCCAAGATAGTATAGTGTAACATATACGGACTTTCATAATACAAATTTACTTTAATCTTGGTTCCATGGTAGCACGTGTCCTAGTCTATTGACCTGACTTAGTTATGATTCACACCACAGACTCCTATTTATCAAGTGTTTTTCCCCAGATAGCTGAGAGGTAAGTGTGGTTAAATGAGGGATTCATGTAACTATGGTTCATTCTAATCTGAAGCTGTTGTGCCTGATCGATTGTGAAGTAAAGGGTTATAAAATGAAAGCTAATATTTTATTTTCTTTTGCTCTGTGGCATAGTTGCATGATTCTCCTACAAAAGCTGCACCCATACCTGGCAATAAAGGTTCAATAATGGAAGCACAACATAGTCACGATATTGCAAATGTTAAATATAGATAGAAAATGGTAGGAATGCTCAGCTAGTTCTGCAGTATTTGCAGAGACAGGCACTGAACTAATGTTTTAAATCTGTGACCTTTTGTCAGAGCGGAGAATTATATCTGATTATAAGTAAACAAGAGTGGGTGGGAAACGAGGAAACAAAAAGGAAAGCTGGCAGCTGGGTGGGAAGGAGGAATGATTAGATGAGTTATTATGATGAGAGACTGGATAAACTGGGTTGGTTTTCCTTGGAATGCAGGAAGCTATGTGGGAACATGATTAATGTATATACAGTACTGTGCAAATGTCTTAGGCACACATATACAACTAGGATACCAAAGGCTTTTGCACTGTACTGTATTTGTCAACATGGAGCGGACAGCCAGTCTGCAAAGCTGGTGAGAGCGAAGGATGTTGGGAATAGTGAGGGTGGAGCATCGTGGGAAGGGTGTGGGACAGGTCGCAGAGAAGGTGTGTCAGAGGCGAGGGAGGGGTGGTGCTGGTGCAGATACACCCAGCCCTGAGACACTAGGTAAGGTCGTTTGATTCCAAACAATTGGCTTATTGATCACTCGAAAATATCTCCCTCTCCTCTCCTTTTCCCTTTTCCCAACCATGATTCCCCTTTCCCTGAACCCTTCCCACTCTCAGTCCACAATAGAGACCCATATCAGAATCAGATTTATCATCACTCACATATGTCATGAAATTTGTTTTGTTTTTTGTGGCGGCAGTACAGTGCAATACTTAAGATTACTATAGCACTGTGCAAAAGTCTTAGGCATGCTAGCTATATATATCTGCCTGAGACAGTACTGTAAAATAATGAAGGGCAATGATGGAGTAGTCAGGACAAATCATTTCTCAGCAGCAGAAATATACCAAAACTGGGAGGTAAGGGCTTAGGATATGGCGTAAGAGGTTTAGGGTAAGAGATGGGAGATTTCACTGAGATATCAGAAAGAAACATTTTACCCAGAAAGTACATGTAACCCGGGATACAGTATTTCTAGGTGTAGTAGAGACAAGGCAAATCAATTTTATTATTACCACTTGCATAAGTATGGTAAGGCACAGGTACATTGAAAAACTTGTTTACAGCGGCATTATAGACAAAAAAGTTTAGCCAATATGCAGAAGATAAAGTATATGTCAATTAAATGGAACAGTGAGGTTCAAAAAGACTGTAGGCAGGGCATTAGTGCAAACTAAAGCATAATCGGACATGTCCATGGTAATTCAAGAGGTAG
The DNA here is from genome assembly GCF_963921235.1 of Mobula hypostoma. Lineage (NCBI taxonomy): Eukaryota > Metazoa > Chordata > Chondrichthyes > Myliobatiformes > Myliobatidae > Mobula > Mobula hypostoma. The sequence goes on from NC_086116.1 coordinate 26,579,604, forward strand.
TCCATTGTATTCTGTTACTCATCTGTCTTCGGTATGATACGCTGTTTGGACAGTATACAGGAAATACAGAGTATCAGGATCGGAGCTGAGAGCTGATTTCACTCGCTCTCCTGTGATATTCATTCCTTTCTCCATTGTGTTGAGTCCATGAAGACTGCCCCCAGCTGCTGTGCTCTTTGCCCGCTAATATGATGGACTGATACCAAAGCTTGGGCCTACTCTGGGCTGCTCCAGTGTTCGGATCTAAGGATTGATTTAGGTTCAGAATGTTGCTCTTGGCATCATTCGTGTTTTTTCCTCCTTTCTCTGCATGTTGGATGTCAGTCTTTATTTTGTTTTCAGTTGGGTAATTTCAGATTTCTTGCTTTGTGTCTGCCTGTAAGCAGACGGAGCCCAAGGTTGTATAATTTATACATACTTTGATAATAAATGTACTTTGAATATAAGGTCATGGGCCAGCTGCTGGTAAATAGAATTGATGCTCAGCATGCTGGTCCAGAGGGCTCACTTTGATGGTTATGACTCCATAAAATAGGATCCAGGGGAAGCATTCATTTCCCCTGTCCGGGCTGATGAAAGAAATCCCAGGAGTGACTTCGGGCAATTTTTTAACTGGGACAGATAATGAACACTGAGATGAACTGTACTGAAATAAGCCTTTTGATTTTGTGTTTTTATATTCTGCGTTTTCACTTGTCTTTTTGTTGCCATTTGCATGATTTTTTATGCCTGTGGGAGGGGAAGGGGGATCAGCGGGCGGTTGTTGTTTGATATCTTTCTTTGAATGGATTGGTTCCACTGTTCTTCGTCTCATGACTGTGTGAAGGTGAATCTCAGGCTTGTATACTGTTATACATACTTTCAATCTTTGAAGTGAAAGATACACATAGTGATGGTCTATAGCAGTTTCCCAATCTGAAGTCCATGGACTTCTTGGTTAATGGTATTGGTCCATGGCATAAAAAAAGTTGGGAGCCCCTGGTCGATAGTTATAATGCTGGACACCACTGCCCACCTTGGATTTTTGCAAACTCCGACATCACCCTGGGCCCTGGGGAGTGCTGGATTTGCCATTTATGTGCTGTGGGATGTATAAATGAACATATCGTCTCATGCATGCGTTAGATCTGAGGGACTAGGTGCAAGAGAAGGCCAGTGATTAACTGGCCCATTGAGAGCTGCAGGTGTTAGGTTCAGTGCAGTCGGCCACTACAGCTGGAGCTAGAACAAGGAATGGATTGCGTGGTGATGAGCTGGAGTTTACCGCGTGTGGAGGGATTGGGGTGGGTTGGGGGAGCAATCGTAAAACCTGCAGGCTGAACGTTACACGGGTGTTGTCGGGACTTAACAAACGGAGTCCCAGGGAGGGGCTGAATAGGTTAGGACTTTATTCACTGGAATGTAGGAGAATGAGGGTAGATCTTGTATGAGGGGTACAGATGGGTGAAAGCAGACAGGCATTTTACCCTGAAAGTGGGTGAGGCCAGAACTAGATGTCATAGGTTTTGAGTGAGAAGAGAAATTTTTAAGGGGAATCTGAAAGGGAACAATGTCACTCATGGGATGGTATGAGTGTGGAATGAGCTGGCAGCAGAAGTTTTATATGTGGGTTTAATTGCTTGCTTTAAGAGGAGTTTGTATAGCTACAGACATGAGGGAAGTGTGGAGGGCCATGGTCCAGGTCACGATTAGGCAGAAAAAAAGGCCAGCATGGAATAGATTGGCAGAAGGGCCTGTCTCTGTGCTGTATTACTCCATGAGAAGAAATATTCTGCCAGATGAATCTCACCATCGCCTGGGATTTTCACACACAACAGTCTCTGTAGCTTACAGAGAACAGTGCAAAAAACCCAAAAAACATCCAGTGAGTGGAAATTCTGTGGGAGAAAGCACATTGTTAATGAAAGTGGTTGGAGGAGATTTGCCAGACAGGAAGGTAGTCCTGTGGATGTTCATAGGCTGGGCAATCGTGTGTCCAGGCAATGCAGCCCCAAATTCAACCTTTACTCTTGCCATCCTCCAATGCTTCAATATGTGTGTGGGGCTTATTATATGGTAACTGGCATTTTGGACTTTGTGTGATACATTTTCACTATCTGAGAGTCTTGAATGAACTTGCACAGATCTCAAGCGCAGAGTGACTTTAATACTCCTTTCATGCACCAGAGAATTTTCACTTCTACCACTGTCCCTACACCTCCTCCGTGACTACCACTCAGGGCCCTAAACAGCTCTTTCAGATGAGGCGACACTTCACCTGTGAATCTGTTGGGGGTCATATACTGTGTTCGGTGCTCCCGGTGTGGCCTCCTTTATATCAGTGAGGCCCGAAGTAGACTGGGAGACTGCATCGCCGAGCACCTACGCTCCTATGCTCCATCTGCCAGAATAAGCAGGATTTCCCAGTGACCCCCATTCTAATTTCACTCCCCATTCCCATTCGTAAATGTCCATCCATGGCCTCCTCCACTGTCATGATGAAACCACACTTAGGTTGGAGGAACAACACCTTATATTCTGTTTGGGTAGCCTCAAACCCGATGGCATGAACATTGATTTCTCAAACTTTTGGTAATGCCCCCCTTCTCAATTTCCCATCCCCTTTTCCCTCTCTCACCTTATCTCCTTGCCTGCCCATCGCCTCCCTCTGGTGCTCTTCCCCCCTTTTCTTCCTTCCATGGCCTTCTGTCTCTTTCACCAATCAACTTCCCAGCTCTTTACTTCATCCCTCCCCCTCCAGGAATCACCTATCAGCTTGTGTTTCTCTCTCCCCTCCCCCTACCTTTCAAATCTACTCCTCAGTATTTTTTCTCCAGTCCTGCCAGAGGGTTTCGGCCCGAAACGTCGACTGTACTCTTTTCCGTAGGTGCTGCCTGGCCTGCTGAGTTCTTCCAGCATTTTGTGTGCGTTGCTCGGATTTACAGATCTGCAGATTTTCTCTTGTTTGTCACAGTGAGTAAATTGGCTTCTTTCTTTGTGTCTTCAAACAAGTGGTCCCATTCAAAGCACGCAGGATTTTTAATTTGATCAAGTGGAAGTTGAGATCTGATTATCTTAGATTGGGAGTTCCCAACCTGGGGCCAACAGATCCCTCGGTAACACACACAAAATGCTGAATGGACTCAGCAGGCCAGGCAGCACCTATGGAAAAAAAGTAGAGTTGAGGTTTCGGGTCAAGACCCTTCAGCAGACCCATTAGTTAATGGTACAGGTCCATTGCATAAAAAATGTTGTGATCCCCTGCCTTAGATGGAATTTCACGGAGCCGTGATCTTTGCCTCAGGGAGTACTATCTAGCACCAAGGTGAAAATAAATTTCTTCATGGATCTTTGAAAATAGCTACCATGGAGGACAGTGGATTTGAGCCACTAAACATAATTAAGCCAGAAGCTGATAGATTTTCAAAGAATATTGCATTAGAGAGGATTCAAAGGAGGTTCAGAAAAATGATTCCGGGATTGAAAGGCTTATCATATGAGAAGCATTTTATGGAACTGGGAACAACAGGAATTCTGCAGATGCTGGAAATTCAAGCAACACACATCAAAGTTGCTGGTGAACGCAGCAGGCCAGGCAGCATCTGTAGGAAGAGGTACAGTCGACGTTTCAGGCCGAGACCCTTCGTCAGGACTAACTGAAGGAAGAGTGAGTAAGGGATTTGAAAGTTGGAGGGGGAGGGGGAGATCCAAAATGATAGGAGAAGAGAGGAGGGGAAGGGATGGAGCCAGGAGCTGGACAGGTGATAGGCAAAAGGGATATGAGAGGATCATGGGACAGGAGGTCCGGGAAGAAGACAAGGGGGGGCGCGGGACCCAGAGGATGGGCAAGGTGTATATTCAGAGGGACAGAGGGAGAAAAAGGAGAGTGAGAGAAAGAATGTGTGTATAAAAATAAGTAACAGATGGGGTACGAGGAGGAGGTGGGACATTAGCGGAAGTTAGAGAAGTCGATGTTCATGCCATCAGGTTGGAGGCTACCCAGACGGAATATAAGGTGTTGTTCCTCCAACCTGAGTGCGGCTTCATCTTTACAATAGAGGAGGCCGTGGATAGACATGTCAGAATGGGAATGGGATGTGGAATTAAAATGTGTGGCCACTGGGAGATCTTGCTTTCTCTGGCGGATAGAGCGTAGGTGTTCAGCAAAGCGGTCTCCCAGTCCGCGTCGGGTCTCGCCAATATATAAAAGGCCACATCGGGAGCATTATGGAACTGGGCCTCTGTTCACTAGGAATGAGGGATGACCTCATAGAAACCTATTGAATGTTGAGACAGTGGATGTGGAGAGGACATTTCCTATGATAGGGAAGTCAAAGACCAGAGGACACAGTCTCTGAATAGAGGAGCGTACTTTTAGAACAGAGATGAGGAGGAATTTCTTCAGCTTGAGACTGATGAGTCTGTGGAATTTGTTGCTACAGTCAGCTGTGGAGGCCAAGTCACGGGGTACATTTAAGGCAGAAGTTGATAGATTCTTGATTAGTTTGGGCATGAAGGGGTAATGGGAGAAGGCAGGAGATTGGGTCGAGAGGGTAAGTGAATCAGCCATGATGAAATGACGGAGAAAACTCAGTGGGCCAAATGGTCTAATTCTGCTCATATATCTTATGGTCTTCTAATCTTCAAAGAATGAGAAGTAGTCCTATTCAAAGCATGCATAATTTTTTTAAGTTGATCAAGTGGAAGTTGAAATCAGATTACCTTAGACTGGTTAATGATAGGGGTCCGTGGCATGTAAAGGGTTGGGAACCCCTGCCTTAGATGGAGTTTTAAGAATGAGCGATCATTGCCTCATAGAGTGCCATTTAGCACCAAAGTGAAAAGAAATTTCTTCATGGATCTTTAAAAATTGCTATCAAGGAGGACCGTGGACTGAAGCAAGTGAGCATAATTGAGGCTGAAACTGATAGATTTTCAGAAAATATTGCAATTTGGGGGATATGTGGTATTGAGCAACTGAAGCTGAGGTAGACAATCATCTTTCATCCTGTTAAGGAGAGGATAAGACTCAATATCTGTTCCAATGTCTGTTGCCTGTATTAACGTGAATAACCAGCAATTTAAGCCAGTGACACATGGGCACACCCACCTCTTCAGTTAAAGCACAGGTTCAAAGCCCAGTAATTGCAAGAACAGGAACACATTTATTATGCTGAATTCTGTCATATGTCTTATAAAATGTGACATTGACACACAAGATTACAGAGTGCTATTTCATTACAGTGCCTAAACTGTCGATGCTTCAAAATGCCCTTGCTCTGTGGTTATCAGTAAACAGCAGAAAGTAAGAATGCAAAGCTGCAATCAGTTGAACGCCCAAGTAGGTGTGGTCATTCACTGATTTATTGAGTATGCCCACAAGAAAATGAATCTCAGGGTTTAAGATGGCACTACTGAAGGCATGTGACAGCTTACTAGTAGTTTGAGAGCAAATAAATTTGATTAAGAACATTACTAATAACACATTTTTAAGTAAATTGTGGTAAACTATCACCACAAACAATGAAGAGGGGAGGCAAAGGGAAGTTGAGAAATGTTCCCTGCTGGTGCGCTGCAAAATTGACACACTTGGAGTTGGAGCCAGGCTGGTTGGGGTGAACGATTAGGAGAGGAGAAGACGAGGTAGAGGAGTTCCAATGCCCATCCAACTAACCCAGGTATGAGGGTGGATTGCTTTATGCACCGAGCCGATTTTTGGAGAGGCTGAGAATGATTTCTTCACACAGCGAAATCTAGGTCCGAAGCAAATGGTTAGGTAACGTGATCCACTGTTTGGACAGTCCAAATACTGGCCCAGATAGCAGCATGTCAAGAGTCAAGTGAGGTTGGATCACTCTGAGTGCTGAGCCGATTTGGAGGGGTCAACAACAGCTTCTTCAGAAGCAAAATCTAGGCCCAGAGTGATTTGCTGTGCAGCAGCCCAAGTCCTAATGCAAGGTACGAAGCACTGTTCAGATACTTTAAACGCTGGCCCAGATAGACTGCGGGCTCCTCTCTCCACAATGTTAAGGCTGTGATACTGTCCCGGGCTGCTGTGCTGCGTGTCTGCGAACTTTGCAGCAATTTGCTCTGCTAATTATGATGAACTGAATATTGAGGCTTTGGGCCTACTCGGGGCTGCTTCAGGGATTTGGATTTTGGCTGTCATTGGCGCTCATTTCTATTTTATGTTTTTATAATTAATGTTTTTTTTCTTTCTCTCTTTCTCCATGCACATTGGAGGTTTTTTTTTTCAGGTTTCTTGCTTTGTGGCTGCCTGTAAGGAAACAAATCTCAAGATAATAAATGTACTTTGAATCTTTGTTTCTTTGTATATGTTGACATATATGTACTTTGATAATAAAATTACTTTGGAGATGGTAGAAGAAATCCAGAAGAATTAAATAAATTGAAACTATTCCAATTACCTCAGCCAGGCTTTCATCCAAAAACAAGGAGGTTGTAACACAAAGAAAGATTTAGTCAATGAAAATTCCACTGAAATACTCCAGTTGCACCTTGGTGAACTCTGCATAACTTATTCGATCACCTCAAGAAATTGAAAACTACAGTAGAGTCTCCAAGGAGATAGCCTACTGTGAAACTTCATTCTAACCTTACAGGCAACTGAGTGAAAATGCTGCGTGTATCCATTTATCAAAAATTATTTATCCCTAGCTGATTGCACTTGAATATTATTTTTCACCTTTCTGGGTGCAAGATGATTTGTCTTTGTCGTTAGCAGATAAATCACTTCTCTTGAGACTGTTAGCCCAAAACAGGGTAAAGATTACATTCATTAATAGTTGGACACTTCTGCATTTGATACTTCTCAGCTCAGAAAGCCACATTTTGATGATCGACTGACACATTTTGATTAATCATTAGATTAATCCATAACACATCTCATTAAAAACATCTGCAAACTACTTTTAATCACCTTGATGAAAACAGTTGCTTTCTAATCAGTTTCCTTTCCCCCAGAGCCCTGATTTAATTATCCATACCTGAATTAAACTGCTTATTGGTAACACACTCCAAGAATTGGTTTAATGAAGACCACTTCATACAATGAGGAAGAATAACTGATCCTAACTTGACAAGTTCTTCTTGCAATGAGGACAGCTGGATAAAATTGCCATTGTGATTCAGTCAGAATCAGAATCGGGTTTTATATCATGACCATATGTTGTGAAATTTGTTAACTTTACGACATCTGTACAGTGAAATTCACGATCAGTAAATATACAGTAAAACACTGTATTACATTAAGTATAAACAGGTCTACTAAATAGTTAAGTTAAAATAAGTAATGCAAAAAAAAAAGAAATAAAAAAAGTAGTGAGGTAGTGTCCATAAGTTCAATGTCCATTTAAAAATTGGATGGCAGGGGGGAAGAAGCTGTTCCTGAATCGCTGAGAATGCACCTTCAGTCTTCTGTACCTCCATTCCGAGCAACAATGGGAAGAGGGCATGTCTTGGGTGATAGATGCCACCTTCCTAAGGCACCACTCCTTGAAGATGTCTTGGATACTCTAATCGAGCTGACTAAGACACATAATGTCACTATATGTCTTCTCCATTAAATAACATGCTTGTTTCAATGTTGTAGATCCATCTTTTATATGGGCTCATGAAAATATAATTGAACCCTGATGAAACACACTAGAATCTACAGAAGTATCATATGAGATAAGCCATGTTAATATTTAGGTTACAGAATTGGGAAATGGAAACTATACAAAGATATTTGCATGACTGATCAAAATCTGGAGAGGAATTAAAGCTTCTGGTTAGTGCTACCATTTGGGCTGCAGTTGCCTGTTGATGCCACACTGAAAGCTTTGGATTTTTCTCAGCCATTCTCATCTAAAGCCCTCCACTTTCCAATACATAAAGCTGTACTTGCTGTGCTTGGCCTCCAGACATCACGTTTACCTTCAGAATGCCTTTGGGAGACACTTTTTCACTGTGTACGTCTTCAGCACCACAGAGCTCTTCTCTAATAGTATCTTAGAACACAGTCTTATTGTAGTCGGCATCTGAAATTACAGACAAAGCTGACCATGTATCCAGCTCCATTTTCAGTTTTACACCAGACGCATTTGTTGTGATCAATATGATTTTGTGATCTACTTCAGTAATAATATGCAATTTTAGGCATGCCAGCTCACCTTTGTCTGACTCTGTGTTGTCTGTTTCACGCTTTACGCATTTGCTCAATTTTGTGTGTGAAATTCTTCACTTGGAGTGGTTTTTCTCTTTGGTTGGGCTTTTTGTCTGACTTGCACCCTCTTTCTATGTGACCTTGTCTGTGACACTTCCTGCACCCTTTTTCTTTAAACAGTCATTTGCATCATGGGAGGATTTGTCACATCAATAACATCTTTAGCTTTTTGCACCATTCAGTGACATTTTGTGCATTTCACATTCTAACCTTTTCTGTAGCTCTGTTGCATCCTTTGCTGCAGTCTCTAATGATATTGCAATGGTCAGTGCCCATTCTAAGGTTAGGTCTCTTTTGGATAGTAGCCTCTTTTGAGTGTTTTGACTTTGCATGCCACATACGAGCCTGCCCCTTAATGCATCAGAAAGTCCATATCTAAAGTCACAGTACTAGGAAAGTTTTTGCAGTTCTGCAATGTATTCAGAAAGGCTTTCAGCTTTTGAATGGTTCCTTTTGTAAAATCTAAATCTCTCAGCTATTACCAGTGGTTTAGGACTCAAATGATTTTACAAAATTGTAACAATTTTGTTGAACGTCTTGCTTGTTAGCTTTTCAGGGGTTACTAGGTTGCATGGAGACTATACATCCTTGCACCCTTCAAGCTAAGAAATGTAGGAGTATTCTTTCATTCCTCCACATTATTCGCGTTACAATACAGCTCAACCCTCTTGATAAATGACTCCCGGCTTTCATTGGTGCTATCAAATTGGTCAACTTTCCCAACTGAAGTCATTGCCATGTTATTTCCTCTTTAAATTTGGTGCGTCTTTCACTGTTTCTATGCTGTACTCATGCTTTTATTAGTGTCCGTGACAGCCTTCTCGTGCTTCTTACCTCTTGCTGTAAGTGTCGGTGCAGTTCATGATATTCTCTGATATTTAGGTGCGTACTGATCACCAATTTGTTGTGTCTGTGCACAACTACATATCAATTAAATAAAAGCACGCACACAGGAGATGGCTTTAACTGGTGTAGCGAGAGAGAGAGGATAAAGCGCATGCAGGGACAACAGTGCGTGTACAGCCAACAGATCAATGTATAGTGCTGGGGAGGCATCATTGCACTAAAAGAAACAGATCCATACATTACAGAACCATTGAAAGAAAGACATTAACCCACCCCCCACGCACAAATCAAATACTGTCACGCAGACAGCAACAAAAAATGAGTAATAAACACTGAATAAAAACACAAAATCAAAGGAGTCCTTGTTCACTTCAGCTCAGTTTGTTATCTGCAGGACACCTCGATCAAAATCACCTAAAATAGCAATTAACAAAAGGAGTGACCGGAAACACATCATAATATGAACTACAGAGTACAATCCACAAACCATGTTGATTAAACCTCATCCAAGATCCAGAACTCTAGCACCACTCTCCAACAGCATTGAGGGGGAGAGAGAGAGAGGCCATTCGAACTTAGGGACCTTCCTTTGGGAGCAGCAAGTGAGAGGGAGGGAGAGAGAGAGAGAGAGAGAGAAAGAGATCATCACACGCAGACACCTTCCTCTGGCAGCAGTGAGTGAGAGGCTGGTAGATGGCGCTGACTCACACTGGCCTCGATGACTTAAATCTTAATCGGCAGGATCAGTGGAAAATGGAGTCGATCATCAAGGGCATCAGGGTTCTTGACCTCGAGCCTGCGCGAAACCTCACGGAACCCTCCTGGAGGCAGTAAACCGCTAGATCACACAATCAGCCTGAAGACACCCCACCAAAATGTACATCACGGGCTCTAACAGTAGCAGAACCATATCTGAAAAGAAAAGAAGACATAAAAGACGGCAAAGTACATTTCAGCAAGGGAATTAAAATATAAGACAACCTGGAGTCAAGAAGTTATTATTTGCACTGAAGATGCTGGATTTCATTAACATCAAGTAGGCTCAGCAATATCCAGGGAATCACTTGGTCCTGCCAATATGTCACTCTAAACCTGAGTAATGTGATTGACCAATCATTTCAATCTTGGTGGTGGGCAAATTACTGGAAATAGCTTTGAGGAACGGTATAATCAGCATTTTAAAAGGCATAGGTTAATCTCAGATAATCAGTCAACAGACAGTTCAGCCTTAGTTAATTATATATTTTTTGTAAAGTATTGAGTTGATGTGGGTAGCGCATTCTTTGTTACCTGCATATCTTTTCGCAAGACCTACTTGGGATGTTGACCACGGAAGTAAAACCTCATGGGATTAAAAGAAAGTAACACGTTCACTTCAAACTTGACCCTGTGGAATAAAGTAATTGTAGCTCAGCAGCTGCCCAGAAGCTTTGGGAAAAGGATCCTACCGTTGGCTCCATAACCAAGTGCTGAAGGCAGTGGCAGAAAGTATCTCCTCGGCCATTAACAACAGTAGGCGCCTCCACCAACCCGGAAAGCCAACAACCTTTGTCAAAGCAGGAGACCAAGCACAGCCTTAGCTCAGATCGCCAACAGGCTTGCTCGCCACAACATCAGACTGGCAACTGAGTTGATCTTGGCAAGCAATTAAAGTTCCCTGACTTCATCGCATCATCATCCCTTAGGCCTGACATGGTCATTCTGTCAGAAACCTCGAAGCAGGTGGTCGTCACAGAACTGGCAGTGCCTTGAGAAGACTGATCTGAGGAGGCATTTGAGTATAAGAAGGCCAAGCGCCAGGAGCTGCCAGAGACAGGGGTGGAGGGCACGACTGAGCCTATAGAGGTGGGGTGTAGAGGTGTTGCTGGCTGCTCGCTTTGAAGAACTTACTCTTTCCTTGGTGTTATGGGGACTGCAAAGAAAAGAGTCATCAGGACCATCACAGAGGCTGCTGAGTGATCCTCCAGATGCCTTTAGATCAAGAGATATGACCCATGGACCAGTGCTGCTGTGATCAAGCCAGGGCCTGATCAATCCTGGCTGGGTCGCCTGGGTGAGGATATCTGATGTTGAAAGACACAAACACCCGATGACCCCAGGTTACATCACTGATGATGTGTCCCAGTGCATCCTAGAATGTATCTCAGCATCATGGCAGTCAATGGGAACATTACTGATCAGAGATTTTGTATCTATGATTTGGGCTAAAATCCGAGGGCCTTGTCTGAATGTGCAGTTGGTTAGGAAGAAGGCTGCAGGAATATATACTGCTCATTTTTATGATCCAGTACATTCTGAAATGACCGATAATCCAAGAAGTGTGAGCCAAGTCAAAAGTAAGATGAAAGGTAAGATATA